>NC_071588.1:5138177-5794610 GCF_024509145.1 Vidua macroura
CTTCTGAGAATACCAGTGCCCTTGGGCATGTCTAGAGCCTTGTTTATTAAAACAATATAGTTTAAGAATTAATGCATTTATAAAGCAAGACTTATTATATAAGAATATTGTGCTTCTTTCATCATTGCAAAGGATCTGGTAACTAAATTAATGTAACCCATTTGAAAGGTTTTTCTCTTAATCTTATTTGGATTTAGGTAGCTGTTTTTGAGAAAAATATGGAAGAGGGGATAAAAGGAAACCTTTGCACAAATACTTCTGTCAGCCAAACTCTTCATGGGTTCTGCTTCTTCAACTGAAGAATGCAAGAAGAGATCAAAATTAGGGGAAATAAATCACATTTCCAGAAAAATCTGTATTTGCGTTGGAACAGAGAATGTCTGACAGTGCAGGGCGATATTGGAGGACTGGGCAAGTTGGGAAGAACTCAAAGCAAATGAAGGTTCCAATTCTGCAAACAATTATGCCTGTGGTAATTGGGCTGTGCGAGCCAGGCTGGCTCTGCCTTTGCTGGGCACTCACGTGGCTGCGGGACCAGCGCTCCGGTGGCAGCGGAGCACGGGCACAGAGCTGCTCCCAGGCTCTCTGTGGGAAGGGATGGCCATGGCCAGGACCCTGTGCCCATGTCCCTGCCAGCTCCTGAACTGCCAAAGGTCTGAGAAGGAGCCTCAGCCCATCTGCCACAACAGCCAGGCTCATCCTGCTGCTCTGCCCCCGCCCCGTGCCATGGTGATGCTTCCCTCCTTCCCAAAGGCTCCAGGGATCGTTGGGCTGCTCTGCTTTGGATTGGGTTGCTTTTCCTCTTCTTCCAGGAACTTGGTGTGATAAATCAAGAGAGATGATCCAGGCTGCTGACAGCACCTGGAATGAGCCACCGGGCTGGTTCATCTGCTGTCTGCCAAGGGGGCTAGGCATGGAGCAGGGATGGGATGGGATGGGATGGGATGGGATGGGATGGGATGGGATGGGATGGGATGGGATGGGATGGGATGGGATGGGATGGGATGCTCCCTCTGGCAGCCAAAACAATCTCCCCTCCCACATCATGTTTCCCCAGTGAGGGGCCCTTTGCCATCTCCAGTTCTTGTGCTGTGGAGGCTCTGGGGGGATTATTTTAAAGGCCCTTTTGGCTGGGAAAATCTGGATTTCATAAGCCCTTTTCAGTGCGAATTTTTTGCAGTTTTTCACAGTGATATCACTTTAAGGCTTTCCATAGCCGCAGAATTTCTTCCAATTAATGGAAAAAACATTAATGTCCATTTAGGAAAATAACTTTTCCATTGCTGAAGAAACTCTCTGGTTGTGCCTCAAGCAGCAACAGACTCTGGATGAGCAGGTCCTGGAGAGCCCCAGAGAGCACAACAGAGCCACACAAGGGGCTGGGACAGCCCTGCTGAGCCCAGGGTGCTCTGTGATGTGCCCTGGTCAGGTGCCAGCCGTGCTGTACCATCTGTGCCCAGGTGTCCTCCCTATCACCTCCTGCCTGAGGGGCTGGGGGTCACCAGGGCTGGCAGAACAACCAGAGGTACTTTGGTTTCCCTCAGACACCTTGGACCTGCCCTTTGCCCATGCAGGAGTAAATGTGCCAGGCTGTGATATGGATGATGGAGTCTGCCCTCAGCATCTGGGCTCACCCTGATACCAGATAGGAGAACCTCATGTGTAGAGCTCCATGGGAAAGTTTCCAAACAGCAAGGAAAAGCCACATCCTATCCCTTCTGGATATTAAACCAGAATTCATATCTGACATCAGTGACACCGAGAAACCTGCATGGCAGCACAGCCTGGCAAGGAACACCCTGAGCTGCTCAAAAGACAGAAACCAGCTTAGAAGACATTCCTCCAGCTGGTCCCAGCTCCTGGGATGTCCCTGGGAAGCACAGCTCATGCCTAGATGCAGCCCTGAGTGTTCTGGTGGCAAACCCAGTGCTGGTGCTGGGACAATGGTCAGAGTGAAGGACCTGCCCTTGCTGGAGAGTCTGAAGCAGCAGCAGACACAAAGCTCTGAGGAATCTGAGGCTGCTGGGAGAACATCATCCTGCTCCTCCCCATTATTCCAAATAAAAGGAATTATGGGTTTTTCGGCCCCTGAAAGGTTCAGTCAGTCCCCAGGACAGAGATCAGACGGTGTAAACAGGACACGCTTCAGCAGGGCTGTAAATACAATTTACGGCTGCTGCAGTCTGCAGTGCTCAGAACACGAGAACCTTTCAAAAGCACATGTGCCTTTTTCTTACTTAGAGATTTCACCATTTGGGAACATTTGATCCCCTGTCAGTTTTTTGGGATGCCAAAATGTCTATGAACAATGTTGAAAAGCTGACAAGTGTTTCAGTGACCTGCTTTGCTCCCCTGTGCTGTGTGCTGCTGTTTTCTGCACACTCAGTTCAGACACACACCCTTCCACAGGGTGTGACCTGCTGCGGCCAGTATTCCCAAATTTGGCTTCTACCTAGAAATAAAGTCACTTTCTCCACTTGCTTGCAAGTTCTGTGACCCAGAATCATCCTTTAATCCCTCAGGATCAAGCACCTGGGGGAAAATGTGGGGTGGAAAAAACAGGAGAAAAGAGAACAGCAACAGACAGCCATAGAGGACATTGCTGAAGGTGTTCCTGTATTTCCCTTTCCCAGGGGGTGTCCAGCTGCTCCTCCCAGCTTGTGCTGAGTGCAATGGGCAGCCCCCAGGTGCCCCAGGCCCTGCAGCCCCAGCTTGTCCAGAAGAGCTGAGGAGGTGGAAACTTCACTCCTTCCAGCTTCGCTTTTCAGCTGAAACCCTTGGCGACATTTCTGTTTTGTTTAAGATCAAGTTCCACCTTCTCCCTGTGGTGCAAGAGCTTGGCCCGGGTCTCAGAGGTCTCTGGCACTGGCAGCAGCCTCTGGAGCAAGTAGAACTCTTGGGGTGATGGGAGGAACTGCTTGGTGCTGTTGGGTCTGCTGGGGAGCAAACCCCGCTCGTGGACACAGACAGCAAAACCATCTCCTGTCCCTGGGGCATGGAGGCAGTGAGGGTTCCTGGGGAGAAAACAGGACAGAGACAGCCTGGGGAGTGATGGGGGGAAATCTCATCCTTGACAGTGAGGGGAGAACAGGAGTGTCCCCCCCCAGCCCGGAGATGAGACCGTTAAATTCAGTGACAGCACAGAGAGGGATTTTCTCTCCATAAAGTCTTAAAGGGTTTTAAAGACTTAACAAAAATAGCTTTGAACGGTGTCTGAAATGGTTCAGCTCTGGGGTTCCAGGCTTTGAGCAGAGTTGTAGGAAATTTTCTGATGGAGAATTTCCATTGGAAATGGCGGTTTCAGGGAGCTGAGGACATTTCACAGGGATAGATTAATTTCAAGGACGTTTTAACGTGGATTTTGTTTTGCCACTGCTGATAGTTTTCTTCAGTGTTGATCTTTGCATTTCACCAAATATTTAACAAGTAACAATAATATTTGCTAAGAATATCAAATTTCAGCAAACTTTGAGGCATGACTTTCTCGACTCAAAGCACCATCTTAACAACCATTTTCTGCACAGGATACACGCTGCTTTCCAGCTGGTTTTAATCTCTAAATGCAAAGCTTCGCTGTGATTGTTACTTTGAATGATGTCGATTCAGGATGATGAAAGCACTGGCGACGACGTCATTCCTGCTGTTTGGGGATGGGGCCATTCCTGTCTTTGGGGATGGTGCCATTCCTGCTGTTTGGGGATGGGGCCATTCCTGTCTTTGGGGATGGTGCCATTCCTGCTGTTTGGGGATGGGGCCATTCCTGTCTTTGGGGATGGTGCCATTCCTGCTGTTTGGCCACGGGGAGCTCCTGCCCTGGGTGGTGTTGGCACAGACAGCACTGGAGCCGCAGGAGCCCAGTGACAGCAGGAGGACACGACAGTGCCACATGTGTGGCTGTGTGTTATTACTCTCCTTGGCTGTGCCTCCTGACTCTTCCAGGGGTCCACACGCATCCTAAGCCAAGGGAGCAGCGGGAGAAGCTGAGGGGAAGCAGAGCAGTGGGAGCCCCATGGCCCCACAAGGCTGTGTCTGTGAGGGTTCCCATTCCTGCAGGGATGGCCCCAAAGCATCCCAGGGCTGATGGAAGGGCTGGCAGTGCAGCAGGAGCACCCAGCAGCCCTTCTTGGGGATTTACTTCTTGGACTTCTCCCTTGCCAGGGGCTGATGTACCAGGATCTTAATTGGTGTGAATATGGGAAACAGGGCTGAAATCAGGAAAAGGAAGTGACTTCACTAAGCACCTTTCAGGTAAAAGGAGTGGAGAGGGCAGTTTAGGGAATTTCTACTCAAGGAGAAATCCCCTCTGGCTGGGGAGCTCATCCAAGGCACCCAGAGGCACCCAGACTCTGCAGAAGGGCAGAGCCGGGGAGAAGAGCCCGAGTGCCCAGGGAAACTTCCAGAGGCGCAGGCGAGCACGGCGATGAACTCCTGCAGGATTTGTCAGCAGTGCGATAACGGCGGCGATAGAGGGATAACGGCGGCGATAGCGCTGCCATCGGAGCTGATGCTATCACGCCGAGGCTGAATGGGCTCCGGGAAGCTCGGAGCTTTCCTTTGGAGCCTGAAGGAAATAAAGCCCTCGGTACAATAAGCGGATCAGATAAGCCAGGAGAAAAATGGAATTGCATAAAGTAAAAATAACTCATCTCTCCCGTTTTCACCGCACACAAAAAGCAAAAGCTGATCCCGAAAGATACCTGACGTTCCTGCTCTGGGGATCTTGCTTTTAAGAAAACCAGAGAGATCTGGAGCTGGAGTCAGCACATCGCCCCTTGCCGTCCTTCCAATAGCACGCAGGGAAACTCTGAAATGCAGGAAATGCTCGTACTATATTTTATTACATTTTAAAGAGACAAAAATCCTCTGGCTCAAATCCGCTGTGCAAAACAAACACAATTTGAGTTCTCTCTCCGCACGCTGAGGCACTCACTGAGCACACACGGAGTGACTGTAACATAACGCTTTCCTAAGGGCTCCCAAGCTCCAGCGGGGCCCCAGCCTGACTTGGGGAAGGAATTGGGTTCACATAACCCTCACTTAAAAAATAGACTGGCACATTTTTGCTTTATCAAACTCTATTTGCAAAAGACTCGGGCTAAATGATCTGAAAAGGTTATTTTGAAACAGGGTCACCCTCACTGCCACAGGTCTAATAAAACAAAACTATGGCCAAATTAGAAACATATTTCATCTAATAGGGGAAAATATAATTGGTGAATCTGTCTGGTGTTTGACCTACAGTATTTATGCTAAATGAAAGTTTAAATATATCACAATGCAGCACGAACAAGAAAAGCTGCATTCACTCTCTGTTCTGTGGTTTGATCCCTTCCCCTTAACCCTTAGCTCCACACGAACGCCAACATCAGCATTAGCTTTGGCCATGCTGCTCAGATGCTGTGAAACAGAAGGGATGGCCAAGGGCTGCAGGAGCGATGAGTGATTCTGGGAAAATACCCGGGAAACCAGAAGGGGGTTCAGAAACTGCTGTGGGGTGTCCCTCTAAAACTGAGGCCCCTCGGGGTGGGGGTTCTGACGTCCAGCTCTGACACTCTCCATGTGTCTGGTGAGCTTTGAAGCCAGGACCTGATTGATGCTGGACAGGAGGATGGGGGACCATGGTGTGGGGGTCCTGGCTCTGCCATCCTTACGACACACAGAGCCGTGTGGGCACAGAGTGGGTACCATAAAAATAGGGATTCTGCATCATCAGAGTGAAAATATCCCACCCCGGTCATGAACGTAGCGTGCAGGGCTGGTGCTGAGCTCACGTGCGCTCGCTGATGATGCAGGAGGTGCAATTTGTGGTCAACCAGCTGTTTGTAATTCCCATCGCCCGGAGAACCCCTCCTCCCACCACCAAATAATTTATGTTCCGCATAAAAGCGAGAGGATCCTTGAGCAGCAGTGATGGATGAAGGAGATTATTAACAAGGATATCATTTTAAGAGAGTCTGTCTTTTGCTTCCTCGCAGTTACATAACATTTCATAAATTCCATAACAGATTGGTTCCTGACTGGTTCACCTGAGAGCAGCACCTCGGCCAGCCCGGTGGGATCGCAGGGTGCCATGCCCTGAACCCCAGGCTGAGCAGAGCTCCATCCACAGGGATCTGCTTTCCATGCACCACACAGGTCCTGCTTCTCCAATCCCAAGCCTGACTCAGGTGAAAATAACCACAACAACCGCAAGGGAATGTTCTCATCGCCCTTGCCTACGCAGAGAAAGGATCAGGTGAGGTTCTGGCAACGTGGGTGACACAGACACACTTTATCCCAGTCTAGACACCAGCTTCAAACCCCAGTGGTGGCATCGGCGCTGCAGAGTCCCCATCCTTAGCCACGAGGAGAAGCCAGCCCACCCCAATCCCCTCAGCTGCCCCAGCAAGAGGGGTTGGTTGGACAAATGGCACCAAGGCATCTTTTGGACACAGCCCCCTCCATGCCACAGCTCCCTGCCTTCCCTGCCTGCGGCCCCCACCTGGAGCCGTTTCAGGAGATGGTCTCCCTCCTCCTCGCACGGGGGAGGAGCAGGATGGCAGGGACACAGGGAACCTGAGAGGAGCTCTCCTGGCAGGGACATGTGCTGGTCCCTGTGTTCCCCTGCATTCGGCAGAGCCCTGTAGCTCAGCCAGACGCACGCAGTTATGATTCATCCCTCACAGGAGTTCAGGCTGAAAACAAAAATCTCGACTAAACAATCCCTTTGACTCCAAGTCCCAGTAAATGGCCTCCTCGGGCGGGAGCAGGGATGCACAGCTCTTCCCTCTGGGACACTGGGGAGCTCAGTGCAGGGACAGGACCACGTTCTGCTCTCTAGGCTTTGGCAAGCCAAGCAAGACATGCTGAAATCCCGAGCAGAGCAGCAGGACTGCAACCACGAGCTGAGAAAATGGACTGAGGAGACAGGGATCTTCTTTCTTTTCCTTTATTTCCCCCTCCGCCTTTTTTTTTTTTTTTTCTTAAAACCTTCATGTGGAAGAGAAAGGGGCTAATTAAATTCTTTTGCTGAACATATTTAGCGAGTCTTTCAGAGAAGTGATTGCTTTTGGCCGCGGTCCAACAGCCAGGAGATAGGATTGTGCTCAGGAGCAGGCAGAGCAGAGCGCTGATTTAGGAGGATCCAGGCAGATCCCAGCTGACAGGGTCTGGCCTGTCTCAGGCACTGTGGGAGGAAGGATGAGGGTGGCCAAGGTGGCTTTCTTGAATTCCTAGTGCGTGAGGTTAAGGCGGATCTCATCTCCGTGACATCCTCCAGGGCTGGATTTACAGCGTGCCCCGAGCGTGCGCCCACAGCCCCGACCGCGCCGCCTCCCCGGCACTGAGTTATTGTTTAGTCAGCGCCGAGCATCCCAAGCATCCAAAAATCAGCAGAACTGCTTGTGGCACCAGCAGCCCCGAGGCCCCACTCAGCCCTGCACCAACACCAGCTGATGCAGTGGATCCCAGCCTTGCTCGTATTCAGCTGCCACCAAAACCGCGTCTGAGTTTGGCTGCGGGGCTGGGCTGACTTTCAGACTGATTTTCGGGTTGATTTCCAGCTAATTTCCAGGCTCCCTCCCTGGGTGCCGGCTGTCCCAGGGTCGGGACCCTCCAGGCAAGACTGTGGAAGGATGTGTGCTGCCCACTGCAAGTGCTCCCGGCTGGGGGCACGGCACCGAGCACCCCTCCGGCGTCTCGGGGATGCTCCGCAAGCCCCGGGGTGCCCCGAACACCGAGGCCACAGCACCAGCACGGCCGGGGGGGGGGGGGGGTTCCCTGCCCTGCCATGGCCGAGAAGGAGGCACAGGGCAGCCCGGCCCTGAAATCCCCCTGCATTCCCGTGGCGGGGGGGTCCCCTCGGCCAGCCCCTGTCCCAGGCACCACGGGACACCCTCCCCGTGCAGCAGCTGCCCGGCGGGAGCCCGGGCCCTGCGGGGTGGCACATTTACATCGCCTCAGCACATTTCCATCTCTTCACCTATTTCCGGGGCAAATTGCCTGGTTTTATGGCGCCTGACCGGCTCCCTCGGGGACAGCATTAGACGGGCAGGCAGTGAACCACGACAAGAGGTTTTGCTTTTCCCACAAGGTTCCTGTGAGAAAGCCCTCCCTTCTTCCCTTCTCCCCTCTCTCCCTCCCTCCTGCTGCCTTCGTCTCATTTCCAAGGGCGCTGGGCTCAGTGTCTCTGACCCCCGGGTGTTGGGGAGCCCCACATTGCTCCAGAGCACCAGCCAGCACCAAGAGCTGCACCCCGGTGCTCAGCTGCTTTCTCAGCAGGCTTTTCCCTCAGATTTCAGCTCTTTGGTGTAGAAGAAGCCTGGAAATGGCTCTAAAGCCTGAGATGTGCCAGATACAAATCCTGTTTCCTTCATCCCAGGGCCCTGAGCATCACCAGCCTCATGGCATCGAGGGCTCTGCCAGAGCTGGGGTCTGGTGGCTGGCACCACACCATCCCCAGCACTGCTGTGTGACCCAGACAGCCCTGCTTGGGTCAAGCTCTGTCCTGGGGCAGCGGCTGCAGTGACTGTGCTGCCCAGCAGCATCCCCCAGCTGGAGATCCCATGGGAGCCAGAGTCCCAGCAGGACCAGTCAGACATGCAGGATGGTGGCTGATGTCCCCTGCACACATCCCGTGGAGCTGGGACTCCCACCACCTCACTCACATGAGGTGCTGGACTGGGAACATCCTAACAGAGATGGCTTCAGCCCCAGCAGATGTTTCAAATTTGTTGTTAACCCATATTTATTTGGACTGATAATAGCAGGCAGTCCTCCAATTGTGCTGGGAGTTTTACAATAAACTCAAGCTCACTCTATCAAAAGCAAATCGATTAACAGTGATATTGGCCCCACCCATCCTCGTGATTCCCACTGGCATGTCGGGGTCCCCCCAGGACGGGTTGTCCCCCAGTGCAGGTCCTGGACCAACTTCTCCAAGAGTCCCCGCAGCACCACAGGCTCCCTCAGCCCCTTCTCCAGCTAAAACTCCTTTTTAATTGCCTTCTGAGTGGAGCAATGACACTCTCCACAGGGAGGATTGATTTAGACACGCAGTTTTCTCCACAGACTTCGCAAACGGTTGTAACAAGGTCACAGAGAAAAACAATTTTATCCTCTGATTACTGTAACATGATACGAGCTTGGAATTGCATCCACTTGGACTATTTGTTTAGGCATTGCTTGTCTGGTCCCTGAAGAAAACTCCTCAGTGTAGGCAGCACAGGCAGGCAGGGCAAGGATTGCTCCCAGTGCTTCCCAGTGCTTCCAGTGCTCCCCAGGCACCTGCAAGGGCAGTTCCTGGGTGCTGGAGGGGAGCTGCTGCAGCTCCAGCAGAGCTCAGCACAGTGCAAGTTTCAGCCATTAAAAAATGAGGTGCATTCCCACTGGATGCTCCCTGGATGAAGAACATCTTCCTGCATCCTTTCTCGTGAGCCCAGAATGGCTTGTTTAGAAAGTGCAGCAGGGGAAGCACACAGCTCATCACCTCTTCCTGATCAAGCCAAATCCATACAGAAAAATGAATCCAGCGCTTGCAGGTACCTCACTGTGTGAGAATACTCATCCAGAGTGAAATATTACAAATAATCGGTGAATTGTCAAAATAATGGGAATATAACAAGGTCAGAATACTGAGACATCTGATCACAATCAGCCCTAATTCCAGCAAAGCCACGTTTAAATGAGATTGTTTTGTCAAAGGTTTTTCATGGCCCAGTGGCTTTGCAGCACAAGGTTGTTTGGATCAAGTCATTTCTGATGAACATTTATTATGGAGAGGAAATGTCACAACCATTCCATGCCGTGAAAGTTCATAAACTTGCTCAGATAATTTAAGAACTTCTCAGCCCATAACCTGTTGCCTCAGGAATTATTGAAATGCAGAGGACAGGCAGAGCGTGAGCTGGGACAGTGGCACTGGCACCCACTGCGGGGTGCCAGGACTGGACTGCAGGAAGCCCAGGGATGCCTACCTGGCACAGCTGGCACTGAGCTCCCCCCACCACCTGGGAACGGACCAGGCACTGGCATCCGGTGTGAAAATGTGCACAGCAGTGCCCAGGGGTGCCAAGGGTGCCAGCAGAGGAGGGTGGGTGCCCAGAGATGAGGGGCCAGCCCTCACTCAGGAGTGTGTCCCAGCACATCCCCGCCGTGAGGGTTAACTCTGCTCGTGCAGGGGGTTTTGCTGACTCTCTGCTCTTACATCACGGCTGTGCTATGAGGCCTGGCAGGGCTCCCACTCTGCAGCTCCGGGCTCCAGCCTCTGTCAGTTTTGGCACAGGGCAACAGAGCCTGGGCCAGGGCAGCAGGGAGGGGGCAGAGGCACTGAGCCCGCCCATCCCTTTGCTGGGGCTGCAGGGGGTTGGGGTCTCACTGGGGGGGGGTGGAAGGGGGTAAAACTGCTTGTGCAGCTCCCAGGAGCTGTTGGCTGGGCTGAGGGGTGGGGAGGTGGCTCTGTGCAGCACAGCTTGGCATGGCAGCGTGGCACAGCGTGGCATGAGGTGCTCCCTGGGATGCCCTTGGTCCGTCGGGACATGCCGTGAATCCGTGCATTTCCATGGGACCAGCAGAGCCTGGGTGCGCCCAGCCCCGGCCCCACGCTCCGACAGCGAGGCACCGGCCTCAGGAATGAACTCACAGAGCAAAACCAGGCAGCCTGAGTCAACTACTCCCTAAAATCATCAATTACACCATGACAGCCCAGAAGGAGAGGAGGGGAAGTCGGGGACACGCTGCTGAGGGGAGGGGAAGGCCAGAAGGAGAGAGCAGTAGTTAAAGCCCCGCTGTGAATCAGGAGGCACAATGGCATTTCCAGATGCACAGAGCCTTGGGTGGGTGTGTGACAGCTCCAGAGCCAGAGTTTTGAGAGCTGGAGCCGAGCTGGAGCAGTGGGAAGAGTACCATGGGGGAATGGAGGGCAGTGGCAATGGAAGGCACCTGGGCCCATGGGGATTATAGGCAACATTCATACCCTAAAAAGGACAATAAACACACTGTTGATACAATTTACAGGGGAGACTCAGCGGGGCTGCGTTGGGATGAGCTGCACATACCCCCAACAGCAAAAGACATGGAACTTGGAAGAGTTAGGGCAGTGCAGGATACAACCAAGAGAAACACGGCTGAGAGAGAGCACAGCTGGAACAACCAAGACATGAGGGAGTGAGAGGGAGGAAACAGGAGGATCAGGATGGGAGAGGTAAAAAAGATTTCAGACTGAAAATCTGGGATGAGCCTGCAATGACTGATGGAAGGCAAAGATCATTTCCTACCCCACTGTCATTTCAGTCCATGGGACCAAGGTAGATCTCACTCAATTTGGTGCTGTCCTGCAGAACCTTCCCATGCTCTGGGCTGTCCCAGAACTGCCACGAGGGACCCAAGGAGATCCACAGCAGGTCCCTGGAGGGGCTCTGAGCTCTCCACTGCTCTGGCATTCCCAGCACAGCCCGGGCACCCCATACCCCTTTGCCACATGACCCATCCAGCAATGCCAGACCCACCCTGGACATTGATTGCAACTGCTCCACGATCTCCTTTTTATTTATAACACAAAAATATCCACAAAGAACCAACAAGCGTGTCTTCTCCGTTTAACATCTGGAACATCAATAAAAGATGGACAGAGAACGGGATTTCTTTGGAGAGTAGGAAACAAAGTGCCTTGCCACTAACTTATTTTAGTGTTTCTCTGTAATGTGATTTCCAGTTCCTTTGGTTATCAGGAACTCCCATTGTTTTCCCACTGAAGAGGTGATTTCAATGCCCAGCACACTGTGGCCCATGTTTGGGATTCTGGGGTAGTTTTTTGATATCCACTAATTTCTCCATGCTGAGGCAAATTTGTCACACGCATGGGTCTGTTTGATTTCATTAAACAGAATATTTAAGCATAAAAATTGTTTAATCGCCTTGTGTCATTATGAGATGAATTTCATTTTGCATACATTTGCATATTTCATCAAAATTAAGGCTGCTAATATGCAAATGAGAGCCAGGTTGCGGCTGAGGTGTTTATTGTAATAGCTGCAGGCTGTTCCACTTGAAAAGCTTCTGGGCGGCGCAGTGGAGGGGGTGCAGGGACCCCTCTGAGCACCTTTTAGAATCAATTTGCTGGAATTTCTCCCATGAATGTCCCCCAAAACTGCCCCTGGGATGAGCACTGAGGAGCTGGGATGGACACCCAGGGCCTGCAGTGAGTACTTGGGGTCTGGGGTGAGCACCTGGGCTCCCACCCCACAGCTTTGTCCCTCCGAGTTGGGAGGTCTCTCCCTGTTCCCTCCCAAGAGCCATTGCCATAAAAACAACCCCAAGCTCATCCCTGTGGTAGGAAGATCCCCCCAGGGTCCTGGCTCCCCCCAGGAAGGTCACTGGGGCTGGGACAAGTCCCAGAAATGTTTTTCCCCCTGCAAAGCCTGGGGAACGAGGCATCTCCCTGCTCTCATTGAACACAGTGAAGGTCAAGCACCAAGTTCCTTCAGACCCATTTGAGAGGCCCAGACAGACAAATCATGAAAATCAATCCACAGTGGGTAATTAATGCAGCCTTCATTAGCACGCAGCAGCTGAACTATCTGCATCCAGCACTCTGTGCTTCGTGGCAGCCCAATAAATCGGGATGGATCCCGCTCTCCCAGCACCGGGCGCTGCCTCACTTTTCTTTCCTGATCAATGCAAGGCCTCCCCAACCCCGGCACCATCAGCACTTTCACTGCTCAGAGTGTGAAGCTCCACAAATTGTGTATGATGTGGCATCAGGCCCTCACAATTAGTTTTTAAAATCTCCTCTTTGCTTGTTTTTTGTTAGAGGTTTTACACTTTTAACCCATTCTGGAGCCCTGTTTTTGTAAAGATCCGCCCTGGGCCTTGGGCAGCTGTTGGATTGTGGATGCTGTAGACAAAGCCCTTGATGAGTGATCAACTCCTTCAAATGGAGTTTAGCAATTAAACCAAAATGGAGTGATGAGCACTGCATCTTTCCATCCATCCCTCCATCCATCCATCCATCCATCCATCCATCCATCCATCCATCCATCATCCATCCCTCCATCCTGCACAGAGCTCATCCTGCTGACTCAGCCCCTGGTTCACAATGCAGAGGCTCAGGATGAGTTCCTGTCTGGCCATGGACGACATGAGCAGCACAAAGGAAAGAGTTTGTGGCAATTTTTAAAGCTTTTGGAATTCGCATTTAAAGCACAAGGGGCTTTTTCAGCAAGTATTAGTCGAATCAAGGATTATATCACCACTTCTCCAAAGAAAACTCAAGCAGTGTCTTTGCTTTCGTGCTCAGAGATAAGCCCTGCCTGGATATTAAGCAGGGGTATTCCTCAGTTTTAAGGGGATTTTTGTAAATATTAGCCCTGAATGGCCACTCCACAGCAATTTATAAGGGACGGTAACCCTGCACTCCCACAGCACAAGAGCGAAGGAATGCAAATCCCAGGGCTACTCCCAGCATGTCTCCTCACACGAGGAAGGCAAATGGGACCACCTTAAGCCTGTCTGAGAGACTGAGGCGCAAAGGTATTTGCTTAAAAAAAAGTGTAGTGATTGCAGAGAAAAGAGAAACCTGAGAGCTCCTTCCCGAGCAGTCAGACAGGGTCACCAAAACCAGACTAAATAGTCTGACTGAGGGCAAAGCGCAGGGCTGGCTGAAAACTGATCCTTGGGATGGAGGAGCAGCCACAACCGCCGGGGCAGGAGGGCTGGGTGGGAAAGCAGAGCCACCAGAGGGACCATGGTGTGACAGAGCCACTGGAAAGGGGCTGGAGGTCCCAGAGAGGGGCTAAAGCGAGGTGTCAGAGCCACCAGAGAGGCTGGAGGGACTGGAGAGTGTCAGGAGGGACCGGAGAGCATCCGAAGTCACCATGGTGTGACAGAGACAGTGAGGAGTCGCCGGAGGCAGGGACAAACCCAAATCCCTCCAGTGCCTGAGGGAGAAGAACAATTCAGAGAGAGCTCAGAACTCATCCTTATTTCAGAGACCTGAAGCCAAATCTAGGAACACCTGAGAACTGGCTGCAGTAGAACCAGACTGAGGTCCATGTTCTCCTCATGGCTCATGACTTCCCAGGACATTGCTAATAATCGGTGTTCTTTCCCAAAAGGGCCGCCTTACTGTCAGCCTAGAAGGACCTTTCCCAGCAGTCTCAGAGAGCAGCTGCAGAGGAGCTCCCAAGGAGCAGAGCGTTCACTCTCTCACTACAGCTGGGGACCATCCCCACCAACATTCATACACCAGCATCTCCCAGAAGGCATACATTTCTTTATTTTTGTTTCAGAAAAGGACTAAAATCACATCTATTCCTTGCCCAGAAGCCATACCCTTACTACAAGAACAACCCAGACAAAATTTACCCAAACCCAGCTCCCTACAGGGCTAAGACCCCCACCCTGGGTCATGCTTCACCTGCTCCAGGTTGCCTCCTGTGAGGAGCAGGATTGCAGGAACAATCCCCCTGCAACCTTTAAAGGCCAGCTGTGAGTCCTGTAGCAACATGCTGAGCTGTAGCCAGGCTCTGGGGCTCTTCCTGGGATCCTGGGGGCTCTTGAGGGCTCCCTGCCCCATCCTGCCCAGTGCTGGACCACCACAGTCCGTGCCATTGCCATTGCCACCACCTTCCTGAAGGCATTTGCCCTCTATGTCTTTGTATCTTGCTGCCCGTAAGGGTTTGGGGTTTTTCTGTTTGCCTTGGGTTTGGGTTGTTTTTTTGGTTTTTTTTTTTTTTTTAACCAATTCCTTTTGCTCTTCTGAATTTTCTCACCCTTTTTCTACTCCTTAGTTGGTTTCTTCCCTTTTCCGAGGGGAACTCTGGGAGCTGGAGGGCATCCCCCAAGTGTGCCCAGGGCTGGGACAAGGGGGGCACACAGGGTTACAGAACCAGCAGCAGATGACTGAGTAAACACAAGGCCCTGCCAGAGATCAGGCAAGCAAGAAACACACGGTCAATTCTTTTAACTTATGACTGCACTTAATTACTGCCTTTCCTCCCTTCATAAGATACATATGGGATTAATAATAATGCTGAATCAGATATGGTTTCTTGCAGAATCATGGAACCGTTTGGGTTGGAAAAGACATCTAAGATCATAAAGTTCAACCATTCCCCCAGCAATGCCAAGGCCACCGCTGACCCAACTCCCCCAAGTGCCACATCCACATGTCTCTTAAATCCCACCAGGAATGGTGACCCCACTGCCTGGGGCAGCTGTGCCAGGGCTGGGCAGCCCTTTATGGTAAGGGCTACTTGAGGCCATTTCCTCTTGTCATAATGCTTCTTCCAAACCCCCCTGGCTGCACCATCCTGTCAGGGAGTTTTGGAGAGCCAGAAGGTCCACCCTGAGCCTCCTTTCCTCCAGGCTGAGCCCCTCCTGCTCCCTCAGCTGCTCCTTATAAGACCCTTCCCCAGCTCCATGACATTTCACTGTGGTTTCACTGCACTCCATTGTTTACTCCGGGCTTTACCTGGGCACAGCGTGATGCAGCACTTAGGGACACCTTAGGAACAGGAAAATGTGATTCCAAAAGCCCAGATTACGTGCTAGGCTATGTCTGTTTACCTGTGATGTTTGCCAACTGCTATCTCATTAGCTGAACAGGAAATATAATTGATATTTCTGCAGAGACGTGACACTTGTGCCTTTGCTGAAACGGGAAGGGTTTCTCAGGGCTTCGCATCACTCCCGTTTGCTGCTTCCCATAAGTGATACTGCCTCATTTTGGGAAGGGTTCCAAGAAATAAGAGCTTACCAGAGAGGCCTCTTGAAAGTATGGGCAGCTTTATGTCAGCCTGGGAGCTCCCTCAGACACAAATCTTCTGGAGGAAAGAGTGGATTCTCTGCTGTTTGCAAAAGGGCCACAAATGGGAAATAAAATGTTTGTGCAGCTCTTTAATGTGAAAAACATCCATTTTGGAGCAGATTCTGTGTCTAGTCTGTGTGAGATGGAGCAGGCAGCCTGCGAGGGGCTGCACAGGGAGGTGAGGGCTGTTTTCAAAGATCCCTGCAGCCCTGATCACTGAGTCAGGGCATCCACTGCTCCAAACCCCGATGACTGGGACTCCCCCAGTCAGGGAAGCAGGGTGATGCACGTGTGAACATCTGGTCCCAGATGTGCTGTGACTGGCTGTGATGCAGTGGGGATTCAGAAAGTTGACCCTCTCTCACTTCTCCCTCTCACCCGGGTAAGAAGCAGTGCAAAGCAATTTAAATTCCTCTGGGGATCACAGCTACTTACTGCTAACCTGAAACCTCCCCCCAGGCACTCTCACTGCTCCCCTTTTGTCATCAAAAGGTATTTTTGCCACTTGCAGACTTTCTCTTCCCCACACCCATTGTCTGCCACCGCTTCCCTCAGGAGGTGACCCAGAGCTGGAGGTGTCCTCATGGCGCTGGGGTGCGGGGGCACCGCGCCTGGGTGAGCTCTGCCAGCAGCAAGGGCACGTGGGGCTGCACAGCAGGGAGAACATGAGCAGGATTTCTGTCGGCAGAAGGGAGAATGTTCAGGGCAGAGCAGCCACTCTCAGCCAGTTCAGAGCCCAAGCTAAGCCGATATTTCTGTACCCATCTGCGAGAGCAGCTCTCCCCTCAGGACACGTCACAAACCTGTAGGAGAGAAGAATTTCTGGTTTGGTGGTTTTGTGTTCCTCATGCATTTCTGCTCTTTATTTTGAGGAAATATTGGGCTTCCCTAAAATGAGGAAATCTGTGCAGAGCATTCTGTGTGCTGGGGACGCTGTGACAAATGGCTCTGCTGCCATGGCTGCTCCCTCTTCTCTCCTTCCACTCATGCGACGGTTTCTGGTGTTATTTCTTGCCATAAAGCCTCATCACCTCTCTTTTGAGATTTGCATGGAGTTCATACATAACAAGGCTTTTTTTTTCCCTGGGATGAAATCTCCCGAAATCTGATCCATGAACACATCTAAACAGGCACACTAACAGGAAACTCGGAGATATGGAAATGTAAATGAGTCCCCAATCAATAAAGGTAATTATAGTGAGAGATAGACTGACATACAGTATCTTGAGGCTTTTTTCCTTGTCTTCCAAGGGGCTCCCCAGAGGCTCCACAGACACTGGTGAATGTGTTTCCAAGGCTTACTATGGCTAGGGAGAATTGTTCCCTGGAACAGGCACAGGAATGATGCTGCCAAGCCCACAACGTGCTCACTGCCACTGGATCCAAACCTCTCCAGCAGATTGGGGGCAAGGAATCTGAGTGCAGTCATTGCTGAGGGATTTTCAATTCTGTAGTTCAATTTCTCTTTCACATCCTTTTTTTTTTTTTTTTTTTTTTTTGCTGTAATTATAGGCAGTGAGATGAAGAGATCAGCATTATTTAACTTGTGTTTTACCTTTTAAAAGATGTCATTAATTTCGCCCGATTAGCCATGGGTTTTAGCAGTTCTAAATACAAACTGCTGCCAAGTTTTGCAGAACCCAGAAGGAGAAAGAGGTTGGTTCCCTCACGAGTCATTGGCTGTCAGTGACCACCTGGCCTGCCTGTTGCCTTAAGGGCTGATGGGACAGATCACCCAGGATTTCCTGCTGTGGCCAATTGGTCAACTGGCACCTGGGGCAGGGAAGCGGAGGAAGTGCAGAAAAACTTGAAATGGGAACAGTGGAGAGGAATCAATTAAACACACAGCAGTTTTGTTTGAGTCAAGAGCTCTCTGAGCTGGGTCACCACATCCCTCCAGCCTGTTTTCGTGTCCAAAGAGGCTGACGGCACTCAGGGGTCAGTGAGGAATCCCCACACCCCAGTCCTGTCTGAGCACAGCCCAGACGTGGCTCTTCTGCTGGGTCTTGATGAATTTGCTCCCAAGTCTGGCTGTGCTTCAAGAGCTTTGGCCCTTGTGCACAAACCTCACTTCCTGCCTAGCGCCCATCTGGATCATCTTTACTGGGGAGAAGAGCTACACTTCCTCAACAAAGTTCATTGAGTTTGAACCAGGGAAACAGTTCCTAGTACAAGCTCCAAGAAAGACCTTTAAAATTTTCCTGCTGGAACCTCTGTCCCTCGCATGAGGCATGATGGACGCCTACGAGGTCACCTCCCCATCTGCTTTCAGCTCCTGCAGAAGACACGTCTGACAACTTTGACGCAACCCCAAACCCAAGGCATCTCTTCCTCCACGGCAGTATTTTAAATATATATATCTGCACTTGGAGAGGAGCAAAGCTGTGGAGATGGCGTTTGAGGTCATGCCATTACGGGTGGGTAAGGTCACACCATCTGACACATGTCAGATTGAAAGCTCGAGCAAGAATATTCAACCAACTGCTCAGAGCAGTTTTTCATCCTTCAGTGGAGGGAGCAGAGCTCTTCCAGCAGAGCAGCTCCGTGCAGTGAGTGAGCCCATCCATCCCCGCTTGCGGAGCGGGAAATGTGTTTCCTGCAGCACCAGCATAACCAGGCACCTCTAACAAACGTGGCACGCAGGAATTGCCAGGCTTTCTCTCCCTTTCTTCCCTCTCACAATCGTATTTAACAGAGCAAGAGCAGATATGGCTTTACCCATCCTCCTTCGCTTTGTGTTCTCCCTGGGATGGGATGGGAGGGGGCTCTTGAAGCTGCTTTGGAGCGGGACAGACCTTGCTGTAAGGGACCAGGCTCAGCGTTGCTCGGGGTCAGCCGGGTGTCCCGGCAGAGCTCAGTTTGCGCTCTGGGGGTGCGGGCGGGGCCGGCTGAGCCCGGCAGGGTCCCCGCCCCGCTGTGCCCGTGCCACGCCGATAGCAGCCGATAGCCCGGAGCGCTCCCAGCCCCGGCACCAGGCTCGCACTATTTGCCGCTCCGAAGTACAGATGGCTCTGGGGTGGCTTTTCTTGGCACCTCCCTGCAAAGCCTAGAGAGGGCATCTGCTGAAAACAACTGCTTTGGGATCGCGGCGGCCCGGCCCGCTCCCTCCCGGCGTTCCCATCTGGATTCCGCTGACCCCGCGGCCGCGGGCGCTGGGTTAAACGCGAGAGCTGCAGCTCTGCACCTCCAACAGCTCTAGGCAACGAATGGATTTCATGCGCAGCCCTCCTGTACCTCTCCTTGATGTTCTGAGGCAATGAGAAAGAAGTGTTAAATTTGTTCTTGGCTACTTTTCCTTGCAACTCCCAAAGGCACCGGTTACAAACTGAATCAGTTATCAGCTAGTTAGGCTGGCAGTTCCCGAAGGTACCGCATGAATACTGATAGGGACCCATGCATTATTCAGTGCGAAGAGCAGAGGAAAATGAGCAACACGTCCAAAACAAGAACAGCAGTGGCAGTAAGGGAATAATTAGCGAGCTGTCACTTGTCCCTGTCAGTATTCCCTCCCTTAACACATAAGGGAAAATAATAAAAAAGGGTAAGATCATCTTGCAAGCTCTGCTCTTAAATATGCAGCTGGTAGGTTAAAATACAATGATAAAGGGGAGAGGATAGAGAGCTCTGATACAGTTTTCAAAAGATATGGCCTCCATTTCCATGGAGACTGGGGTTTTTTTTATTTTTTTTTAATCCCACAGGCACTGGGTTATACAATAAGTCCCTGCCTTAAATACCAGCCCATGTGCAACAGCATGAAAGGGACGTGGCTCTAACACGGGAGTTTATCCCAAGGAAAATATTTAGGATTTTTTTTTCCCTTCCCTTTGTACAAAACACTACTGAAGTCGATGTATTTTAGAGAAACCAGGTTGACTGAAACTGGCTTTGCTGCAGCTCCGATGCACAGCGGGGGAGCGGGGGAATCCTTCAGCCGGGGTGGTGTTCCCGGCGCTGCTCCCCCATCCCAGCCCCTTCCCCTCTCCGGAGGGGCTGGGGGCACCGGGAGGCAGCCGAAACCGCAGACTGGACAGCTCAAACCAAGTTAATCTGGAGTAAATTTTTAACTAATTAAGCAGTTTGTGGGCTGATGAGAGCAAAGTCACTCTGCTGCTATCTCCAAACTGCTCGGGAGGACGCAGACGCGGCGCCGGTGCCCACGGGTGCGAGTGCCCGCTGTCAGCAGCGCGCTGCCCACGGTGCCGGGGAATGGTGCCACACATCCTGCGGGATCCGGGTCCTGCTGGGACCCCTCAGGCTCTTGTTGGGACAAGAGCGAGCGCTGCTGCACAGTCAGGCTCCATCCCCGCAGAGCTGCGCGGGTCCATCTGCCTCCACCACAGCCCCTCCGTCTTCGCCTGCAGCAGCCCTCAGAGAGCTCCGCGCTGCCAGGCTCGTTCCGAGCGGGGAAGGGATTTGTGAGACGCGCAGAGATGCTGTATTCACAGCAATGCTAGCGCTGACTTCCCTAAAATATCCTGACATGGATCCCTCCAAACAATCTGCCACATCACGGCGAAGCTGCAGTCGAGCGGAACAGGGAAGCGAGTGCGTCTCTGAGCGTGTGGCCCACCATGGCTCCAAAAATGTCGGGATTCGCCTGCAGATTTCAACTCTCTCTCACAGGGAATGGCCACGGAGATCATCGCCAGCGACTGCAGTGTTTAGCAAAGCCATTAGTTAGCCCGGCTTATTTCGGAGCTCTGCAACACTTACGTCACTGAGGACCCACTTCCCCTGTTCTCTGCCCTGATTTCTTAAAAGGAAATTCTGGAGAGCCCGCGGTAGCAGCAGGTCCTGCGAGGAGCGGGATGGAGGCACAACTCCTGGCTAGGGCTGCGGGGTCGGGGTGCTGCAGAAGAAACCGGGGAGCTGCCTCTGACAACGGCGTAAACGGGAAAGAAAACAAGGAAAGGCTGGGAAAGCTTCTCAGAAGAGCCTGCAAATGGCGCCTGTCCAGCTCCCCAAAAGTCAGGAGAGGTTCTTCAGCAACGCTCTTCCCACACTGGGAGGATGTCTCTTTCCAAGTCCCTTTTTTCCCCAAAAATACATTTCATTGTTTTTCCCTGCTCCTGCCTGGCAGCCCGTGGGATAACAGCTCTCCGTATATAGTCTCACACTATAAAAATGCACACAAAGTTAAGCATTTTCATGTCAGGTTTTCCTAATCCCTTTCTGGCTCCTGACTAATCCTGCCCAGCCCAGCCCCTGCCGTGCCACAGCTCCCTCTGAGATTGTGCCACAGATTTGCAGAGATGACTCTGTCTGACTGGCACTCCATGGTATGGACAGACCCCTATTGAACCCTGCTTCCAGCACAAATCCATGGGAAGGTTTTTGCTCATCAAAACGTCTTTCTGGCTGTCCTTAAGCCACTGCCGAGGTGGCCATTTTCCTTATCCATCACATGCGCTCTGCGTCGTTCCAGGTCTTTGATGAATGATTCTCTGGATAATGTATTTCATCCCACCAAGCCCGTGTATGTACTGGGAAAAGAAAACTGGAGAGATTTCACATCAACTAAACAAGCATCTCTGGTGTCAAGTGTCTGTGTTTTTGCATAAGCACCCACCAGTTCTTCTCGGTCTCCCTCTGAATGAGATCCCCGCACGGATGAATATTCATGAGAATTAAATGGGAGAGCTGTGATTTTCAGCAAAGGAAACTTTCCTGCTGGAGGAGGAGTGTACTTTTTGCTGATGCTTCTCTAGCGTGTGCTCAGCCCCAGGTGACACCTTCCACGCTCCGAGGACAGGGTTAGGGAAGCCGCTCGCTGCTGGCACGGAGCATAGCTCCGAGCCACAGTCCATCCCATGCCAGTGCTCCCCGACAAGGCAAAAGGTGCAGTGCTGGGCTGGCCCCTGCCCTCCGTGGAGCCCTGTGACCTGAAGCCAACCCAAATTCGGCCGGGTTATTTTTAATGTGTGCTTGCAGGACAGACCCTGGGCTCCAAAATCCACATTCTTATTGAGAGAGTTTTCTGCCTTGCTCTCGGTTGGATTTGGATGCTCAGCCCACTCCAGTGGATGCCATCCGTTTTCCCTCCTGTATCTCCCTGTGGCTGGAGCTGCACAGACGGCGGGGCCCGCGCTGCTGGCGGTGTCGTTACTGCTGTCACACACCCGTCACTGACAGGCGCTGGGAGCACCGGGAGCCTGATGTTCCACCACTCCTTGCCCAGCTCTCCACATCTCCACTCGGAATTGCAGGACCTTTGTTTTCCAGCTGCGGCTGCGGTTGTGGTTTGATTGCAGGAGGATGCGCGATTTAGCTAGTGGAGAGTGAATAATTTGGCACGGAGCTTTCCTTGTTATTCCGTCGAGCAGGCTGTGTGTCAATCGATGGGGTAACAATTATGATCAATGTCAACAGGAAAAAACAAACCCCCACCATTAAGCAAGCACAAATGTGCCCAGGCACAAAGCGGCCTCGCTGCTGCCTTGCCGTGGCTGCCACAGCCGGTTCCCTGCCGGGGGGAGCACCCGGTGCCCGCAGGGGAGGGATGGGACAAGATCACAGACCCGGCTCCTCCTTTGCCAGGGCCTTCCTGACGCTTTGGAATCGAATTGCTGAGATTTGGAGTTTGATTTGCAGCATTCGGAGTCCGCCAATTCGCGCCGCGTGTGCTCCCGGGCAGAGGCTGGGCGGGCTCCAGGGCTGGGGGGCATCGGGCACCAGCTCATCCCACAGCAGCACTGGAGCAGGCGGTCCACAACCGTGCCAAAGCCTCTGTGACCCCTCCAAAGAACTGAGCTGTGACCTGCTCTGCCTTTTTTACACCTGAGCTCCACTGCCTGAGACAGGGCCAGTGCGTCAACAGGCTGGAAAACCAGTGGGGCGCATGGTCCTGGCAGGAGAAAGGTACCAGAAGGGCTGCTCAGGTGGCCCCAGTCCAGCAGCACTGAGCCCAGGCTGGTTCTGGTGTCTGCCTTTTGAATGTCGGCTCCGTGACCTCTCTGCAGGTGCCCGCAGTGGCCAGATCCCTTCCCAGCTCCTCCGAGATGTCCCGGTGACCACGGCAGTGCTGGCACAGCCAGTCCTTCATCCGCAGGGAGGGGAAGGCTGCAGCACGGTGCCCGGCCAGGCTGGCATTCCCGACGGGAGCATGCCTGGCATGGGCTGGCAGCACCTCCTGTCATTAATGCAGCTCAGCCACACCTGAGGTGCCACTCGGGAGAGATGCAAGAGCATTCCAGAGGAATGCTTGATGCCCTCTGTCACTCACTGCCAGGGATAACGCTCCTCGCTGCTGTCACACCGCGCATGTAGGATGCTGAATTAAACAGTGGGTCTTTTGATGCTGCTGAAGGAACTGTTGCATTAATTATCCATAGAATTTGCACATGCAGCTTACAGAGTGGAAAAGGCGCATTTCCCCCAGACTGAGGCACATTTGAATCTCAGCCCCCTCCCTCCGAATCGTCCCTCGCTGCGTTGGGCCCTTCCAAAGGTGCTCTCAGATTGTTTATTGATGATCCGAGCCTTGGAAGGGTGAAGTCTTTGCCAGGGGTTATTTTTACTACCCCGTTAGTTAAAGCTGAGAGTATTATTTTACATGCCAATGAATAATTTACCTGCCATTATAAAACTTACTCAGAAACAATCCCCAGCACGGGCTGGTGTTACCTGCGTGGCTCATGGATGGAACATGCTGGATGCAGGAGCCCAGGTGTGCAGCAGGTACCCTGGAAGGCTGCCATGGAAGGAAGGTCCTAAATGGCTGCATAAAATAAAATGTCCCCAGCACTGGTTTCCACGAGCTGTGGCTGCGTCTCCAAATTTATAGCTTAGAAAAAAAGAATAATTGCGAGACCACATTTTTCACTTGTGCTTTTCCTGAGATCTCTATTTTCCCCTTGGATTCTCCACACCTCCTGATTATTTATAGCATACCAGAACTCCAGCCTTATAAAATACCATGCATGACTTCTCCTTGCACTCAGTGCTCAGGGAGACCAGGCACTATTGGTAAAAGATTTAACTCATTAATAGAGAGAAGCTGGAACAAAGCTCCGTAATTCAGTATTGCCTTCCCCAGCCTGATGGTGTTTATTTAGAAAGCAGCAAAGACACAGGCATGTGGGGCTATAAATCAGCAGAAAATCAATGCTAACATGTAAATAAATTGCAAATCAGCTGAGAAATTGGTTTCATTTTGAGACGATAAAGCATATTTCTCCTGTACTTATTTTATAAGGTGCCCCTTAAGAATTGTAATATTTCTGTGTGGTAATGATAAACATTAGTGAGTTGCTTTAGAAATGAAAAAATGGCAACCCTGTGGGGATTTGAAAAACATATGCACTTCAAATTTGAAAATCCAATTTAACTGTCCATTATATGGAGAATAAAAAAAGGTAAGGATAGGATAATTTTGCAGTTACACAGCATTTGACTAAATCTGATTCAGGGATGACAGCTACACTTTAAAAGCTACATGTCTGAATGTAAGGAGACAGCAAATCATTTATTTATGATTGTAATCTAGCTCCTGTCTAACAAGTTAACAACTGTGCAGTGCTCCCTGAGTGGAGGCAGCCTGTGTAGGCTTGTCAGTTAGCACTTTTAAAAACACTTTTCATAGAATTTTGGTTAAAAAAAAATAAAATAAAATAAAAGAGACAAAAGAGAGTCCCTGTCAGATTTACCAAAACAAGCAGATGTTAAAATTGCAAAAGTTTGAAAAAACAAATCCTGTTCCTAATTCAATGCAAAGCACCTTGTGCAGAGGGTACACGACAGCCAGAGAGGCCGATGCAGGGGTCGGGTTGTTTGTGCATCCTGAACGTGGCAACAACCTCATGTTTTCTTGGAAGTGTCACATTTTGACACCACAGGCTTAGCTCCTGCATCCCTGTCTGTGGCATTTTGCAGTTTCTGATGCCCATAACTCTCTCTGCCCCTTGTTCCCACATGCCCTGCCCTGGTTCCAGCTGTGCCTCAGAGCAGGCGCAGCTGCCCAAGCACAGCAAGCTCAGAGCCATGGGCTTGTGGCTGTAGCTATTCGAGGCGAAGTGTTGGTGTCAGAGTTTTTAGTTTTTAATCACCTGAATGGTTATGAAGAACTTGAAACCAGGAGTTTTTACCCAGCAGCTCAAATGGGATATAAGTAATCTAATTCTGATATTATATATTCTTTCATTTTAAATGAAAGGGAATATAGTGCTAATCCAGTTCCACCTCCTGCCATGGGCAGGGACACCTTCCCCTAGACCAAATTGCTCCAAGCCCCATCCAACCTGGCCTTGAACACTTCCACAGATGGGGCCTTCTCTTGGTATGAAAATTCTGAAAAGTGATTAATGCAACCCGTTTTTATGAAGAATAAAGAGGGAAAAGATGGTGGAGCTGCTGTGCGTGGCCACCAGCTGGAGAACTGGGGCAAACAGGGGACAAGTTGATGTGGTGTTGGAAGACTGGGCAGGGGCAGATGAAATTCAAGGCATACAGATGTAAAATCTTGAGCTCTGGGAGGGTTGTACAAATGGAAATCTCATCTTCATAAGCAGAGAGGACTTTGTACTGAGGGCCAGCACCCAGAAGTGAAAATTGAAGGCTGCAACAAATAACTCTGTGGAAACACTAGTTCTACATCCAGTAGTTTCCAACCAAATATTGGGAATAATTAGGGGGAAAGTAGGGATTGAAGAAAGAGCACTGTGGTGTTACTGACATCTGTGTGGCAGCCCTACCCTGAACCCTGCATTGTTCTGTTCCCAATCCATGACATAAAACCGTCAATAGATGTGAGAAAGGTCCAGAGAGGGGCCCGGGGATGAGTGAGGATAAAGTCAGGATTCCCTGGGGCAAGGCTTTTCAGCCTGGGAAGGGACACAACACAAATCTGTAAACCCAGGACAGTGAACAAGGATTAGCTGCTGCTTCGAGGGCTCTGAGGGGGCTGGCAGAGGTTGAACCCAGCAGGAAGGAGGCTGCTCTCAGATCCTTCACCAAGACTGTGCAAGGTAAAATTTACATGGGTTCAAAAAGTTACCGGACAAATTAATGTCAGAAAAATCCATCATACATCCATACACAGACATTATTTCTGGCTCTGAAGGATCTTGAGCCATAAATTGCTGGAGGTTAATAGAGTGCTTGATGAAGTATCATTGTTCTCTTGCTCTGTGCTTGTGCTCTCCAGTGGGTGTTCACCGTTGCTCTCTCCCTGGGATGAGCCACTTTGGCTATTTTTATGCTTTTAACATGTTCTTTTACCAGTTGGAGAAGGATCTAATGCTCAACATAAATCAAACCTGCTCGTTTGATGTGCCTTGCCTCGGCCTCCTTGGAGCCTGTGGCTTCAGAGGGGTCTCGGCTGTACCTGTTGCACTCCCCAGAGGTGCCATCGTCCTGCTCCCCCGGGCTGTCCCTGTCCCGAGGGGTGACAGCAGCACTTCCAGCACCCCACTTCAGCCACTGTGCCACCTCTTCAAGGTGCCCGTGCACTGGCAGGCTGTATCCTTCCCCTCGACTGGGACAAGTGCTGTGGTGCTCCGGGTCCTGCAGAGCTGTCCCGCAGGTGCGGGAGGGGTGTGGGAGGTGTCCGAGAGGTGCGGGAGGTGTGGAAGGTGCGGAGGGGTTGCGGGGACTGTCCCGCAGGTGCGGGAGGTCAGGGAAGGTACGGGAGAGCTGCGGGAGCGGTGAAGGGAGGGCTGGAGGGGGCGGGCAGCAGCAGAAGCCGGTTTGTTTATTGTGCCTGAGAATCACAAGCGACTAAAGTGAAGGGAGAAAGTTTGAGCTGGTGGTTGTCAGATAGTATCACCCTCACACCCGCCGGGAATGCTAATGAGTGTCAGCAAACACAGGGAGTCTCTGCCTGTTTATTTACTCGGGACTGGGTCAGTGGCTGAAAATACACAGTTTTGCTTTTGCAGATAAAATAATTCTTTTCTGATAGAAAAGGCTGGGTTTGTAATTCATTATTTTCCCGGTTTTGATGTAGGGGGGAGAAGTGGAACAGTGGAGCCTCGGTGGTTCAGGGGAAGCTCAGCTGCTTTTAAATGGCATTCTGCTGATAAGAAGATACTTAAGATACACTTTGGAAATAGCCATCAGCGGGATGTTTTGGGAAAACCGGCAGTGGAAGAGTCAGGGCTGTTCACTCCACTCTCGCTGGCCACCCTCTGAACTGATTATCCTCCTGTTGGAAAGGAATGCCAGGAGTGTTATTTAAATTAGATTAAAAGTAGACGTGTAGTAGACGTTTAGATCGTGTAGGAGTGTGCCCCACTCTTTTCTCTTTAAGGGAGAGAGAAGGAAATTTCAGAAATCCGTGTTTAATTAGGATTGCTGAGGTCTGGGGTAATCGCAGCTCCCCCATCCCCCCCGTGTCTTCACGCTCTCAGTGTTTCAGAAAATAACAAAAAAAAAAAAAAAAAAAAAAAAAAAAAAAAAAAAAGTGTGATTACTGTGTTTTTGTACACAAACCATTGGTTGTTCTCGTGTCACCCTGTGGAGGGGACATGTCCCCGTTGGTGATCACACAGCGGAGAGGCTGGAGATGCCCCCGTGGCTGAGTGACAGCCCGGCTCAGGAGCAGCCCCTCCGGCAGCCGCGGGCTGGGCCAGGCTGGGCTCGGCAGCAAAGCCAAGAGGCCGTGGAGAACGGCACTGTTAGAGCAGGCAGCAATCTGTGGGGTCTCCAGAACCTTATCATCCATGCGAGTCAACAACTGTGCTAAATTGAAATTGTAGAGTTGATTAAACGACGTATTTAAGGCCCCATAAAAGAAAGCAAAGCCAGGCAGGGAGGGAGCGGCGTGCGGGGGGCGGCGGGTGGGGAGGGTTTATCTCACCGCGAGCAGCAGGCTCAGCCACTGATCTAATCAAATTATTCAGCATTAAAAAACTGCCAAGGCATTCCAGTGCTGCAGCTTCCAGAGGCCCAGCTGGGATCAAATGCTAATCAACATCTCCACGATATTTATTCCCACTGTCAGTCTGGTACGTGTTTGTTTTCCGAGCGCTGCATACTAAACTGAAAGATCAAGATGAATCGGTGGAGATGGGAGATGATGAGCAGCCAGGCTAAACACTGGGAGAAACACCGGCTACTGGGAAATGGGGGCAGAGGGAGATGGTTGGAGGGAGATGCGCAGCAGCGGGGCAGCTGGCAGCGGGGACAGCGACCCAGCCCCTCGCGGCACGGCCGGGACGCACCCGCTGCTGGAGCCCGGTGCTGCCACCGCGGCCTCACAGCCCGCACAGCCCTCACAGCCGTCACAGCCCTCACAGCCCTCACAGCCCTCACAGCCCTCACACCCCTCACAGCCCGCACAGCCCTCACAGCCCTCACAGCCCTCACAGCCCTCACAGCCCGCACAACCCTCACAGCCCTCACAGCCCTCACAGCCCTCACAGCCCGCACAGCCCTCACAGCCCTCACAGCCCTCACAGCCCTCACAGCCCTCACAGCCCGCACAATCCTCACACCCCTCACAGCCCTCACACCCCTCACAGCCCTCACAGCCCTCACAGCCCGCACAACCCTCACAGCCCTCACAGCCCTCACAGCCCGCACAATCCTCACAGCCCTCACAGCCCGCACAGCCCTCACAGCCCTCACAGCCCTCACAGCCCGCACAGCCCGCACAGCCCTCACAGCCCGCACAATCCTCACAGCCCTCACAGCCCTCACACCCCTCACAGCCCTCACAGCCCTCACAGCCCTCACAGCCCTCACACCCCGCACAGCCCTCACAGCCCTCACACCCCGCACAGCCCTCACAGCCCTCACACCCGGCTGCTGCTGCTCCACCAGAGCCCCTTCTGTCCTGGCAGCACCAGCGACTGCTCCTGCAGCATATGCGGCGAGGACAGCGCTCAGCGACACGGGACGGCCACACTGCACCGTGCCCCTGGGGACCCTCGAAGGCCGCCTGCCGACCAGCAAGGTCCTCCTTAAGCACTAGCCACCGGAGCGCTGGGAGACTAATTAATTTCCTTTTTGTTTTTCAGAGTTTCATTTTTAAATTACAGTCTTCCCTCCTCTCTAATAAATACTCAACAATTAAAGCTTTTTTTTTCCCTGACATGCGATTCCAACATCTCAGTGTCCCACCCTCCTGTCACCTTCCCTGCCATAAACAGATTCGTAAAAACTGCTTTTGACGCCCCAGCTGCCATTAGCCACTTAAAATCCCATAATTATCATCCTATCATGGGCCTGTTAACGAGCAGTAAAAATAAGGCCATTGAATATGGTAATTTATTCGTAAATTAGCCTAATGAGAATAGGTTTCAGACACTGTTTACTTTCTAGCTGCCTGTTTCGGTGCGGTGCAGGCAGCCTGCGCGGGGCTGCGGAGCCGGGTGGCAGCGCGGGAGCCTCAGCCTGGGTGGCAGACACAGCTCCCGCGCCGGCGGGCACAGCCCTGCTCCCCTGCCAGCCCTGCTCCCACGCTGGCCACCCTGCACAGCCTGCCCTGCCTCTCCTGCCACCGGGGCCAGCGCTGTTGCCGTGCACAGCACCGTGGCCCCACCGCCAATGTCCCCAAAGCTGTCCCCTTGGAGCTGTCACAAGGCAGGTTCCTGCCGACCACCACAACCCGTACCTGCATTGCAAGACTTGGGGGAAAACTCCAGGATAAATGTGAATAAATGCAACAGAACGGTCCAGTGCCATCATCTTGCGATGAAAAGGAGCAGGAGCTGGGCAGGAGGGTGGGAGGAGATGGGAATACACTGTTGTCTTCCTCCTCCTCCTCCTCCTCAGCCTCCCTGTGGCTTATTAAGGACTGGATGTGTTGTTGTTAGCAGATCCCACTGGGCTGTTTCAACAGTGGGATCCCACTTTTGGGTTTTTTCCTGGGAAGGTGCCCTCACCTTTGCACATGCATTACACGTAAAGCCTCTTTGGTGGCCAACCATCACCTCCAGATCCAAATGAAAGAAGGAGGAAGAGCCCCAAACTGACTCTGCTTTGAATTCAGCACTGACAGGTCTGAACACTCCGGCACCTGGGCGGCTTATTTTTCCCAAGCTCTGTCTTTGCAAACAGTTATTCTCAGGCAGTGGAGTGGTAATAAACCCCTGAGTGAATGAGGATGAGAGGTCCTTTCAGGGAAGAGGTGAAGAGCTCTTGACTATGAGCCTTTCACCCTCTAGAGTATTTTCATTCCTAGGCTGGCTAAAAGCCAGGAAATAAATCTGCACGGCCGGAGCGTCTTGGCTGCATCTCTGAGGAGCTGGAGCCGGCAGCACCTTGGGCACTGGCACCCAGCCCTACCCCTGTGCCCCCCAGGGAGGCTCAGGAATCCTGCAGGAATCTCCCACTCAGCGGGGCATGGGCTGTGCTGGGCTGGGGAGCAGCCTGGTGCAGTAAGGAACACCTGCAGGGGAAGGGTCAGGTGTGCACACACAGCCACCGGCCTGGGGGACAGTGAGACGGTGGTGCTGAGGGGACCTGAACACCAAGGACACTTTACAGGACCCTGCATCCCTGGGTGAAGTGCTTTCTTCCCAGAAGAGTCTGTTCTTGGCCCAAAACAAGGACACTCAGAGACCAGCTGCTTGTGTGGTGACTCTGATGGGGACCTCAGAGCTGGAGGGGTCCCTGGGGACCAGACACTCCCCCGTTGCCAGCCCCAGCTCCCACATGCTTGTGGGGACTGTAAAAATCACATGCTCCAAGAACAGGGGCCTGATGTCATAGCAAAAACCCAGAATTCATCATTCTATGGAGAGTTCCAACTGGTTTCCAGTGACCAATTCCTGCAGGAGGATGTGCTGATAACAAAGCCTCTGTCATGGTCCTGGCTGTGCTGCCCCTGATGTCTCCTCTTGCCAGGCAGGAGCTCCCCTAACCATCCTCCGTGGTGGCTGCACTCCTGCCTTTCCATTCCCTAATTTAATTACAGCTTGTTTCTTTACTAATTATAATGCTCAAATCAGAGCAGAGCTTAAGGCCACTGTTAGAAGGGAGCCTGGTGGCTGTCTCCTTTTTGCTAAGATGGGCCCATTATCATTTCCCTTCCTTCTGATGGAGATTATAAACACTTTGTGTCAAACCACTTCCCAGCAGTTCTCACAGTGTGAAAACGATTGAGGTCAGGGGATGCACACAACCTACCCATCAACTCAAGTATATTCCTCAAACCCTGACATGCAGCGAGCTGCAGGGAGGTCACCTCTGTGAGAAACAAACCTTGCAGCCGCCCAGCGAGTCCCAAATTGCAGCGCTGGGAAATAATCATGTGGAACACGCTGAGATTCGCTCCCCAGGCAATAAACGGTTAACAACAGCAGCCACCTGCACCCAGCATCCACAGGAGCAGGATCATAGGAAAGAAGTTAACCTGTCAGTGGGTTGTAATGAAGGGGGCAGGTCCCACAGCTGGGCAGGAGGGACTTCCCAGCGTTTGACATTTGGGAGAGCAAGGCTGGAGGAGTGGTGAGGACACAAAGGGCACAGCAGCAGGAGCAGCAGGTGTCTGCTGGGCTGGAAAACCCTTGGGGGCTCTCCCCCGTCCCCTCGTCCTCCTTGTGCATCCTCTGATTTGCCATTTTTGTTTGAACAGATCAGATCAAGTATGAGATGCTCTTTTTGTGCTTCCCTGTGGTTCCCACATCTCTCTGAGCACACACGGCTGTGCTGGGATGGGGCAACAGCATGGGGCCATGAGCTGTGCAGTTCACCAAGGACAGGCAGAAAGACAAGCTTTGGCTGTGGATTTTACAGCAGACTTGTTCAGGCACCTTCCAAACCCCAGGGAGGTTGTGTGGTTTTAGAATCCATCCAACACAAGGAGAGCAGCTCAGGAGAGCAGCTCGGGAGAGCCCTGGGTTCAGCCGTGGCCAGAGCGATGGGTGGTGACCGCCCAGCTGCTCCCAAAAAAGCCACCCCAGCCCATTCCCATCCTACTCTGACAGTGCTGGGGCTGCAGGCCTGGAATGGGGAGGACTCTCCATAGGGGAATCTCCATTAGGAAGGTGGGGGCTCTGCTCCCTGCCCGCCGCCGGAGCTTTGTGGCGCCGATGTCCCTGGGGAGGAGCGGTGGCTGCGCAGCTCGGCGCCTGGCGGGGCTCCAGCCCAAATGAATGCAGGCAAATCCATGGATCTGAGAGCGTTTACTGATCACATATGGGCCCATTTGCAAGTTTGTAGCAGAAGTCGCATATTTTGTAGATTTTCAGGGGTTGCTTTTCTGCTTCCAGGCAAATTTTTCATCTCTCCGGTTCTCAGCCATTAAAACAGTTCTGGAGAAGGCAGGGAAGAACATTGTGTCCCTTTGTCACCGTGCACTGCCTGGTGTCCCATCATCTCAGGAAGGGGGATTCACCAGGACAGCCCACTGGGGGTTCAAACAGTCCCCAGCCACTGTTTGCTGAAGTTGTTTTGTTTGAAAACCAAGATTTCCCCCCAAATTCTACCCTGTTAAATATCCGTGATTTCCTTTCACCCATTCACAAAGCCATGGCTGGTACCTGGCACAGGGAAGGGAAGGGAAGGGAAGGGAAGGGAAGGGAAGGGAAGGGAAGGGAAGGGAAGGGAAGGGAAGGGAAGGGAAGGGAAGGGAAGGGAAGGGAAGGGAAGGGAAGGGAAGGGAAGGGAAGGGAAGGGAAGGGAAGGGAAGGGAAGGGAAGGGAAGGGAAGGGAAGGGAAGGGAAGGGAAGGGAAGGGAAGGGAAGGGAAGGGAAGGGAAGGGAAGGGAAGGGAAGGGAAGGGAAGGGAAGGGAAGGGAAGGGAAGGGAATTATGCTCTGTCCCCTCCCTCCTGCTCTGTCTTTTCTGGCAGTGGGTGGGCAGTTTCTGAAAAGCTGTTTGAAGAAAGTCTTGAGTCGCCCCTGCTCATTCCAGACTCTTGCCAAAATTAACAGATTTATGGCACAACGCTTAGTTTGAATCAACTTTTAAAAATGTAATTTACAAGAGACACATTTTTCTTTGCTCAGACACGTTATTTGCCCATTAATATGCACCACGATTTCAGACGCCTAATGACTGCTCCAACCCCTCCTGCTCATACCAAGCGTTGCTGTTGTTGTGATTAAGGGCAGTGCATCACTCTGCAGTACAAATATCCTGGAGCCATACAAAGGACAATTAATTCTTAGAAGAAGGAACTGATCTGTGGGCGTGAGGGGTGCTCCTGCCCCCCCAAGCACTGTCGTGCCCCTGCAGCAGCTCAGGGATTTCCTTCTGGGTTAGAATTCCACTAATCTTTTTCTCACCAGAGGGCAAAGTCTTGGCCCCATGTGCTGCCCACAGCCAGACCACTGTGCTCCTCCCTCCTGCTTCCTCACAAGCAATCATTGGGCAGGATACCCTGGAGAGGGCTGGCAAATGCTTCACCTTTGGCGGTTTTTGGGGTCAGAGCAGGAGAAGGCTGTTGCCTTCAGGGGTGAAGCTCTCCCTGCGCTGGGGATGATCACAGGCAGCTTGGGGATGGGTGCTGTGTGTTGCTGTCATCTCTGCTCAGACTCCCCATCCCCTCTCAGACTCCCCATCCCCTCTCAGACTCCTCATCCCCACCAGGCACTCAAGCACAGCACTGCTCCATTTCCACCAGCAGCAAGAAACCTCCAAGCAGGCAGCCACCTCCATGTGATGGCTGTGAGGAGCCGCTATCACTGCTGTTCCAGTGCCCTTACACATATTGACATTTTGGTACAAAGGTTAATTATAACTGGTTATTCTTAAATGAAACCACAAACACCCTTTTCGCCCTGTTTTATTACTTTATAACTCACCATATAAACCTGATTCCTATAACCATAAAACAAAGCTGAAACGAGTTGGACATGTACCAGTGAGGAGAAAAAGAAATAGCCGGAGGGGCCTCTCAGCTGTGCGGTAATGTATATCCATGTGGATTTCTGCGTCTCCTACTCTCACGGAAACTTAATATTCCAATCAGCTCCTGAGCTACTGCATTAAGAGCCAGCGAGCGCATCAGTGCCCCTATAGCTGAGGGAATATTACTCACCGGGTCATGGTCGGCTGAGTAAAATACAACCCTCATATATCATCATAACTGCCAGCAAATGACAATTATAATTGAGACGGCAATAACTAGGAAAGAGTTCTTTAATTTAACATCCAATTATTACAAGTTATCACTCCTTAATAAATGTAATATAACAGACAATCAATGTTGCATGCGACGGGCCAGGCTGCATTGGGATGGGAAATTTATATCCTGGGGAAAAAATACTGTGTGTGTGGGTTCTGCTTTTAAAAGTCTGCAGTGGTTGTGATAAGTGTAGCAGGAACTCGAGCTATAAATAGCTGGCTGCCATCGTCACATTTGCATATGTACAATAGCTCCAGGCCAAGGGGAGGAAAAAAAAGATTACTTCTCCCCTGTGTAGTAAAATAAGAGCAACAATAGAAAGCAAAGCGTGGCGTGTGAGCGCCTTCCCCACGCCCCACAAACGAGCCCCTTGAAAGGGGAGCACAGCAAATCCTGATAAAAATCACCTTAATAGCAAAGAACGTGATTCTGATCAGCTTCAAAGGGGACCATGGCGAGCAAGTGCTTAAACCTTCACGAAATCAGATCATTTGGGTATTAATTTTTTTTTTTCCCGTGCCCTTTCTGAGTGCTTTCATGGTGCAATAAGCTGTGCATTCTAATGGAACCCGGAACGCTCCCGAACGAGCAGGACCACAGTGAATATTTCAGCAGCAATGTGGGAACCCGGCCCTGCCACAGCCACCCAGGGGCTCTTTGTGCCAGGGGCAGGTGCTGAGAACCTCCAGCATTTCCACCAAAGCCCACCTGAGCCCTCATCCACAGGCTCACCACCATCAACCATGCTCTGCCCTTGGAGGGAAGAAGGGCTGTGAAGTCCCTTCTTGGTTTCCCTGCTCCCCAAAATTAAGTTTTCAATGAAATCAGGCTCATGTTTTACCCTGCTCTTTCCATCACCACAGCTAACCTCTCATTTGAGATTGGCAGTCTCAAGTTTTTTGGGCAAAACTTGTTTTTCTTTTCTCCTTTAAGCTAAAACCTCATACCAGGAGGAGAGGAGAAAAGGTTGGGCAGACCCATCCTGGAAAAACCTTTTCCCATGGCATCATAAGGGGCTGTTCCCCCCTCACCAGGGTCCCCCCAGCCCACCCCAGCAGCCTGTGGTGTGAATTTTCCTGCCCTGTTTGGGTGAGCTGCCCGCAGCGCCGCAGCCACAGCTCTTTGTCTCCCTCTGAAGCGGATCCCAGTAAATTGGAGAGGCTGGTTTGTTTGGTTGCTGGGTTTTTGTTGGGCGTGTTGTGGCTTTTTTTTTTTTTTTTTTTTTTTTTTTTTTTTTTAACCAGACTGATTGGCTGACATCTATTTCCAAGGAGATCATTGACAGGGAGAGAATACACAGTTTACTCAGCCACGGTGGAATACAGAGGCATTTGCATCAAATAGAAAAAAAAATTAATTCTACTTGAAATGCATGTATGTGTCAGAAACACTCGACATGGAGAGTAGAAAAAACATCTCTTTGAACCTGTAGCATTTATTGTAGTGCACGTGCTACACCAATAAAATACGTAATTACTAGACAGGCACAGGTAAATTAGCATCTTAAAATTTTCACTTTTTTATCACATACCATTTGCAACCTGTGAGTTTTGTAGCACCAACCTGTCTTTTCAGGTGCTGGGGAGAGCAGAAGAGCTTGCAGGGTCTTGGGAGTGTGCCCAGCCCGGCAGCTTCTCCCTGCCGGGATCATAGGCTCCACTTGTGAGTTCAGCCATAAACTGTATTTAATAATGTATCTTAATACAAATTAAGGCAAATTTTCTCTTTCAATTAAACTGCTTTTAAGTAGTAAAACACCAACTGCATCTAAACCCCGCCGGTAATTACAGCTCCTTTCAAGTCCTGTGCATCCCCCAGCGGCACCAAGGAGAGGAGCCGGGTGCCTGTGGGATGTGCTGGGGACAGCACCAGGGGGGAAGGAGCATTCCTGGGACTGGGCTGCTCTTCCTAGGGTGGGCTCCAAGGCCCTTTGAGCGCAGCTCTGGATGCACTTGCACATCACACATGGAAACGCCCCTTCCCCATGACTTTCCTGTGCCGCTGGCAGGAGGCCAAGGCGCTGAGACTGTCACCCATCTGGCTTTGCTGGGGACATGAGGTGACCTGGCCTTGCTCTTGTGAAGAGCAATAAGGGGAAGGAAACCTATTGATTGATACAGCTGACCACCACAGATACCAGCTCTGCCAGAAGTGAAACACCTGGATCCAGCTGCTGTCCAGGAGCAAACCCTCGTGGTGGGGGGCAGATCCCGGCACATCACGAGTGGCCCAAAGAGGGGCCACGGAGTCCATCTCAAATGGCTTTTACCTTCTTGTCCCTGGATAAATTGCACCTTGTTCAAACTTGTCTGTGGCATCAGCCACCAGCCCGTACCTCTTCATAAAGCATTCCTAGTTTAATTTCCTGGTTTAATTATGGAGCACCTGAGCTGCCAGAGGAGAGGGACACTCCCTCCACACACCTCTGCTTCCCTTCTTTGGGAGACACAACAGGCAGGCTGGGGTCTGCTGCCACACAGCTTTCCCCAGAGTTGCCCAGTTCTCAGGAATTGTCATGTTTTCTGCTGCCACAGGCACAGGGAAGCCTGTGCTCTGCAGACCCTACCACTGCTCCATGACACTTCAGGATCACAATGGTTAAATGCTGCTTGGGAAGGTTCCCTCCTCCCAACTTCCCCAAAATTGTACTAAAATCTTAAGTAGAGGCATCAGAGGGACAAGATAAAGGCAAAGCCCTTCTGCAAGAGGATTTGTCTTTCAAATCTAGATTAGCAATTGGTGTTTGGGGAAGATGAGTCCCTAATCTGATTGAATAAGGGGAGTTTGTGATATCAATCTCCTTGGATCCCATTGTCTTTGGGCTGCTTTGTAAATTAATATTCATTTTCATCTCTGTTTATGCCGAATCTCTTGTGCTCTTGTCTCTCACTGCTGGATGAGCTGCAGCCCTGTGTGTTGGATACAGCACAGCAGAACTGATGTTATTTCGTGGTTTACCTTTATATAAGTGCTTAAGGGGCATGAAGAGAGCTGCAGGGTGTGCAGGCTGCAGGGCAGAGCCAGGACCAGGCACTGGCACTGCCCGGGGTGTTGGCAAAGACCCGTCCCCAGCCGCTGGCTCTCGGCTGGCACTGATGACTGCACTGCCCAGGGCTGCCACAGCCACCCATTGCTCAGCATTTTGGGGGAATTCTGGCTCCTCTGCTCCTCTGGGGGCTCAACTCCCCTGCCCTGCTCTGTTTTTTGGGTCAGCCTGCAGTCCCAGCATCCCCTCAAACTGTCCCGTGGCACCGTGCTCTGCCAGCACCACGGTGCCTCTCTTTGCACAGTTCACTGCCAGTGCCACCTTACCCAAAATTCAATTTTTTTCCCTTCCCTAAGAACATTGCATCTTGTTCAATCCTTCCCCTGTCACACCAGCTCTGGCACTGCTTCAATTGGATTCCAAAAATAACCTCTTTATTCACACGGCTCATGCTATTATATCGTAGTACAGCTCGGGCAGGCGAGGGGTCATTCCATTATCCAGGAACGAGATAACTGAGTATTAGGGCAGCCAGGCTCTTTGACTCCCTGCCCTGTGGTAATGGGCCTTTTTTAAGGGCATTAACCAATGTTTCTACTTAGGTATTTGACAAGAGTAAAGGTAACATTGCCATTTAATCCTCCCTTGGCTTTTTTTCCCTGCCTATAGACAGCACTTGCACGTTTACTTCTCTTTGAGTGTTCAAACTTCAGCTTGAAACCACAGAGCTCATTTTCTCCAAACACTTCCCCTGAACTTCTGGTTACAGGTCTGATTAAATATCCCAGGCACTAGGACACAGGGAATCACTCCTGCTCTGAATGCTGCTCTCCTCCCTTCACTGAGCAGCCCATGAATATGGACCTGTCCAGCAAGGACTGGGCAGGTGTCACTAATGAAGAAATACCAGGGCATGAGGAACATTCTCCCTGGCCCGAACGTATGAATCTCACCCTGACACAGCTGCAGCCTCTGAAACACACTACAGAAATTAAGGACAACCACCTCTCTCTTTGTCCACGTGCAGCACCTGGAAGTGTTGCCTTCAGCTCCTTCCTTCAGCAAGAAAATGCCAGAGATTTGGGAGAACCAGATCAGTTGCAGAGTTTGTAGTGTCACATCCCTCTCTTCCTCGCCCAGGGAAGAGCAGGAGAAGCAAGGGGACGGGAGCAGAAGGAGTAGGGGAGAGGGGCTGAGAGAAGACAGCAGCTGGACGGAACAGTCAGTTTGGAGTCCTTTTCTGAGTCTCTTGACTCATACACAGATCTTTCCAGGCAAGGAAGGATTCAGGATCTCCTCCAGCAGGAACATGAAGCCTCTGTCAGAGCAGCAGTGAGAGACCGACTGCACAGCCGAGCTGTCCGTCCTTCCATCCGTGTGCCACGTCTAGGCACAGCAGCTCCAGCTTGGCAATAAAGCAAGTGGAGCTGAGTGTTTCTCGAAGGACTCGGTGCCAGCTGAGCTGGCATTTCCTGGTGCTCAATCCGAGTGCCAGGTCTCACCGCCCCTGCCCAGGCTCTGCTGCTCTCCCTGCCCAGCACGGTGCCAAACCAGCCCTGGTACCGCGCCGGCACCGGGAGCTCTGCACAGACACCTGCCTGTGTGGCCAGCTGAACTGGGGCCCCTAAAGTTCACCGTGCCAGCATCACACCTCTTTAGGAGTGAAAATGTATATTCCAAAGATTGTGGCTTAATTGATTGATTAATAACTGAAACTCTAATTGAATCCTCCCAGCTTGTACATAAGATGTCTTAATGTTAGAGCCTAGGGAGCAAACGCACAGCATGGAAGTATGAACTGCAGCACAACCAGCACCACTTTCAATTTAAAAGTCAATCTCATTATACAAGAAGCTGTTTCCTCTATCCCTCTGGAAAGGCAGCAGCAATCTCCCATCTTCTCCCTACCAGAGCCACATGGTTTGTTAGTGTCTGTGGGAGATGCAAATACAAGGGTTTTTTTATTTGTTCCCACCGCTGCATATCTGAGCAGCTCAGTAAATATTCATGAGCTGCCATTGTAGGAGCTCTGAAAACTACAGAAAATATGCCCTCCGAGGTGACATGTAATTTGGCACTTCCCCCATGGAGAGGCAAAGGATGCAGCCAGAGCTGCAATATCCTAATAATTAAATACCTTGCTACAATCTAATCTTTTTTGTTTCTCATTAAACACAGACACCTCAAACCTTTCCCATGCTCAGGGCCCCCTCTCACACAGAAGTTACCAAGACTAACCAAGAAGAGGACAAAGTGTGTGAATGTCCAAGAGCAGGAAGGCCAGGCAGTATCTGGGGTCAGGAATGCCTGGAATTTCTTGCCAAATGCACATTTTATGACTATGATGCCTCTAACCGAGGAAAATAAAATCACTCCATCCTTCCCAACATGACCCCAGGTAGGCGCTGGCTCCCTGGGGAGCTGGGCAGACCTGTGTGACATGACCCACAGATGTCAGAGCAGATGTGCAGGGAGCAGAGCACATCTGGATGCTGATCCCTGGAGCGAGGCAGGAGGGCCTTTGGGAGGAAATGAACTCCCACCAGGAGCTTGCCTGGTCCCCCATAGATGTGGGAGCAATGGTGGCTGAAGGTGGGTCCTGCTGCAGCTGACAGACACACACTGATGGTGCCACATGGTGACAAGGTGCCCCAGAGGGTCCTTGATCGAAGCTCCAAGCTGTGTTTGTAACATCCCCTGTATAGATCTGCCAGCCAGGAGATGTCCTGCTGCTTGTGCTGCTCATTTTAACTACTCTGCCATTGGCATTTCAGTGTTGTTCACGCCGCAATCTCCCAGATATCTGCTTCCTATTTGGATTCCTACCTGTCAGAGCTCCTCTCTCCCACTGGCAGTATGGGTAGTGAGTGACCTTCAGCCAGGAAATGGTTATAGCCTTAAGACAACACAATTAAACATGTTTTATTGCTTAACACGCTGTGTCAGGAGCCTTAGTGGTGTTTTTGTTCCAGTCTTCTATCGTTTTCAGAAATGCCTGGAACTGTGACAGCTCAAAGCGCCAGTGCTCTCCTGCTCCCAGGTAATCAATAGAAGGCCTCAAGGTATCTCACACTTCTGTCAAACATGGGATTTTTAGCATGAAAGCACTTCCAAGAGTTTTTGGTCATTGCAAGACTCCTCCCACCCCCCTTCTCTGACAGTTATCATGGCAAGGACACAGGGTGGCAGTGGAATGAGGCAGCCTCAGCCACCCAGATGATTCCCAAGGAGAAAGGCCATGCAGGCTGTGTCCTCTTTTGGGGACAGCTCCTGGGGAAGTGCCGGGATGGGATGGGATGGGATGGGATGGGATGGGATGGGATGGGCAGAACTGTGGTCTGGCAGGTGTATGTGCAGGTGAGAATGAGGCTGATGGGACACTTGCAAAAAATTATTCAGGCTGAAAACTATTATTTTCATTAGCGGAGATACTCTGGTTTCCTTGTGTAGTTTTACCTGCCTTCTGGTGGTTTTTTAAAGAACCCTTTAAAGTCGATTCCAGCAGTAATTTCCCTGTTTTTCAGACAAATGCCCATGTTCACAGGAGCACTGTTCCAGCATGAGATGCTTCTTTGGGTGCAAAAACTGCCTTTTCACTTTGGAAAATTATTCCAGGTGGTAATTAAACATTTATGTGTTTTGCAGTCTCAAAAAGCTTGAGTTTTTTCTCAGATTAAGATGATTTTCCATAATCTCCCTGTTTGTACCACCACGGGCTAGGTTGCCAGTGACCAAAATCAAAGCATTAATAGACTGAGATGTGCAACGCCAGCTTTGCTTGAAGAGTCTGATGGGTGAGAATGTCCCTCACCCCAGCAGAACCCTCTTTGTAGTGCTGCCCCATTGGTTCCATGCCCTTTGCCCACCACAGAATCACAGAATCCCAGAATGGTTTGAGTTGGAAGGACCTTAAAGCTCATCCCATCCTACACACTGCCATGGGCAGGGACACCTTCCACTATCCCAGGTTGCTCCAAGCCCTGTCCAACCTGGCTTTGGACTCTTCCCGGGACAGGGAAGCCACACCCAGGGCCCACTCACCCAGGAGCCAGAGCTATTTATTCCTCATTAATCTAAATCCTGCTTTTAGGCCAGAACTGTTCCTAGGCTCGTTGCAGCAATGCAATCAGAATCGATTCCACATCAAGAATTCCTCCTGGGGCTCCCGAGGCTCTCCTGCAGCGGGGACAGGGATGCAGTCAGTGCATGGGGGCAGATCAGGCAGCTGGCACAGAGCAGCTGGAGCCACTGTGCTCCCCTCTGGGGGCAATGGGTGACATTCCTCCACTGAGTGCCATGGTCCTGAAGAGCCCTGGAGAGCACCCCAAGGTGGCACTCGGCAGCCAGAGGCTGGCACTGCTGGGCTCTGCCTGCAGGAGGAAGAGAAAGCCTTCCTCTTTCAGACACACACAGAAGCAGTGACACCCCTGCCCAGCTGTCCAGCATTATTGTCACCACTGTCCCACCCCAGGTCTGGTGGTCTTTGGCCCCTTCTCTTCTCCCCGTGGATTTTGCTGGACCTTGACTCTCCAGGATCACGTCGCATTGAATGTCTACAGTGAGCTTCTCCAGACTCAAACCGCCTCTTCTCCTGGCACCAGACTGGTCACTGCCCGTGCCCAGCTGCAGCAAGAGGCCATGAGGCCATGGCCAGGCACGGGCTCCATGGTGGCACCGGCCAGCAGTGAGGAGGAGGCCACGAGGAGCCAAAGGCATCGCCCTCGATTGGAGAATCCTGACACAAATGGCAAGAGAAAAACAAATAGGGAGGGAAATGAACAAATTATACTGATAATTGGTTTAAAAAATGCATCAAAGAAAAATGATATCCAATAATACTGCTGGTTCCTAATGAATGTGTGTGTAATAAAATCAGGCTGTTTGGGCCGTGGTTAGCCCTGCACTTCACATCCCCAGATTAAAAATGGAACATCTGTGATGATTTAATTTACATGTTAATAACAAACAGGCCTCCAGAAACCAACGAATAAATGCCTTTTATTGCCGGCGTATCTTTTCCACTGCAGCTTGAATGAAAACTCTGGTAATTAATTGTTTTAAGCGATTCTATTAAAAAGTGTCTGGAAGTGCTGTGTGCCGAATGTTTATGTGGGCAGGCAGATGAGGAGAATACAGACGAGGAAGCAGCCTGCTAATTATGTGCCTTTTTAAAATTCACTGCCTTAAAGACATGGGATACTTTTATATGTGGAAGTCGACCCAGGCACGTTGGTTTTTCCCCATTGTTCCTTTCCAGTTGAAAAGTTTGCAATTTAAAATAAATAGCAAATCCTGATGTTGCTGGTTCCTGCATGAAATGAGATGGAGGAGAGAGCGCTCGCTCTGCCCGGACTCGCGGGCGCTGGGAGCAGCTGAGTCTGGCTGGGGGTGGCCATGTGTCCCTGCCAGCCTTGCCATGTGGTGACAGGGCACTTGGGACAGGGGACAAGGCCCGTGCGTGCCCAGCTCTGTGGCAGCAAGCAGAGCACTGTGAGTCCCACCGTGGCTGCAGCCTCTCCCTCAGGATGTTTGTCTTTGAAAAGGAAACTCCCTCAGATGTTCTGGGCTCACAAACACAAGGAAGACACTTCAGCTGTCAAAATGAAGAGGTAACACTGAAACTTCCATTTCTCAAGCCCTGCAGAATTCAGGCTGCAGGCTTGGATATTGAGCATCAGTGAATCTCCTTCCCCTTGGCCAGCAAGATCCAGAATGTGACTGCACTGGCAAAGCACAGAGCTCCAGAGGCAGAGAGAGGCTCAGGCTGCTGCCGTGCTGGGCTCGCCACTGGAGGGTCACCACAGTGCCAGCTGCCCCTCCAGCATCTGTAAGGAACAGAAAATACACTCTCCAAAAGGGGAGAGAGGTGGCCCTGCCTAAGAACAGCCCCTTGTGCTGTAGATCACCATGAACACGATGGGAAGCTGCAGATTCAGCACCTCCACAGCTCCTGTACAGCCGCTGATGGCCAAAAGCTGTCTGCTCCCCAGGCACAGAGGGGCAGGAGATAAGGGGTGCCCAGGCCTTGAGAGCCTGTGCCAGCCACAGGCAAGGTGAAGCAAAAGCACCACAAGTGACAGCAAACTGTACCATGGGCCCACCACTGTCACCCACCATGCCATGGTGTCACCAGGACAGACAGACGGGTCTCTGCCACCTCATGGGGGTTATTTATAGCAGGTGGCAGGAGGACAAATCTTCCAAACTAAAAATTACTCCTAAACCACAGCATAAATTTCATCTGACAGCAGGCAGCCAGCACAGCAATGGGGGAGGAAGCAGGGCTGCAGCACTTCTGTTGAGCTTGCTATTAAAAGACAAGGAAGACAGAAAAAAATACCTGTAAGGTGTGGGGTTATACACAGCTTGGAGTAATCGCAGCCACGATTCTCCTGGGGTGACAAGGAGCTCTCCAGAACCACCAACAAGACGCTACAGTGCTCTCATGAGAAGGAGAGAGCTTTTTCTCTCCCTCCCTCTCTGCTTTTCATGTCATGATTGTTCAGAGCCCCGAGCTGCCCCCCTTGGCCAGGGGTGTGTGGCATTCAGCAGGCAGCAAAGAAAAGCCCCCTCTCCCCTTTGTTTTGCACATGAAAAGCTCTTTCCCTCCCTGTCAGCTGAATGCCATGAGAGGGACCTTCAGTGCATGCAGAGTTGGGGCAAGGCTGGCCCAGGCTGGCTCCCCTCAAGCGCCCCCCGGCTCCCCAGGCGGGACAGCATTGAAAATAAACACGGAGGAAATCGCCATTCCATTCGAAAAGCACCTGGGAGCGTTTAGGAGGCTCCTCTGTGGGATAGAAAAAAAACCTTTCCTCTTTCCTGCTTCCTCCTCCTCCCTCCTCCTTCCCCTTTGGTGCGGGGCTGTTCTCTGCTCAGCTCCACCGAGGCTGATCCCCAGGGGATGAGGCACCTTTCCCGAAAATTTCTTCCCCCTGCTAAAAAAGAATGCTGGTTAGGCAGGGGAGCAGGAAGAGGAGAGGAGAGGAAAGCAGCTCCCCGGGGATGGATATTTGCAGAGAAGGCATCAGGAGAGAGGTGCCCGCAGGGGACACTGAGACGAGCCCTGCTTCTGGGGCAGCTCCCAGAGGCAGCTGCCAGCGATGCCTCTGTGGTTCCCCCGGGACGAAATCAGGGGCTGAAATCACATCCCAGGCACTTCCCTGGGGCCAAGACTTCAGGGGAACTTCCTGGAGGCAGCGGGAAACAGCTTGGAGAAGGGAGTGGGAATGCCTGGAATGGGGAGGGATGGTGGGTGCCCAAAGCGGTGGCTGAGCACTCGCGTGGGCTCTGGGACGGGCACAGCCCCCAGCACCACGGGCTGCCCGATGGATCCCCCAGCCCAGTGCCTGCCCAGCTCACCGCTGCCTGCCCACCACGCTGGGACCCCTCGCTGCCGTGGCCCTGTGCCTCTCCTGGGGCCACACATTCCCCAGTGCCCTTAGACAGAAGCCAAATCCCCTCCTGTTCACCCAGCGGGCAGCTGGAGTGGCCTCGTCCCTGTCTCGAACAAAAGGAAAGAGCCACTTGTCAGCTCTTCAGTCAGTCAATATTTCATTGAACTTTGTTTTCCCTGTTTAGTACAATTAAAATCCCGAGGAGAAGTCTTGTATAAATCAAAGTTCTTTTAAAGTGTACCACGCAGACACACGTATCAGAGCCTCTGCACAGCGTGTGCCAGTAAAAAATATGCAACCCCCTTTGGCAACACAAGCAGAAATAAGCAATTTGGGATCTTAAAAGATAAAAGATAATAAAAGTAATTAAGATAATTAACCACCCTGAAGAGAGAAGAATTTACTGCTGTAAATTTTGTACTTAGTTTTAGTTGGCAATATCGCAGCTGCCACTCCACTTAATATACAGCACATCCCAGCGCTGCCACAGCGGCAGCTGAGAGGGAACCAGTGCCATGCTGCTGTCACTGGTCATTCCCACCAGGTTTGGGGAGTCTGGCCTGAGGTCTGAGCTGCTGGAACTGCAGGGCACCCACCTCGCCTGGAATGTGAACAGCTCTGAGTGATGGCAAGGTAGCCAAGCACCAGGGATGGGATGGGATGGGATGGGATGGGATGGGATGGGATGGGATGCAGCTTCTCAGCTCTCAGCCAGAGCTTGCTCATTCCCATCTCCTGCTGGAGCGAGTTCACTGCTTGCACAGGACCGGGAACAGCCAAGTGCTCTTTCTCTCATCAACCACTTGCCGTGTTCCCAAACCAGCGTGTTGTCTCATGCTGGCTGTCATGCTTCAGACAAACCACCTGCAAGCATCCCAAAGGAACCAAAACGCTCCTCAGAATTCTCCATTGCCTCCGAAGCTCGGCTGCTGCTGTGCTTTGGTGAGCACACATCGTGCTGCTGGTAGTGCCGTGTTGTTTCCCCTTCTCCCCACCCGTCTGTATCCATCTGTTGCAGCCCAGCTCTACTAACAAGCTTTGTGGGATAAGGAGTGGTTTGAGCTCCATGTGAAACAGAGGGAGCACAGCCACAGTTGGGAGTGCTGACCAGCACTGCAAACCCTCTTCTTCCTCCCCTGCTCTTCCCAAGGTGCCCATTGCAGCTCTGCCAGGAAGGATGCTTTCAGGGGCCTGGGGAGTGTCCTGCCCCCATGCAGGGACACCAGGGCCCGTGTCACCTTCACTCTCTCTGCCCTCTGTCCCTTTGAGAGGCAGTCCTCTCATGACACAAACATCCACATTCCCATTCTCCTCAGGGGCACGTGCCCTTTGCACTGCTCCTGTGCAGGATCAGCCTTTTCTGTGTCCAATCACGCACCCCAGAGCAGCCCTCTGGAGTGTGGATGCTTCTGCCTCTCTATCTGTGCTTATTCTGCTGAGATGTGCATGCTCCAATCCTCAGCACAAACCCAGCCACGTCTTGGCCTTGCCACAGCATTCCCACCATTCCCTTCCTGATAAATACCCAGTGTGAGGAGCATCCCACTGCTGGCATTGCAGCACTGGGCAGTGTTTCCAGGGTTTGCTGTGTAGGGCTGCTCAGTCCCCTTTCCCTCCTTCTGTGTCCTCTCCTCCTTGCTCTCTGCAACCCAATTGCTCATCCCCACCTATCCATGATGCAGAGGTGGCTGAGCCAAGCCCGTGAGTCCCTGATGCTGGTGACAGGATTTTGCCTGCTCCCAGGGCCGCTGCCTATGCTGGCATCATCTCTGGAGCTGCCCAGGCTTCTCCAGGAGACACTGGGTTAATGTGGCAGCAAACCAGCCCAGGGACACAGCCAGATCAGAGCTGACCCGATTCATTTCAGGCAGAGAACCAACGAGCTCAGCGCCAGCACTGTGAGATGCCGGGCTGGTGGCAAGGAGCAGGGAGTGACAGTGGTGGGAGGATGTCCCCTTGTCCTCTGTGCTGTGACACACCGGGGATGGCTCTGCGGGCACACAGCTGGTGGCAGAGCCCACCAGGCGCCTCCGGCCGTTGGGATGCTCCTGCACCCGCCACGCTCCAGCGCTTCCGGAGAAACCACATCCTGAAAGCAGCGTCCCCACAGGCAGGAAGGAGCCCGGCTGTGGCAGCTGTGCAGGAAAGGCAGAGTGCAGAGAAAGGCACAAGAGCAGAGAAATAGCCTGGGTGCAAAGGAGAGAAGGTTACAGTTTGTGCAGAGTGATCCCAAAAATCATCACCTGCTCAACCTTTTCCACGTAATCCATCACACACCATGTCCCCAAGCAGTGACAGGCTCACAGCCTCTCTGGGGTCCCCTGGTCCCCAGCAGAGCCCCCCAAAGCCTGTGGTTACCCCTCACTGCCCTGAGCTCCATGAGGGCTTTCACCTTCTCGATCTCATCCCTAAGGATCTAAGCAAGGGTTTCACATTCCTCCTCCTTTGGCCATTCTGTTCTAGAGGAGTTGGAAGCAGTTGAAGTATTTTGGAACCAGTCTGTCCAGTGGGCATGGACATGGGAAGGGGGAGTGACACCGGGGCTGTGGGGGGAAGAAGGGAAGATCCAGCATGGCTTCAGCTCAGGTCTCTAATGAAATGCAGCTTTTGTGACGGGGCTGTCCATGCCTGGCTGGGTCTGGCTGCATGTCTGCTGCAATAACTTTGTAATCTCCCAGCAGATTTCAACCAAATCTGACAGAAGTGTGGGGACAATGACATTCCTCCATGTTTCATGACAAAGGGCTGCTGTGTGGGGAAGGCTGCCCTGTCCCTGCCCCTGTCCCAGTCCAGGGCTGGGACCAGCTCAGCTCACTGTCACCATGCCAAGGAGGACAGGAAAGGCTCTTCCAAGCCACCCTGACTGTGGGAAACCTTTAGCAGGTCTCGCAAACATCAGTGAGAGGCAAACTCAAAAAAATGGGTCTGGTTTCTGAAGCCATTGGGCTGCAGGAGGTGCCAGCATTTATGGATCCAAGGTGGCCACCATTAGAGAACAGTGAGGGTACAAACCCATGGGTTCTCAGTCCCTGGAGCTTCCCTGCTCCAGCCCCTGTGCTTTCAGGGCTCATCCAGCCATCCCAGATGTGTTTCATCCCACTTCCCCTTTTAATTTGGCAGAGAGTGAGAATCCTTCAAGTATTCCTGAAAATGCAAATGATCCTGTATTTTGCTAATTGTCTCCTCATCTACCCTGCTCTTGAGAAGCACCGAGTGCCAAGGTCTGTCATCCCTCTCTGAAACACTCCAGTCTGGGGCTGGTGGAGGGTGAGTGTCTGTATTGTGCACACAGGCAATCTCTGCAGCTCGGGAGCCTCCTTGCTTCTTTTCGAACACAACCCTTGAGTATTCCCTTCATCATTTTTCAAATCCTTTTGTAACTGGCTATTGTTCAGCACAAGAAGCTCTTAGGAGCTGAGACTGAGTTTTATTTAATTACTGAAACGCAGAGTGAGCTGTAGCAAGCGCTACTCATGTTGGGTCCTGCCCCCCTGGCACTCCCAGACCCCTCAGCTCAGAGAGGACAACCCTGGGAGCAGGACAGCCCTTTCTCAAGGGCACCTCCAGGACCTCTGGGATCCAGTCCCCTCTTCAAAATGTCCTTGCTCTCCTTGGACAGCATTTACACTCCCATGAGCCACGTTGTGCTTTCACTCTGGTTTGAGCTTTTGCATCACTTGGGTGGTTTTTAAAAAGGATCATAAAAGCTAAAAAGTGGAATCAAATTATGGGTTCCTGGGTGCTGACTGAGCTCAGGGGGAAGGCCAAAGGAGACCCAATTGGATGGGGAGGGGTGAGTGTTTTGGGCTCTGAGACAAACCAGATTCCCTTGCTGACTGGTCCCTGTGCTGCTGCAGAGCAGGAACGTTGCTCTGGAGCTCAACAGAGCAAGATGCAGTGAAGCAAGCACATGCTTCCCTTTACCCCAGGCAAATCTTTGTCCGGCAATTCCAGAATCAGAGCTCCTGGGGAAACCTGGGAGGAGAAATGAAGAAAAAAAAAACAGCAGAAAAATAAGTTTATTTTATTCCAGAGTGACAAAATTTTGAAATGAAATCCAGAAGTGTTGCCAATGAGCCTTTGTTTGCTCTGGTACAAAAGTCCCCCAGACGGGTTCTGAGAAGGAGGAGGAGGAGGAGGAGGAGGAGAAGGAGGAGGAGGAGGAAGAGGAGGAGGAGGAGGAGAAAGAGGAGAAGGAGGAGGAGAAGGAGGAGGAGGAGGAGTGCAGCACTGCTGAGGCCCTTCTCAGCTGCATTCCAAGGGGCTTTCTGAAAAGAATGAAGTGTTGAGCGTTTGCCAAATAAAGGAGGGGGGCAAAGGTTGCTATTTATCCCAGAAAAGTGGCCAACATTATGTCTATTGATGGGAAGGAACCTGAAGAATTGTGGGAAGGAAGAAAGTTACTTCAGCTGCCAATCAAGAGCCCAAATTTCCATGAGCTGCCAATCATAATTAGAAGGAATGTGGCAGTTCAGGAAGGTCGCAGCAGCAAGGATCTCCCTGAATAAACACCAGGTCCCCATTGAACACCCTCCAAAGGCTTCAGTGATAAAAACACCAACAGCTACATTGGCGGCTGTTGTTGTTCCTCTCTCAGAGACACTCCAATTTTTCTCCGGTGCCGGGGATCATCCCTGGACCTGAGAAGGTTCCTGACACTTGTAGGGGCACAGACCTGTGGTGTGAGTGGGCTCCCCAGGCTGCCCTGCTGCGGGGGGGCTGTGCAGGGCACAGGCACCCACCGACATTCCCTCTGGGATGGGGCTGGGGCATCACTCCCTGGCTCTGCCTCTCCTTCCCCAGGGACAGCTCCTCCCAGGAGGATTTTGGGTTCCAGGCTATTTGAGCTTTGCTTGATAACATGACTTTTCTAGCTGTCAGCACAAAAACAGGAATAAAGGGAGCCCAGCATCCCGGGAAAGGCAAGGCTAAACCAGCTCTCCAGAGGGTCCAAGGCCACTGTGGGGTGGGAGCTGGGCAAGGCAGGGCTGGATGGGGCATGGGTGATGCAGTTCCTAAGGATGAGCCCTGGAGGGACTGCAGTCCCCAGGGCAAGGAACCACCTGTAGAGCAGCTCTGCTCATGGAAATGGACAGCAGTGCCCTGGCAGCAGCTTTTCAGAAAGGAGACGTCTCCCAGCTTGCCAATAACCTGGAATGTGATGGGAGAAGTACCAGAACTAAGCAGCAAAGTTCCCACCCCCAAAGGGTTTCAAACCAGCCCCCAGGAGTGTGGCACTGGCAGCGCTGCAGCTCCTCACCCAGGACAGCAGCCCCGTGAGGGCAGCTGGGCCCTGGCACACGCACACCAGAGCCCCAGGAGCTGCTCGCTCCCAACCACAGCCTGCTCCGGAGAAAATTGTTTCTGGGCAGGGAACCAGCAACAGGCCCCCGGGGCTGGAGTGGGCTGTGAGCGAGGCACAGCCAGGACCCCCTGCCAGGAGTAATTCCAGCCTCACCAGACAAATTCTCTTACACATTCAGGCTGTTCTCAGTAACAACCACATAGTTTTTTGCCCTGAGAATGCTGCTCAGCACCCAGGGACAGCAAAGGAAATCTCTCCTGCATCAAACCAAGCCGTTCTGTTCTCTTTGGATAGTGGAAGGTGTCCCTGCCTATGGCAGGGGGCTGGAACTGGATGACCTTTAAGGTCCGTTTTATTGCAAACCAGGCTGTGCTTCCATGATTCCACACTCCACTATAACGCACTCTGCAGTAAAGCCACGCACTGGGAGCTGCTGATGTTTAAATATCATTCCAGAGCACAGGCAAACAGTCACCCACCAGTGTGAGCACAGCTGAACGGCCCCAAATCACACTGGGCTGGACGAGAAGGCAGGGTGGAAGCAGGATGGAAGCAGGATGGAAGCACTCTGTGAGCTGGGAGCTGTGCAGGCAACACCAACCCTTGTCTGACAGTGCTGACAGTGATTCCCAGCGCCTGCAGACACTGCAGGAGTGGACAGGCAGCTCCTCTATAGGGAGTGACATTCCCAGTGGAGAGGGGAGTTCTGCTCTGTGTTTCTCCCATGGGCTCTTCCAGCCTCCACATCCCCTGAGGTGAAATTCGGCGCTGGACATGAGTTCTCCCGTGTGCTGAGGTGGCTGCAGAGAGCAGGGACTGTGGAGCTCTGTGTCCAGTGCTCCAGGGACAGGCAGTGGGGCTGTGCATGGCATCCCCGGGTGTTCCCGGGGCTGCTGGAAGCTCTTGGCACGTGGTGCTAATGCAATGTGACTCCCAGCCCTGCACTGCCTGCTGCAACATGCTCCCCTTCAGACCCGCACAGACACACAATATTTCACTCAATGTCTTCTGAGCCTTTTTGTTCTACGTGTATTTAAAAATTAGATGTTTAACTGCCTCCATGGACATGGGGCTTTTGAGGCAAAAATGAAACCTCTCACATGTCTTTAACAGAACTGGTGATAAAATGCAACTGGACTTGACTGAAAAAATATCCTGCACAGTCATCTCCTCTGCAGCCGTGATCATTCAAACAGCCTGACAATATTTAAAACAAATTTAAGTAAACAAAATGCATTTTATGCCTACTCCTGCCTTCAGATGTGCAGTTCATTTGTGAAGGAACCTGGCAGAAAAGGACTTCAGGACCATTTATTGTACTACAAAACATCAAGCAGAAGTCTGAGAATTTGACTTAGTGGCCCCTGGTGACTTGTCAGCATGGGAAGAGGCTCTGGCTGTCCCAGCCTTGCATGAGGCTGGGTCAGACCTGGGGCCTGTCCTTGGGTGCCTCCCCTGTGCCCAACCAATGCTCCATGTGCGGCACATCCGTAACGCCCTTGGTGTTTAATTAGGAGGGGCATCAACTCCATGCTCAGCGCATCCCTCAGGAGAGCAGAGCCCATGACATGCCCATGGTGGAGCAGAGCCCAAGGCATGCCCATGATGGAGCACGGCCCATGACATATCCATGGTGGAGCAGAGCCCATGACATGCCCATGATGGAGCACAGCCTGTGACATGCCATGGTGGAGCAGAGCCCATGACATGCCCATGATGGAGCACGGCCCATGACATATCCATGGTGGAGCACAGCCCATGACATGCCCATGGTGGAGCACAGCCCACGGCATGCCCATGGAGGAGCACAGCCTGTGACATGCCATGGTGGAGCACAGCCAGTGTCTGTCACATGGCACACAGAGCCATGTGCCCCTTCCTCCCTCCCTTTGACACTCATTTACTCCATAGGGCAGGGAGCTGTGGGGCCCAGCTCTGGGGATTGATGTCCAATGAGGGCAGCTGAGCGAGGCAAGCCCCAGCACAGGAGCTGTTTCCCACGAGGGGTTGGGGTGACCCTTGTATCACACCCTTGGGGCTCACCCAGGGACTGTCCCCTGCCCACAGGTGCCCCAACAAGGGGCATTAGGTGTGCCCAGCGTTCCCAGGTCCTTGGCAGTGCTCCCAGTGATGCCAGGGCTTTTTAGGGATCATCTCCCAGTGCAGAGCCTGTCCCAGCGACCCCAGCCAGCCTGGACAGGTTGGTGTGAGGCCGTGGCTGTGAATGAGTGACAAATCCAAGGAGCCCATCTCCCTGTGCGATGGGTCTGAGCTTGCCGTGGTGCAAGCCTGGCCCCCGGGAAGCAGGGACGGCACTGCGGGGTCCAGCCCTGCCCCGCAGCCGCTCCCCCGTGTCAGGGAACACCCTGGAGCAAGGGCATTTTCGAGGGATGTTGTAATGGAGCAGGAGCCCTCCCTGCTCCCCGGGGGGGTTTGCTTTGGTCCTTTCACAGCCGGTCTGTAACAGTTCTCCCCGCCCACCCCTTTCCTTGGATGTGAGCATTTATGGAATGCTGGATGTGCTGCAGGACGCCAGCGCTGCCGGCCTCACCAGGAGTGTGGGTCGGGGATGGAGCAGCCCCACGCCCCGACTGTCCTCATTCTCTACCCAGGTGTCCCCTGGCCACATCCCCACACCAGGACACCGTGTGCTCGCACCACAAGGACATTGGATCCGCACGGCTCTGCGCAGCACCGGGGCCGCGCTCCTCCGAGGTGCAGGAATGGTGCTCGGATAATCGATACCAGCAGCGTCAGGGTTTACAAATCTTGTATCATTCGTGCAAATAGGAAATGATGAAAAATAACCCTTCCCTGCCCTACGTGCAGGCAGCTGGAGAAGCTTGCCCTTTCCTTAGTGTTAGTTAAGGCTAACATTAAAATACTCTCTACATTCTTGGTTCCTGTTCAATATATTTTATATAAGTTTAATAAAAAAAATTGCTAAGATCATTGGAAGGGTAAATAACTGCCATGCTGACATTGCTTCTATTTAAATCAGCTACACACTGCGTGCGTACATCGTTTGCATAAAACAATATTCAAGTAGGGTGATTTTAATGTTCTGTGCTATTTCTGACTCTCTCTGGATTGCTGTTTGCATATATTTGCATACCCTAGGAGAATTAAACTAGGAGTATGTAAATGAGCTTGCAGGCTCTGTGGTGGAGGAGTTTCTTCAGTTCTACAAAGCAGCTCCCCCAGCCTCCCCTGCCGCTGTGGTGGGGCCGGGACCGGCACCGAACCGGCAGCGCCGGGGGCTCCGACCGGCCCGGCTGGCGGGCACAGGGCAGTGACCAGCCCCGGGTTCCTCCTGCTCCCTCCTCTCGTGCCCCCACAGTGCTCCCGGGTGAACCCACAAGCCCCCAGCTCTGCACCTCGCTTTCCCCCTGAGATCCAGCTCCCCTTTCCAGGAGGGCTCTGGGCAAATGGGCACAGCTGGAGAGCACGGAGTGCGCCTCGGCGTTATCCCGGCGGGAGCAGGCAAAGGAGCAGCGAGGGGTTTCTGCAGGGGCTGAGTAAACTGCTCCCATCAAGATAAATCCACATCCCTTCTACTGGGCTGGGCTTTTCCTCACCTCGACACGCTGCCGCACAGCGCAGCGGTACGAACCGAGGGACAACCCTGCAGGGGAATAACAAGCTCCAAAAACCCCAAACAAAGGCTCTCCCCGTGCTCCCTGCCCTTCCAAGGGGAGTGAGGATGGTGGGAACAATTTCCAGTGCCGTGTGATGAATCTCCAAGAGGCCACATGGGGGCTTAATTAAGCAGCCTGGTGAAGTCTCAGATTTTCCTGCTGATAATTGCTGAGCAGCCTTTGCACCGCCTGCCTCTCTCCACCGGCACGCCTGGGAGCACAGAGCCAGGGCTCGGCCACAGCAGGGCCCCCTGTGCAGTTGGATGCCAGGCTCCTCCTCGGAGAGCACCATGGTGTGAGGCACCCGCTGTGGGAGGAAAGGATGGCCATGCCCTGGTGACAGCCCTGCATGGAGAAAGTCACCTCCCCCCTCACTCTGAGGCACCTGGTGAGGGCAGCGCTGTGCACCCCCTGTTCATCCTCTGTCCCCTGGGCACTGTGGGATGCTTCCCGAAGGATTAAAGCATCTGATGCCATCACAGAGCGCTGTGCCCGGTGCAGCCGGCTGGGCACTCCCCCAAAAGCACTCACTCTTGGGGCAACCTCAGATATTCACCAGTACCTAAAGTGCTGAGATGCTGGTCCCAGGACTCCAGGGAGCAGCCAGGCACTGCACAGGGCTGCTCCACACGCCCAGTGGAGCCATGGAAAGGAGAGGCAGCAACATGGGGCAGATTCACAGGATTCCCAGTGCTGCCTGGGAGCACCCTGGGGACAAGGCACGTTTTGGGAAAAGCGTGGGTGTGCACAGGCACCTGGCTCCACACCTACAGATGTGTGCAGGACTGGACACACAAATGGATCCTGATCTGTTCCTGCACATGCACACAGGTGAGCAGTGGTGGGATGCCTTGTATTATGCACCACATATCACATATCCTTTCATCTCTCAGAGGAGCCAAATCCAGAGCAGCAGCTGCTGACCAGGATGTGCAGGGGAACTGCAATGGCTCCTCCATAAATGAGAGGCTCCTTCAGGGTCTGAGCACAGCTATGACCACCCTGCTCAGCCTGCCACACCAGGGTGTCACAGAAGTTCTGTGGTGCCTGTTCCCAGAGCCAGTGGCTCCACATCTTGTTGGAGGCATCTTTTCAATAATTAAAGAGGTATTGGCTTCTTGAGCTGGAGAGATCATTGCTGTGGAGGGACTGGTAATAACTTCCTACCACAGAAAGACTTTTTCACTCTCCTGCTGATCATGACTTGCCTTTACTGTAAATTAAACACATCCTCACCGACACCTGAAGGTTAAGGGGGATTTTCCTGCACTAAATCAAAGCGGACACCAGTTTCTTCTGTAGGAAGAATCTGAACTGGCTTAAAAGGTCAAACAGTTCGGCACAGGATTTGGGTGGTTGTTTAAGGTCATCAGGCAGCCTGCTCGTGTCAATACATCAATTATTAACAAGTCATTGGAGTTAAAGTGAATTAGTCTTTTCTCTTCCCATCCTTTTAACAGGATTAGCAAAGGGCAAAAAAAAGTAGAAGTGGAGGTGAGCAAAGCAGGGGTTCAATGGCACTCATGCAGCTCAAAGGCAAGTGCAAGGCAACATCCCCATGCTCACCTCCATAGGACCCCAGTGCTGTGTGTCTGCCCAGGCTGGCTCTGATGGGGCTCCCAAGCCTCTCCTTGCCTGTTCATGCCTCAGCAAGATCACAGGGGCCAGGCTGGTCACCAGCTGGGGGATTCTTGTGGAATACTGCAGCCAGGATGGCCTCAAGCCAGGGAGGGATGCTCATGGCAGGACTGGGCATCCTGCCAAGCCCTGGAATCCAGAGTCACTCCCAACACCCAGGGACCCTCCACTCTCACCTTGTTTCCCAGCAGCTGTGGTGAGCACCACCCTGAGAAGGCTGGGCCAGGACTGGGGTGGTGGATAACTGCACCCACTCCCACGGGAGACAGGATTCATCCTCGATTTTTGGGCTCAGACACAGCTGCAACAGCAAACAGGAATTAAAATGACAAGAAGAGTGAGAGACTGATTACACCTACTGTGCAATGGACTGGTAACACATTGAGTGAAACAAGAACATGCATTTTCTTCCCTGTGCCCCACTGCTGCAGCAGCACTGGCATTGCACTGGAACTTTCTCTCAGGATGGAAGGGTCTGGCAGTGCTTGGCAGAATCCATTCCCGGTGAGCAGGAGGAATCGGAAGATCCGGTCCTGGGAGAGAGCTGAGTTGGCTCCAACAGCCAGCACAGGGTTTGAATCTTTGTGCTCAAATTCACTTTTATGGTGGGTGGAAAATCATTTACCATATTTACATTTTTTCATGACATTTTTAATTTTTCATATCCAACTTGGACCAAAATTTTGAAACTGTTTAAAACTGCCAAAGATTTTACCTCTTCCTTCCTGCTCAGTAGCAAAACAGGAGGGCAAGGGACTGAAGCCAAGGGGAAAAGAAAAAGAGGATAAAAGAAGAATTATTCTTTCACAGAATTTGTGGCATGTTTAAAAGAAATTAAAAAAAAACTACAGGGGAACTTTTTAATGTTTTAACAGTCTTTTTATCACATCAAAATTTTAAGATATATTTTTGTCTTGCATTAGTTTTAATAAACGTGTCTTAGCGGTTCCTTTTATCGCTGTTCCTGGACTAATTAAATGTACGCATACATTTTTAAATGTTCACTTTGCTTCAGCACTCACTGGTTCAGTTTTATTTAAGAGCTTATTTAACACCTTGCACAAAGCCCTTTGAAATTCCTTCCAGGAAATGTCACACCTTGCAGAGGGAACGCAGCCCTCCGAGAACATAGACCCACATTTGTACTTACAGGCAACGCACAGGGAAGGGGCTGGGGGGGCTGGGGGTCCCCGTGTCTCCCAGTGCTCAGGTACAGGCAGGGGGCTGCTCATTGCTCCCCCAAATTGCCCAAATATGCTGCCTGTGGGTGCTCTGGTTCCAGGAGCCAGGACAGGGGTGAGGGTTGTGCTAGGCCAGGTCAGGGCTCTCCCGAGGAGCAGGGCCAAGAGGTGCAGGTGGTGTTGGACCTTGACCCCAGAATTCCAGGATGGTGGGAGCCCAGTCAGCCTGGCACCCTGAGAACATGGCAGCAGAAAGGATCTGTCCACCTTGCAGCACTGCTTCAGCTTGAAGGATCAGCACAGACCAGGCAGGTGCATTAAATGAATGTGCATTAAAGCAGCAAAGTTAAATGCGAGGTCCCCTCCGTGGCCTTGCCGAGAATTCAGGCATCTCTCATCCCCACCAGCCCATAGATCACGCCAACCCCTGCCTGATCACCAGCTCTGCTGAAGCAGATGCCAAGCTCCCATTTGTCCATGCCCAAAACCACCCTCTTCTCCAGAAATCTTCCCTCTCCCCCAAATCTGTGGTGTTATTTGTTTAAAATAAGACACTGGCACTTGTCAGGAGACTTTTTGCAGCGTATTGTTTTAAAGAAGACATTCAATTACCTCGGTTGCAATGCTTCACTGTGCTCTGATGATCTACTAAGGGAAAAATAACTAATATGTAGCATGTTGTGTCATAGACAATTATAGAGAACATCGCTTTTAAGGAAACAAGACTTGTGCCCAATTGTGCGAGATTTATTAAGTTTGCTGTTTTACAGCAACACGGCAAACTCAGGGAGGGGAACGCATTTGCATCTCCTCCCCGAACCCCTTGCTGCAGGAGGAGAGGACTGATTTTCCTTCCCTCATTAAAAGATGAGGAGCTGGTGAGGCTGCGAAGGACTGAGATAAACATCTCGACAGACACACGATTATTTCCTCCTTTAGTTTTACACAGCGTGAGATTCTTATGTGGAAACAAAGTGATTTGGCTATAGATTTATAGAGGGAGCAAATGATTTGGTCCTACATGATGGAGCGTATCATGCATATTCCGTGCCTTCGCTCGTGGGCATTCTCAGCTCGGCGCAGCTGATGGCGGGAGGCAGGAGGGAGAGGAGCTGGGAATGTGACATTATGCACAAGAGGGAACGCTGCGAGGATTTCACATCTCCTCTGGTGAACAATGTGACTGAGAAATGCACTTACTGGAAAGGATAACTTAATTCATCCACCAGGCAGCAAGCATCCAGCAGCGGAGAGGGGCCTGGAGTGCCCCAGGGACAGGGATAACAGGGACAGGAGCACAGAGGAGCCTTGGCAGAGGTGGATCCTCCTGCCCCTGCTGCCTTTGCTCCCATGGACTTCACCCCTAACAGACCATGGCAGTTTGGGCAGTTCTTAGCAATGTTTTTTATTTGAGTGCTAATCTGTTCACACACAAAGAAAGACCCTGCTCCAAGGATCTTGCAGTTTAAGACCTTGATCCTGCAGACTTACCAAAATGCTTCATTTTAAGTGCGTGATTAATGCTGTTGACTCTAATGCTTAAAATTCAGCATCATAGAACTGTTTGGGGCTGGAGCTGACAGCCAGAGTCCTCTGGAGATGTTAATGTGCCTTAGCAGAAAACATAACAGTGCATCCATGGGAGGTGCCTGCAGAGTCACCCAGAAATAGCACAAGGAACAGCTATTTTTTCCCAGGAAGAGGAGCCTGGGAGCAGGGATCCATGCTCTCACTTGGCAGGAGCTGTGTTTGATAGGCTTTGGGGTGGTGGGCATTTCTGCAAGTATTTGGATGCGATTCATGAAGAAGCTTATGGGGTGTGATTGATGGGTTTGCAGTCTTCACTGAGAAAGCAAGAGAGGGCTAAAAACAATGAATAAGTCTTTATGGAATTCAAAATTCCCACCCAACGCATTTATCTTTTCCGTTGGCTATAAATGGGCTGGGAGTGGGATAGCATCATTCCTGCCTTGCTGGAAAGTGCAGGGCAGCCTTCACACCACCCACCGCAGCGATAAACAATGTTCTCATGAGCCCGCTGCTATTTATAGCAGCGATCCTATTTCACACATATTTGCCTCAGTTACTGAGCAAGGGCACTTTCCTGGCCCTGATGGATCTGAGCACATCCACCTGCCAATCCCAGGGGAGGGCTGCCATTCCGGGATGCAGCGCTCTGTCTCTGCACAAACCATCACTTGGGATGAGCAGCACGGGATGTCATTAATGGCACAGGTACAACACACACACACATCTGAGCTTCCCACCTGGACGGGAGAGGGAGGAGAGGAGAAGGGAGGGGGAAGGATTTTAAAGGATGAATGATCTGTTTCCTGCTCAGAACTCAGGCATATCCAATATCCTCAAGCAAAGCAAATCTCAGCCTGAATTAAAGGCTCTAGTGGGCTGGATTCTCCTAAACATTCAGCACCAGTTGCAAATCCTCCAGTTTCAGGCTCATCTGCTATCGCTGTACCATTGCCTGAGTTGATGTCCTCACTTGCTCTGAAGCGCTGTAGGCAGAAACCAGCTCATGTTTGGGAGAAGAGGTGCCAACAGAGAAGAGCAAGCAGCAATCCAGCACTAGTGCTGGGAGCTGATGGCTCAGCAGCAGTGGCTGAGCTGATGCCTCTCCCTGAGGCAGCAGCACCTCCTGCACCCAGCTCTGACACCTGCCCAGGTGTGAGGTACCTGGCGAGTGTGTGCCAGCCCCTCACCCCGGCTCCCTCCAGAGCCACCACCTCCTGCACATCACAGAGAGAAGAAGGAGCCAAAAGCCAGACCCAAAAAGAGGGCTGAGCTGCTCCCCATCACCATAACACCACAGCAGGGTAACACAAGCAAGCACACACACAGCTTTGAGGGCTCTGGGCTTTTCCTCTGTATTTGCTTTAAAAATCCTCCTACCTGGGATAGGAACAAAATGCACCTTCTGGCCTGGTGATTTATAGCTGTGCTTTGCTTGTCTTGTTTCCCTCAGTGTGATATGCAAATCCCAGCAACAGGGAATGCAGCGAGCTCTTCCTGCTGTAAATCCACCGTGCCCAGACCCAGAGCACCCTCACAGAGACAGCCCAGGGGAGCCCTTTAATTACCACTGCCATACAAGGGACAGCCCCTCGGCAGCTCCTGGGGACCTGGCAGCTCAGCGGTGGCATCACCTCGTGTTCCCAGGGTAGGTTGGGTCACACAAGATGTTTGAGCATTCCCAGGTTAATGTGACTTTGAGCTCCTCCTCCCGGCCCCAAGAGATGCTCAGCCCCGGAGAAGCTCAGCCCTGAGTCTGACTGGGAGGACACAAAAGCCCCAGGGCCATGTTGGGGGTGGGAGTGAGAGCCAGGGTCTTAACATTCCTGCTGTCTTCCTGCATGGGAATGGCAAAGGGGACTCCAGAAGTGTCAGATCCATCTGACACTAGGAAAATTCTTATAAATAAAATAGTTCCCATAAAATCTGTATGAGATCTCCACAGTCCATCTTATACAGACAGTAATAAAGGAAAGGCACAGTAGCAGCAGCCAGAGCCACCATCTTGCAACATGAAATCTGATTTTAAGAAGTATGAAAAGCCATTTACTCACTATTAGCATTTTAGGTGTGTGCTAGCAATGAGGGGCAGTACATTGCTGACATTTTGGTGATTCAGAGAGGTCCAAGCAGCTCGGCTGGTGCAGAAGAATTTCTGTACTGCCAGCAGGGCTGGGGGCCAGCACAGGGACTCCTGGGACATGAAGCTGTCAAACTGCACTGGACAGCTCAGTGCCACCACCCAGGTCACAACCCTTCCTCCAGCAAAGCTTAAGGTTTTTTAAACCCTCCTAATCAACCCAAGAACTAGCTGATGTTGCTGTGGATGAAAGGTAAAATCCAACCATGTTCATCATTTTCTGTCACCTTTTGCAAACCAGCAGCCCCATCCCAAGCTGTGCCTCCAGTTCCATTCTCTCTCATCACATCTGGAAGGGACAGTGGATAGTGATTCCCAATGCTCACAGATATTCATCCAGCTCCTGTAAGTCATTCCTCACCTGTTCAAACCTTTGTCATCGAAGCATTTAGAGCATGAAACCCAATTAAAGATCAACCTCTTGCTGTTACAATGGAAGAGCTACAAGAATTAGCACTTAAGCTACATTAGCAGGAGGCATTTCTAATGACACTGCACCCACATTTATCTTTGGTGATTATTCAGGGCACACCAAGGGGAGCTCTCACTTCTGGGCACATTATCTACCAGGCAGCAAGTTTTACCTGCATCCTGTGCTGCACAGAGCACTGTGCAGGATCGGGTGTTCAGTCATCCCTCAAGAAACATGGCAGGTGAAGCACCTGCAGGAGATCTGCTGAGGGACCTCTCCAGGGAAGCAGCAACTGAGAGGACACAGAAAACTGAGCCCAGAACAGGTCTGGTCAAGGCTGGGGTGATTGATGCACAAGAAAATGTTGGTAAGAATAAAGTCTGGCTGGGAGCCCTTGCCCAGGCACGGCTGGGGCACTGCTGGTGCTCCCTGTGTGCCCCGTGCAGGGAGAAGGGAGCAGACACTGGGCAGCAGAGCTCACAGAGATGGGAGCTGTACGTGTCAGTTGAGCTTTTGTCCTTATAATAAAAAGAATTCTCAGCACTACTGGTTCATGTTGGAGCAGTCTGTAAGCAGTCTGTAAGCCACTCTGCCCTCCAGCAAGGGAGGTTAATGTTATTCACTCCAGTCTGCAGAGAAGGACGCAAAACCATGGAGAGGTTATGGGCCAGATAACCAAAAATGGCTTTTAGTTCTGGGCACTTTCATTTTACACTGTCTGACCTCTGAAGTACTATCAGTCCGATTTTCAAAGGCATTGAGCAGGTCCTGCTTTCACTGACCTTAAACACAGAGACACACAAAATTAAAGGGAACTCTACAGACTTGGCCAGAGCGAGCCCATGAGCCAGTGGTCAGAGAGAGGAGGAGGGAGCTGGAGGTCACCAGAGCTGAGTCACACATACGCCTCTGGCCTTTTTGAGTTTCTTTTACCAAATCAAAGGCCAGCATGGTGTGGGAACAGGCAGGTATGAGCTGCCTGTTAACTGATTTGAACTGAAAAAGGCAAGAAGTTTTCCACCGCCAGAGTTCAGAGGTGCAGAGCAACACCCTCCGCTCCCACCCACCTCCTGGAGGTCTTTCAACCTATGTCAGCCAATGGCTGATACCAGCCCTAATGTGTGCAATGGAATTACTTTTCCTCACACTGCCCACCCCAAAAAGATGCCCCCTCCTGATTCCTGCAGCCTGTGTCCTGCCCCCTGAGCAGCTCCCAAGAAACACAGCCTCCCTCCGAGGACCCCGGGCAGAGCATTTGTATTCAAGAGTCAAATAATACTTCATGGATATTCCAAAAGTTGGGTAAATTCTTTCTCTCAACCTTCATTACCTAGAAAGCTTCACAACCCTGAGACTGTAATTATGTACATGAATAATGAAATTAGCATATCCATCAGCTAACTCCTGCTCCATCCCTGTAGATACAGGGGCTTGTGGGAAGCCCTCTGTGCTCAGATTCCATATCAGCAGCAGCTTCCAAGGCTGCCGTGGGAACCACCATGGCTGTTCTGACTCCTGCTCCTCACAGAAATCCAACGATTCATTGGGATATGGTGGGAAGATGGTGAAGCTGGGGCAGGCAGCTCACAGCATCCATACAGCATCCTGCTGCCCTGATCATCCCTGGGAGTGTGCAGTAGGCACGGGATCAGCGAGGGATGGCAAGAGGGAGCACTCTTGGGGTGTCACAGAATGTCCCAGGGTGCCACAACCCAATCAATGGCACTCTGTGGCTGATGCAGTGTCACTGTTTGGCAACGGGCACTGCTGGATGATGGCCAAAGGAATGGCAATGGGAATGTGGCAGTGGCTCCATCGGCACCAGGCACTGGCTGGGAAGGGCTGAGCAGCTGGTCAGTGAGACACACACCCTGGTACCCACACCCACAGCCAAACCCATATCCACATCCATGTGAACCTCTGCTGGAGTGTTGAAGAACCTGTCTGCATTCCAGGAATGCGTTCAGGGAAAGGGTACGTGGAGAAATGCCTCACAATGGGAACAACCTTCCCTGCACCCGGCTGTGGAGCTGCTCCTTGACTGTAATTGGGGACCTGGTAATTAGATGATGGCAAAATGTACCAGCAGCTCAGTTTTCATTCTGTGGTCCAAATTACAAACCATCATATTTTGAAAGTGATGCTGACATTCCTCAGCCAGGAGCCTTTGCCAAAAACAACTTGAGCAAGGCTTGTCTTGGCACCGAATCAAACTCGGGGCCCCAGCAGCGAAACTGAAAACATTTACACAGCTGGACCCAAATCACCCGATTTTCTAAAGAGTTTGTCAGAGCCTGGAGCTCTTGGTATATTTCTGCCTGTTTTAAAGGGGCCTGTGTTCTCACAATCCCCCAGCTCTCCACATAGAGAAAATAAAATACTTGAGGAAAAGTGGGTGGTCTTTCCATTGCAGTCCGAAAAAATAATCCAGAAAAGTCTCATGAGGAAAATGCGAACGAGCCCGGTGTTCACCCAGCCCATCCACAGATGTGCCAGACATATTTCATTTGCATATATAGATATGGAAACCTCATCATTTTGCTGTACGTATGTAATGGCTAATAAATGCATTAGCAAACCACTAATGAAAACAAATTGGAGCCAGTGTCAGGAATTACGCCAGCGTGAGGAATTACCTTGCTGCATTTTTTCCTATCTAAATGTCCTGACGATATTATTTTATTACATCAGTCATACCCACTGCATATGCATTATCCATCCCTCACTCCAGCCAGGGCCAATTCCTCTTGGGTTCTTCTGAATCATCCTCCCCAGCAGTGTGGGCACAGGCATGGGCACAGGCAGGGGTACAGGCAGGGGAGGGCAGGGACAGGCAGGGACAGGCAGGGGAGGGCAGGGACAGGCAGGGGAGGGCAGGAATGGGCAGGGACAGGCAGGGGAGGGCAGTCTGCATGGCCACCATGCATGAAGCACCCCAGCACTTGGACCTTCCCAGAACGCCACCATGTCCACCAAAAGCTGCTGCACTACTGGTGACACCGTTCCTGTTGCAAGGAGCAAGGACTAGGCAGTAAGTTTCCGTTTTGTGCCTGTTTCTGTGTTTTTTTCCTTGGAAACCAAGTCCTGTTTTTTCACATATGGGGGAAAGAGCCCGAAAAACTGAGGGAAATGGCCACACTTGGTTCCAGCCCTTGGGAGGGCTGTGGGGACCTGTCTCAGTGCTTCAGGCTCCGGCTCCCCCTCCCTACCTCAAGAACAAGTCTGGCATGGGTATTTGCCCCTGTTCCTTTTCTTTCCTGTATGCTGCCTGATTATTATTTTTTTCTTATTCATAGAAGTGACAAGAACAAATCTTCTGATGCTTTAGGGATGTCACAGAGCTGCATTGAGCTGGTTAGGGCATCTGTCCCACACCAGAATGGCCCTTGACTACCCACTGCCTTCACAACAGAGAGTGGGACACCACAATTAGTGAACTTACCTCGTTTGCTTACTCTAAAGGCATCCTATTGATTACTTAGAGCCCTGCAGCCGCCAGCAGTGGCCTCGGTCACCTCTGAACAAACACAGCACACAAACTCTGCTCCCTGCCCCGAGAAATTCAGTTTCTTCTTCCACCAAGATAATTAACAGCCTGTTTGACAGGAATCCCTCTTCAAAGGCCCTCTTTGCTCAGCTGTGATTGCTACCAGAAGACGTGGTGGAGCCATTTTTAGAGCTCAACTTAAATTTTTGTGGCTACATGGGGACCTCAAAATCTTGCAAAATTAATTTTTTTTAATGCAAAACCTTTTAAGTAAAAATACTTGTAATTGCAACCTAAAGCGATGTGGGATCTGTGAATGGCTCTCTGATTAATTCTTCTGCGAGGCGAGTCTCCTCTCTCTGTTCTACTGAACAAGCATACACATATTATTGGGATTAATGCTGCATAATACATAATTAATGAAACTGCATAAATATGCAGATTTGGAATTGCAGATTGACTGCCACGGCTCTGTCCCCAAGCGCTGGGGTAACGGATTGGATGTTCGTTATTACCATATTTAAAACTGTTTCCCTGTGAACATGTGCAAACCAATAACTCGGAAGGGCAGACAGCAGCAGCAACCATCTCCAAAATCCAAGGGAAGGAAGCGCTACATACCTGGCAGGTACAGCCCAGATCCCCCTGCAATGGGGAGCTGGGACACAGGCACTGCCCTGCAGCTCTCTGCCAACCAACAGCTCCAGAGAAATGGTTTAAAAAACATAAACCAGATGTATCTGGTGCTGGGAAGCTGGAATATGGCAGCAGTGTCACACAACAGGCAGGAGAGGCTGGCAAGGGTGGAGGGAGCAAAGCTTATGGGGGATCTGAGTCCCATAGCAGGCAAAGGCACTGGAGGTAAGAAAATATTTGGAAATCAAGACATCTCTGGGCATTTTCCCTGGTTTTTGGGATGGGGCATCAGCAGGAGCTGGTCAACAAACAGTTCCCAGTCAGTTCCCAAATGTCCTTTGTAGCTCACCATCAATGACTCACCCAAAGATACTGCATGGAAGATGGGGAAATGCCATTCAGGTCTTCTGGCTGGCATGACAAAGGCTGTGCCCCCCAAGTCCAGGTTCTCCCTGCACTTTAAGGTAGATATACAGATTTTTTTGGATGGCTCCTGGGTTTTGAAGCCACCGGCTGCTGGGGTTTGGTGGTGGTGGGAGAGGGAGAGCAGAGCCACAGAGGGGTGGTGTTGGTGAGGGTTATCCCCTGATAGCAAGTGGGAGCGGGAGCTTGGGATTTGCTGGTGGATTGAGCTGACCTCAGGCTCTCAGGGGTACATTCCAGGTGTCCCCAGAGCAGCAGCAGGTCGCTTGTTCTGCTTCATGCTGCCTGTTTGCTCTGTTGAGGATGTCAGGATTTATTGCACACTGCTGTTGAGGGGATTCAGATCTCACCCAGGGAGTTTGAGCTGCAGATCTCCAAGCTCTGCCCGGGGAGGACTGCAAGCATTGTTCCCATTCCTCACATTTACAGGCTCAAATTCTTACTTGTAGAAAAGGAAAAGCTTCCCCAAGAGGTGTTTGGGAAATGTTTTTACTTTAAAGTACAAGTTTCCTACGGATGTCTTCAGATGTTTATTGAAGTGGAATAAATGAAAGTGTGAGTATGTGCTGTCTTAGGAGGGATGGGAATTGCAGCTCTGTGCACCAGAACTGCTCTGCCAGGTGCCCAACATGCCTGGGGTGACATCTGTGTGGGAGATGACATCCCTAGAGAGCCCAGGCTCATGGAGAAGCACAGCACTTGCTCCTGCAACCAAGACAAAGACCCAGAGCTCAGCTCGATGTGCAGAGCAGCCATACAGGGCAGGGCACTTCTGCCTGTCCTGCTCGTCCCCACCTCTGGGAGCACAGAGCATTTATCCAGCACATCAGCCTAGATGTGCATTTATCCAGCACATCAGGTATCCTGACCTCCCAATGCCTGCTACATCTTTAGACTGCCCCAAAAGTGAGAGGAGCATCGGAGACACTCTGTGTCCAGCCTCATCCCTCTCTCCCTTCTCACTCAGCACCACTTCTCCACCCACTGACCCCTCAGTTTCTCTGGCAGGGAGGTAAGTGGGAAGAGGGAAAGAGAAAATGTGTGTACGGGGGTCAGGTTTAATTCTTTCAGATGAGCAACCTGGTCTCAGCAATGAACTTAACCCTGCCATGTTTCACGATGAAATATTAATTGCTTAACCAGATATCTTCCCTTCCACTTTTGTTCTCGAGGAATGCCTGCACCCTTCTCCTTTGCAAAATAACTCCCACTGCAAGGCCCTCAAAAATCCCTTTCTTCTGGAAAATATCACACAGCAAAAGCAGAGCAGCAGCTTGGCCTGAGCTTTGGGAATCTGTGTAAGCAGCGCAGTTGGAGCTGGAGAGCGGGGCCAGCCTCCCAAAGGCCAATCCATCACAATCCTCCATCAAGATGAGACATGCAAGTGAGAGATGAGACCCTCGGAAGGAAAGGAGGGGACAGGTGACCTTAATTGCTCCACAGTTATTGATAGGGCAACTTGTCTTCATGATGCAAATTACCCTATAAATAAAAGTAAAACAACTACAGGAAGCAATTTGCCACTTTGTTAGAGTTAAAGTAGACCGAAAATTAAATCAAGACATGGGATCACTAATTCCACAGGGTTCTTCTGCAGCCTCTGCAGGCAGGGCCAGAAGCAAGGGCCATGGGGATAACTGAGTCACAGCTGCCTTTCATGGGCTTGTGGTGAGGGCATCACCTTCCTGCACCACTGCCCTGGCCATTGACTGGTGGGGGATCCCTGCTGTGTGGTGAACCCCCATGGGAGCTCCCCCAGCTCTGGGAGAAGACAGGGGTTGTCCTCTTACCATGCTGGGGCAGACACCCACACCCACCATGGCTCTGGTGCCCAAAAGCTATGTGTTTTCTTTGCTGTTTGGTCCATGAGGTGTCCGTGAGGCTCAGAGGTGACCTGGCACATGTCCCTCAGACACGAAGCTTCACTGGCTTCCCCTGGTACCATGGTGCAGAGGTGGGTTCAGCACAGCCTCTCATCATTGTCAGTGGAAGAAATGCATCCGAGTCACGAAACTACACCAAAAGCATTTTCTCTGACACCTTAAGTGGGTATAACTCTTGCTTTACATTTCTAAAACACCTTTTCATTTACAGATCGTTATATCCAATATTTATTTGTCCACTGAAGGAGCCAGAGCTTTGCCCAAAGGCTTCTTAGCAGAGGTTATCCAGCTCCCTGATGACCACTGCAGTGGGATCTGGTGTAGTCCTGCTGCATCCTCAACCCACTGTACCCTCACCCCCACTGCTCAGGGTTTTTCCCACCTCCCCAAAGCAGTAGTAATGTCCCGTCCCACCCCTTGCTCCCAGGGCAGCATCTGACAAGGGCAGGACAGAGGGAGCAAGCAGGCAGAACCAGGGTTTTGTCAGTTGGCTGTGCCAGGGAAATTGAAATGCATTATTTTGTCACTAACTTGCAGCTTTTCTCAAAATACTGGCAGCCACGGAGATTTTCCCCAGCCCCAAAGGAGCACTTTTAAGTGCTTCATTTTAAGAAGACACTTCTTTCCCTGGTCTTTTTTTTTTTTTTCATTTATTTTTTGTGTTTGTTTTCAAACCTGTCGGAATGCACTGATATTTCCAAGCTTTGTTGCTGCTGCTGTTGTTGTTTCCCTCCTGACGCTTTTCTTTCCCATTTCTGAGCATCCTCGCTGGTTCTGCGCGAGGCCCCTGGAGGCATCACAGCAGCAGGATGCGATGCCGGAGCCTCTGCCTTGCTGGGTGAGCTGCTCCACTCCTCGAAGCTTTGAAGCTGCCACTTCACATTCCAGCAGAAGGATCACACTGTTGTTTCTTCGGGAAATTATGAAACACTTTGTGAAGAGACATCAATGGGAACAACAAGGGCAGCGACCCCAGCAGGCCCCGGCGCCCGGCTGGTGACAGGGCCGGCGCTGGCTGTGATGGTGGCCATGAGTGAGGGCCAGCAGCCCCCACAGACCACAATGAGGGCCAGCAGCCCCCACAGACACCCTGTGGGTGAGGGCCAGCAGACTCCACAAATGCTGAGCAAGTGAGGGCCAGCAGCCCCCAAAAACACCCTGTGGGTGAGGGCCAGCAGACTCCACAAATGCTGAGCAAGTGAGGGCCAGCAGCCCCCAAAAACACCCTGTGGGTGAGGGCCAGCAGACCCTACAAACACTGAGCAAAAATACCCTGTGGGTGAGGGCCAGTAACCCCCACAGACACTGAGCAGGTGAGGGCCAGCAGCCCCCAGAGACACCCCGTGGGTGAAGGCCAGCAACCCCCAAAAATACCCCTCAGGTGAGGGCCAGCAACCCCCAAAAACACCCCTCAGGTGAGGGCCAGCAACCCCCAAAAAACACTCCACAGGTGAGGGCCAGCAACCCCCACAGACACCCCATGGCTCTGCCAGTGCTCGCCGGTCCAGGCCCGTTCTCTCCCCCAGGCGTGGGCAAACAACTTGTATAGCTCACACCTCGCTCCCCACGGGCCATGCTGCCTGTCTCGGACGTGTGAGGAGATGGAAAATACACAATTTTCTCGGGTAGTTTTTTCCAGTCAGTCATTACTCTCCCTCCCGCAGTCTGAGCCTTATTTCCATGTTAAATGTCTTGCTCCTGCCTGTAGCCTTTGGCTCTGTTCTGCTTTTGCTGCAAGACTTGGGGTCCCCCCATCCCTGATACTTTCTCCTGAAAAGGTACTTCAGGATTTAATGAAGGTATTCACTCTTCTTCTGGATCTTATTTAAGCTCTTGAATCTCTTCTTCTATAACTCATTCTCTTCATCTCATAAACAATTTTGTGGCTTTCTTTGACATCTTCAGGATCCCTTTACAAACCCTGACACTGTAGCCATGGGCAACATTCTGGTGTTCCTCTCACCTAAGCCAGGCAACTTTACTGTGCCATAAAATCATTGCACTGCTTCTACTTACTGCTCCTTTCTGTGCATCCCCTGAATGAATTAGCTCTTTATCACAAGGTCAGGGCACTGTGCCTGTGGCCCGTGTCTGCTCAGACGCTTCGCAAAGTTGTTAGGGAATGTGAAACCATCTCCTGCTCTGGCAACAAATCCATCATTCTTGGCCAGTATGAGAGAGATGATTTTGTATTTACTTACATTAAAATACATTTTATTTCAGTGGGCACATCTATCTTCCATAAACGTTCTCAACTGGTATCTACTATACCCCTCCTCAGCTCTTCATCAAATGGTCACATTCGACTTCTGAGTGGGACTGATGTCCAGACTCACATCATCCAGGGGGAATCTCAATCCCTTGCACACTCTTGTACCTCAGCCACTGCCCTCACAAAGTTTTAGCCTCTGTTCTGAGGTTTATTGAACATGACCTTACAGCCCAGTGATCTCAGACAGGTGTTCAGCATTCCAGAATGTTCCACAGCTCACCAACAGTCGTCACAAATCCATCTTAACTATTTCATCCATGTCTTGGCCAGTTCCCTTCTCTTCAACTCAAAAACCCATGAACATGAGAGTTCGCTGGGGACAACCACGTCTGGTTCTTTAGTTTCCCTTTCTCATGAATAAAGCAGAATCATTCATCAGTGATTTCAGCTCAGGCACACAAGAGAAAAGCCACATGTTCTCCTCTGCAATGGAGAAAAAGGCTTCTTGCCTCTTGCCAGGGTGGGACCCAAAACCCCCATGTGGAAGCACCAATAGATAGCCAAGATAAAAAGGCAGCTGCCAGGTGGATCTGCAGTTGTGGGATACTTAGGATTTCCTCCTGAGTGCCTTTTCCTTCAGAGCTTTTCATTCAATGAACTTCATAAATTGTTACTTTCTCTGTAATTAAATATTTGTGTGTTTGTGCCTGGTGCACACCACAGTTCACGTTGTGCCCAGCACTGCCAGGGAGAAGGGGTGAGACCAGCTGAATTTAAAGGTGCTGGAGACAAAGCTGCCCATGGCTCATCTCACCCATGTCCCCACTGCAGTCCCACAGTGCTGTTCATCCCCTCCTGGCTGATCAGAGAGGAGAAGGTGTGGAGCTGCTGGTGCAGGGCTTGGATGCACATATTCCCAAGCCAGCAGTGGGAGTTTCCAACAGGAGATACAGAAACAAGGCAGTCATTCCTGCAGAGCTTCCAGATATTTCCAGATTGTGCCAGTTTATTTAAAAGGGAAAAGGGAATAGGATGGAAAAAGTGCAGGTGAGGTCAGGAGCAGCTCTGTCCTTTGGAGACCACCATGACGAGCTGAGCCAGGAACAGGCTCCCCTCAGAGAGCTGCCATCACAGCAAAATCAAGAGAAAGGAGATAAAACCCCAGGGGATGAGGCGGGGACGAGCAGGGCGAATGGGCAGGACAATGACATTAACTGAAACAATGTGTTATATTTTAAACATTAAAAACTTATGACTCTACATGGCAAGTACCTGATGCAGCAAAGGAGGAGAAGGAAAATGAAGCTATGGTTAAACAATGCACAAGGCATCGGGGTCTGGTTTGTATTAAATCCATTTGGAGTCTGAGTTTCTCCTTTGACAGCTGGCCACACTGCTCAAAGGGAATAAGAAAGTTTTTGTTTTTTAAAAAAGATGTGTAATGGGTTTCTTATGTACTAGAAAAGAAACGCTCTCTGAGCTGGATCACCTATTTTCTTGTCAAAAGACTTTGGACAAAATGTAATCATGAATAAAATGCCTCATGATTTTTCAAAGGGCTCTTTTATTTGAAGTCAGCTTTTCTGAAATGGGAGGCAGGACTGGGTAATGCAGCTCAGGGCGGGAGGCAGCTCTCACGCCAGGCCTCTGCTCCGGCCTCTCCGGCCACACCATGCCGGACCCAGGACCCGCTACAGCTCCGTGCTGGAGAACACCTTGCTGAGATCCAGGAGACCTGCAGCCAGACTGGCTGGCACCAACACTGTCCCCTCTCTGAGCCACCTCCAGGGCAACACCATGGGGATCTCCTGCCACTGGGATTCATCCCCACAGCTGCGTGAGCATCAGTCCCCATTACCTCTCAGCCTGTCTGGAAAGGCACGGCCACCCTGAGCAAGAGGGCAGCCCCAGCAGCACAGCCCAGAGCTGGTGTGTCCCTGAGGGCACCGGTGGCAATGCTGTGATCCGTGAGCAGAGTCAGCACCCAGCACAGCACTGGGGCTCCAGGAAGCTTCAGCCTCTGAAGACTGAATCTGGGCTGCAAACATCTCCAGAACAAGTTTTCTCACAAAGGTTTATCTATTCCTGGCTTCTCAGGGGATTTCCTGCTCTGGTGCTGGTCGAATCCAGGGAGCACAACTTGTCATTAACCACTGTGCCATTGCTCGGGCCATGATTCTCCCAGCCCTGTCTCAGCTCCCTCTGGGCAGCGTGGTGCTCTGAGGGGACACGAGGCAGTGCAGAGACTGGGGGTGCACCCACTGTCACCACCTCCTTGGCTCTGAGACTCTCACAGTCTTTCAAAAATCCACGCAAACCTGAGAACTGTTTCTGGCTGTCGATGGGTCTGGGGATTTTCTTGGCTCTTGCCAGTTGTTTATGGATCGAAGATTTTCAGCCCTTTGTCGTGGACACCCAGTGGCAGAGAGGACACTGGAATTTTAATTGTTCAAGAGCTCTAATAGGTGTAATAGCCTTGTGTGTTACATATGCATTAATTAAGTAACACTGCATTTAGCTCCAAATCATGTGGAAGGCGCGTGCTGTGTTTGCACAGACATAAATATCTCCTCAGTTAGAGCACAGGCAAGCAGCTCTGCTCCCTTTGCACTGCAGTGCTTCCACTCTGGGGAAAATGGGAGCCTTGGAAAGCTTATCCCTGGGTAGTCCCAGTTCACTGGGTAGGAGCTCAGCACATCCACATCTCCTCCTCTCAGATGGGCTTTCCGAAATCTGGTTTGTGTGGTGCCAGCACCAGGAGAGCCTCTGCAGCGATTCACACCTTACCCACCACCCCAAGCAAATGAGCTGGTATCCTATTTTGGGGTCCCCCTGTACCAAAATCTTTAAGTCCTGCTCTTTCACTGCAAACACCCTCCTTGTGGCAATCCATAAGCATTAAGAACAGTGTGGAGAGAAACTGCAAGGGGAAAGAGGAAACAAAAGGATCCAGCATTGTCAATGTAAGGTATTCTCATCGTGTTCCACAGGGAACTTCCATGCCTCAGACAGAAACATACCACCAGGTCGTCAGTGGAGAGCTGCTCATGTCAAACCCTAGTATTGCTGCTCTCACTTTGTTGCTTCAGTGCAACCTGGTTCTGAAGCAAAAGGTGAAGTTGGAATCCCACATGTTGGATGAGCTCGGATACACAGCCTGGACAAATATTTGGAAGAGTATTCGCTTTCACTAGGCAACATTATGCAATGTGGATTAATTATACGGAGTATGGTCCTGACTGGGCTTTGGATGATTAAAGCTGTTCTGGAATTCCAGAGGATTACTTAAATGTGCAGCATTAGTGGAGGTAAAACATCTTCAATATCCTTTTCCTGCAGCCTCCATTTCCTTGAGAGAATATGCAGATTAGAGCTCAGAATTAATCTGTGGAGGCTCCGAATTGGGCTCCTGCCCCCAAAGAGTATTGGGAGGTGTGGGGCAAGGAGAGGGAGGGTTCTGGGATAGAGGAATACTGAGGGAGAAACATTTTATATATTTGTAAAACCATCACAAGAAACGAACCAGTTATTCCACATGTTTTAGTCTGGGAGAAAAGAGCCTAGATGCAGGCACAGTAAGTGCAATCTATATGTGTAATTAAGAAATGATTTCCTGAGATCTTCCTTAAAATACGTCTGAATACAGATCAAATTTGCATAAATAACTTATGCCTTTCACTTTTTCCTTGTGGAAAACATGTAACATTGCCTCTTGCTTTCTGGTTTCCAGAGCCTGCCTGGCTCAGAGGAGGATTTGCCATATTACACGATTCTTCCCAATTGTAATCAGCCTTAAATCTGAATAAAAGCAGCAAATGGCTGACTGGCACCCAGGCTTCCCTCCCTCCCTGCCCCCATGGCAGCGGCAGCTTCGAGCGGGAAAAGACACGACTGCAGCGCTGGGTTTGCATTAGTATTCATGGAGCATCCGACTCCAGAGAGGATTAATAGACTCTGATGCCTAATATCCTGGAGAACAATTAATTTGCCCACAGTTTTGTCATGGTTGAAAGTCAAATGCTGGAACAGATCGATGCACTGAGCTGCAAGTTGAACACTGCAACCTTCTGCTGGAGCTGAATTTTAATTTTCCCATCATCATTTCCCTCCGTTCCCAGCACACCAGTTTTCTAATAGATCTAAAAGCCTCTTACCTTCTTCCATCACATGTTGGGCTTCATAACAAAAGTCCACGTTGATTGTTCAAATATTAGAGCCTCGTATTGCTCTCCATTACGGGATTAGAGATGTTCGAGGCCCCTTGTGTTTTGACCTTTTCCTGTCTCGTTTCTCTTTAAATGGTATGAAAAATGCCAACCTTCTGTAATTAAAGCCAAAATGGAATGCAGGAATAAAGCTTTTTTCCCTTGCAATTATTCAGTATTTAGGTTCCCATTTTGATAGAAGTGTTTGTGCAGAAATCAAGGCTGGGGTTTATCAAAGCTGGGTCAACAGACCCGTTGGGAAGGGCTGGCAGCTCCGTGTCCAGCCCCTGGAGCCTGCAGCAGCCGAAGCTGTTGCCCTGGGTTTGCACTGGCCCAGGAGCTGATTCCCTGTTCCACCAGATCATCTGGCAAGTTTGTGTAAGCCACTGAATCAGTGCACACAGGGGAGAAAACATATCAATAAACAGGCTCAGATGGTTGTCGTGGGGAAGTAGTGTAAGCATCAGAAAAAATTACTTTTTTATATATATGTGTATATATATATTAAAAGTGTCCAGATGTCCCCACGGGCACAGCACCGTGCCTGGATAGGGAGCGCTTGGGGCAGCCCTCCTGGCCCTTCCTTTCAACCCAGGCTTCACGTCTCCCTGGCAGCAGCTCAGAAAGCTCTGGACACATGGGAGGGGTGATAGAGACCCTGGAGCAGGGCTGGGAGCAGGGATGGGCGGGCTGGAGGCACTTCCCTGCTGCCCTCCCTCCGTTTCTCCCAGGGGAAATAATAAAGTGCTGCCAGAGACAGGTTTAAGGACCGACATGAAACGAGTCTGCAATGGTGGGAAGGCATCAAATCCCACCAAGTGCAGACTGTGCCCATCAATCCCCTCAGCCTCAACCAGAGTTCAGCCTCCAGCCCCTGGGGCTGGATTCTCCAGTCCCTGCAAAGTGAACAATTCCTTTTAGCCAAAATCCTGCAGCACAGCAGGCAGCAGAGGGTCCTGTCTCACTGCCCGTGTGAAAACTCCTTCCTGCCACACTGGGCTTGTGATACATCCTGGCACTGCTCCTCTCGTGCACCATCAGGGAGGCTCCCAGCACAGTGCCTGGCTTTTCACAGGGGAAAAAAAGGGACATAATGGGTTAAGGGCAGGACTGTATGACTCTTCCCAAGCTATTGTGCTGTTCCCTCAGCATTTCTGATGTCCAAGCTTTTGTGGTTTAATTATGGTCTGCTCCAAATGGTCTCAACCAACAGATCAATATATAGGAGCATTAGAATTGTTAATTTGAATGGCTGATTTGAATTTAAGTGCAACTTCAATTTAATCATTTTAGAAATGAAACGACATGTGAGGGCCCTCCTTCTCCTCTCCCAGTGCAGCAGCTCCAGCGCCCCATGGGGATCACAAAACTCCCTGACATGCACATTTTCCTTCAGTCAAGAGTTAAGCCCTATGAGCTCCTGGATCATGACAAAAGTGGGGTTTTAGCACCCTTTCCTACAAGCATGGTAATCCCAAATCCAACAGTGATTAACTTGGACTCGAAGCTCACAGCAGAAATTAATTCTAAATCAGGGTCCTGGAGCCGTGTCTCTCCAAACCTTTTCCAAGGCTGATTGCCGATGTACGAGCAGGCAGAAAACAGCCCAGATGTCTCAACTTTCCCAATTCATCTAGGAATTCTGCCAGCTGCAGGGGCTGCCCTGCTGCCTGCCTGGAGGGCACAGTGCCACTGGGCAGCTGCCAGAGCCACGGGAGTCACGGGAAGAAGGATTCCCCAGTGCCACCAGCATCAGCTCTCACAGCTTCTGGCCAGGATTGATCTTACATCCTAGAGCCACCCTGGACATCAACAAAATAAACCAGAAGCACATAAGGAAATGTATAGGACAGAGTGCCTGGGTGCAATTTTTGCAAGTAAAGCTGCATGAGCTTTGGGGTGACCTTATTGCATCCTTCCAGTAGCTGAAAGGCCTGACAAGAAAGGAGAGAGACTATTTACAAAGGCTTGGAGAGACAGGGCAAGGGAGGATGGCTTCATACTGAAAGGGGGAAAAATTAAGTTAGATATCAGTGAGAAATTCTTCCCTGTGAGGGTGGTGAGGCCTTAACACAGGTTGCCCAGAGAAGCTGTGGCTGCCCTTGGATCCCTGGAAGTGTTCAAGGCCAGGCTGGATGGGGATCGGAGCAACCTCATGTAGTGGAAGGTGTCCTTGCCCATGGCAGGGGGTGGAACTGGATGATCTTTAAAGTCCCTTCCAGCTCAAATTATCCTGTGATTCTATTATTCTGTGATTCAATAAACTTATTAGTCCAGAAAAATGAAAATGAAAGCATTCACCAATCTCCTGAAACAGTAACAGACAGGGTCTGAAGCTCTGCTCACATACACATGATTTTTCTGACTGTCACACATATATCCAGCTCTCATTTCATTTATCAGCCATGAAGTGCTCAGATATAAAGGTAATTCAGCTTCCAAGCACAAGTGTCTGAATCTTTCCACAGCCATTTCAGAGGGACCAAATTTCAGAAAAAAGTCCAGATGAGGGCAGAACTTGGGGGGCCTCTGCCTGCCCTGGGCCACTCAGATGCTATGTGAAGAAAAAAAAAAAAAAAAAAAAAAAAAAAAAAGGAAAAGAAGGACTTTGAGGAAGCAGAAAGAAAAGGATGTTCTCTTATTGCCATCCAGTATCAGTCCACTGGCCCCAGCAGCGCTGGGTCTGATTCTGGCAGCCAGACCTGGGTCTGCCTTTGGAGAGGTAAAAGCTGGACCGAGAGCCCAAAACTCGGCCCTCAAACCGAGCTACTGCTTTTTTCTGTGACAGATTAAACCAAACATTCTTCTTGGTGTTACTTTGTTGGCCAATGCATCAGCCTGACTGACAAGCACCGACTGCATCCTGAGAACAATCTGAAGGCAACCCAGGGAACCCACCCAGATGGTGCTCAAAAGCCTTGCGGAGCAGAATGGGCTCTGCTCGACACAGGAATTTCGCAGCAGGAACAAAGGGAACTTTGCAAACAGAGCTTTGAAACGGAAGTCATTTTATCCAGCATGCCTGCAGGAAACAAGAATCCATCTTCCAGCACAATCAAACACAGAGCTGTGCATGGGCATAATTATTAGGGGAATGATGGCAACAGCAGAGGAGCTCATCAGTCAGAAAGCTGCATAATTCCTAAACTGTCTCTTATGCTGAACCACCTGGATTTAAAGTAACATTTACAGAGAAGACGAATGAATCCTCCTTCCCAACATGCTTGAAGTCACACCAGCAGAAGGGTCACTGCAGATATCAGATGTGCCTGCTCTGCCCCACGTGGCACACTCAATAGTCCAACAGCTCTGACAGGCCTTTCCACCTGTCCCTCTCATTTGTGGGGAGATTGAAAACCAGAGAAATTGTGAGTTTGCTTTTGGAGCATTTTTTTTTAAATCTATGCTCTTCATTCCCAATCCAAGTGATAGCTGTGGGCAGGCAGAGGCTGTGGCCAGGAAGAGGCTGCAGGCAGGCAGAGGCCAGCTGTCACTGAAAGGATTTGCTTCTGTGATTCTCCCTCCACCTTCCTAAAGATGCCACACATTGTTCACAGCTCAGCAGCTCTCTCCAAGGCTGTCCTGCCTGGGAAAAACAGGATTGTTTAAATAACAGAGCAAGGCTCTTGGCTCTGCTGAATGCCATTAAAATGGAGACAAGGAAAGGCTCAATCTGGTGGGACTCCCACCACCCTTGTGCCAAGGCCGGGCCCCTGCCAGCCTTGGGAGGGCATCCCAACACCCACCTGAGCTCCAGCACCCGAGGGCGGGTGAGTGAGCTCTGCCGAGCGTGGCTGCCAGAGTGCAGATTGGCAGTTGGCAGGAAGAAGAACTCAGAATATGCCAAAAAGGCCAATTCCAGCCCTCTCACCAAACCTGCCAGAAGAATGAGCTCCATCCAGGCAGGGACGGGTGCCTTGCAGATGTTCAGCTGCCTGCTCGCAGCTGCAGGGGACCTGCACGGATGTGGCTTGACAAGCACTTTCAGCTTCACTGGGCTTCCTCAAAACTGCTGCGAGAATCTCCTCTAATATTTAAGACTCTCCCTTTTTAAGCATTTCAGTTTTGCAGAGAATGGAGAGCTCTGTCCTGGGGAGCTCATTCCGAGGGAAGAGTGGGATTAAGAACTTCAAAGTAGAGTTCTCCCCTGTGACAAGTTCTTAGAAGAGACCCTGTCCAAGAGTTATCACATCTCTCCAGCAAAGGAAAAGATTTGCCATGAGAATCCTTCTGGGCTCAGGAACTTGTGCAGAGGCGGAGATTTCTGCCAGCAGAGGCTGCTCTCCAATGGGAAGCACACCCTCCTCCCGGAGGTGTGAAATCTCCAAGGAGGGCAGGCTTCTTCCCACGTGGCAGCCGGGGAACATGCCAGCAGAAGCATGTGCTATTTTAGGAAGGCAGGAAAGGAATGAAAAGGCTTTCAGGGGACTGAAAAGCCAACGTGGGATGGATGGAAGGATGACAACTGGCTCCAACTGAAAGAGAAAACCTGATGGGCTGCAGAGAAGAGAGGGAATGTAGCCTCTGAGTGTGGGAAAAGAGTCCTGTCCCACTGTGCTGCTTCCCTGGGGTTCACACTGAGAGTTGGGACACCACAGCCCAGAGCTGGCCCCAGCCCCAGCAGCGTCCCAGAGGATGCCACACCCTGTGGCAGACAGCCTGGTGAGGCAGTGCCAGTGCAAGCTGGCAGGGCTGTGCTCTTTGCCTGTGCGGCTGTTCCGGGCTGTCCAGAGCAGGTGAGGAGCAGCAGGCCAGGTATTGGCCTGGATCAGAACAGCTACAGAAACACCAACAGGAAAAAGCCCTTTTGTCTCCTGTGTCTCAACATCTGCTCCAAGTCTTGCCACAGGGCCCTTGGTGCAGGAGAATTCGGAGAGTTTCATATTTTCTTATCACTGCACAGCATCCTCCTTGGTCTCTTCCCTTTAGTATCTGCCCCCAAAACCACTCTGCTCTTTGGGAATCTCTAAAGCAGCCTTGGATACAACAGGCTGCTCAAAAAACAGTTTCCTGTCCTGCAAACAAAGATGATCCACAACAATGAGGCTTCCCTGGCAGAAGAGTGAGTGAGAGGGTGACCATAAGCTGGTAATTCCCAAGGAACCCTGTCAGGAGGCCTTGTCACTGATCTGGAAACCTTCTTAGGTCAAGAGACAAGGCATGGCAGCTGCTGGAAAGGTCTTCTCCTGTCAGGCACTCTGCCCTTGTCGGGTCTCTTCACACCCAAGGCAGACCATGGCAACAAAGAACTGTAATTTGAGTATTAGACCCCAATATTAGACACCTCATATTATTTGAATATTAGACCCCAGAAAACTGCAGGAGTTTTCTGCCTCTTTTCACATGACCATTCCCATTGGCAGAGCTGAACAAACAATCTGCCATGAATATTTGATCCTTTCTTTCCATTACCAGACTGAAGCTGCCCTAGACCTGCTCATTATTCAGCAGGATTGACGCAGCACTTTGTAAGCTCAGTGTGGCACTGGGGCTGCTCAGCTCCACCAGCAGCCACCACTCCACCTCTGCAGGTGACAAGTGCAAGTGCCACCATGGGGCAAGGACAGGGCTGCCTGAGCCAGAGCAATGCCACCTTTACTGGTACCACTGTGGGAGAGAAGAAGAGCCCAGCATGAGGGGTTTGGGTGAGCAGCCCCTGAGAAAAATGTTTTTAGTTTGTCAGTTCAAAATAAAACAATGTCACCTTCTGGTGGCTGTGGAGACTGGGGGTAAAGATTCAGTGCTGCTGCAGGTTCAACATCCCAGTGGCAAGAAGGTTGTAGAGGAGGGGACAGTGGAGAGGTGAGCATCCTGCACCAGGCTCCAGGGGCTTTTTGGCAGGCGGTGGTAAAACTTTTGGGGTCAAAAGCTTTACTCAATGATCTTGGAGGTCTTTTCCAACCTTAATGATTGTGTGATTTCTATGATTACTGGCTCTCTGGTGAGGTTTTCCACGTCCCAGATGGGACAGGTAATGAGAGCACTTGACTGCTGAACTCTTTTTGACATCTCTGCTTTTGCTCTTCTGCAGGAAAAAGAAAGCAAATCCATTCTGATTTCTGTGGAATTCACTCCTCACCTCTGGGTGGTGTTTTAGAAATCAAAAGTAAATCCATTATTTTGCTTCTTGTCTAAGGACTCGAAGCCTTTCACAGATGTTAAGGCCACTTATAAGTGAACGGATTTGTATTTCAAGCTCCTGGCTGTATTTTTCATGCGTTTTAAGCACTGACAATGGGAGAGGTAAATGCACAAACTCAGCAAGGATGCTCTCACATACCAGGATTAGACAAGCAAAAAGAAGCAAATGTATCTATCCCTGTGCCCTGGTCATCCTGAGGGCAACTTATCTCCAAAATACTCTCTTAAAAATCTCCCAGTGTATCTGCAGCTTGCAGCTTCCTTTCTTCTCTGGAAGAACCTTCACTAATTCCTCTGCTTCTCATTTGTGGAGGCTGGATAGAGGAGAGAAGAGCTGCTCTTTTTCCACCCAGTGTGACATTCAGCCACACTCTGGGCTTAGTCTTCATCTGTGGTGTAATTCCATTTCCCCTCTGGATGATGTGCTCTCAGGAGCCTGCCTTGTGCATAAAAGATCCATGATGGGGAGCCGCATCATTCATTTTTTTTTTTCCCATGAGCAGGTGCAAAATATAATGTCCCTGATTTTCAGGATCTGATTAAACTGTCATAGATGTGGAGCAACCTCAATAACTCCCAGCGCCAGGGAGGGATGGCTTATTACAGCACTGCACCCTCCTATGCCAGCAGAAAGCATCTCTCAGCATTTCAATTACAAAGCCCTATCCTCAGGATTTGTTTATTTAAATTGGAGGAATCTGGTGCTCCTGGAAGCCTGTAATCCACAGGCTGGAGTCCAGCAGGCACAGCTGGACCCTGATCTCCAAGAGCTGCTCCAGAACAATGACATGCAAACCTCACGGGCAGACACTGGCAGTGGGAGCACCAGCCACCCCCAGTAGGTCCCAGCCCTCAGTGCCTCCAGCACTGGGGTTTGTCCCAGGCTCTCCCACACATCTGCTTTTGTGCTCACTCATACAGCCACAGCTCCTCTCCCCAGCCTTGCTCTTTCCTTCCTCTGACACCAGAACTGCCTGGGCACAGATTCCCAGCAACAGCTTCCGGCACTCCCTCACCTTTGCTGAAGTTCCTCAGTAATACACCTGTCTCAAAAATAGCATTTATTTTTCTGTTCTCCAGGTATTGGAGCACCAGGATAAAAACAAGAGGATGGGAACCTCCTCCAGTTCTGCAAGAACTTGGACTATGCAGTGGCCAATTTGAGGAGCTGGTCTCCAGGGGAGGGAGAGGCTGAAGCACAGGGAGGGAGAATTCCCTCTGATGGAAATAGTGACAAGAACCAGCTCTGTGTTTTGGAGGGGGGGAACCCCCATGTCAGAGGGGGCAACAGCAGGACCCCAGAGCAAACAAGCCACTGGGGCAGGGGCAGCAAGGGTCACAGAGCACACTGAGCTCAGCCGGTCTTCACTGCCTTCCCTTCGCTGCTTTTTGGCAAAGCTGTTTCCAATATTGGAATTGAATGCTTAACTTTTACACTGATGGAATAAATTAGACTGAACCTTTTATCCCAAAATCTTCTCCATAAGAAAGAGACATCTGAGGGCTCTGGCACGCTGACAGGTATTCCCTTCCCTGGGGGCTGGCAGGGGGGTCACAGATGTCCCTGGCTGACGCCAGCCGGAGCAGGGTATCCGCGTTCCAGCGCTCCAGCGTGTCCCAGGCCGGTGGGATGGGCTGGCCTGGCACGGGCACGGCCCAGCTGCAGGAGGGATCGCCCTTGGCAAGGGATCAGTAGCATTTCTCTGGCGAGTGCCAGCACGATGGAAGCAGCCTGTGAGGCGCTGGGCCCGCCTTGCTCTATGACAGGAATTAGACAGATAATTGCTCTGGCTCCCAGGGTGTCCCGGCCACCCAGAGGTGCAGCATCGGGCAGGAGCTCTGCTCCAGCACTCCCAGGACATTCTGCCATGTCCTTTCCACAGTGCAGGGTTGAGCCAGGCTGGATCCCAGACCAGCCTGGCTAGTCCAGAACAATGTACTGCACTGGTGTCAAAATCCCCTGGCAAGCTGCCATGCCATGGCCTTGTTTCATATTCAAAGGTAGATGCGCCGAGGCTGGAGCTAAAAAACCCCAACTATTCAAATTAGCAATCAGCACCAATGATTGCCCTCCCATCCCGTCCCTGTGCTGAAACAGGAGCTCCAGTCCCTGCACACAACCACTGAACACATGCTCAGCATCTGATTCCGAAGAAGGCTTCGGCACCATGAAAAGAACAGGGAGAAGGTACGGCAGAGTGGGAGCTGCCATCTGGGCTTGCATCTGCGCGTTTGCCAAGGCGCAGATGGAGGATCCTTTTCTCTGACTCGGATTTGGCCCTGGAAACTGGGGGATGATGGAATGAAGAAGCAGCTCTGCCTGGAGCCTGGTCACTCTTTGGGACTCAACATTAATGCCAAGTCTGTGAGGCTCCTGTGACCAGCACTGGGGGAGGTGCCAGGCCAGGGTGAGCTGTGGGGACAGTGGCTGGTGACACGGCCCCTCTGCCAGCACTGGAAGTGGTGCCATGGGTGCTGGATGGGGAGTCACCCCACCATGAGTGACCTGCCACTGGCACCCAACACCCCACCGTGCAGCTAAAGGTGCACTTTGCTGTGGTGTGTCTGTACCATGCAGTGACTTCCTCACCTTCAAGAGGCTCAGGGCTCTCTTGAGTCCATGGAGTGACACCTGGCTTCCACGTGACACAGAAAACAAGAACATGTCTGACTGGGAAGAACAAGGATATTGTAGGAATAAGGAAAGTTGGTGCCACTGGCAGGAGGAGCTTGGACTCTGAAGATGAAATAAGGAGGGGAGGTCATTGCTACAAGCAGTGAGGCCTTTTCTCCAGGTCAAGGGCTGGAGCCAAGCTATGGGCGGAACGTACATGTGCCGTAGCAGGGGAGTTCTGGGCAGGAGCCAAACCTGTCTTAAAACACATATAGAAAATAACAACGGCATGAAAACACTTGCAAGTTCTCCTTTCCTTCTCCAAGGATGACATTCTTGGCTCTCCTTCTTTAAGTCACACATTACCTAAATTCCTCCTGTTTCTCTTACCCCATACATCCCCAGTCAGGTTGGGAACTGGGGGTCCTTTCCTAAAGTTATTCCTTGACACCAAAGAGAAACAGTTCTGAAGTGGAAAAGGATGAGAGATGGTGGAGGGGCAGCCCAGGAAGCATGGGCAAGGGCTGCTGCAGACACCAGTGCCCACAAGGCTCAGCACCCCAAGGCTCAGCACTCCCCTCCACCGAGGGGCCCTGGTGCTGTTCAGTGATACCCAGCAACCACTGGAGTTGCCTCAGTGTCTCTTTTGCCCCATCAGCAAGAGGCAGAGCAGGAACAGTTCTGGGAGGACAGTGGCAGAACATTTTCTGGTGAACCATGCAGTGCCAAGGGGCCATCCAGTGCTCAGTAATTCCACAAACACATAGGATCATTCCTTGGCACAGGAAGGTGCATGTTTGTCTCCGAGTTCCACGCCTACTGTTCCAGCATGTGGCTTGGTGGGTGTGGTGACTCCCCAGCAAGAGAAGGAGTTGCTGGCCTCCCTCCCCCTGCTGAACTCTCAGGGGTCCTGTCTGCTCCTTCAGAGCTCATTCCTCAGTGGAAAGAACCCACCACAGAATCCTCAGCACCAAAAAGCCAATTCCAAACATAAAGCCTTGGGGAGGCAGAAGCCTGAACAGCCAGATCAGTAGCAGACAGGGGGAATAGTGATACAATTTGGAGAGTTTGAGCCCTTGTGGCGCTGGGCTGGACTGAGGCAGGACTCAGTCCCCAGGCCAGGAGCAGTGTATTTGCTGGGCCACGTGCTTGGGAGATGGGAATGCCTCACTCAGCCAAGCAAAGCTGCAGCACCTTGACACATGTCCTGTACCCACCGCATTTTGTGAGTCTAATTAAGTGCAGGAGCAGAAATGGTGGAGCACAACAGAGTGCTTGGAGGCTGGCTGTCCACAAAAGCTTCCTCAGAGCCGGATTGTTCAGATGAAGGAATGATCTCATGAGCAGATGGGAGAAAGGCTTTGCTTGTTCCACAGAAATCTGGGCTAGAGCAGACATGAGGAAACGCAGCACAGAAAACCATTGTGCTGGAGTGTGAGAATGGAGCCAGCAGCCGAGGGGGGAAGGTGTCGGGGGGTGTCCGCTCCCAGCAGCAGCCACAGGAGCATCCAGGCAGCCGACACAAGCCTCTGACTCGGCTGTGAATCTGGCACCAACACTCAGAGGGGGAATGGAGGAACTCTGCTGGGCACTGCGTCCACTTGCTGACGAGTGCTGGCAAAGGAGAGTGCCAGAGGTGCCACCTCCTGCACCACAGGACACACTCCTGAGGGGCTCAGGGACACCGCCGAGCCCAGACAGGGAGAGAGATATTTGCAGACAGCAAAACTTGGGGGTTTTTCTTCTTTTAAATAAGGTTAATTATTTATTCATGCACAAAACACAGGTTATTGTTTGCTAAACAAATCTGTGCGCCAGTCTGTGTGCAGCTCTCTGTACATGCCAAACACCAGTTTCTGAACAAATTGTGCCTCTGTTGGTCCAGAACTGTCTCCTGTGCTGGGCTGGGCTTGTTGTGGGCCCTCAGCAGGGTCAGATCCATCCTAAGGGGACTGTGGGAGAGGAGAATTCACTGTGGAGAGAAGAAATGTGCACCAGGGCTGGTAGGAGCAAGGAGCTGCCAGTGTGTCACAGGCACCACCATCCAGCAATGCCCAGGACCCAGCCCAGGCAGCAGCGATGGAGCACCCAGGGAGGGCTCAGCTGCTCCAGCTCCATCCAATCCCATCCATGGAACCATCTCAGCAACATATTCAGGAACACCAGGTCTCTGCAGCAGCCCAGGCACAGAAGTAGCGCCTCGCAGGGCTTTGTTATCACACCACACGGTTAAATGTCCTAAGCAATCTTTTTTTAAGGAAAACAAGTCTTTAGAAACAGAGGTGACCCCAGAAGCGATAAGTGAAGAGGTGCACCTGAAAGTCTGTTATCAGCTATTTGTGCCTGGCTCTGCCTCAGATTTCTCATTTCGATGTGACGGCAGCTGAAAATTGGATAGATACTGGCTTCACCTCAAACAAGACTTTCTCTTTTTGTCTTCAAGGGCAACTTAAGTGCTTTACCCTCTGAGGTCAGAGAGAATCGCAGGATGCTGGAAAAAGAGCATTCTGGAGCAGGAACCACGGTGCTGCTCTGCAGCACAGTTTGATAATTAAACTCCATGGTGAAGGAAGTGTGAGGGAGGCTGGGAAAACACAAGTTTGCTCTTAACATCAGGTGCTGATGAGGTTTCCCTTACAAACAAAAAGCAGGTTGAATTTCCAGCATGAGTGATTCCTCCCAAGCCATGTTCTGCCACCAGCGCTGCCTCCAGCCCAGGTCCCACATCCCAGGGGGACCCAGATCAGGGAGATGCTGGTGGGGCTGGCTCTGGCACTGAGAGCTGTCCTGGAGAGACACTGCCAGGGAAGGGAAGGGAAGGGAAGGGAAGGGAAGGGAAGGGAAGGGAAGGGAAGGGAAGGGAAGGGAAGGGAAGGGAAGGGAAGGGAAGGGAAGGGAAGGGAAGGGAAGGGAAGGGAAGGGAAGGGAAGGGAAGGGAAGGGAAGGGAAGGGAAGGGAAGGGAAGGGAAGGGAAGGGAAGGGAAGGGAAGGGAAGGGAAGGGAAGGGAAGGGAAGGGAAGGGAAGGGAAGGGAAGGGAAGGGAAGGGAAGGGAAGGGAAGGGAAGGGAAGGGAAGGGAAGGGAAGGGAAGGGAAGGGAAGGGAAGGGAAGGGAAGGGAAGGGAAGGGAAGGGAAGGGAAGGGAAGGGAAGGGAAGGGAAGGGACAAATGGCAGAGGATCACTGGGGTCTCAGCCTGAGAGCAAATCCCTCCATCCATGACAGCACAAATCATGAGGAATAAACCAGAACCCATTCCATCCCCAGTGCAAGGAGAAAGGACAGAAAAGGGACAATTGGGATGCTGGGGTGAGAGGACAGAACTCCTTCTACAGAAACAAGGCTCTGAGAAAAGTTCAAAGGAGAAGCAGAGACCAAAAGAAGTTCAGTCTGACACAAGGAAATGGAGGGAAAGAGAGTTCCTGAGACTAGGCAGAGCTGGTAATGCTGTGATTCTGCTCAGACTGTCCATCCCCTGGAAGAGGGTGTGACAACCTGAGCAGTTGGAGAGCTCTCCCACCACCAAAACACCTGCATCTTACCTTATTCCCAAGCAGCATACATCACACAGACTTCCCAGCATCCAGTGACAACCAATCCACTGAAATCTTCTCTCCCCCAGCTTGACTCAAGCTCTGCAGCACAAGTGCAGATTCTGAATCAATACATTTCTTCAGTCAATGTTTTTGTCTGTTTTTCCCTATAAACACCCATCCAAAGCAACGTGTGAAACGCAGATGTGCTGAGTGGGAAAGCTGAGTCTTTCAGACTCATCCCGTGCCAGCATCACCAGTGAAGCCTTCCTGGGAGCACAGCTGGGGAGCAATGCCATTACAGATGTACTCTGCTGAGGGATCCCAGTGCTTCCTGGGCAGAGGAGCCCCATCAAAGCCAAGCAAGACCCTAAAGCCCTGGGTTTGCTCCATTCAGGCACATACTTCTGCCTGGATCCAGGACTGCAACTGGGAGCTGTGTGTGGATCCTGCAGCTGGAGGGAGAGAATCCCATCTGGAGAATTCTGGTGCTGCCAGGGAGATTGGGGGTGAGATGCATGCACAGAGCTGGGCTGGACACCCACATGTCCTGCCCCCAGGACAGCCCCAGCACACTTGGCAGCAGCCTCCGAATTGCTGGGAGACCTCAGTTCCCTGAAAGCCAAACCAGGAGCAGGGACATGACCTCGCTCACCCTGTCACCTGAGCAGGGAATGCAGGAGGGAAAACCCCAAAACCTAAACCTGCAGCACTGGCCCAAATTCTCCCTGTTCCAGGAAAACAATTCTCTCTGCCAGCAATGTCCCCCTCCCCAGAAGCCACCAAGCCCCCTCCCCTTGCAGCACCTGAGGCACCATCCATGTTCACTGTGCAGACGAGGTCTGAGCAGCTCTTCAGGATCTGCAGGAATGTTTTCCAAACAAATGCTGAGCTGCACAGACTCAGCCCAGCTCCGCTGTTTCCCACGAGACCCATTTCAAACCAGACCAAAGCCCCCTGGTCCCACTTCCCTTTATAATGAGTTGTCTATTTTTTCTAATACTTCGGTGGGAATTTTTTCCCTTTAATACCAACAGCTGACACATTATGAGTAAAAGGAAGAGTTCACAGAATAAACTTCAGTGCATTAATTATTGAGGGATATAATCCAAATTTATTTAATGAATTAATAATAAGTCATAGGGGTATTTTAATAATGAAATACTTCTAGTTGTGTTTCAATAATTACGGCTGGCTTTCATAATTACACTGCTGCAGTGAAAATAAAATCAAAATCAATTAGGTGGTAGCAATTCTGTCCCAGGAGTTCCCTGTGCAACTCTATCTAGATCAGGTTTAAAGGGACACAACAAAAATCAATGCTGGTTTAAATTTCCAGCATGCAACTCGTTCTGTGCTTCACCATTGGAAGCAGTCAGGGCTTCCCTGTGAGCAGCCACTTCAAGAGATCAGGACTGGGTCTCCTTAGGAGAACCTGGGAGCAGAGCTCTCAAAAACCATTTCCTTTTAAAGAAAACTGACATTTTGTCACAGCCATTGATTCCAGGAACTGAAGCTGGAATTCTGCTGGGGTCGTCACCCTCTGGCTCTGGTGAGTGCCAAGAGCCCGGGGCACTGAGAGAGCTGAAGATACCCCAGTGCTTGTTCCTCACACCAATTGTGTTTATTTAGAGATAACACTGCCAGAGCATTTTTCCAGAAAGGCAGACAAAATGTTGCTAATTCTTTCCCATTCCAGGGAACCTTTATCCCACCCTCCAGCTAAGCTGAACTCAGAAAGCAGCTGGGTTTCTTTAACCTTTTTCATCTCAAGAAAGAGTGTTTGGAACTGGGAAGAGCTCCCTATTCAGCTTGTTGAGTCAAATTGTCACTTCCAGCAGCTGGGATCCTTCCCAGTGGCTGCAGAGCCTCACAGCTGGGCGGGCAGGAAGGCTGAGCCTTTGCTGTGGAGCTCTGGAGAAACCTCCTGCTTCCCCCAGCACCTGGATCCCTGCCTGGCAGGCAGCTGGGATCCCAGCTCTCCCTCAGGGTAGGTGACACCCGTGTCCCCATAAGCCAGCTGTGGGATGGAGATGGGCTCCAACACCAGCATCTCCCAGCACAGCTGGAACCCCAGGATGTGCCAACAGAGACAACACCAAGCTCCCGAGCAGCACCACCTCGCTGGGGGACTTTGGCACAGACAGAGCAAACCGAGAAAGTGGGAAAAGTGACCAGGAAAAGGCTGGGCACGCTGCTGCTTGCATTTTGGGGGGATTTCTGAGTGGCCACACTCAGGTGAGCCTCTCCTAACTAGGAGTTGACTTAGCCCCACTGCAAGATGAGTTGAGCTCACTGCAGAGCCTGCCTGCCTCCCCCTCCCAACCAGCAGCATCCAAACCTCTCTCCCTTGGCAGCTGCAAGTCCTGTTCACAGTTCCCACATCTTTGAACATCTGGCTGCTCATCACAGAGGGCTTTGGAAAAACATCCCATTCTCCAAAAGATGCTGCAGCCAGGATTCTCCAGGCAGTGGTTTCTGGGGGTCTCAGACAAGAACAACCCAAAAGCAACAGAGTAGCAGGGGGCTGGCCCAAAACAGGAAAGGACAAAGATTTTCAGCATCAAAAGATTAAAAGCCTTAAAACAGAAAAGGGAAAATTCAAGTACAGCATTAAGGGCAAAGTATTCACAAGCAAGAGGTCAGTCAGACAATATTTATCCAGAGGGATGTCCTCACCAGAGGCTTGAGCACAAACAAGATGTGACACTTGGAGAAGGAGGGACGAGGGGCTACAGTGCTGGTGTGAAAAATGGGATTGTGCCTGAGGAAATGTTCAGCAGTGCTGGGGACAATGTGGGTGCTTCTCTCTGACACCCAAGCCATTCCTGCTCTGCTCCAGCAGCGCTGCAGCTTTGGCTCCCAGGAAAAGCAGCTGTGGCTTCGCTGGAAATAATTATTGGCACCTTGGTATTTGTGCCCTGTGTAATTTAAGGAGTGACCAGTGTTGCCTGTGAGGAGATCACTGCCCTGTAATTATGTATCCAGGATGCAAATTCCCATCGCATGCAGAATGACCACAGCTCTGCACCTCGGTGCCACAGCAATGCTGCTGGGACAGTCCATGTTTTGGATTATATGGAATGTAATACACTGTGCTCAATGGCAGGGATCACTGTGGGGCAAATGCCCCTGATTCTGTCCTCCAAACAGGTCACCCTTGTTCTTCAGCAGCACTGGCAGCCTGGAGCTCCTGTCAGCAGGAGGGTTGACTCTAATCCTGGGAGAAAATGCATAAGAAGTCAACCCAAACCACCTTACACTCAGGGCTTTGCCATTGCTTCTGCAACTCAGAGGATCCAAATCAATCACATTGAAGAACTCGCATATTTTGAACACAAAGAATGGACAGTTAAGTAAAAATGGGCCCAAATCCCCGAGCTTGTATTTGTTATCTAGAGAACAATCCCTTGGCTTACATTCCAATGCCATCCGTTATTCCTTCCCCCTGCCCTGCCTTGAGCTGCTGCTCAAACGGTGTGACTGTCCTCCAAATTACCCAGTGCTCCTTCTGACACCTTAATTAACTGCAAGTCCCAAAAGAAGATCCAGAGCAGGAGCACACCCCACAAACAGCCTGCAGCTGCACATTCTCACACACTCATCCAGCCAACAAGACATGGCTGTGAGGCAAAACCTCGGGTGTGAAGGCTCCTGCCCCAAACCAAACCCAAGGATGTTCAGCACGTGGAGTCAGCCCAGGAAATGGGAAATACTTCTGTTTGTGCAACAGCAGCACTGGACACCCATGGGAGCTCCCACAGCATGGGATTGGGGTGCCAGGGAATACAGCCCAGCCCCCCAGCTCCCTCAGAATCACACAGGCAGCTCAGACCCAGCTGCAGAAGGACAGGCAGGGGAAGCCTGTCCTATTTTTCCTATGGGACAACATTACTCCTCAAAATATCAACTGCTTCTCTTTGAGTGTGCAGTTTGCAGAAAGTGTGGAAAGCAGAATTCCACTTGAACGTAGCAGTTCTTCACAGTGAGAGTTGTTTGGTGCTGAAGCAAAGGCTGTGGATTCTCCATCCCTGAAAACAGTCACAACTCACCTGGAAAAAAGGCTCAGGACAGCCTGCTCGAGCTGTGAAGTCAGACCTGACTTCAAAGCCAGCCCTCCTTTGATCAGGAGGATGCATTTCACCTAGGATGCAGGATGCCACCTGCAAGCAAGAGCCTCTGGGGGTGGTGGGTCCTCTGAAGGCACCAGCTCTGCTCCTCCATCGCTCAGGAAGAGGTCCATGTACAGATAATTGATGCATTTTTAACTTGTAAATGTGGCACAAACTTCCCTCAGGAACATCTAATTCACATTTTAAGTAACAAAAGGGCTCAAATCCCTTTCTTGCCTATTTAGTCATGCTGCATTTGGTAGAAGTGAGATGAAATGCTCAGCTCAGGGAAGATCAGAGAGAAATTGTATGATTTCCACATTATAGGATAATTCCACGGCTGACTTACCCAAATGTGCAAGATGAGACACCACACTCAGACAACGTTCACCATGCTGAGCAGAACTCTGGGTCTCAGAGTCAAAGGAGAAGGGAGCAAGCAGAGGGAGCAGGATTAGCAGAAGAATAACAGATGGGGCCTTGGAACATCGGGGCACAGAGGAGAGCAGTGGGAAGGTGCTGGATGCAGTACCAGCAGAGAGGAATGCTTCTGAGGAACGAGAGGGACCTGGCCAGGTCTGAATGCCTCCAAGGTGAGCTCACACCTGTGGGGTACCCTCTCATCCCTCAGCTGCTGGTAGGGGGTCTCTGCCTCTGAGCATCATCCTCTGTGCAGGTGGAAGCTGGCAGAGGGAGGCAGCCCAGCTGCAGCTCCCTGGCAGCCACCTCTTTGTATCTCAAGTTATTTATTTTTAAGCATCTGGGCCTCTGCACTGAGGCAGATGCTGTCACTGTCCCAGTCACAACCTCCTGACCTCCTGACCAGCCACTCGAGGGCTGGACAGTGCTTTCCTTCCCACCCCTTTCCTTTTGTTGATCAAACCAAATTTTATCTCAGAGTGGAGCATCTTTCCAGAACAGAAGGCTCAAATGCTTCATCTTGACAAAGCTGAAACCAAGCCTTTGTTTTGCCAAAAATACCCCTTTCACTTTTCATTTTGTCCCGCTAGTCACCAGATTAAATCCACATTAACAAATATTGTCACTCATCCCAGAAGTACATTTTTTGGAAAGCAAAGCATTTGTTACAAAAAGCATCATCCTGCTCTCCCAGTCCACCACAAGCACACGGGGAGGGGGGCAGGAGCCTTTCCCAGCCCTTGGCTCACAGTGAGCACAGCTCTGCCTGTTCACCCAGGCAGGGCCAGCCCTAATGACCTCTCCCAACCTCACCACGTTTATCTCACCCCTGTTACTGGTGGCTGTGTGTTTGTTTCAGCTGTGCTCCCATGGCTCCCAATCTCTCGGAGGTTCCTGCAGCCCCCACCTGCCTGAGCTGATGCTCCAGCCAGAGGCTGCCCAGTGCCCAGCCCAGCCCTTCAGGAAGCACTTTTCCACCTGGCTGTGCACAGGCAAAGAGCACAGGGTGAGGGTTTGGTCCCATGGAGCTCCTGGCTGGGGACTGTCCCTGCCATTGGCCATCCACCTCCAAAGCTGCTGCACAGAGACACCCACAGCCACTTGTCTTGCAGCCCAGTGCAATTTAATTACCAACTTGGAAGCTCTCCAGCAAAGCATAAAAGGTCAACCCATTGCAGTTGTTTAGGTGTATCATTGCCCTGCTAATTGAGTTTGATGGGAATTTCAAGAGGACTTTATGTTATTTTCCTTCTTTGCTGCTATGTTTAAGTCTTCCTCATTCTCTGAGTTGCTGAAGGAAGAGGAGGGGTAGGAGAGAGAACTCCCTTCATCCCCAGACTAGAAGTAGTGGATAATGTACAGGGAGATGGCTCCTTACTGAGCCATATCTCCCTTTCTGAGAGACAATTCCCTTTTGAGGAACACTGCTGTGGACATCAACTCCTGCCAAACTACAATAACCTCCCCATTTGTGTCCGTGCACAGGGATTTCCACCAGTGCCAGCCACTGAGACCAGCCTCAGTCATGCCATGGAGCCAGAGGACGTGACTGTTCACAGCCATGTCCTGCCTCGCCCCAAATCAATTCACCTCCAGAGAAAACCCAGCCTGCCATGGCATTCTGCTCCAGACCCAAAGCCCCAGCTGTAGCCAGAGAGCCCAGACCTCTATCTCCATGAGCTGGGGGCCATGGGAATCAGGAGCATAAAGGGTGCTTGGGGAGCTGGCACAGCTCCCACTGTGCCAGCATGGCCAGGATGTGCCACATGGCACTGTGGGGCTGGCTCCCAGTACGGGGCATCCCCTGGGAAAGGGCAGGAGGGGTTCTGGAATGTGAGTCTGTGACACACAGAGTCTGTGAATATTCTCCACTCTTTTGTTGCTATTTAAACTCTTAAGGTGCAGTCAGGCTAAAAAGGATAAATAGAATCACTGGATTTGTATACAAAGCCCCCCAGTGCCTCTGCCCAGCCCCCAGGAGTCAGTGCAGAGGGTTTCATTGACCAAAAGTCTCAGCAGCCAGCAACATGCCAGTGAGGCTAACAGCACCAACAAGGAGAGGGGGGAATGGTGTCACTGAGAACCCCACCAGCAGAAACTACAGCTGAGAAGCTGCTTAAACAGGCTCTGCTCAGAGACATCTGCACTTTGCTTCAGGGCAGGTCCCCAGAAGCCAGTTCTCACCTCGGGCTTTATCCCTGTGTCTCCCTCCGGAGCCTCCTCTGTAAATCCAACAGCCTGCAAATGCAGGCAGCAACGAAGGAAAGGGAAGCATAAAACCAACACCAGGTTCTTCCTGGTGGGAGGTTTCCTGAGTGGCCACAGCGAGGCGAGGCTGGCACACGGCAGCTCAGCCCCGGGCAGCGCCGGGCTGGCAGCGAGCAGCCCCTGACCTGCATCCCGCCTCTGCTGCCCAGGCGCTCACGTTGAGTCTGTTTTGCAGCCAAACACGGCAACGTTTTGGATCTTCCCAGCTGTCAGCATTGGTTCTGGATTTGCACTGCTCACCCGGGGCTCTGACCGCCTCACCCACGTGCCAGGAGCCAGGAGCAGCAGCTGGTGCTGCATCCCTGCCCGTGCTCGGCTGCTGGGCCCGGGCACGGCGCCAGGCTGATGAGATCCACCGTGACGTCTGCTCTCCAGCCACACCAGCTCCCAGACACGGGGGAAGAGACACTTTTCTTCTCACATCAGGAGCGGTGGCAGCAGCACACGTAATCCGCGCTGGCACCAGATTCTCCATTTCGTGTTTGAATGATGCTGCCACAAACATTTATTGTCACAAAAGAGGTTATTCAAACATGAGCAATTAGGCAACTATATTAGCATATTTTTCATTGTAATATTACAACAAAGGGTATATTCCTCCCAGTGAATGTATTTATAGGCTTTCGGAGCTAATATTTGTTTAAATGATTAATATGTTTTTCAAATACATGTGACAAGTGTGGCAGAAATATTTTTATCTCCACAAACAATGTTCTGAAAGGCAAGAGCTCAGAGTCTCTGGGAGGGCTGTTTTCCAGGTTCAACAGAGTTTTTCAAGACATCCAAGTTACATTTTTATAATCATGAATTCCAAGAGAAGGCCTTCTTCTGGGCAATGTTTAGAAATAAGCTGAGGCTTCATGGCCTCCACCCCAGCCAGTACCTTTCTGTACAGCACCTTTCCAAAGAGCCCCTGGATTCTCCCTGCAGTCAGGTCACCATTTCCATCCAAAGTGTGTCCCTTACACTTAATGAGAAAATCCCAAAGAGTGGATGGTTCAAAGCAAGGCTCAGAGCAAAAGTGTGTTGGGTTTTTAATCAACACTTCCCTTTACTGAACATATTCACACACAGGGTCACAGGATTTTAATCACAATTCTGGAGTGTGGGTGGTTTGAGTCAACTTCCAAAGTTCCATGTTCCCTTTTCTGATCACCTCCATGGACAAGCACATCCTTCAAGTCTGAGTGATCTGTGAACTCCCTCACTCTGGCTTTTCTTAAAAAACAAGAGAAAAACACAGAAAGAAGTAAATTCAAAAAGGTTAATATTGATGTGTCTGGAGCTGAGGGGCTCTGGTTGGAGGGAGCAGAGCTGTGGGTGATGCTGCCAAGCCCCTGGACCAGACACCAGCAGGGACCCTCTCACTGCCCTGCCTGGAGGAGTGAGCTGGTCTCTACCACCCAATCCCTTCCTGATCTGGAATTTCCTCCTAATTAATTTCTATCAAAATCGATCAGACCCTGTTCCTGGGGTTTGAGTGAGAAGGAGCAGGGCTGGAACAGGGCATTATGAGGTACTGCTGTTTATTTAGCACCCAGCACAAAAGCATGGAGAAGCTGTGAATAAGCCTCCAAATACCAGCAGGTCCCAGAGCAGCACCCTGGCAATGCTATCAGTGCCCTGACCTGTCTGCCTCATCATCCTCACCCTGCTGGGCTGAGGCACGCTGGTTTTGGGGCCCCAACAGCTCTGGCAGACCCATGTGGGACTGCAGCCTCGAGTACCTGTAGTGTCTTTCCAGACATTAAAAACCACGGGGCTTTCTTCTCTGACAATCTTCATGTCCTCAGCAGCTTTCTGGAGCTGGCAGAATAAAGTGACATTAACGGAGGAGTATGAGATGCCTGTGATCGATGCCGTGGCTGAAATCTCAGCCTGGGGTTTTTCTGCCTGTTCAAATCCTCCTTCCCTTTTAAACGACAACTGAGTTATTTACATTGTACTCGGCTGCGCAAGGAAGTGGAGTCTGAAGAGGAATATATGAACAGCACCTGTGGAACCGAAATAGCCATCATCTGCAGGGGAAGTGGCTGCGGGCTCCAGCCTCGTGTCTCTGGGAACGGCGAGCGGAAACTGCCGCGGGCTCGGAGCCAGTCCCGCTCCAGGGGATGAACAACTGAGGCAGCTCAGCAGTGACAGCAGAGGGGCACAGGGGCAGCTGGGGCAGCTCTCCAGTGACAAACCAGGGCCCCCAGGCTGGACACTGCAGGTGACATGCTCTGTCCCACGCTCGAACCAAACCCTGCCATGGACAGGCATTTGCTCTTCTTTGAAGCACAGATTTAACCTGCTCAGACCCCAGGCTCTCACCAGGTCCTCCTGACACCCTGGGCAGGGCAGCTCTAGCAAGTCCAGCCAAGTCTGACCTCCAGTGCTGTTGGTGCCAGCAAATCCCCCACCTCTGCATGGATGGCTGACACTGAACTCGACAGCGTTGGTGGCACAGGGGACACTGCTCTGTCCTTCCCAGAATGGCTCCACAGGGCCTGGCCTGCAGCCAGTGGTGTCAATATCTCTGCAATTCAGAGAATTTAAAGGACTTTTCAGCCAGGGTCCTTCTCACAGCATCCTCTGACAGCTCCCTGAACCACCACAATGCTCTTAGTGGTAGAAACCCCCAGCTTGGGCAGATCCCTGGAGGACACAGCTCTGGGAGAGTAATTCATCCCTCTCTAAAGAAGAGGAACCTCTTGGCAGCAGAAGCTGAGACATGAGGTGATGGCTGCCCCGTCCCTGGAAGTGTTCAAGGCCAGGTTGGACAGGGCTTGGAGCAACCTGGGATAGTGAAAGGTGTTCCAGTCCATGGCAAGGGGTTGGAACTGGATGGGCTTTTAGGACCCTTCACAGACACCCTTCTGTGATTCTGTACTGGCACTGGTGAGTGGCTCCTGTCCCTGCCCAAGCACCTGCCCCTTCCAGCCCTCCCCAGCCTCAGCTCCCAGATCTCCCTTTGCAAAGATCAGCTGCAAACCTTGATGAAATCTGAACAGCAACTGACACCTTGCAGCCATGCTGGAAATGTGGCTTTCCACCACTGCTGCTATTGCAGGGAGAGTAAATTCACAGACAAATCTATGACCCCGGATTCTTTTAAAAATTCTCCAAACAGAGCCTTAGCAATGCATGGCTTTGCTCAAGATCGCCCTGTTTGTGTTGGTATGAGGCCAAAATCCATGAAAAATAGCATGCATGCCAAAAAAATCAATTTTATATAATAAATACAGATCATTTGGATGTTTCTTGCCAAAAACAATGCAAACATATACATCCTTCATGATTCTTATCAGAGCACAGCTGAATCTTTAATACACTCCGCAGACAGGCTACTAAAAGGCAAGAACACACTGCTCAATGGTTAAAGTTTCCTCATGTCCATCCCTTGCAATGGCTTTAATGGTCAAAAGTGTGAAATTCAGTTAAATGCAAAAAAAATAATAAACCAAACCCCAAAGACTCTTCTAAGTAAAACACTATTTTTAACAAAGAATAGGGGCTGGAGTAAAATATAAATATATTTGGCAGCACTAGAATCGCTTTATGGTGCTGCAAAAATGTTTACCAAGGAGTAGCTGCTCTGAGCTCCACATTCCCAACAATCTCATATGTTTAGGGTCCACAAGTGTGTCAGGGCACTCAGCAGCATCCAACACCGTTTCCTGGAACACAAACGTGTTGCAGCAAATGGTTTAAATTCTCCATTACAACCTAAGTGGAATAAATAAAATATTCCATCTGCCTAATGTGACATGCAGATCAGACCCCTGTGGGTAATCCTGGAGTTTGCAAAGGTGCATATGGGATGCTCCAGCAAATTTAATAAATGTAAAGGAGGTTGTTTTATTTTTTAAAATAACCTTTATGTTATCCTTGCTGTAAATTATGTAAGAGGATGCTATCGGAAATGTGACACACGTGCTGCACACGCTCACAGGGGAAAGGCAGCGCTCAGCCTGGCAGCGCCGTGCCAGGCACTGCCAACAGGCTGCGGCTCACCCGCTGCGGCACCGGCGGGATGGGGACAGCAGGGACGGGATGGGGACAGCAGGGACGGGATGAGGACAGCAGGGACCGGATGGGGACAGCAGGAGTGGGATGGGGACAGCAGGGATGGGATGGGGACAGCAGGGACGGGATGGGGACAGCAGGGATGGGATGGGGACAGCAGGGACGGGATGAGGACAACAGGAATAGGATGGGGGCAGCAGGAGCAGGATGGGGACAGCAGGAACGGGATGGGGGCAGCAGGAATAGGATGGGGGCATCAGGAATAGGATGGAGACAGCAGGGACAGGATGGGGACAGCAGGGACGGGATGAGGACAACAGGAATAGGATGGGGGCAGCAGGAGTGGAATGGGGGCAGCAGGAACGGGATAGGGGCAGCAGGAGTGGGATGGGGGCAGCAGGAACGGGATGGGGCAGCAGGAATGGGATGGGGGCAGCAGGAGCGGGATGGGGGCAGCAGGGACGGGATGAGGACAGCAGGAGTGGGATGGGGGCAGCAGGAACGGGATGGGGCAGCAGGAATGGGATGGGGGCAGCAGGAGCAGCATGGGGGCAGCAGGAGCAGGATGGGGGCAGCAGGAGCAGCATGGGGGCAGCAGGAATGGGATGGGCACCCTGGGCTCCCGGCGCTGCATGGACCGCACGTTCCCACCTGCCTGCAGCAGACACTTTATTTGCCCTACAAAACAAACCATTCCCTCCCACGGCCAGTGTTTGTGGTAGAGACACAGCCCCCAAGGATGGCTGAGCTGCTCGGTAAGGCCCCCTGGAAGGTGGAGCAATTCCTATTTTTAGCTTTCCTTCAGTGAAACATCGCTGGGGCCGTTGTTCACGCCGAACGCTGGCTGTGCCTTCCAAGAGTGGCACCACTCCCTTCCCCTCCGGAGGTGGCCGATCCTGGTCCCAGGCTGTTGACACTCTCCCTGTCACTGGAACCTCACATGCAGATGGAGACTGTGGCACACAGACCCCGCACTGCTGTCCCCTCCAACACTGTCCCCACATCAGTCCTCCACCCATTGGCAGCCCCTTCTGTGCAAGCAGGGCAGGAAAAGCTGCTTGAACCCAGCTCTAGGGAATTTGAGGAGTTTTTTTCCTCCTTTTTTAAAGCATTAGTTAGAGTGGAGAGGCTGTGTTTCACAGCAAAGTTTGCAGGAACTATCAGGGAGTGTGGAACTGCTCGTGGTGCTGCCTAATGAAGTGTGTTTGAAATATTGAAGTATATGATAAACCATTATGTAAATTAAATTCATTGATAGCTCTGCTATGAAATTGCTCTGGTAGCAGAATAGTAGATAAACATGGAGCTTAGAAGGTGTCATTTATTCATCCTTAAAATGGTTTCAAGTTTCTAGTGATTCATTATCATTCAGCAGAAAACAAAGAGATCATTCGTTTCGCAACTAAACTCCAAGACAGGCTCTGGGATTTTGCAAATGCCCATGCCAGGCTGAGGTGTTTCAGGTGCTCAGATTCTTCCAAACCAGGTCCTTCTCCCTTGCAGGTCCTGCCTTTGCCAGCTGCAAGGGAAAATTTACTTCGGGGCTGAGCAAGCCCAGGAGGGACTGGAAGAGGAATGTGCAAAGAGGATAAAGAACAAGACCAATAGCTCCTGATGCTTCCCAACAATGGAAATGGCATTTGCTATGCTCCCATCACCCACTGCTCCACAGCCCTCCCAGCAAGGGCCGTGCAGCCTCAGGGTGCATCAGTTTTTGTCTCCATGCAGGCACATGGGGAAGGCTGGGGCCAGCCCATTCCACTGTGGCCATGTCAGTTTGTACATTCACCACATCTGGAACAACCTGAATTGCAGGTAAAGATGTTCCTGCAGGACTCTGCTGCCTTGGGGCATGGGGCAGGACATCCCACCAGAGATCCCGGGGAGAGTTGCTGGGGCCACAAGCAGGACATCACCACCAAGACCATCCACATGGCCCAGCCACCCAGCACAGGCACAGCTGTCCCTGGCCATGGGAGAGGGGTGGACACAGTGTCCCCGTGATGCAGGATGGACATGGTGTCCTGGCAGTGCAGGGTGGGAGCAGAGCCGTGAGGGGTTAATGCTCCCGCAGCCGCCAGCCAAGCGTGCTGGGAAGGAGACAACCCGCTGCTCTGAAACTAATTTTACAGCTTAACTCCTATCAAATATCCTGGGCCCCCCTCAAAAAACCCTCTTTGAGAGGAGTGCTCCTAACCCGTTGGAAAACCCATGGCGTGTTTTGATTGGCAAGGTTTCTTCCAGACGGTGGGAGTTATAAATGAACATCTCAGCAGGGCCTGGAAAAGTCCGGCTCATTCTGCCAGCCCGAGACGGCGCGAGTGCCTCTCCACGGGGTCGGTCCCTCACTGGAGCCCCTCCATCCCATTACATAAGCCCCAAACAGGACATTACTGCATGTGTGTGAACAACTCGTGTTACAGGAACAGCAACTCCTATTCACCGGGAAAATTGCTGTAGCTCTCACAAGGCCCCTTTTCTCACAGCCTTTCGGCCTGGAGAGCCCAGGGAGCTGCCTGGGCAGGGACAAAGTCTGGCTCAAGCTGCTGCACCCACCACTCCTCGCTGGAATCTTCATGTTGGAAGCAGGCTGTGAACCACAGGGGTCCTGCCTGACACACAGCCCCTGCCTGTGGCTGTCCTGCTCTGGCTGCACACCCCAGCATGAGCCCCAGGAGCAACCATCCCCTCCTCTGAGAGAGACCTCAGGGCTCTGTGCCGAGCTGTGCCACCTCTCCATGCCAGTCCCACAGCCCTGTGGACAGCCAGCCCACCCAGCCCACAGTGGGTCACTCCCAGGGACGGTCCCCGTGCCGACATTCAGCTGCCTGTCAGTTTTGCAGGGTGAACACTGGAGGTGGGGGCTGTGCTGGGCACTGGGTGTCCCTTGATGGATGGAGACTCAGCTGCTCCTGCACCAACCACCCCAGAATGATTTGCCCCCTCCAATCCATGCCATGCCTCCTTCAGCCTCTGGAAGACAGTGGAAGCAGGGATGCAAGCCCATGCAAAGGTGTGCCCTGGCTCACAGAGAGGGGTATCTGGCTCCCAGAGCCTTCCACACACACCAGGCATTGCTGCTTTGGGCCGGGGCTGCTGCACAGCACCACAAAATACCCCCATCCCCTTGGTGCCTTCCCTGTCCCATCCCCAGTGTCCTGACCAAGCCAGGTGGCTGGAGGGCAGCTGCCCCTGCCTGCTGTGCCCTGCCCTGTCCTGCTGTGCTGGTGCTTCCCGGAGCTCTGCTGATGTAGGGTGCCAGCAGCGCTGGCCTGGTGACAGATTGCAGCCGTAAGTCACCGAACGCCACCAGCCCGTGATGTGTTATTGCAATACATCACTGGCATGACGGGCAGCAGGACCACGGACCCAGCCCGTGCCCTTCGTCAGGCATTTCATTCTCCAGTTCTCAACTTCTCTCCTTTTCCCAGAAAATCAAGGCTGCATTTACAGCACATGAGCTCGGAAGTTCCTCAGGTCACTCCATCAGCAGGCAGGGGAGTGGCAGCAGCCACTTTCCCAGCAGGAGCACAAGCCCCTCTGCATGATGAGCAGGTCGGGTTGTCCCTCTGGCTGTGACCTCTTCCCACAGTTTAAAAGTCACCACTGGTTTATCGATCCTGCTTCCACCTTCCCTTCCACAGAGGACAGAGGGATGCCTTAAAGAGGTCGTTTCTGTTGTAAGACAAGTTTTCCCCAAGTCCCACACCTTCATCTGATCCTCTCCTGCACCATCCCACGCCACTTCCCACGTGCAGCGTGTACCTGGCAGCTCAGATCCACTGCTCTGCACTCAGCCTGCCCCTGGACAGGTGGTTCTGCACACCTGCAAAGCAGAGACCATCAAAAACTTTGTTCCTCTGGGCAAACTGAACTATTCTCATCAGCAGCTGCTGCAGCCACTTCTGTCCTCATCCCTGGGACCACTTTGGCTCCTCAGGAGCTTTCCCTGCAGCCCCCCTTGGGGTCACAGCTCCCTGCTGGCCCTGGTGTGACTGTGACCACTGCACAAACTCCTCAGAGGCAAAACAGCTCTGGGGCTCCAGGGCACACGGGGTGAATCTGCAACTGCTTTAGAGAGGAGCTGAAAACATATCTCTCCACCTGGATTTCAGGTTGAATTCAGGCTGAATGCTCACTGTGAAAGATCCCAGCTCCTGGTGTCAGTGCAGAGTGAAGAGGAAAGGCTGGTGCCATGCAGTAACAATTCAATTACTTGCTGGGGATGCTGGGGAGAGCTCTGCTCATTTTAATGCTGTGGAGTAACTCATTTCATGCTGGAATTGCAAAGCACTCTCTAGTCCCACACACACATGGCCCCTGGAGAGCCTTTTCCAATTAATAATCATTAACATTCACTGCTTCAATAAGTAAAATGATTTCTGCATCATCAAAGAGGGCTGGCTCCTCTTGAAAGCCAGGCAGCGTGCTCCAGGCTGGCAGTCCGACAGCCATGTGAGTCTGTGGGGCACGTGCTGGAGCAAACACCTTCCCAAAATGCTCTGTGACAGCGCAGAACCCACTGATATCCTTCTATTTCATCTTCTCATGCTCTTGTGCTTATCCTTTACTTACTCAATATCATTTCTGCAGTAGGAAATTCTGGCCAAGCAGATTAACACCCCGTGAATATCTGGCTTTGGGAAGGATCTCCCTGAGCAGTGGCAGGTTTGGAAACTGCACCTTTGCTGGTAAGAGGATTTGCTACTCAGTATTTTTACCCACAATTAGCTTGCCTTTGTAACATGCAGCAGAAACTGAGGACTGGCACAGGAACAACCCCTTTATGTTTATTTTGTAGGAAAATTTTATCGTGCATCTGTTGGCATCCAGATTTTAAAAGTTCATCCAATGTTAATCGTGTGGCAATTTACATTTGTGCGTGACCTGTTGTTCATCTGCTGCTGGCACTCAGATATCCAATTGCACTTCTAATTTTAGGCACTGGAGTTTGCCAGGTGTATTTTTGCAAATTAATTTTTGTCCTGCTTTTTTGGAGGGTCACACACACAGATCCTCAAAGCCTTGTGCGCTCATCTGGCTCCAAGGGCACACCTTGGGTGTCTGTGGCAAACCCAGCTTGAATTTGGGGTAGATTCATGGTAATCTGGAGAAAACAGAGAGCCCCAGGCACCACCAGCTCCCTGTGGAGCTTATCTGCAATGAAGCTGGATGTCCCCTGGCCTCAGCTGCCCATGGAGCCCTGCAGTCGGGTGGGACAGAGCAGGGCCACCAGTAGCCCCTCCACTAACACCAGACCTGAAGCACCAGCTGTGACCTCACCACAGCCTTCCCAAAATACAACTTGCCCCTTTCTCTTCAGTACATTCCCCAATGGAATCAATTTTCTCTTTTGAAGCTGCAAAGAAATTCGGTATAATCCCAGCGCCTCGTCCTGGCCCGTCAGTCCAGAGCTGTGCCAGCCTGGGGCTGTGGGGCCAACAGGGATCTCGTGCTCTGTGCTCACAGCACCAGGGCTACAAGAACAAGGGACAGAGCGAAAGAGAACTTGTGAGGTCAGGCTCGGTGCCAGCGGGCCGGGCTGTGAGGCTCAGGGCAGGGGATGCCTCCCAGCACGCTTTGTTCGTGAGCAGCGCTCATGCCAAGCGCCACGGCGAGCAGGGAATAGGTCATTCACGCTTGAGCTGAAATCCCAGTCGCATTATATCACTTACAGCTAATTAGCAGGCTCCAGGCACAATGCAGCGAGACACTGTTTCTTGCAGAAATGGATAACTGGGGACAGCCCTGAGCACAGCGCTCGCTGGGCTCTGTGGCAGCACAGACCACGTTCCCCTCCTCCCTCCCCGCTTGGCACAGAACCTCGGCAGGGGCTGGGCATGAACCTCCCAGCACAGGCTGAACCCAGCAAGTGACAGGTTATGCTGGAAGGCTGCAGCAAACCGTTCCCAGAAGAAAGGCTGCACTGATCTGCAGGGGCAGGGTCCTGGCTCTCCCCCACACTCACAAAGTTGGGTTCCTCTGCACTCCTGGATGTCCAGGCGGCCGCAGGGGCTGATCAGCCTCTGGCCTCTCCATCACTCACCTCGAGGCCGTAGCATCATTGTCTCCAAATGCCACCGAGGGGCTGCACAGTGAAGCCACACTGCTCCAGGGACAGCAGCCAGGCTCGGTGACGCAGGGCAGCCACTCTGGCTGTGAGGGGACCATACGGAAAGGGGCTGCACGCCTGTGCTCCTTGCCAGACCTCTGAACTCCCGTGCCAGCACACAGGGGCTGGGCGAGCCTCTCCAGGCCTTCAGAGTGTGCAGGGTACACCAGGAAGGTTTGAAAGGCAGAGGACAGGTGGAAGCAGAGCAGGACCCTGCTGGTCTCCCACCTGCTGACCCCAGGAAGGCAGGGCTGCAGCTGCCAAAACCGAGCCTGGACACAGCGAACCATGGAAACCACGGATAGAGCCAAGGATTCCCCCGCTCCCCCATCAGCATCTCCTGTTGCCTGGTTTGGCACAGTTCTGTCCCCATTGTGGGGCTGCCCCTGGTGCAGGGCCAGGGAAAGGATCTTCCCACTAACAGAAGAACCAGTGCAGACAGGGCAGGACAGGAGCGAGCCAGAGATGGGGCACGACTCCTCCAGTGAAGGATGGGCCACTCCAGCCTAAGTAGGGCCAAAGCCTGGTTCCATCTAATCAAGATCATGAATTTCCTGGTTTTCCCAGATGAGCCCTGAGGTATCTGGCCTCAGACAGAAGACCAGAAGAGCTCCAGTTAAGGTCTCAAGCCCTTCTGACAGAACGCAGATCTGCATTGCTGTTCCAAAACATTTTGCTTCTGAAGGTGCCCGAAGCAGAGGGAGATGAGGACATGGGAAGCAGGCAAGCATTTTGCCTTCTGCCATGGGTTGGAGAGATGTGCTGGGCTGGCTCTGTGGGAGGAGAGCTGACCTCCCAGCACAGCTGGGGTGCCCAGTCTCCGATGCCCAGCAGGGCAGGTGGGGCTGGGAGCAGAGGAGGTGACAGTGGTGGCTCTCGTCTACAACCACCGGTGGATTTTGGAATTAAAGCAGCCGTGCCCAATCTCTCGGGAAGCTGATTAAGCTAACCCAAGGACACACTGCCCCAGAGAGGAGCACTGACACAGGGTCACCCTGCACAGCCACTGTGCTCTCCCACCACGCTCCAGGTCAGCGGTGGCGGTGGCAGAGACCCCCCCTGTCCCTCTGTCCCCCGGCCACCTGCAGGGGAGACCCCTCTGACGGGACCCCCCAGCCTGGCAGCGTGGGCAGCCTGGGCACAGAGAGCTGGTGAAAAGTGCATCTCACTGCCACTGTAAACACTTTAAAAACATTTCCACAGGTTTCCTGCCTGTGCTTCCCTGCCGAGGAGCTGGGGAACAAACACACTCTGTCGGGTTTTGGCTCATTCAGGCACTACTGATCAAGATGGGATTTTTTTTTTTTTTTCATTTTCTATATTGTTACTGTTCATGTCAGTCTGGACTCTTTGCAAAGGAATATTTGCAAAAAAAAAATTATTTTTTTGTGAATTATTTGCCAGAAACAAAGGATGTATTTCTTTTTAGCCAAACATAGCAGTAATGTGGAGAGTTCAGTTCCAGCCACAGTTCACAGAGGCTATTTTGGAGCAGACTTACCTGGCTGTGCCCCACATCACCACACACTGAGCAGATGCATCTCAGTCAATGTGCTCCATGAATTTAAGGGGTATTTCTTTGGAGAGATGTAGGCTGAGCAGTTTAACTAATTACTTAGAAAATCATTTTCTTACTTGACAATAACAGCCACCACCTGTTCTGGGGCTGGCCTGGGCTTCAGGCAAACATTACCTCGTTTGTTCATTTCCCACCTGGGAGAATGAGAACCGCTCTGGTTTTATACAAGTTATTTCTACAAAGCTGCTCTTAATACACCAATAAAGAGAGGATTCCTGCAGGCCAAGGACCTGGGGCTCTTTGAAATGCAGAGTTTTACTGGACTTGCAGAGGCAGAAGTTGCAGGATGGAAAGCCTGGATTTGAGGAGCACGGACAGGATCTCCCTGTGCTGCTGCTGCAGGCAGCAGCCTCACCCCTCTGCTCTCCGAGGAAATGTCTGGAGGTCCTAACCTCAGAGTGGTTTGGTTTCTTCAATAACAGTGTCAAACCATTGGCTAAGACATCTTGAACACACATGAGCAGCTCACCCCGGCTCTGCACCCCTCAGACATCCCCCACGCCAGCCCAATGGGTTTACGTTTATCCACTTGGGAAGAAAACCCACCCTCACACAGCAAATCATTTTCATTCCCAAAGCTGACAGAGAGGGAGATGGAGCTTCCAAGGCCATGAGCACACGAGGGTGTGACCCCCAGCCTGCACTCCCTGTGTCCCAGAGCCAGGCTGCAGCAGGTCCCCTCGGGCTGGCAGGTGACAGCAGTGTCCCAGGGCCAGACCAGGTGGGGACATGGCACTCATGGACACCAAACCCCAGCAGGTCCCAGGCCCCCTACGCTGAGCTCTCTGTCCTCACACAGGGCTCTGGGAAAAGCCAAAGAAATGAGCAAAAAAAGCCATTTTTGAGGCTATTTTGAGTGCTAGTGGATTTTATTGTAATGCAGCCCAAGTGCCAAAATACACTATGCTTGGGGGTATGTAAACTAATTCCCAAAAAAATCTTAGGACTTTATTCCACTGTCCTGTCCCTCGATCTGACACAGAGCCAAGCCCTGCTCAGCACCACCACAGCCTATTAGAGATTTTGCTCTAAGCAGCTTGAGAGTGTTTATTTGGTGTGCAAAGAAGATTGGAGCTGGGAAAAGCACAAAAAGGATTATTCTGTTTATCACTCAGCTTTCCCTGGCCAATCTCTATTCATGGAAAAAGTCATTTACTCGGGTTATCCACAGGCTTTGCTCGCCAGAAAGTGTTGAAAGCCCTGAAAATTAGAGAGATGCAGAATGGATTGGAAAAACGTAAGGCACTTAGAAGCCTCTGACACCCAGAAATACACCAACACAACACGAGGCTTTTTCAATCCCAACTTTCCCCACCGCTAATAAGAAACTGTCCAAGTCCCAGCACGTGCCAGTTAAACTGCTCCAAAGGCCAAGCAATAATTAGATGGATTGTCAAACCTGGGAGGCTGAGTTTTGAGAAGAAAATTAGAAACTAAAACATCAGATTGGCATAATGAGCTCTTCATTAATTCTTTTCTTTAGCTCTCTGCTTTTTATATGGTCTCCAAACGACATTTGATTTTATTTCCATTGTAGCAAACACGAAGCAGGAATCCACTGGGCTCGTGCAATAACTACAGACAGGGGGAAAAAGGATGAGGCAAGTGGGAGGGCAGGGCTCACAGCACCCAGACAGTCCTGTGGGCATGCCAGGCTTCCCTCGTCCCCTGGCTCCCCTTGTCCCCAGCTGGGGTTGTTAACACAGCCAGGTCACAGGGCCTGGGATCTGCTCTGCATGGATGGATCCCTCCAAAGAGGAGCCCAAGAATGTGTGAGTGCTCTGCTGCCAGGAGAATGCCCTCTGCTCCTGGCATGTGACACTCACAGTGGCAGCTCCTTGGGGACAGGGACCCTCCCGTGGGGCCATGCAGCCCCCAACTCCCTCACACCCCAGCTGGAGTTGGAGCTGGAGCTGCCCAGACAGCTGCTCTGACACCGCGAGGCCTCCCTGAAAAGGGAGATTGTGTCTCAAAAATAAATATTAAATAACTCTAAAATTTCAAATAATTCAGAGCTCTGCTGTTTTCCATGCATTATGAAAACAAAATTGAGGGGAAAAGGTATGTAATACGTTTCCTATTTCCTGTTTCTGCAGCTCTGCATGTGCCCCAGGGGATCAGCACAAGTGGAATTATCTCTCCTCTGGCTGAGAGCGTTCATTTCGGGCCAAAAATACCAAAAAAGTATGAACTAATCCCTACATAGAGCTAGGAAGTGTGGGATCGCAGGCCAAATGCTGAAAAATGAGGCAATTTTCCCCATTTCAAGAAGTGACTAAAATCCCTGTGCTGTTCCCCGCACAGGCGTGTTCTGTTCCAGCCCAAACCACTTCAAGAGCCGGATCAGATCGTCTCTCCAGGAGCAGACAGCAACGAGGAGCTGCTGCTCAATGCAAACATTGTCCCTCTCCCAGGAATCCCTGCCTGGAGAAGGGGCACTGCCCAGATATTGTTTCATTTGTCTCTGTGATGCTTGGAGCAGCGGGAAGAGCAGCATTAAATACATTAACAACCCTGGAATACTGCAGCAAGATCTGGAGACTGATAAAATCATCACTGGGAGCGGGATTAGCGTGGCATGGAAGCACCTGGAGGATTTGGGGTGGGAAGAAGCACCCCCTGCTCTGGGAGAGGGAGATTTGGTTGGGATGCCTGTGCAGGACACGGCAGCCTCTTGTTCCTGCAGCCTCTTCAGCACAGGTTTTGCCCAGGAACTGGGATCAGGGCACGGCAGGAGCACACACGGTGCAGAACCCCCTGCACAGGGCGAGTGGCCACCAAAACTCATGGTCACCACCAAAACCCATGGTCACCACCAAAACCCGTGGTCACCACCAAAACCCATGGTCACCACCAAAACCTGTGGTTACCACCAAAACCTGTGGTTACCACCAAAACCCGTGGTCACCACACCTGTGGGGAGAGGCAGAGCAGTGCCTGCAGCTTCTGGAGGAGGGAGAGAGGGAGGGGGGAAGGCAGGAATCACCTCTCCTTCCAGAAAATACCTGCCAGCCAAAGGCAGGAGCCAGCATGAGATGCAAAAATGACAGGAATGTGATGCTCTGGTTGCATAACTGCAAAAGAGTCAAGAACACAGCAGTCAATCCTCACCCTGCACCCAGCAGCTTGTGCACTTCATGCCACAAGGGTTTTCCCGGTTGGGGTTGGAGAGTCAAGTGTAAATCCCACCTCTGGCACCCTCTGAATAAGTCATTTACTCTGTCTGACCCACAGCTCTGCTGGCCGTGCAGTCAGGGGGTCCCTCATTCTCAAACACATCCTTCAGATTTCCAAAACCCTGAGAACACATGCAGGGATATGCATGTCCTTACACAGTTTGCTGTCTGGCCCAATTTACTAAATTGCACTTTTATTAAAAAAAAAAAAAATCACTTTCTAAAACTTCATAAGCAGCATGGAGGAAAAATCTGTGTAAGAATCCACCTTTTCATATTTCCTTCCTTTGATGGTGCAACTTCAACTCCTCATCAACAAAGGTCCTGCTTGGAGCTTGAATCCTTAAAAAAAAACCAAGCAACCAACTTCACAAGAAGCCACACGAGTTTCTTAACGTGAGAATTCCCGGAGTGGTTCTCAGCCTGGAGTCCTGTCCCCGATTAACCACTGGTTTTGGAGAAGGGGGGAGTGCCCAGCCCTTGTTTTTATCACTCAGAGCTGCACAGCATGGAAGGAAACGCGGAGCCTTGGTGTGCACAGGGTGTGAGGAGCCAGCACCGGCCCCAGCCCCGTCCACCCCATCCCGGGCAAGCTCCGCCTGCTCCGAGACACCGAACCCGTCTCCATCTGCGCCGGTGGAGCTCGTGATGCTCGAGGCAACAGCAAAAAAAAAAGAGAAAGGAGAGAGGAATCATGGCAAGACAGAGCATGCTCTGACAGCTGTGCCCTCCCCCAGCCCCTTTGCCCAGTTTCCCATTTTCTTATCCCTTTTTTTCCTTCGCTTTAATCTTCCCACTGAGGTACTTGGGCCAGGCCAAGTTCCGAGGCTTTTCAGACTCCAGGCTGTTTTCTGTAGCCCTGTCTGAAGGAGAAGGGGGGAAAAAGTTGCTAAAGATTTTCCAGTGGGAAGCGAGTATTTTCTCTTCTCCCATAACACAGACACGGCCAAAGGAATTTTTCTCAAGCTTGACAACAATTCACCTTCAGGCAAACAACAAGCATGGAAAATTTAAGCCCAGCAGGTGAATGTTTGGGAAAATTTTTAGCCTATAGAAATTCTCATGTAACCTTAACTATAGGGGTCGCTCTGTGGCATCGCTCATCGCGGGCTCCCTCCGCCGCCGCGCTGGCAGCCGCGTTCCCAAGGACAGCTGAAGGATTGGCATGAGAAAATAGGAGCTTGGGAAAAGAAAAAAAAAAAAAAAAAGTACCCGGCCCCTTGAAAGCACTGCACAGTCGGGTGCACAGCTGAGGGTCCCCAGCTGAGGGTCCCCAGCCAAGAGTCACTGGCGACTGCCACCACCCACACTGGCTGGGACACCAGACAGAGATCCTGGACAGGCAGGGATCCCAGAGGGCAGGGATGCAGGGCTATCAGGAATCCCAGAGTGCAGGGACGCAGGGCTGACAGGGATCCCAGAGGGCAGGGATGCAGGGCTGACAGGGATCCCAGAGGGCAGGGATGCAGGGCTATCAGGAATCCCAGAGGGCAGGGACGCAGGGCTGACAGGGATCTTGGGCAGGGATGCAGGGCTGACAGGGATCCCAGAGGGCAGGGATGCAGGGCTGACAGGGATCTTGGGCAGGCAGCACAGGGGTTTGGCTGTCACCACCCTGGGACCACAGAGGAATGTGCACAAGCCACAAATTCAGCTCTGCTCCGCAGCCTGGACTTGGTGCATGTATTTAAGTTAATCAGAAACAACTGAACCACCAAGAGACTTATTTCTCCAGTGTTAACAGTCCCCAGTGGGACCACTGCTGGGAAGGCTGTGGCATCCCTCAGTTCAGTGTCATGAGCCACCAGCTGAGCAAACTTCCCTGGAAAAAGAAAGCTGGATATCTCTATGGCTGAACAGTGGCTCTGTGCCTACAAGGCAGATCCACCATGGCCCTTCCAGCCACACAGCACCACTGCTCAGCTGATCATGAACATCTGAGTAAAGATAAAGCTTCTTTCTTCCCCCACTCCTTGCTCAAGACATTCTGATAGAAAGACTCATCATTTCTAGCAGAAAGCATCCGACCTGTGCTGAGCTGACCATGTGCCAGGATGGCAAGGGCAGCTCCACCTGGAGATGTTCCAGGGCACAAACCAAGAGGAAAGAGCACAGACCTGGGACTCCAAACCTCACCTGACAATCCCAGGCAGGGAGATTCATTTCCTAAGCAATGTGACTCTGAGTCCCTCTCATAACCATCCCTCCCCAGCACAGGAGCAGCTGCAGCGAACAAAATGCTTGGCCAAAAAGGGAATTTTAGTACTGCTCAGAATTAGCAATAACAAGTTATCTGTCCCACTGCTCAGTCTGGAGAGTCCCTTTGGAGGTGTGAGGTGTCTGTGTAGAAAGGACCCTGTGTGTCACAGTCTCAGCTGGGGCACCTGCAGTGAGCTGTGGTGGGCAGAATCATCACCAAATCTGCTGCAATGGACCAGTCAGCCTGTCCAGAGCCCCCAGCTCCAGTCACAGGGCAGTTTATGGATGTGGAGCATCCCTGCAGTGCTGCCTGGAGAGCAGGCACTGCCAGTGGGCTGGCCAGACCCTGACCTGGACACAGGGAGCCCCTGGGAGTGAGATGCATGTCAGGGCACTGCCTGGCACAGGCAGCCCACAGCCCACACATCCCACTCCCACAAGTCCCACTGACTTGTCTGCTGAGGATAAACAAACACAAGAGGTGATCGATGGCTCCCTTTGGAAATCACTGATCACTCGGCCGCAGCACATTTAGTGAGGCAGAGGAGCAGCAGCGCCAGCAGCTGCCTCCCATCACAGCCAGGTTTAACTCACCCGCTTTGGGGAGTGCTGCTAACCACCCTCTGGTAGACAACACATCCTTGGTGCAGTAAACATCCATTTAGAGCTGAGGGACAGCAGCACTTCGCAGTGTCCCCACACACTCATGGTGCTCCAGCTGGTCTTGGATGCCAGGATGAACAGTGGGGACGGGGGCTGAGGCTGGCGGGGAGGAGTCACTGTTGGAAAGGGAGATATTTTGAAATACCACGGCTGGTATTTTTATACAATAGAGACATCATGTACGTAGGAGGCCGTTTTACATTTTAAAACATAAACTGAATCACCAAAGATAGAAGATGAGCAAGCCTACAAGCATATGAGCATTTTACCATCTCACAGATTCCCTCCTCAGCGCTCCAGGGCCAGCAGGCAGCACGTACAGGCAGCTCACAGGCAGAGCATCACCTCATCCTGGCAGGGAAGGGGGCCACAGAGGGAGAAGATGATGATTTCTCTCTTCCTCTTTCCCTTGAGCTCACCCCCACACCGGGGACTAGAGCAGCCCTGAGAGGAGCACCAGGTGTTGTGGAATAGTCCAAGGGCAGATGAGGTGGGAGGTGGCACCCACTCGTGGCAGCCCCTGAGGACACAGCAGCCCCACGCCCAGATCTGTGCCCACATCCAGCACCAGCTGAAGGTGCCTGACAAGGTGCAGAAGAGGTTGTGTTTGGACAGGCAAATAAATGAGAACCAAATGTAGGGATGGCTGCGTGTGGATGGGACTTGTGCTCCGAGAGGCTGAAAGACGCTGCACTTTAATTACAGCTCTTACCAATCAGGCAGTAATTGCTGGTATCCTTCCTGTAGCCCACAATTGCCTAATCTTGTTATTTGAGAGCCATCACAGTTTAAACAGCTGGTGAGCTCTGCCTGCTCCTCAAAAAGTCATAGTTTGCCCAGCACTGCTTATTCTAATAACTGTGTGTGACGATGGATCCTCTGCAGCTCCCCAGCTCTGTGGGGTGCAGCCTCATGCTGTCCCTGCCCCTTCCCAGGACATTTGTACCAGGATCACGTCAGCTCGGTGTCCAGCAGCAGCCTGCCCCTCTGCCATTTGCTGCTCCTCCATGGGGAATCCCACCCCCTCTCTGGAGAGGACACATCTCCAGGAGGCTCCAGAAATGAGCTTCTTCTCTGTGCATGATCAAGGCTTGGGCAGATCATCCCAGATATCAAAAACCCTGCTGGCCACGTAAGAACAGATCCAGGGTTCCCATCCAACCATTAATTTAAATTTTTCTGTACTGGAGACATCTGAATGACACCGGCTAAGCTCACCCACAGAGGTGACCCACACTGCTCTTGGGGCTCCTTGCAGAGCCCCATCATGCAGGGCTGACACCAGTGCACGCAGAGCCCCCATCCTGCTGAGCCCTGCGGCTGTCAGAAAGCAGACTTGGCTTGAGGTTGTCGCTGGTGAGCCCAAATGTGAATGCAAGAACGAAGAGCTCCTCACAGGACTCTGCTCAAAGCTGCAGCAAGGGGGAGTTTTGGAAATGGTCCCTTCCCTTTGGTCATATTTAAGAATTAACAGGTCATGGAAATGCTGATGGTATCTCTGCACCATTCCTCCTTCATACTTAGTGACTTATCAGCCTGGGAAGCAGCTATGGAGATGTTGTCAGCAGCATCCATCTCCACAGAAAGCCTGGAATGATTGTGAAAATACTGCAAATACTTCAGGCTTTTCTTTTATGACCATTGCCAATTACAGGGGATTCAGAAGCGTCTCAGCTAGAAACCCCAGCTGGAGAGCAGGACGGGGTTTGGGTGGGCTGGGGTGGGCAGGGGGATAAGCTGCCATGGCCTGTGTGGGAGCCTGCAGTGGCCCAGCCCTTGGGTCTAAGCAGCCATTGTGTGCAAGGTTCTGAATGATGCTGGACCCCTCCACAGCCCTTCCCAGACCCACGGCAGCCAGACAGAGGCCCCACGGCCCCACTGCTGTGGGGCACAAGGCCAGCGCAGCGGAGTCTTTGTGTGCTCACAGGTTTGGTTTTAGGGTCACCTCCCTGTGTGTCTGAAAGGGCAAGTGGAATTGAAGGCAAACCCAGCTGTAAACGGGGAGGCTCGGGAAGGTCAGGCTTGTGGCTGTGGCTCCTGTTCCATCCCTGCACCGGCAGCCACAGGGGCTGGTGCACAAGCCAGGGGAGCACACGGGGCACAGGCAGGATCTGGTTGCACCACCCCGCTCGGGTTCAGCAACCTCTGACAGCTGAGCACAGTAACCCTTTAATCCGTTGCAGAGCTCGTCTGTCAGAGCCCCAAAGCCCACGGGGAGGTATCAGTAACAAAACGCAGGAAAGAGAAATGAGAGTGGAAAATGTTTGGCTTTTTGTCTCCTCGCTCGCTAGAAACACAACCATGCCTGTGCTGCGGGCGGGTGTTTCTGCAGGCGCTGCCCAGCACCCCAGGGCTCTGGGGGTCCTGTGAGCTCTGACTGCACCGAGCCCGCACCCACGGGTGTCACCCACCACCTCTGACCTGCAGCCCAGCACGGGACAGACCCACTGCCTGCCCCTGCTGGCCCCGGCTGCTCCAGAGCCACGGGAATCAGGGAGGAAGAGGTGAAGGTGAAAGGAAGGCAAAGGGAGGGGAGGGCACTCTAATTCTGAGCAATTTAAAGGTGTAAATAATGTTGCCATGTGGTCTGTGCCCTCCTCTGCTCAGGTCCTCACCTGAGACAGGTGAGAGGTGCAGCTGAGAGGTAAGAGTGGAGACCTGGCACTTCCTCCCTTGTAATCTGCGGATTATGAAACTGGATTACCAGAGGCTGAGAAGAGGCACTGAGTGGGATCCAAATCACACAGCAGAACAGCAGAGAAACCTGGAAGAATGTCTCACACAGTACGAGTGCAAATACATCCTTGCAAGACCACATTAATATTTTAATATCAATTTTTCCGTAATGCAGAACACACTTATGGCCCAGCTCCCTTGCTGGGCAGCTGCTGGGTTTCAGTGTGGGGGAATTGGCAAGATCTTTTCACCAGGTGAAATAAATAGAGTGCTGGGCCCCAGATAGGATTACGGTTTGTTTTCTTTAGGTGTATAGAATCCGCAGGAAAGCTGAGCCCAAACGGAAACTCAACTCCTAAAGAATTTGGCCTATACTGGCCAGCTCCTGTCTGCCTGCCAGGCATGCTCTCCTTGCCTTGTATTTTGCTCTTTATCTTTTAAGAGGCTTTGTTAGCAACGGATCAAGCCATTCTTTGTGTGCCTGGAGGACAGGGGGTTGCTTTCATATTATTTGAGGATGATAAAGTTACAGGGTTTTACCTGGAGAGCCGCAATGAGAAAGTTCTCCTGGGCATTTCCAGGAACAGACACTCTCCCAGCCAACCCCCCAGCTCCACTTCCCAGTATTTTCAGAGCAAGCCAGGGGGGGCTGAGCATGGTGAGGGAGAGAAGCGTGACAGGGCAGAACCTCCCCCATCTCTGACTCCTATTTTTTATCATGAACATGCTTTTCTCCTTGTTTTTTCCTGCAGGGAGATGGGGTACGGGGTGGTCAGAGCCACATTCTCCCTCAACACAGCCGCAACAGAGGGGTCTGAGCAAGGATGCAGCCTCAACACCAGAGACAGAGAAAAGCACAATCCAAGAGCCAAAGCTGCGTCCAGGAGTTTGCTGCACGTCTCATCTCTCTCCTTCTCTTTGTTTCTCTAGTGAGCAGCATTTGGAGGAAAAGCCTTGGCGAGCATATGCTGGAGCCTGCAAGCAGCTGCCTCCTCCTGCTCCCTCACTCCTCCAAAAGCTGGGACATGTGGGAGGTGAAGGGGCAGCCCTGGGACAGACCCAGGAGGACCTGTGGGACCAGCACTGTCCCTGGCCAGCCGGGGTGAAGGCATCACTTCATTGGGTCAGAGCCATCAGAGGAGAGCCTGGCTGGAGTAAATCTTACTAGATTTACGTCAACAGGAGTATTTTGAGGGCCCAGAACAAAGGGGACAGCTAGATGTGTCCTGGAACAGGCATGGGTACATTCAGTCAGTGCCCAGCACGATGTGAAAAATCTTTAAAAGCCCAAGGGGAGGCATCCCCAGCATCCTGAGACACCACTGCCCTCCAGGAGTGGGTGCCAGCATCCCAGCTGAGCCCTGCTTGGGCACCTCAGGCAGCATCATGTGCATCCCAGAGCATCCCACGGGGAAAAACAGAATCCCAGCCTTAAAATTAACATAAAATTTTTGAGCACAGGACTTCTAAACTCACTGCTCCAGTGGGACATCAACACACATTTTAAAGCACAAAAAACTCTTCAGCCAGGCATTTCTCTCAGCTGGTTGAAAGCCCTTGTGCCCATGGTTCAGCCCTGGGGCACTGCCGGGGCCCTGCAGCTGCTGCTCTGCTCCCAGAGCTGGGAGCAGCCGTGGCTCATCTGGATTCAAATACAGCCTCAGAAATTCTTGTGGGAATACTGAGGGGAATCTCTCACTGAAAATATACACATCCCTTCTCTCCAGACACTCCAACAGCAGCTGAAAAATGGGTCTGCAGCTTCAGCAACCCAGTTCTCCACCACAGTTAGCTGTGCAAGGACGCTCTGCACAGCAATTCAGGTGTTCATTTTAGGTCTCTCTGTGCCTTTGCTCCCCCCTGTACAGTCCAGGTGGCTGCAGTGCCAGGTTGTCCCTGTGCCCTGGATTGTCCCCATGCCCGTGAGGCTGTCCCATGCCATCAGGCTGTGGTGCTGCCGGGCTGGGAGCTGCTGCAGATATTCCTGCAGGCAAGGATGGACGGTGGGAGTGGAGCCCATCCCTCTGTACCGCCCCCCTCAGCTTCACCACCTGGGCAAAAAATGCGGAGAGCTGCAGAGACATGACCGAGCTGCCTCGGGGAGGACGAGCACGGCCCAGCTCCTGTTGCTAATTAGACACCCGGAGCTGTCCTGCTCCTCAGGTGAGCCCTTCATGGAACAAAGGAGCCCTTGTCAGCAGCATCCTGGTGATCCTCAGAGGTGAGGGATCTCCTTGGCGGCTCTTCCCGCTCTCCAGTGAGGCTCTGCCAAGCCCATCTCTGCCTCCTGCCACACAGGCTGGGTCCCCGTCAGAAGCAGGGTGTCTGTGACAGGGGAGAAAGTGACTCTGGCGTCCTTTTGCCCATAAACTGCTGCTTCACTTTTGCTGGAAAATTCACAGAAATCTGAACACAACCTCACCTATTGTAAACACAGGTGAACACAGTGGGAAGAAATGATGATGTTTGACTCCAGTTCAGAAGGCTGAATGATTTCTTTTTTATAACTATACCATAATACATTAATAAACTATTTAAAGGAGATACTAAAGCTACAAACTTACTTGTTCTAACTACCATATCTAACTCACAACTCGTGACCCTCTCTGAGAGTCCAGACACAGGTGGATCTGATTGGCCATCAGGCTCAAACAATCCTCACCAGAATCCAACCAAGCAATCACCCCAGGTAAACAATTCTCCAAACACATTCCACATGGGAAAACCAAGGAGCAGAAATAGAAATTGTTTTCTCTTTCTTTCCTCTGTGCTGCTCTATGAAAAATCCTGAAAGAAAGAAGAATGTCCCTGCGACACTCACCCAAAATGCTCAATGCCAGTGTGGCTGGTTCACGGCTTTGTGAACACCTGCAGCCAGCAGATAATGAAGGGAACTGGCTTTGTACCATGGAGAGGGAGCCACGGGGGCTGCTCCCAAGGCAAGGGCAGCTGGCAGTGCTGAGTCACCTGGCTAAGTGTGCCAGTGGCACCTGGCTGTCAGGGCGAGGAGGAGTTGGTTGCAAAATGAAAATATTGATATTTGTTTGATATTCAGCAAATTCTTCCAGCTCTTGCCTGCTGCATGAACAAGTCAGAGCTGTTGCATGTGTGAGCAGGGAGAATGTACTCCTCTGGGGAAGACTGGTGTTTAACTGAGTCAAACCACCCTCTGCCTCATGGAGACTCCTTGGTAAAATGTCAAAATCACACATGTGCACTGACAGGGAACACACCAGGTCTGAGCCCATGATAACTGGCCATCTAAGGCCACAACAGCATGGCCAAGTCCACCACAGATGTCACTGAGAGCAGCACCCCAGCTGGGAGTGCTGCGAGTGACCAGCGCAGGGGGAGTGACCAGCCCAGGACTCCGCTCCCCCTGTGCCAGCCTGCAGTGGGCTGGCAGCTGTGCCCCCAGCACACACATCCACCACACTCAGCCTGCCCCACGAGCAGCTGGAAATGCTGTTGGTGGGACTGCAGGAGCTGCAGAGCCATGAGCTCTTCAGAGCCTGAGCTCACAGACCTGCAAAGAAATGTTCGGCCCATGATATCACAGAGAGCGCTCGCCAAACCAGCTGAAATCACTCAAACATTCAGAGCGTGCTTATGGGGGGGACCCTCTGTTCTAAATATATTCCTTTGAAGGCAGCTTGTTATTTAAACAGTGATTGCAAAACAGGGTTTACATGGAGCTGCTCCAAACCAGAGAGGCAGGAAGAGAGGGATGCAGGGAGGGAGGGAGAGAAGGCAGGCTGTGGGCACAGTCACCACCCAGGTATTTTAATTGCAAATCTCAGCATGTTTTATAGATATCTAGAGAGTATCTTTTTACGTGGGCTCCAAGGATTACAGTAAGATCCATCACGTTTTATATGATCCTAGTGACAGTGCCGAAGTCCCACCCTGACGGCATCTAGGATGGGAGTATCCCACGGAACAGCTCATCCATGGAGCCGGGAATAGTCCAAGGCATCTCCACGCAGTCTGGGGCTCCCAGGAGAGTCCAGCTGAGCAGAGCAGTCGTGGGGCAATGCCTCCATCCTGCACTTTGGAGGTCTGTGGGCTTTTGATCCCTTCCCTCCTGTGCACACCGCCACAGCATTCCTGTGGGAAGTGACGCTGCCTTTCTCTGCAACATCCCAGTTCCTCCAGATCTTGCAGCATCCCTGCTCCTACCCAGGCCTTGGTTCTCTGGCTTGCTGCTTTTAGGCTCAAGAACTCCAGCAGAGGAGGGAAAAGCAAGGGCAGGACTGGGAGATGGTCTGCAGCAGAGGTGTCCCCACGGGCTGGCACCACCTGCCAGTCAGCACCACAGGAGGAGCTGCTGCAAGGCCCTGCTCGTCCCTTCCAGCCCCACAGGAGCGGTGCCTGTGCACATTGCCAGGCTCCTGCTCAGCTTTCCTTGTGTTGTTAATACAAACAGGGGAATCCCAAGTGTGTCTGCAACCCGGATGGGAGATTCCCAGTGGCAACCAGCCCAGCAGTCAGCAGGGGCAGCGTGTCCCATTTGGCCCGACATGACCAGTGTGTAAATGCTGCAACCTGCTACAGAGCTTATTCCAGAAATCCCAGAGGTGCAGTCTTTCCTGAAAAGTCTGTCAGTCTGGGCTCCAACACAGGTTTTTCTTCCTGCCTCAGAAAGCTGAACAAGGGAGGTGGTGGGGCTGCACTTAATGCCCCACTGGGCCGGGGCATTAACGCTGGAGGATTCATGGACTCGTACACCCAGGAATCCCCACGGAGGGGAACTCTCTGTGCTTTTCTGGAACAGCACCACCAAGGGGGAGAGGCCCCTCCACAGCATGCAGTGTGGCATCAGCGATGGCTCTGACACTCAGCAGCACGGGCACAGGGACACAAAGGCGCCTGGCTGCCAGCAGCAGCGAGGTGGCTGTGTATGTGACCAGAGTGCTAAAGGAAGATGTCTCATTGCTCCAGTGAAACACTGCTCTGTGTGCTCCCCCTGCTCCCAGTGACCTCTGTCCTGACACACGGGGCAGTGTTTGGGTAAATTCAAAACTAGGCTTCCACTCAGGAAGCTCTTCCTGCACTCCCCATCCTTGGGAGTGCTCTCTGGAGCTCGTTTGTTGTTGGAAATGCCCACAGCAAACGACCTGTCAGCCCCTTGCTGCACTCAGCTTCTGGTGACATGGAATTTGCTTTGGTGGAAGCAGTGATCTGGCATCCTCAGCCAGAGCACGGTGCCAGTGTGAGCAGCCCCTCTGCCACCAAAGGCAGCCAGAGGGAGGGTGGAGGGAGATCACCCTGCCCAGGCATCCCGGATGCTGCTGGTCACCAACCATCACCCCCAAGGCCAGGTCACGGCATCATGGGCTCTTCTGGCAGCCAGAGAGCAGCAGGAGCCAGGCATTTCACAGCATCCTGCCCTGAAAAGCAGGGATTCACCACCAAAAACAAGCGTAAGGAAGCCTTCAGCCCTCAGGTTCAGCCCCCAGGAGCCCCACTGCTCCTCTCCTGCTGCCGAGGGTGGACCATGCACCCCACTCCTCCTTGCCAGGACAGGGACTCCTTTTTACCTTTGCAACAAAGTACCCAAAGGCAGGAGGCTGGAAAAGCCCAAACCTGGCTGCCAGCACTTGTGTGTATAACAACACCCTGAGGAACAGGACACGGCCTCTGGGGCAGTGTGAACACGGGCAAAACAGAAAAGTGTTCGTGTACCAGTACAAAAGCATCATAAATACTCTCCCACTGCCAAAAGACCTCTCAGTCTTTTACTAAATCTCATCACAGGAACAATTTACAAGCCAATAATGCTGAACAACTCCATTTCAATCTCGGGGTTAAGCTTTATTTCAGGCTTTCGCACCTTATCATGTTCGCCCCTCCCAGGCTAGCATTGGACTGCTGAAATAGAGTGGGGCTTGTCTCTGTGTCTGAAAATCATCCTGTCAGGAAAAAATTGCCCTTCCCAGGGCAGCAGGGCTCTGCCACCCCTCTGTGCTGCCAGGACTGCCCTTGGGCCATCCCCAGTGCCTTGTCCTGGGGGACATGGCACCAACAGCTGCTGAATTCAAACTGCAGCTTCTTCAGAAAACACTTCCACAAACATTGACACTCCAAAAAAAGCTCTCTTTAGCCTTTTCTAAGCTGGGAGCTTATTTTGTTAATATTTTTCTGCACGGCGTGTTTCAAATGAGAACATTCTGAGAGTAAATTGGTGAAGTCTTTATTGCTGTTTATTTCTAAGCAGCTACAAGCCAATAATAATAGCAAATCCTCTCCAAGTGAAAACCGTGCTCCTTTTGGTAGAAATGCTCAGTCTGAAGCTGTGTTTTGTCAAGCAGATGCAGAGTGTCACCTTATAACGCCCATGCTAATGGAGTAATGGGATTGGAGCTGCGCTGGCTGCCCAGATCGCTGTGATAATCCTGGCCTAGAGAAAACAATCCTGCGTGGAGCATTACTGCTCTGGAGAGAGGCCATTCCCTGCTGGCCCAGCTGGCCCTGCTGCAGGCACACGTGCACAGAGACACGCCGGGGTGAGCGCTGCATCCTCCAGCTGCCCACGAGAGCCATGGCATTCGGCAAAGCTGGCTCTGGATCCCTCCATGGGTCCACAATCACTGGGAAGCCTCAGGCACGGCTCTGCCCCAGCTCAGCCTGCTGCTGAGGACACAGGAAGGTGCACAGTGTGTGCACCACACACACACACACACACACACACACACACACACACACACACACACACACACACCACGGGCTCTCCATGGATGGGATGTGGTGGCACTGGTGTGGCAGCTGGAGCCAGCACGGCAGGACTCAGCGGGGATGGGGCTGAGTGGGGACAGGGTTCTGGCCCAGGCAGCATGGAAGGAATTCATCTGGGTGGCAAACAGGATCAGCTGAGGCTGGACCCAGCTGCAGTGGATAAAAGCACTGGAAGTGGGTCTGGGGCTGAGCGGATTTCAGTTCTCTGTCTGGCCCTGGAGCTTGAGGCTGCAGCAGAGATGAGAGGAGTGCTGAGCATGGGCTCCAGCTGTGTCCCTGGAAGCTGAGATTCCTGCAGACAACAGGACCTGCCAGGAGCCAGCCACCTCCATCAGTGCTGCCGCTCAAAGGCAGTGCTCCCAGAAGGAATGACCCGGGTGTAAACTGAAAATCCTCAGGAACCTTTGAGGATTGTGTTTACTCCTCCAGGAGGATTACCAGTTCCTGGAGCTCAGGACACTCAGAAGTGAGTCTGGAAAACCAGCAACAGTGCTTCACAGTCCCTTGGGAGGTTCCTCTGTCCCCCCACAGGGCAGCATCATGTGCATCCCAGCACCCCTGCACCAACACCCCATGGTGAGCTGCTGTGCCCTGGTGGGGAGGTGTTGAGCAGGGCTGTGGTCAGGACCATCCCAGCTCAGTGGGTGTCAAGGCAGAGCCTGAGGGTGATCAGGGAACCCCTGTGCTGGCTGGATGCCAACCCAGGTCCTGTAGGGAAGGTCTGCCCCCGTCTGCGTGAAGAGGTGACCCCTTCCCAGGCACACCAAGTTAAACAAACAGGAGCCAAGCCACAGGCTGTGACTAGGTTTGACCTGTGGTAATTAAGAACGGGGCTGCTGCTGGTGGTGATGGTTTGAACACAGAGGAAGGAGCAAAGCAACTTGTGAACGTGTTGGAGAGCTTGGCAGCTGCTGGCAGAGCCAGTGGGATGCAAAGTGTGGCTCTGTGCTCTCCCAGTCCTGCACCCAGCAAGGCTCCTGCTCACAACACGGAGGTTAGGAGAGGAAGGATGCCAAACCACTGACAAAACAAACCCTGCTGGTGCAAGGAATCCCAGAAGCGTCTGGAATTTGCCTGTGAAGCTGGGCAGCCCGTTGCCCATCTGCTCTCTTGCTTGCTCCATTCACACGCTCCTTTCCTCCTGGTTTTACAAATTAAAAGTTGTAACAGTCTCTCTGCAGGTTTGCAGCGAGTGCAGGAGGCAGGTGGTGACTGACTGCCCCTTGCTGTGTGCTTCCCACACCTCTCACCCAGCCCCATTCCCCGCCCTAGGAATCCTTCTCCAGATGTGGGTGTGAGCCTACCTGCTGGATGAACCCCTGCTCGGCATAGGGTAGGGGCTGGTCTTCCTCAGAAAGGATCTTATTTGGATCTCTAGATCCACCAGGGGCATGGCAGCAGCCTGGCACTTCTCTGAGAGGAGAAAGAAGCACTCTAAACTCAAAGGTGGCAGGGACGGACACACCTGGAGCCAGGTGTGAGGGTGCTGGTGGTGGTCACCCTGGTGCCCAGGGCCAGCACCCCCTCCTCAGCAGTTGCTTCTTAAAGTGCAGGTTTTGTGTAGCCACAGGGCAATTACTAAAGGAAAAATCCTTTTATCCAGAATAGAGTGCTTTGTTAATGTGATTATGTGTTAATTGCTCTGATTTAACTGGAAGTGAGTGACCTTTACCTGTTAACCATCGTGTGCTGTTCCCGAGTCGAGTCGAGGCGCTGCTTTGGGAGGAGGCTCGCTGTCCTCTCCTGGAAGCTGCCCCGCTGTTGCAGCTCTGAGCTGTCTGTGGTGTGGATGGAGCCCAGAGGCGAGTGGGCCCATGTCCTGCACCTGATGGCTTCTTGCTGAGGAGCCCCTTGGCACAGAAAGTGAGCGGTTACTGGCCACATGGAGGTGTTGGAGTGTGGCACGGAAGGTTTGGGAGCCTCCCAAGCATAGTGCTCCTGCGGCTGTACTGGGGGGGCAATCAGCAGCATTGGCAAGGGTCTCTGTGGGCCTGTGGAACATCAAAACCCTACAAAACACTTCCATGTGCGCCTCCCCGCTCCCTGCACGTCAGTCATTCTTTATTAATCCATTGGCCGGCGTGAGCGCTGCTGTCCCCACAAGTGTTCTTTCATGTTTGCCTACAGCCTCAATGTCATCGCACAAAATCAAGAGTAATTATGAGCAGATACCAGCCCCTTGCTCCCCCCACCGTGACCGCTCCTCCACATCTGGTTTCCACAACTCCTCTCAGGGCTACTCAGAGCTGCAGCTCCAGCACAGGCCCTGCAGCTCTGCTGAGCATTAACCTCCTCTGCCCCTTCCCTCTTGCCCCCCATAATTTTTCATTTTGACCAGTGTTCATCATCAAACAGGTTTTAATTCCCCATTCCACCATTCCCGATGGGCTTATCCCAGTTTCCTGGCAGCACAGATTCTGCACCAGCCCTTCAGAAGGGCCAAACCCACACTGTTCTGCTGTGAATCCCCTGCATCCCAGCTCTATCCTGGTAGATTTTTGTCATTTCATTTTGCCAGTTCATGTTCCAGAGTACCTGTGCAGCCTGCTGGCTGAAGGGCCTATGGGAAATAAATACCACTGTGTCCATGTGCAGAGAATTTATCCACTGTCCATCTCCTCAGGGAGGCCAGCTCCTCCTGCTCCTCTAGATTTTTACCTGATCAGGTACCTCCATGCATCCCCAAGGCAGTCACTGGGCCAGCAGCCTGCAATCCTGCAAGCATCCCCTTCACATGGTCCTTGTTAGGGCACAAGATGTGCCTTAATCCTGTAATTTCTGCTGGGGCTGGAACTTGCTGCATCAGCATTTTGGGCCCCTTTGTAGATGATTTTCCTTCACTGCCTGTTTAGGTGGGAAGGGGCTCCAAGGGGGCCCTGCAGCAGCAGAGCTGTGGGTACCTTTGGAAAGTGTCACCGAGATTCCCAAGCGTTTTCCTTTCAGAAAGGTGTTACCAGGAGTTCAAAATGTTTTCTGCACGATGGTAAGCATGGATTGAGGTGGCAGGCTGCTGCAAGGAGTGAGGAGGGGTCTCAGTCAGAGTGGCCCTGGCTGCCACTGCCACTGTTCCACCTCCTGAGCTCACTGGTGTTCTCACAACCCAGGGGAAACAGAGGTTGTGTTTAAAACTGAGAAAAGGGGAAAAAATATAATAGACATCAAATGTTGAACCAATTTTGGCTTGACCAGAATCCAATAAAGTGCAGTTCATACAACATTTTTATTGCTAATTGGTTTGACTGTTAAAATTTAAATGCATGAAGTTACTTTAATGATGGACAGAGTGGACCTTGTTAACCTTTAAAAGGGGTTTAATTAATTTATAGACCTCCTAAAATGCTTCACACTTCTCCCTCCTGTGCCTGGCCCTGGCTGGCTCAGCCAAGCTCCCGTGCAGCCCCCAAGCTCTGAAGGTGACTGAATGCAAAATGTGGTGAAGATGGGGCCAGCAGAGCATGGCCAGTGCTGGCCAGGGGCAGAGGGTGAGCCCCCAGCACAGGGGGTCTGGGATGGGCTGTTAAAGCACTCAGGGTATGACAGAGAGCCACATCCCCACCCTGCAGAGTGGCAGAGGGGGCTGGGAAGCAGAGCAGGGTCTGTCCTGGCTGCCTGGAGCTTCCCAGCACCCCGCTGGTGTTTCACCATGGCCAGGGACCCCTGCCCTGCATGGCCCGGTGGGTTACACGCTGCCAAACATTTTCTATTTAAATGCAAATTTTGACTTTTCACTCAGCAGCTCCATGAAGTTTTTCACAGCGCAATGGGGGTCACAATAATAATTTATCCGCAGGCCTCGTCCTACAGGTACTGGCTGTACAGAAGGGTTGGTGCTTTGATGGCTGGGAGGGGAGAAAGGGAAGAGGACAGGGGAGCAAGAAAGGAAATGGGAAGGGGAAAGGGAAAAGGAAGGGGAAGGAAAAGGGAGTGATGGACAGACCTCAGTGCCAGAAATCTGCTAGCCTGGGCACCCCCAGCTCAGCTCCTGGCAGCCACAGAGGATGGCCAGGCTCTGGAATCTGCCCGAGCCCTGCCAGCTCTTCACCGTGTGGTGCCTGCTGAACTCCCCACAGCGTAACTCTTTCTCAGTATATATATTGTTCTCATCCTCGGTCCCTGCCATATCTAAAGCTGTGCCTGGAAGACGGAGTGTTTATGTGCTGTGCCAGGGAGGCTGTTCTACAAGGCACATCATCACAGCGCTTGATGTACACACAAACTTACCCTCATTTATCTGCAGCCTTCCCACAGGGTACAGGGATGATATTTCTCAGCATCATAAAAAAGAGCAGAGGTGCAAGGAGATGAAATTCAATGGTTTCTGCTAATTTGGATACCCAGGGAGTCACAGCAGGTGTGCTGTACCCACAAAACATCAGCCCCTCTTGCTGTTGTTGTTCTCCCCACTCCTTACCACCTGCCTGGCAAGCAAAGCTGGGTTCTGTGAGCAGCAGCCCCCTCCCCAGACAGCCCCAGCACAGGAGCAGTGACTGAACAGGGTGTGACACACCAGGGCCCAGCCATGGGAGTGTCAGGAATTAAGATAAGTAGAAAAAGCAGAAAGCCTTTCCCGTGACATCATCTCACTCCCCTGGTTCACGGGCAGGACAGGGGTGATGGCAGTGCCTGGCCCTGTCCCTGAGGCACTGCTGGGACAGGGGACACAGGGAATGCAGCACAGCTCCTCCCCAGCCCAGCACCGCCAGAGCCGCCACCTCCGCTACAGCGAGAGCCATAGAAAAGGGATCTGGAGCCGAGGTCACATCCTTTTTCTAATGTGAATTAGTCTGAGCACTAAATGAGTTCAGACTTAATTGTAAGCATTTTCTGTTAACTAAGCAAGAAATCTTATAATAACACAATAAGGTGCCATTTCACAGCATCCAAATGGAGCAATAAGCTGGGGCCTCATTTGTATGTATTTTTTTTTCACAGTGATTGCTGACGCTGCTGCTTTTAATATATTCACATTGGCACAGCCATTTGCATTCAGATGCAATTATGAGTTAGAAACTCCCTCCTTTCTGCAAGCTCCAGAAAGGGAGAATTTCAGCCCAGAGACACGTTACTGTTCATTTTGTGGGGTCTAATTAAGGAGTCTGCTCTGGCAGGAATCGAATTCCTATTGTTACCAAAGGGAGCGTCCTGCAAATAAATAGATTAAATTAAACCAAGCCTCTAAAATTCTCCCTTATTCTTAACAAAATCTTATTGATCTTGAGCAGAAATAGTTATTTCCTATGGAAAAAACGACACTTTGGGGACAGAGGCCAAAAAAAATTCATGAAGCACATGCAGCCATTCCTGGGGAGTACTGGCAGGTCACAGCTGTGCCACACACAGTCGACCACTGGACAGCCAGCACGAGACCCTCAGAGGGAGGGTGGGAGCTTGATGGCAAACCCACTGCAGACCCCCCAAACCTCACTCCAGCTTGGCAGCAGTGACAGGGCTCCCCAGTGCCCAGGTTCCCACAAGGCCAGGGCAGTGCAGGTGCTGCCTGAGCAGCGGAGCTGGGTGGCTTCCCAGCCCTACTGGGAAGAGCCACCAAAGAGCAACTGGATAGCTGCACATCCCTCCAGCCCCCAGCTTCTCTGAGGAGCCAAAACAACAAATAAAAAAAGAGAAATTAAGAAAGCAAGGAGACCAAAGCTCTATGAGGGGGTGGGAGAGCCGCGAGGCTCTTGCCATGGGCACAGGTGTCCTGGGCCTCAACAGCATGTGCCAGCACCATCCATGGTAGCTGGCTGTGTGTGTGACAGCACCATGGGTCAGGGCTTAGGGACACCCACAGACACGCAGTGGGACAGGGAGCTTACATCCCCCACAGCTCTATGAAAGGACCCCATTTTGCTAAGACAGGCGCTGCCCATCTCACCACCTCCAGTGCCGTTCCCAGGAACAGCACAGGGATTCCGGGAAGGAATGAGCTTGGGAGCAGCCCGAGGGCCATGCCACACCAAAATCCCAACCTGCCTGGGGAAACCCTGGCAGGACCTCAAGAACTGGTGGGAGCAGGAACTTCGGGGAGTCCCTGAGGCTGGGGCCACAAGAGAGTCAGAGCTGGACTCCTCAGGTGCTGGTGAGTAGCCTCCTCCTCTTCCTCCTCCTCCTCTTTCCAGAAGGGAGAAATAGCAGAGGGAGGAGGAGATGATGGTGTAATTACTGCAGCACCTGAGATCTCATAAGAGTGCCATGCAGATTACCTCCTCCCGACAGGCTGGAGCTGTGGTTTATAGTTTACACCAGCATATATCGAATTAACCTTCGAGAAAAAGGTTAAACTATCAATCACGAGCTGCAGTTTAAGGAACTGCATCCCTGTGATGTATGGCACCGGCAGCACGTCAGGACTCAGCCAAAGACTGCTTAAAAGTAACTGGGGATAATGGGCCTGGCTCCTTATGGAGATAGATGTGCCGAGTGTTGACTTTAATACGCTGCATAAATGAGACCCCGGTGTGGAAATATTGCATCACAATGTAAAACAATTCCCTCTATTCAAACAACCCCTAAGTAGGCTTCTCGTTAATATTTGCTGGGCGGCAGGGCCAGCCCTGGGCGGCCCTGGCAGTGGTGGAGGTGCCAGTGGGCCATGAAGGGCACGGTGGTGGTGGGGGTCCTGGAGCAGTGCTGGGGCTGGGACAGCCAGGGCAGGGGACATCTGGGGCAGGGGACACTGGACAGTCGCTGGCGCTAGCCCGGACCGGGGCCCCGCGAGCAGAGGGCTTCGATTATCCGCACATGTGTCGAGCAGCAGGGCTGTAATTTGAAGACATGTAACACAGACTGTTTACATTTTTGCAATCCTGGATAGTTATGCGCTGAATTTCCCTACTGGAAAGAAAAACTGCATGAGTGGGGAATGCAGAGGAGGAGGAGGCTTCTCCCCTTCGCAGCACAGGCAATGAATTGCATCTGGGAGCAGGCTCAGGAGCGGGCAGGGACCCCCGCTGCCCCATCTGAGGGGCCCCTCACAGCCCTGCTTGGCTGAGGTGTCCCACTGGGCAGCCCAGACAGAGGGACAGTCCCCAGACAGGGGCCCAGGCGAGGGGCAGCCCCCACAAAGCTCTGCGCAGAGCCCGGCCACCGTGACCACCAGCTCCGAGTGAGTGGGGACACGTCTGCAATCACAGGCTGGGGACACGTGTTACAAAGTTGGGTTTTAATCATTATAAGCGTAATTGCTAATTTTGGGCAAAGCTACTCGTTACTGCTCCAGGAACCTTGGGAGAATTGGCACTGGATACTCCCAGACAAGGACAGCACTGCCCAGTTTTTGTTATACACTTTTTATTTGCAACAACTCCGTGAACGTCACCGCTTTGGCCAAGTGATGCCCCTGGTCCCACTGAGACCCAGGAGTGTGACCAGACTTCCCCGGCACTCCCCACCACGGGGGCTGTGTCACTGCTGTCCCATCACCCTGGCCCTGGAGAGCTCAGAAGTGTTCAGGGAATAACCCCTCCGTTCCTCTCCAGATGAGCTGAGACCTGATCTGATCATTGTGCTTTTTGAGCTTTAAAAAAGGCTGGTCTGAGGTTAGAGCTTCACCTAACGCCGCCTGAATAAGAAAAGGTCAGCAAGACTTGTGAAATAAAAATGTTTCCATCTCAGCTGAGAACAAGCCCAGATGAGTGAGCAAAGTTTAGAAATGGGAAAGAATTGAGCGAGCAGCAATACTGTGAGAAGCTGATAAGAGGAGCTCTAGCAGGAGAATAGGGGAGCCTTGTCTATCAGCCTATTAAAGGCTATTCTTACAAGTTTTTTTCTTTTCATTAATACGCAGGGTGAATAGAACATTGAATAAAAATCAGTACTTACTGCACAATTGTAGGATTGAAAGGTAACTGTCAACAGAAGGATTGGGGTGACAAAAGGGGCCATTTCAGTGCTTAGCAAATGATTTTCGGCTTGTCATTTCAATAGGCCGTGTTTTTCAGAGATTGTGTTTTTTTGAATAGCGTTTATTACCATGCTTTTTAAAAATTTCATGTTGTCTCTTTGCAGGCACCATTCATTTGCAGATGCAGTATTCCTTTTGGGTTGTCAGAGGGATACTGCTTTAGAAAAATAAAGTACAGTCGTCCAGTGAGAAAAAGGATTCTCTTGTGAAGCTAATGGCTGGGAGAAAAACAATCGGGGCAGCTCCTACCTTCTTGCCAGCCTGACCCAGTTTCTCCCACTGTTCTTTATTCATGATCGCGTGGGCCACCGGTTCTCTCCATTTCAAATTACAAGTATGATGCTGAGTAAGATAAAACTTTTTTTTAACAGAAAGCACATCTTCCCCAATGCTCCGATTTTGCAACGGGAGACCCTAAAACCAAACCGGTCGCCTATCTCTCACCCACAGACAAGAGGTCCAATTCTGCAGCCTTTATTCAGACAAAATCCCATTTCTCTCAATGGGGGCTTTGCTTGAATAAGCAGTGGGCAATTAATGCTCAGACTTTACAAAGGAGATACGTGGGGTGTTTAAGGCTTTGTGCGTATGCCCGAGAGGAGAAGCGAAGTGACAAAGTTTTACGGTTATCTGCCTTAAATAAAATCTTTGAAAACACATGTTGGTTTAATCGAAATGATCATGTTCATTGCTCCATAATTGCTCACATAGGTCTGGAATTTGCATGACATTGTACACTATGCAATAGTGGTTAAAAAGACTGGCATTAGGATTTCATATCATTTTAACAAAAAACACCATTTTTGGCACCCTGGGCTCCTAAGTAGAGAGTAATCTAGAATTAGTGAGAAATAGATTTCATGGCTTTAAGTCACTTTATAGTGTGCAGGTCTTGAACCCTGATCTTTTGTAAATTGAACCACTTGTGAAAAAACAAAGGGCTCTAATCCCTTTAAACTACCACTGCACATCCCTGGCCCAGCGCCCTTGAGAAGTGATTTAAATGGCGTCGGGTATGGCAGCTCAAAACATACTCAAATCTGTTAAGAGGCTGATATATAGGAAGGGAATGGAAGCAGGGTAAAAAAAAAAAAAAAAAAAAAGCTAATTAAAAGTATCGATGAGTCTGACAGAGAGAAAAATATCCTTCAGCTTCTCTGAAAATCTCCCTGAGCAGGACTGGAATCCTCCTGGCACAACCGCTGCAGCAAGGGGGAGAGGAACAGCTGAGAGGATGAGGGTTCCAGGCACTGCGGTGAGGATTTGCTGGGGCTGGAGGTGAGGGTCAGAACAGCCTGGGACACGGTGGAGAAGGTCACTGCCTGTCCACAGCTCCTGTGGTCCTGTACCTCCTACACAGCTCAGCTTTGTCTCTTGAAACCCCTTTTTCCCTCTCCTCCAAAACACAAGACGCCACTTGTGAACTATCCCAGGTGACCTGGAGTTTTCTGTATTAGACAAACATTACTAATTCAAAAGCACTTTTCTTTGCAATGCTGGCATTCCATCTCTTTCCTGAGGAGCTGCAGCAATAATGGGTGTGTTAATGAGGATTATCCTTCCTGCCAGCCCAAGGCTCAGCTGATCAATCCATTGAACCCTCATCCCAGCTCCTCCCTGACTCCCGGGTCTGTGGCCCCATGAGGTATGTGACTATGGCATGGGGATGGCACAATGGTGTGACCCTGGCAGGCAGCTGTGGGGTGGAGGGCAGGGTCCCCATGCCAGGCAGAGATCCTTCCACTGCCAGCATCTTCCCTGGCTGCATCTTCCTTGTCCCAGCCAGGACAGCTCCTGAAATGAATGTGCCAGGCTGGCAAGGCATTGCCTGGCACTGTGCTCCAGTATTCCCCCTCCCCTCTGCACGCACAGGGAAGAGCTCTTGGCCTAGGCTTGATTTTACACCACTGCAGCACTGAGTGCTGGAGCTCAAGGGGCCAGCAGGGACAAAATGTTCAGTTTCCTTAGCAATAGCAGAAAAACAAGAATTTCACTTTGAAAAACTTAAAGCAGTGTTCTTTAACAAACCTGCTGTCTGCTCTTCTCCCAGGGGAAGGCTGAGACAAGGATCTCTGCAGCAGAAATGCCTGACTCAGTGTTTAAAGTGCCCTTGTTAGCCCTGCCTTGATGGCTGTCTGGAGAATCACAGATCCCACCGATATTTAAGGCCATATAATTTGCTTATCTCCTTGTACAGTCTTAAGCAGCCCCTGAAGAGAGAGACAGGCTGTTCCCTTGCAGATGCTTTTGTTTCCAGCTGATGTTCAGGTCACAGCAGAGGCATCAGGTGAGAGCACAGGGACCCCACCGAAGCACTCACAGTGGCACCAGGCCTCGTCCTAGGGAGGCAGGAGCACAGACACCAAAGTCTGGGGGGCTCCAGACCCGACTGTCCTGCCAGGGTCTCAGATTGCCACCTTGCCTTCTCTCCATGGGTTCCCTGTGGGCCCCCACAGCCATTCCCTCAAGCCTTGCCCTTCACCTTCCAGCCCCTCTCCATGCAGCAGCCTTTCCCAAAGCCTCCCATTGTAAATACCGATGGAGAACCGGAATGGAAGGCCAAGTGGCCATGTCAGAGCACTCCAGAAATTAGTCAGGCAAAAGACTTTAAAACAAAGTTCAATTAGGTGTGAAGGAAATAAGAAGCTGCCAGCAGCAGCACGGCTGTGTGAATGCTCTGAGATGCTGGAGCAATATGCAACATAAATGCGTTTGTCTCTGCTCTGACCAGCCTTCCCTGACAGCCTGTGCTCCAAGCCGTGCAAACAGAAGCCTCCTGGCATACTTGGAAGATAGTCAACATTTCCAGCTATAATATTTTAATTATGAAGCATGCCGTTGAGTCACTTATCTGAAGCAACCAGTGCCACCAGGCATGGGCTCTAAATGGGGTGCTGGGATGATGCTTCTCCAAAAAGCCAACAAGCTCCTCCCCACAGCCAAGTGTGGAGCTTCCCCCACATCTGGCTGTGCTCTGCAGCATCCCAGGCTCAGTGCCACCACCCCTCCCAGTACAAAGCTTTCCTCAGCAGACACCCACCTCGCACCCCTGGGGACAGACAAGGATCTGCTGCATCCCCAGCACAGATCAAGTCTCAAGGCAAAGGGTGAAGCCATCACAGACCTTCTCTGGAGTCAGATGTGGTTCCTACGTTGCTGCTGCAGATCTGCATTTGGGTGGAGTTTCCTGAGGACTTTTCCAGCTGCCAAGGTATCTCCTACGCTCTTGGTTCTTCATGTCCTCTGTGCTACCCATCCTGCCTTCCCAAGTACCCCATGTGTGCCTCTCTCACTGCTTTTCCATGAGCACCAGTGATTGTTTTGGTTCAGAGCCATTGCTGCTATTGTGTCCTGAGGTATCTCTACTGGGAAATAGAACACAGAAATATTAATTCAGCAAGGAAATAATAAAATAAACAGTTATTGCTCAATGCAACAGCCACTGAGTGCCCAGCCATAACACAAAGAGCTGAAGCCCTGAAGTGCTGGGAGGCTGGACAGCAGTGCATGGTAAGTGCAGGGATTTTGCTCCAGGACTGTCTTTACACTAAATTAAAGCTGGAGAAGTTCTCAGGATCGTACATGAGCCCCAGCCAAGGCGCCGGCAGTGAGCGTGTGTGTTTCACTGCGGGCGCCTCAAAGACCTTTTGGGCACGTACAGGAATCTGGGCTGCACAACTGCATCCCAGGGCTGGACAGGGACCACTGATTGTGCTTTAATTGCAGGCTCAGTATGAAACAAGGTGTGGGCCAAAGTGCAGCTCCAATAGGTGCAGCGCCAAGAAGGACGCGGTGCCAGCAATAGATACTCTGGCAAACTCGGTCCTCCAGCTCCAATTATGGAACTTCTCTTATACCACTGTCTCTAAACATTGGCTTCTGACTGCAGTGCCTTTTGCCAAATTGTAATCGCCCTCATTCTGCTGATGGTCAGAACGCCTGGAGCCCAAACGGGATGTAATAATCACCGAGGAGGAGAAAGCACGCTCAGAGCTGATGCTCAGCACAGCGTGTGCAGCGCACAGGGAACGGCAGCATATGTCATCGCACTGTGATTACCTCACAGGAGCTGGAAAAACACACTTTTCCTGCTCAGACTCCAAAATGATCATAAATTCAAATGGGTTTTGCAGCTTTCTGTGAGGAAGACTCTCCAACAAATCCCACCAGCCAGGGACAGGCCAGGCTGTCTGCAGGAAGGTGTTGGCAGGGCAGCATCATTCCTGGTGGTGCGAGCAGGACCCACCAACACTGTTCACACCATCAGCCCTGATTTATAGCTTATTAAAATAGAGAGAATTGATAAAAAATGCCAGGAATAAAAAACTCTGACTGGATCGAGTGTGACTTGGCTTATTGAGTTTGTTTCCTCTCTTTTTATAAGGACTATAAAAACAAACAGCTCTGACTTGACTAAAGAAATCATTCATTAAGCTCCTCCACTTGTTCCAGCACATCCCGACACACACAAATAAATTCCGGGTGTCCCCTTCTGGAGCTCATCCCAAGAACACTGGTGGGGCCCATTCACTCCAGCTGTGCCACCTGGGCAGGGCAGGCTGGTGGTGGCACAGTCACAGTCACACCACGGGTCCCCAGGATCCTGGGGGTCCTTGGGGCACAGGCAGGGCTGTGTCACCTGAGGGGAGCCTGCCTGGGTTCACATCCAGCCCAGAGAGACCCCTCAATAAATGTGATTGAAAAAGGAAAGGGAGGGAAAGGGGAAAGGGAAAAGGAAAGGGGAAAGGGGAAAGGGGAATGGGGAAAGGGGAAAGGGGAAAGGGGAAAGGGGAAGGGAAAGCCTAAGCAGCTGGGGAAGAGAAGGAGGAGCCTGAGGCAAAATTTATTTCTGTCAACTGGTGGTCTATTTCCTTGATACCATTTCCTTGTATACAGATAAGGAGTTATCTTAAATGACCATGTCTTTTTCAATTTGTACTTAACAGTCAGTCCCATTTTCCTTATATGATACTATCACAGCAGGATGAAAAATGCATTACAATAATCCCTGAGGATCTTCATATATCAATATCAAATGGGCTGAAATTGACCTGTTATAAAAACCAGCCTTTCAAGTCAGAAAAAACTTAAATAAAAAAAGCAAATTTCAGAGCCTGCAGGATGCTCCATAACCCGAATGCTCAGGCACAAAGAGCAACGTTTCCAGAATGCTTAATGAAAACAAACCTTCAACATCCATGGCAAAAATATCCTTGCTATTGGTACATCTGTTCCGTGTTTGCTGCACCTTGGAGGAGCACTGACCCAGGCCAGACCAGTGCATCCACAGCCAAATTGGGCTGAGCCACAGAGTCCAGGACCAGGAGTTTGGCACCGGGAACTTTCTCCCAGCCTGCACAAGCTGGACAGTGGCAGCTGGAGGAAAGGAAAGGAAAGTGGCTGAAGCACCTCAGCCCTGCCCTGACCACCCAGCTCAGAGTGTGGCAGTGCTGCACCAGGGCCAGAGGGAACCCTGAGACCAGGGGACAGGAACAAGCTGGCTGCCCCCAGCTCCCCCAGCCTCACCTGTCAGCTCTGGAAACAGCACCAAGCCCTGAACATTGCTCCTGCAACTTTTTAAACACAAAAATCTACCTTCAGGCTCTTCCACACAAGGCAAGAAGATGGGGCACTTCTCTGGGATAACACCCCAGAGCTTCTCTAACTCCTACTAGGTTTACCCCTCACTCACATGCTGACTCTGGCAGCCCAGGAGGGGAGCACCCAGGGCTGCTGTAGGCAAAGAGGCTCTCTCTCCATTCCACACATGTTTGCAATAAGCACAAACACCACATTATCACACCACTTCATCCTGCCTAAACCAGCAGTGCCCATTTCCCTTCCCGCTATCACAGCTATGGGGGATTTGTCATCCAAATTAGAGCTAAAGATACAAAAATACCTCAACAGATCCTAATCAGAAGAAGATGTTTCTGTTGTGAGTTATTGGCCCACCACAAGCCATTCAGGGTAAAAAAAAAAAAAAAAGGAAAAAAAAAAAAAAAAAGAGAAGAGAAAGAAGAGGCTGCAAAGAAGCTGAGCACCAGCAGCTGCCAGTGCCTACAGCAAGTCGGGCAAGTCCCAACCACATCCTCTGCCAGAAGAGCTGCTGAGGCAGCTCTCACCATACAAGAGGACCCTCAGCTCCAGACCTCAGCACCACAGACTCAGAGCACCTTGAAAATCTGGCAAGAGGCCCTGTGTTGCCAAGTACTGGGGCTTACATTTGCCGAAGCCACATCCCCTGCCATGTCTGTGGGACCAGACCCTGCAGGTTCCAGCTCCAGCCCAGCACAGGCACCTGTCCTCAATGCTGAGAGATGCTGTGGTCCCAAAGCAGAGTCCTTCAGGACTGGGCAGAACCAATGCACTGGGTAAATTATGTATTTAAATAACACCATTAAACACCTGGCAGCACTCTGCCCAGGGTTTAGGGATTCTCTTCCTTTCCTGTAGTTTTTACCCTCCTGCTCCATCAACTCTCCTGTGTGGGAGCTGGGGGCTCTACCCATCAGAGTTCCCAAGCTGCCACCTCAGCTGGTGGCACTGCCCTGCTCCCATGCTGCCTCCGACTCCTGTCCCACCACGGCACATGCGCCCCGTGCCATATGTCTGCAGGACACCCTGTGCCAGTTTAAATCTTTAAATCTTCCATCCCTTCAGGAAGCTGGAAGGAGATGTGTGAGGACAGCTCAGAAGAGCCTCGCTCAGCCTTGCTGACCACAGGACAGCCCTCAAGGGAATGGCTTTGGCCTCGCTCTGCCCAGCTGCCCATGTCGCAGCATCCCTCTGCCCATGCCAACTGCAAAAGCTGAGCAGTGAAGGGGTCCTGGAGGAGAGCCTGCCAGAGAGGAGAGGAGCGGAATCCTGGCACGCGGTTGCAGGGCCGGCTGCCAGCTTTAAGTGAATTTCATGAGAAGTGCATTGGGCCTCTTATCATTTGCAATGAGCCCTGCAGCTCTGACGAGACATGGGGGGACATAAGTAATGTCGGAACAGAGCCCTTTATTAATTAATAAACAGGAGTGCAAGCTAAAAGCTTTACATCCAGCACTGCTAAATGCACAGTTAAAAGCCCTATAATAACCCGTGTTCATCAGATATTCCAGGCACTCCGGCTTGCTCCGAGGCGCGTGTGATGTGACACCATCTACCTGCTGCAGCCCGCAATTAAAGCCAGGCAGCGGCTCAGCCTGCGAGGAACCGAAGCAAGACGCTGCACAGCAACATCACCTGGCAGATGCACCCGACCGTCACGGCATCCACAGTGCCCAGGCTCGGCTGGATGTGCTCAGCACAAATCCTGGCTCTGCCGGGGCTCCCGACCGAGCGTCGCGCTCTCCTGAAGCTCGCTGGTGCGGTCTCAGCTGGTCTGTTTGTAAAATAACACCCAGGGCTGCCTCAATCATTTCAAACCAAGGCACATTTCGATTTTCTTGGGTTTCCTCTGCCACCACGGAGCACGTGCCGTGGTGGTTATGCACAAATTCACACGCTCCTGTTCACCAGGCACAGTTACCATCAGCGTACATGCAAAGTAGATATTAGCAGCCACACATGGCCACTTAGATGCCTGCTCATTTGCATATGCAAACACTCATTTTGCATGCAAAATGTGATTTACAGAAAATGGACATCTAAATCGAAGTCCCAGCATTGGCTCTGCCCTGCTACTGACAGCACTGACAGTGCTAAACCATGATGAGCACGGGACAAAAAAAACTGTGAAATGGCCAGGCATTGTCACTGCTTTCATAGCTGGGGATTCATTAGAATCCATTCATTTTTAAAAGACACCTTTGGAGTGGGTCAGCAGTATTGACCCCTCTACCCTGCCCCTTGCTCTGTGCAGCCTGCCAGACACGACAAAGGAGGAGAGGCTGTGAGGGGTCAGAAGTAGCCCCTTCCCTCTCAACCTGCTCTGATCCCCATGAATCCACCCTGCTCCGAGCAATGCCAAGGACATTTTGAAGGGGGGGTATCTCTAACAAAGAATTCATCAGTGACCATGGGTTTGGCAAAAACTCCATGGGTGTCACCCCAGCCACGTCCAGCCAGTGCTCCTGGAAGATGGCTCTGTGCATCATGCACGCCACCACAAGGCTTTCCTGCCTTCCCTCCTTGGCAGCCCACTGAACACGCGCTCCGGCGCGCTGCCACACACAAAGGAGCCGTTCTAGGAAATCCTGGCTTTCGGCATGACTGAAGTTTATAGCAGAAAGTGATCCTATTTTCAGGCAGATTTCCACTAATGAGCAAAGCCTTGACGGCCATATGCTCCCCGCAGCCTCTCCCGTTCGCTGCGAGTTCCTTACACGTTCTTCGTAGTGGGGAAGAGGCATGATATATTTCCGTGCTGTTTCACTATAATAAAAGGACTGTAAGGCTTGCCCATGTTAAATTAAAGAAATTTAAAACAACAGCAGGATATACAAGTTAATTCCTTCCTTAAGGCTGTGCTGTACGGTTCAGTAGGCCAGAATCCTGTGCTGGGATTGCTTCCCTCTGACCACATGGAATCAACGCTGCACAGCGTGACACAGGTGTGAGTGAGGTCTCAGATCCCTTATCTATGTAATATCACACAATTATTTACAAACAGCTGTGAAGAGGAAGACAAAACAACATTTCTGTACAGCATAAAGGCCCACACATCCTCTTACAAAACTCTGAGATAAGCAAGGCTCTGCATCCTTTAAGACAATCAAGAGCTACTCTCTTTTTATATGTCCAAGTTCCCTCTTATATCTCAGGACAAGCAATCCTTGAAAACTCTGCAAAGCTGAAAAAACATCTTTATCCTTGTCAACATTCTAAGTGACATATGGAGAGCCAGAGAGGTCTTTTACCTGACCTCATGGATACCCCACCACAGGGGTGCAATCTGCTTTCCACTCTCTTTGGTTGGGCATTATCATTCTTTTAGAACATACTTAGAAAATACAGGTTGTCATTTGGAGCTGGAATGCCTGTTTAAAAGCTTTAATATTCAGGTAATGAGAAATATTTCTTTCAAAAAGCAGCTGGGATATTTGTGTGAAATTCTGGACCTGATGAAATGCCACAGTTAAAAATTACAGAATTACAGAATCATTTAGGTGGGAAAAGACCTTCAGAGTCATCAAGTCCAATCTTTACCACCTTGTGAAGTAGAGCAGACCACTGAGTGCCATGTCCAGTCATTTATTGAATAGTATACCCTGTTTGTGCATATATTTTCCTGCATCTCCAGCTGAGCTGAGCACCCCCATATTCAAAGTGATGAATGTGATGGTTGAAGTTGCTCCCTCGCCACCAGCACCATCACCCAACAACGATGACTTTGCAAGAAGAGAAGAAACAGCTTCAGAACAAAGTTTGAAAGAGTTCCTACAGTTTGTGCAGATGCTAAAGGCAGACAAAAAGTCACCAAAATGCTCATAAGCAGCTCGACACACCTCGGTTTATGTGATAATAAAAGCATGATTTGACATTAATTCTCTGCTTTCTGTAGCAAATCCCTGTGCAAAGCTTCTTAGCCACCAACCCAGTTGGATATGCGGAGCAGCCAGGCTCCCACAGAAAGGGTTAAAAGAAAATGTTATACTAAAAGAAATCTCTCTACAAGTATAAAAAAAGAAAAATGATTGTAAATTCCACCAGGGGAATTCTGCCATGAATATGCTTCACCTTTCGCAGAATCTCCCACCCTGCCTCAGAGGATAACTGACCTTTGGAGAAAAATAATGAAAAGAAGAAATTCCTTGGAGAAAATAATGTGGCCAGGCCTCAGTAATGAGATCTGCTCCCTTTATGTTGCTATGACAACCGCAGTCATTTTATAATACAAAATACATGAATGGGAAGAGGGCCATCTCCTCGCACCGGGGCCGGCGCTGCGGCACCCCCAGCCCTCGCACACTCCTCACAGGACAGCAACGTTTGGCTTGGTTTGTGCTCCACTCCATTTCCTTTAATGTGCACAGGATCAAGGAACCCAACTCCTCTGAGTGCTCTAATTATGGCTTCTGGATGCATTTCTGGGTGGCAGGGAGGTGTGGGGAGGGTGCACTCACAGCACCCAGCCTGAACCCTCGACAAGGCACAAGTCTCCCCACAGTTTTGTGCAGCCTCTGGGAACTTCAGCCTGGAGATGGTTCTTGGAAAGAGTCTCTTGCTCTTGACTCGAAGTCACAAGTTTCCCACCCATTTGTGACAATGAGGAATGAGGAGGCAGAGTGTGCCAGTCCCAGAGCAGCTTCCAGGCCACTGGGAGCTGCCTGCTGAGCACACCTCTGCTCTGCAGGGACACAGGAAGCCGAGCTTCTGTCAAACCAGATGTCAACAAAGTGGGAAGATTTGTATGAGAGCCTTAATGCACATCCCAGGCTTTTCCAGAGGAAGATTCCCTTACTCCTGGCATGCAGGACTCTCCAGCTTGCCTCAAACCACTTCGGTGTGTGAGCATGATCATAACTGCTAGGACTAAAGGTGGCCCAAAGTCAGAGCAGGAGTTGGAAATGGAGAAGTCAAGGGGGACCTAAGTATGGTGTTTCCGTTAATCCAGAGGTTCAGAGCGTTTCCTGTTTCCCAGGTGGTCTGCGGGGAGACCTGTGCTCGCTGCACCGTCAGCACAACTGCTCAAGGAACTGGAGTGCTGGGAAAACTACAAACCCAGGTTTGCAAATGAAGAAAACAGCCAGAAATGCAGAGGAAACCAAGAGGGTGGAGGAAAAAGAGGCCAGGAAACCAGGAAAAGCTCCAGCCCATGGTGTTACACAGCTCAAGGAAGGAGCAGAGTGGAGAAGGGCCCCAGGGCTGTCTGATGGGATGAGCCACAAATGGGACAGGGTTATTTCCATCTCCCTCTCTGCTGTCCTTTCATGGAGACATTTCCCAACAAACAGAGATTGGCAGGGAGGGGTGGAAAGCTGAGGGAAAGAGTCCCAGGCAGACAAAACCCAGACTGCTAAGATCAACTGCCCTTCCCCAGCTATTTCCAGTACTATGACAAATGTGCCCAGGACAGGTTGTTGGGTTTTAACTCCTGAAAGGGGGTCTGTCTCCTCTCCAGCACCATTAGCCAGACCTCTGATCTCCCTGCTCCACTCCAAAATACTTTGACTTGCCTCTGGCAAGTGAGACTGGGGACCATGGAAGGATTTCTGCAACTATCTAATGATCTGAAAACAGCAGAAAGGCATCAGGAATAGCCACAACGTCAGCTTTGAACAACCCAGGTGCAGGGGGCCCAGGCATTGCCAAAGTCAGGGTAAAATTTAGGTTGGCCCCTGATTGGTACCTTCTATACATGTGGAATTTGCATGTGGGCAGCAGAATCCACCTTATATCAAATACCAAGGCAAAGGCTAATTTAAATTCTTTTTGTTCAGTAGTATGGAACAGTAATAAATCTGGGAAACCACTGGAAAGAAGTTTAAGAGGACATACAAATTGCAGTCACACATCAGCAATTAGAAATCCCAGGAAGGAGAAAGCACCTGTCTTGGTCTTTATTGAATATTATTCTCAATTAGAATATTCATCATGCACACAAGACAATTCTTTCATTCCAACTTCCATAGACGTGTCCAAATTACATCATATCCGCAGAACAGAGGGAAGGAAGTTATCTTAATCTATCTCTGAAAAAAGCATTATTTAAACTCTCAGTGGTCCTGCCTGAAGCTCACTGAGGTGCAGAACCCTGGCAGATGCTGCACAGAAATACGACTGCCTGGGTGAGCCTCCCAAAACAGCTTGCAAGAAAATGATCCCATTAAGGCTGAGGCTTCCCAAGCAGCCCCCATGAGTGGCTGGCAGGAGGCTGAGGCTCTGCCTTGGAGGGGAACATGTACTCCACAGCAGGTGGACTCCAAGGATGCTGCTGCCCATGGGGAGGGCGGTCCCACCTGGACACTGTCCAGGCGTGCCATGTGAAGGAAAGCAGCTACAAATTCCTGCTGCCTGGAACCAAAGATGTAAGCCATTCCTTGCCTGCAAAGCCATGCCCTGGACAGAGCATGTGCTGTTGTCTGCGAGGTTCGTTAATTCTGAGGCTTCTCTTTGCCTGGGGCTACCCCTGTGCACAGCCGGCCCTGGGAACAGAGCTTCAGTTCAGAACCTTCCTACCCCTGTCCCTTGTCCCTTCCCAGCCATGCCAGTCAGACTGCCAGGTGTTTTGTAATAACAGATCATACATTTCAGGCCAGAGGGATCCTCACGCTCATCTGGCCTCTGGTAAGTAGGAGAACAGACCTGAGGGCTTTTATGTCTGCATTCCTGATACAAATCCCATGTCTCTGCCTGAAGTTTTGACAGGACTCCTTTGCAATGAAGGCTGGAAACCCCCAGGATGAGAGCTGCACTGCCATGGCAGTGGTGTTCATTCCTGGGTCGATAAACCCAAATCCCACAGAGGGGACAGTGCACAACCACAGTGCTTGCAGAAGGTCCCCATCCTGTCTGTGGGGACGTGGCTGTGCAGGCACATGGAACACGTGGTTGTGAAAGGTAACAGAGCTCCCAGCTCGGTCCTACACTGGCTCACAGAGAAGTTGCATCGGCCAAAATATCAGATTTAGGATAAAAATAAAGCTGAGGCAACATGCTTTAAACAGCAGTCCCTGTCCTGGAGAGAGGGCTGCCTGGCTCCTTGCAGCAGCCAAAAAAGGAGACACACACCTAGAGGGTGAGCAGCATCCCTGCACCCAGCACCATCTTCCCCATCTTCCCCATGCAGCGCCAGCCATCACCCAGGCAGGGCAGAGGAGCCACAGTGCTCTGCCACACACTGGTGCTGTCACCAAGGGAGCCTGGACCCCTGGGGGGATCTCTGTGATCCTGCCCACCTCATCCATCTCCTGGGTCCCTTTGAACCATCACCTCTCACTGCCACTAATCAGGTTTCTTCAGAAATAAAAAGGTATTGAGAAAAATCAATGATAATTCATTGTATCCCATGATTTTTAAAGGCAATTAAGGCAAAGACAAGGTAAGAGGTTAGCAAAATCTCTCATTCTTTAATATATTGTATTTTGTCATTAATTCCTTAATCTTGTGACAAATTCTCCCAGGCAGAGGGCCAGCTTCCTGCCCACTTGAACTCTGGCCGAGTTTTGAATGGAGCAGGTAATGCCTCAGCACCAGCCGTGTCTGGTGCTTCCCAGCTGCCCTGGAGAGCTGTGGGGGTCCATGGGGGATCTCCTCTGGCCCCTCAGCTTGTCCTCTAACCCTGCAAAGAGGAGGGCCTTTCCTGCAGCAAACATGGGGTCTGGGCAGACCAAACTTCCCCAGGGCACAAGACCTAAAAGCAGTGGCAAAACATTCCTGGGCAAAAAGAAGTCAATGCTCCCCAGCTCTGTCCCTGCTCATTTGCACCAGAGTTAATAACTAAATTACTGCTAATTTGGGATACTATGAATGAGAACATATCACACTTCTGCTAATCACCAGTGTTTCTGTGTAATGTCTGGAAAATCAGAATTATTAATGAAGAAGTTATTTTGGAATTCTGAGTTTAATTCCGCAAATTCTGGATAATGGCAGTCTGGTTTGCCAGCTAATTTTCACATCATAACATCAAAGCCCCTTAATTAATAGTGAACTAATTAGAAAACACTAACTTAAAGACAGCAGGAAAAGTTTTTCCATAAGGAGAGTTGGGTTGGAGTAAGGCAGCCCAAGCTGAAGGGGAAGATTGGAAAGGGCAAGGGGTGGATGGGGATGGGCGAGAGGAAATTCTCAGTCTGGTTTTGAGCAAGTTTCAAATCAATTCTCTTTGAATAACTCGCCACAAGGCCTCTCCTTGGAAGAGCTGGGAAATGTCTCCTTCCCTCCTTCTGTAGCCCTGGGAAAGGCAGATGCAACGTTAACAACCTAAATATTTACCTGCTTCATTTTGTTTCCTAGTTATTAGGAATATTTTCCATCACTCCGCCTATCCAAACAGAGTTTCCCCCCAAAACAGCAAATATTATGGCCCTTCATTCTACAGAAATTTATTACTATGGAGTAAAAATGCTACTGTATTCCAAGCACTGGCAAGAAAGCCAGGAGGCTCCACTCCTGCCAGCTTTTAATAAGATACACATTGGAGCTGCATGTTGCTCGCAAGTTGCATGTTTATTTAAACAAGAGTTTCCAAGTGTTTAGGGACAGAGGTTGCTACAACAAGTTCTTATCATCAAACACAATGGTGCTGAAACGTTCAGGAAGGAGAGTTACAAATGGAGTAGCTCTGCAGAATAAATCACTGATAAATTTTCAGCACAATTAGTTTTAACGCAGGATGGAATACTGTGGATCCTGAGTCTTCAAATGGATGTGCTCACTCCTAGGATGGTTTGGGACCTATTATGAGATGAAATGATTTATTTAGGGATTTCAAATGCTTTAAATAAATCTTTCTTTTAGCCTCTGAATTACATGTTTTTCTTGCAGAGACAGAGATTTGACACTTTCTTGAGGTAGTTCTGCAAGGCCAGGATCACCCAAACCTTCCCACTCGCCTGATGACAGAATCCTCTTCAGTGACTTCCAAAAACACAAAGCAACATGTGCTCAAAGTGTGCCTCCTGCCTTCAGTGGTGATGATAAATGAGCTTCTTAGCTTGATTGTACTGGGGACAATATAAAATACTCCTGGCAGCACAGCTGCTGAAGGGATGCCACTCAGCCCACGGGGTCATGCTCGGGAAATGTCTCTCCACAGACACCCGTCCAAGCTTTACCCACTGCCTGTGTCCCTGGTGCTGGACGTGGGGAGAGGGTCACACACGGGCCTGTCACTGTTAATGGCTTAGCCTTTGCTCCCTCAGCAATGGAAGGAGGCCCCACGTCTGGATGCACCGGGCGCTCGCCCTGCGCTGCCTCTGCGCAGATCCCGCACAGGGATCTCCAGCTGGGATCTCTGCACATCCCCACAGCCCTGCTGGGAGCTGGCACAGGGCTGGGCACACACCCAGGCACCCACAGGCCTCAGCACCCCTGGGGCTGGCACTGCTGCGAGGCCTCGAGCCACACACGGCAACAGCCCAGGGCAGAGGCAGGAGCCCAGCGCCGGCCCCGAGGCAGGAGCCGTGAAGGGCCCGGTTTAATGAGAGCTGAAAGCTGCGGGAGCCGCGTGTTGGTCCCGCGGGCTCGCCGGCCGGCCCGCTGCCCGGGAACTCGGCAAATGTCAGAGGCGATCGCATCTCAGCCTCCTGCGTGTCAGCAAAGAGCTCGCAGACGTGAATCCCTCAGCTCCGTGGTCTCAACGCACCCATACGTGCCTTCCACATCCACGTCACCAACCAAAGCACAGGGGTGAGGAATAAAATCCGTCCCGCTCTCCCTGACCTATTTTTGACACCCGCCGTGGCTCACTGACACCCCAGAGATGGAGAGGGAATGGTTTAATTAACTCCACTCTTACTAATCTTAGCCAGGCTCTGAATGTAAGTGTCCATTACTGCATCAAAGCCAGATGGAGATGCAGGCTTCAAGCTGCTTCCTCTGAGCCTTCATCACTTCTCCTGGTCCATAAACTGGGAGCCACATCCAGCCCTTGGCTCCAGGCTGGCTGCTGGGAACCAGGGAAGGAAGATAAGCAATCCTCTGCTGCAGTGCCACTGAAAACTGCTGGGCTCGGTAAATAAAGGGAGTCTCTAAATATTATTTTTGGTAGGGATTTTCATCTGAAAAAGTAAAATGCCATAAATCAGGCACAATGCTACAATCAGCACATACTTGTGACTAAATGCATCCTGTAGCACATTTCAGCATAAATTACAGCCATTTGATTTAGACTTTGCTGCACAAAGCCATATTATTTAAATTCAGCCAGAATTGAGTCCACTCACATTGCTATACACTTATAAAACATAGTCATGATTATTGTCATAAACTTCTGCAAACTGGCTGTTGAGTTACTTTGCCACATCATCATCTATAGTAAACAAGACTTATTTTACATTTTTCTCTCCTTTCCTGACAATCTGCCACAAAACGTTCAGCAGAATTGAGGCTGAAGTTGTGGCCAGATTCCCACAGCATGTGCACAGCAGTACCTGTACCCTGGGGAGGACAGAAAAGCCTGTGTGGAGCCAGGATCGTGGAATCATGAAGGCTGGAAAAGACCTCCAGGATCAAGCTTTGAGCTCCCGTGCTGGACACACACCTCCCCATGAGCCACAGGCAGCAGCCTGGGGCAAAGGGCTGGGGTTGGAGCATCAGCTGGTAGTACCAAAGCATTCCCTCCAGATGCAGATCTTTTGATTTGTGAATCCTTTTTTATTCCCTGTGCAGAACCTACGAGCTCATCCCTAGAAACGGTGCAGGCAGGAGTGAGACATGGAGAATGCTGCAGTTTTGAAGTTTTCCAAGTCCATCAAAGAAAGTCAGAGTGTCTGGCCTGAATAAAAAGTCCCATAACTATAAAACTGTCCAGTACCCCTTTCCCTGCCATGATGGCAGCATTCCTTCCTCCCCAGCCTGGGGGGATCACTCACTCAATAGCTGGCTTGTCTGACTAAATTAATGTTTTACATTTCTTGTCTAGTTTGCAAACTTTTAAAAAATTAATCCCATCATTTCAACAAGTGTAACAACTAAATTATCATCTTTACATGATTAAAGTCTGCTGCGTCTTTTCTTGGCAAACATTACATGCCCATAATTTTACTAAATGTAATAAACCAACCATAGAACTATTAATTTTAGCATGGTATTCATGACAATTAGAAACGCATGAACCTTAAAATGATAAAAACTGAAATGAATACCAAAATAGCATGAAACACAAGAATCCAGCTCCTCAAACCAGGGAAATGGATATTATTGTCTGGTGTCACAACATCCATTTCAAGAGAGAACCCCAGCACCACCTGGAATGCCACGGGCTGGCACACAGCAGTGCTTGGGGCAGGGGTGGCACCCTGGCCCCTGGCTCCAGCTGGCCCTGGTGGGAGAAGCCCCCCTTTCAGCAGGACCTGGTGGGATGGGGGAATAACCCCCACAGCCGCTCAGCTGGTGGTGGATGGGCTGCAGGAATGCACCATCAGTCCCCAGCCCCAGGGCTCCATTCTGAAACCCTCCTGGCTTCACACCCACCACGGGGACCCCCACTTCTCCCACTGCTGGGCTGGGTGCCCACAGGGAGCTCTCCTGTCCTCAGAGGCTCTGGCCAGAGGAGTCCCCACCTGCAGTTCAGTTGCCCCTGACAGAGAGCTGAGAGATCCACTGCTTCCAAAGACCTGGAAATTATCCCTTTTAACTCACATGAGAATCACATGAGTGAGAAGCTCCTTTTCCTCACTTTCAACAGCTGAACTTTTTCTTTAAAAAAAAAAAAAAAAAAGGAAAAAAAAAGAAAAGAAAAAGCAAAAAAACTAGACACTGAGTATTTGATCCAAAGCCAAAAACAACCTTTGGTATCAAGGCATTCCTGAGCTGCTTTGTTTATAGATACCAAAATACACACACACCACCCCACACTGCTGCAACCACACAGAGCACAAACCGCTTCCATCCGCGCGGCCCGCGGCCACAAATCACACGCTCAGGCCACAGATGCCCGGGGCCAGCAGCCAGACTGGGGCTGGCAGCCACAGGAGAGCCACTGCCCAGGGCCCAGCCCAGCCCTGCCACTCGCCCGGCTCGCAATGTCCTAGTTTGCAGAATTCCTGACGGACTGGACGGTTCTGCGTTTCCTTTTCCATTCTTGCTGATTGCCAGAATATTTGTGCAGTGATGGAATTTGCCTGCCAGAACTAGAGCAGGAGGAGGGAGCTCTGTTTTCGTCTGACCTCGAGTCGGGAGAGGTTCTGGGTCCCCGGCTGGAACTACTGGAGCTGAGCTCTGGCTGGAGCCCAGCGCTCCTCCTGGGACGAGCCCGGACGGGCTCTGCCTGCCCTGCACTGGGGGACGGTGGGAGGGCTCCTGCCTCCAACAGGGCAGAGCAGCCCAACCCATAGAAGGAACCAGAATGTTTCCACTTTGCCTGAGAGTGCTAGGAAACTTTTGGAGAGACTATTTTAGCAAAATATGCTAAATGCCTCCAGATCGATGCCCGTGAGTAGGAAAAATCAAATAGTTTTGCCATCATAAACAGCAGAAGGATGGCAACCAGAGGAGTCCAGCAAGCAGTGGGACAAACAGGAAAGAGTTGGAAATTTCCAGGGCATTGTTTGAAATGCAAGACAGAACATTCTGATCTACTTTTACTGTTTTGATGTTACATTTCATGTTTTAAAACACTCCATGCCTTTACAGAAACACTGCAAAGATGTCAAAAGAATTCAAATACACCAACTGCTCTTTACTTGGCTCTCCTTAGTCATTGCTGATTAGCAACATTTCCATCAGAATGGAGGCAAGACATTTAAGGACAGCCACATGGTGCCACTTTGGTTCTCATTGGGCCCACAGGAAGGAAAGGGGAGGTCTCCTCCTCTCACAGAAATTTGGGCAGCTCCCAGCTCCAGCTTCACCCCAGATTCTGGGCAGGTACCCCATAAGACAGCAGCAACATGCCAGGGCACAGCCTTCTGTTGATGAGAACAAGCAAGAACTTCCCAACCAAGTGGTGACTCATAGAAGGGGCACAGAGAGATCAGCTGTTACCAGCCTGTGGCACACTGGCAATAGACAGCACAGGCACCCACTGCTCCTCACTGGGGATGGGGAGGCAGCAGGGGATAAGGTACAAGAGCACTTTTTGAGGCTCTGAGCAGCGACCCCACACAAGGAATCACTCACTAGCTCCTGTCATGGAGATTGGCTCAGCAGGGACAGCCTGTGGCCCTGCACAGGGGAATGGTGACACCTCTGTGGCAGCAGCATCCCAAACATCCCCATGAGCACAGGCAACAGAGATCAACAGCAGCCAGACCCAGGCTCACCTATCCACAATAAGTCCTATCCACAATACCCCATTTCCAGCACTACCACTCCTGCCCAGGGCTCCATGTCCCTTCCCTGCTGGGCACACAGCTCAGCTGCTGCCCTGGCCAGGCTCTGAGCTGCAGGTCTGAGGACACCATGGGTCACAGCTCTGCTGCAAACATGTGTCCTTGTGATGATTTTGGCAACAGAAATGGCCTAAATATTTGTTCAAGAGTAGTGAGTGTCTTTGTGTGTCAGGCACAGAGAGACTTTTCTTCTGCATCTGCTCAGCCATTTATCCTGCTTTGTTGCTGCCAGTTGGAAGCAGTGCTGTGCAATCCAGGCCCTCGCAGAGCAGGATGAATTCTCAGCCAGGCAGAGGAGCGTCTTGCTGAGCCCAAGCCCTCAGACTCAGTCTCACATCTCTCCCCATGTGTACACAAGTGGCACAGCAGGTTCTCACCCTCAGCTCCAGGCCATGGCTCCCCTCAGCCTCATGGTGCCTGTGCCCGTCCCTGGGGAGCTCTTACTGCCCCCTCCACATGGGACAAATTCATGTGTCTGTGGCAGAGCACTCCTGGCATTCTGGCTGAGCCATTCCCATGCTTCTAGCACTTTCAGGACATAAACTTCACTCTCCTGGCTCAGATTTTAAGTAAATGAGCATTTCTCTGAGACAAACCATTGCAGGAGGCAGATCAGATTTGTTCATCCATCCAGTTAGACAGTCAGATATTATGCCCCCAGGAACATGCTCTACTGGCCTAGCACCAGATTTAGGAGAAAGGTGGGAGAGTGCAAAAACCCTCTGATAAGGTCACAGCACATGTTCCACCTCCTCGGGCTGAAGAACAGGATGCCAGAAAAGCAGAGGTGGCAGATGAGTCCACTTACAAGGCATCTCCTCACAACGGGCTGTTCCCAGCTTTCCTTACACTAAGGAAAAACAGGTTTTTCAGAGATGCAGCCCCAAAGTTGACATCTCCCCAACACCAGCCAGGACTCTCCCTTTGAAAGGAGATGCTGGTGGAGCAGCATCTCCTGCAGGCAGTGCAGGCCAGGCGGGCAGAGCGAAGCTGGAGCCGGGCAGGACGTGACCATCATTTGTACATTTTACGCTCTGGAGAGTTTTACATTTTATTGTCTTATTTTTTGTTGTCTAAGCCCTTAAAAAAGATATTGGAGCTGTCAAATCTAAAGTCTCCTGATGATAAGCATGCTCTGTAGAGGAGGTCCTGAGGCATTACTGCAAGAAATGCCTTGGGAGCTGCTGGGGCTGAGGGTCAGCCCTGTCCCTGGTCCCTCTACAGGGCTGCACTCAACAATTAGTCTCCAGTGAAAATCAGCCACAGAAGTTCAGATTTTTTTTTTCTTCCATTTCCACAGATCACCTTCTGCTCCAAACATGGAAACCATATGGCAGACAGGTCCTATCCCCTGCCAAGAAATTCCTTCTTGATGAGATCCCTGTAGCTATCGCTGAGGCTACATGGGCTTCCAGCAAGGGAGTTCACTTTCTGCATCAGACAAACCCTCCAAGCAACCCAGGGAGGAAGAGCAGGGTTCAAGGTGCCAGAATTCATGCTGTGGCTGTTGCCTGTTGAGAGTAATTGCCCTCAGAGGGAATATTGTCATGCTTGGATTTTCCTCTCTGTCCCTCCAGCTGAAGCCAGCCTCGCTCCGCTCTGCTGCAAGCAACCAGGCACAGCTCAGATGGAGGCTGGAATCTGGCTGCAGACCCTCTTCTCCATCTGAGGGGCACAGGGGGAACACACAGAGAAACACAAACGGTGAGTGTTCCATCCACAAACATGGTCCATGCTTGGGAAAGGCTAGGAGTTACACCATTCTGGACAGGCAAAGGAGTCACAGGGGTTTGTTGAGGAATAAAATCCAAAATTCAGCCCCATGTTGGGAAACTTTATCTAAAAGCTGTACAAGTCCATAGCACAGCCCAAGACAGGGAGCAACAACAGCAAGGCGAGGGGAGGTTTACACCAAACCCCCAAGTCCTGGTGTCAGCTGACATCCCCCCACACCTGCTGCTGGCTCAGCTTTGTGGGAGCATCCCATCCACAGGGACTGGGGATCCCACCTCATTTCTGGGGGGTTACCTTGCATTTAGCTCTGTGGTGACGCATCACATTGGCTTGTGGCCATTGAACCAGAAGAGTCACAACTCTGCCCTCACTGCTGACACCACCCATCCCCGTGTCATCTGCAGGCACTACTAGCAAAGGTTTTTACCATTACTGTTGTTAAATCACACATTAAATCATGTCAGAATGTTCCTTGGGAACACCACAGGGAGCGACACTGCCATTACTGACCAGACTTTGAAATCTGTCATTAAGCCAATTTTTAATCCACATAATATGTGCTATTAGCTACAGGTTCTCTGGGCAAAATGTCAAACATCTTCAAAAAAATTGAAATACACAGCACCAACTGTGCTACGCTTCCTAACCGGTCCCAAAATTTGATCATACTGGACTCTTCATATGTTCTCTCGCAGCAGGAGCTGCCTGTCCCTGCTCCACACAGCACTGCCAGATCAGCAAGGGAAAGTGCACAAGATGTCTGGCCATTGCTGTAATTAACTGCTTGCTCCTGCAAGGATCTCCTGAGTTTCTGCTCCCGAGCTGCCCTCTACTTCCAGAGCAGACAGAATATCCCCAGCACGCTCAGTCACTCCGTGTGCCCCACTCCAGCATGGCATGGTGTAAAACAGCCCCAGAAAACTGCGTGGGAGAACCTGCCAGCAGCCAGACCCTAAATAAAATACACAGCAGCACAGTGAGCCCTGCACAAACCCTGTGAGTGTGCCATGAAATTCCAATTATTAGTCAATCATTGGGGATCAATAGTGTTCCTGTGGCTTTTGGGCAGCGAGGCAGCGGCTGCTGGGTCAGGAATTGTCAGATGCCTCAGGAACACCAAGTCCAGGAGAGTGGGCGAGTGCTGGGCAAACAGCAGGCAGTGTGCTGGGGGATGCTGTGCTCTGCAGCAGACACACGACTCTCAGGGGACCCTGTGTCAAAGGCAGCAGGCCCTGAGCAGCAGAAACCTTTCTGGCTCTCAGTGCAACACCAGCTCATTCCCCTGCCCTCCCTCAGGCAGCACCTGGACCCCTGGTGCCACTCAGCCACTTCTGCTGGCCCACAGTGCTCAGCCTAACCTTTGCCCAGCTGATGATTCTGGCAGATGTTGTGACTCAGCTGGCTGAGGCTGTTTTTTTGGGGTCCTGTGCCAGTGACCACAGTGCAGGGCACAACCACCACCCCAGCTCTCCAGAGGGGACCAGCAGGGCCACATTTGCTGAAGAGCTGGGAAGAAAAAAAATCAATGAGCACGGTGCAGTCAAAACAGATTCTGGCAGAGCCTAGGCCATACTGAAGTGAATATTACTTGGGACTAAATTGTTTTCCTTATCTAGCAGTTTGTCCTAAGGAGCTGGACTTAGCCTCCCAGCGAACCCAATAAGTCTTTCAGTTTGACTGGAAACTCCACATTTTTCCTTTTTAGAAAAATGTCACAGACATTCCTCTGTTTCATTACTCTCCGCTGCTTCTCCTTTCCTTCCCATTAAAGCTCTGGCGAGGGGAGGCCAAGCTGAGCGCCAGTGCGGGGCTGGACACAGGCCCAGACTGTCTGGACGTGGCTCAACAGTGGAAAGACCTATTGTTTTCCTTGGCAGGCAACTGGTATTTTTCCTTATGCCCAGAAAGGCTGCGCCAATTTACAGCCCATGACCTGTGGAGGGGGAGGAAGAGCCAGACTCATGTCCCACCCTTTTCCCCCTCCAATAATCTCAGGCTGTGGAGGCACCACACACCCTCCTGCTGGGCAGGGACCATCGCCCTGAAAATTAATTCCTGTAACCAGGGCAGCAGTCCTTCCCCCCAGGTATCCTGTGAGCCTCACTCAGGTTTATCATACAGCCAGGATCTGATCCTGAAAATAACCCCAGGGAGTGGACAGCCTCCCTTGCTCCAGAGCAGCCTCCCAAGCCCTTCCCATGCTCGTAGGGCTGTCCCAGGGGATGGCTGGCATATCCTGCTCCTGCCTGGAAAGAGATCCCACCAGCACGGCCCCCCAGATGCTATCTCGGTACTTCCAGCACCAGGGCAAGCAGGAAGCCCAGGGCTGTGGGAAAACTAAACAAGGAAGTTTGACGAGGTTTCTCACACCACCGAGTAGGTTTGCTCCCTTCTCACTGAAAACCACTGGGCACAAGTTCAGGTCAGGACTTGCCTTATCACGAATTGTTTCTCCCAGGCCTCAATACCACCAGCAGCTTCCACCGTCCTGCTCCTGGCACCATCCCCGGAGCACAGCACAGGGGCCTGGATTGTACTCCCCATGTTTAGGCAGGGAAGGAGCCGTAAGAACACACACGTTGAGTCTGCTGATAGCTGAAATCTCCCCCAGGGAAGCTCCTTCTGGGACATAAGAATGGGGAAAAAACTCAACATTTCATCGAGGGTTTGGTCCCTAGCCTTCCAAGACTTTCCCCACCTCAGCTCCTGAATCCCCATTTACCTCCCTAAGACAAGAATCATGCAGCTGTAGAAAACTGAAATCCAGCACTGAAGCAGCAGATCTCCCCAGGCTGGGGGAGGTTTCCAGGCCTGCCCTTTCATCCATCTGCAGGATAATGCTCAAAAAAGGAAAAAACAAAAGAGTAAAGCAGAGGGTTTGCTCAGTGCATGCATCCTTCCAGCTTTTCATATTAATTACTCCTCTTCCCTCCCAGGCCTCCACTTGCCAAGCACTCTGCCCTACCAGCTAGGCTGTGCTGTGGCAGACAAAGTCCCACAAGCCCAAATGGCCTTTTCCCACTGGCCTGCACCAGCAGCTCTTCACAGTGACTTGGTTTAAAGGGCAACTAAGAGCATGTGTGACCCCAGTCAAGCCCCACCATCTGCACCAGTTCCTGGTCCCAGACTCTCCCATGGCCTCAGCTCACACCTTGGGACCACACAGATTAGGCAGGGTGCCTGGCATGGCAGGGAGCATCACGGTGCCCACTGTGCCAGCAGGGCACAGAGGAGACACAGGACCTGCACAAGGAGAGGTTGGGTTTGGCCTCTGTCCCGGAGCAGTCTGGCTGTCCTCACTACAGCCAGAGCCCAAGGACACAAGACCACTCACCCCAGTGCCTGCTGCACAAAGGAGCAGGACATTGCTGCTCCTCTTGGGCTGTTCTCAGGAGCCAGGCAGAGCCCCCAGGCTTTGGCCAAGGGTGGTTCCAAATCCTCATCTGCATCTACTGCCCTCCCCATTCCTCAGCAGCTGCAGCTGAAAGCCCCAGTCCTTGGGGAACTCTTGGAGAGCACTTCCCACCATCTGAAGGCAAATATGGCAGGTCTTCAAACTTAGCAAGATACTTGCAGTTACTTAGCAAGATGATGACAACGAACATTAATTATAGCCTGGATTATGTACTTCATCCACCACATTTCTGCAAGCTGCAAGCCCCCTGAATGTCCTCAGACAGAGACCTCCATGAGCAGATATGGATGGAAAGGGAGGAAAGCCAAGCGACAACCAGGCTAATCAGAAAGGAAATGGCCTTTGTCACTCGGCCAAGTCAAACTCAGATTGTCTCTTGGATTTAAAGTGCTGCTGAAGCAGGAAAGCTCTTTAAGAGCACACACAGTAATTGTCCAGCAAATAGAATGGTGCCAACTTTTCTTCTCAGCTTTGGAAAGGACATGCAGGATGCAATACAGGGCCATCACCAGGGGTCACAGCGATTCAGTGATTCGGCACCCAGCAGAAAGCTCATTTGTCACCTCTGCTAATTGCAGATCCCTCCAAAGGCTCCCAAGCTCACAGTCTCCCAAACCCTGCCATGCACTCTGGGCAAGGCAGGACACCCCAGCAGAATCACAGGGCATTCTTAGGGATTGCATCTCCCCCATTTCACCCTTGCAGTCCTTTCAGAGGTGATTATTCATCTTTCTGGACTCTCCATCACACCTCACAGCAGCAGGATTGCAAAGCTGCTCCTGGCATTTCCATCTGTATTATTGCTGGCTGGGAACACAGCTTCCAGTCTGGCCCCTGCCCCTGCCTGTGACTCCTGAGAGGCGAGGCTCCTGCTGGGACTGCTCCAGCTGCGGTGGAGAAAATGCTTTGCAGGGATTGTTTTCACAAACCTTTCTATTGCCAGCTATTTTGATACCACGAGTCATCCCTGCGATGGGGAGGAGAGACCTCCCTTCCCCTCCAAAGGATATCCATGCTTTGTCAGGAGGCTGCTGGGTGCCAGAGCAGAACTCATGGAAAGGGAGTCGAGGGCTGCCCCTCTAATCAGGGTGGTCCTTCCTGACTCCTCTTCAAAGCATTTTTCAAGGAAACTGGATGCATTGGCAGCAATCTGGACAACTCATAAGAGAAATTTCACTGGCTTTGGAGGCAGACAGCTCCACAAGATGGAAGGTGTTGGACATTTCTTGTCCTGGCAGCAAGCTCCCTTCAAATGATTCTGCCTATGAGGTATGGATGACCCTGGAGAGTTGGGGACACTTTCACCTGCAAGTCTGTCACCACCACTGCAGCTGGAATTACAACTCCAGACCCTTGGTAGCTAGCCTTGGTAGAGCTGCTCAGAGGACCCTGCTTGCCTGCCCAGCCAGGATCCTTGAAGGACTCAGGATCATCCTCATCCAGGCTCTCCTAGAAGACATGGAGTTGGGTGATCAGGGCTGGGCAGGAATGGATGCAGGGATGTGGTCCAGAGCGATGACAGGATAACATACTTTGACACAGGGAGAGAAAAAGCCCCATGTTTTCCATGTTTCCAGCTCCAGCCTTGCTGAGCCCAGAGCCAGGAGCCCACCCCACTAAATCTCAGGGTGCCAGTGCCCAGAAGCCCTCCCAGGGGTCAGGGTGGTCACAGCACTGTGTTTCTCCCCAGGGGAGCACTCTGCTCAGCACAGCACACACTCACCCCACACCTTTGAGTCAGGGACCACAGTGTGCCATGTCCTGCTGCCTGTACCCGCAGGGCAGGAGGAAATCAGCCAGCTCCTGACCCACCAGGCACCTGGAGCAGCATTCCCATGAGCTCCTTCAACCCCTGCCAAGGGAGGAGTTTTGGGGCTGGGAGGGGAGCATCCCATCCCGCCGAAACACGCCTGGCAGTGCTGGAGGAGCTTGACTAATCCTGCACCGGCGCTGGGAACACGAGCGGCACCGAACGCCCCAGCAGCGGGGAAACGCCGCCAGCACCAGCCAGTGTGAACACGCTGCTGGGGTGTGATTGCTTCAGACATGGGATAAATAAGGAAGTGGCAGCTCAGCAGGGCACCAGGTAACCCCAGCCTCACAGCCAGCTCATGCTCTGCCTGCAATGCTCTGCCCTGCAGCTCATTCTCCAGACACACCGAGGGGACAGGGCTGGGCTGTTCCCCGCTGAACCACACAATCCCAACCACTGCAGACACCAAGAGAGCTCTCCCAGGGACTGCTATTGGGCCAGGGATTTAATCCCTTTTGGAAAAGGCAATATAAGTTTTCTCTAACCCGCCAGATTGGCGCTGCACAGTCCCATGGGGCAAGACCCTTGTGGGAGAGCATCCCAAAGGGATGAGCTGCTCCATGGAGACACATCTGCTACGGAGCAGGCTGGCTGCTGGGGACAGACGTGTCCATTACCTTACAACCCAACTCTCCTGTTCATCACACCCAAGCAAGACCTCTCTCAGGAACAAAGGATCTTTCCACTTGCCTATGGGCAGCCCCAGATTTTGTGTCTGGGTGTTCTGGGAGGTCAGCTGCAGCTTTCAGAACAAGTAGCACAGACACTGTAAATATATTCATGTGCAAGCGAAGAAAAACAAACCGTGATTTTCAACAACACAGATCAAATAATATTCCAGTTACAGCTAATTAAACCCCCTGCAAGAATGTCAAAGGGAGGGGTGTTTTTCCAAGATCTTTTTCCTTTCATTTACAGTGTGCATTGGGATCTCAACCCCAACTTCGTCATATTCTGCACTACCTTCTTCCTCTCATGATTTCAAGTTGTCCTGCTCCAGGTACAACTGCAGCATCTGGGGAAAACAGTGACATGGGTGAACTCAGTCACCGCTGTGGCACCAGCCAGAGACCGCCAGGTAATGGCTCTGGACACCAGTGTGACACTGGGCAGTCACACAGCTGGGGAACACACAGGTGATGGGGCAGGAATGGCTGGGACAGGAACCAGCATCTCCTGCCCAGCTCCTACAGCCCTGCTCAGCAGCTCACACGCACTCCCAGGGGAAGGCTGAACCAATTGACATAGAGAAACTACAAGGGCTCAGTGGAAATGATTTGTTACCAATTAAGGCGGAAGTCAATTAAGGCAATCGGTACAGGTTAAAGAAAAGATGGCCTAAGAAATACCTAATTGACAGGAAAAAAATAATACAAAGAGCCACCTTGCAGCAGCCCTGCATTAACCGGGGAGACCAGGAAACTGGTGAGGTTTCAAGAGTTCATTGCATTTATGATCAGGAGCACAGAACTCCAGAGGCTTCTGTCCAGATGAAAGGCTGAGGGAAAGATATTGCAAAGCATCACTGAACTCTCCACTGCTTTAATCCTCCTCTGTTCACATTTTCTCCCATTCACTGTGTCAGCAATATCTGGAATCCAACACCCACAGGTGTGTTTTCATACACAAGTGATGTGTAACAACTTCCACATCCACCCATCTGAAGAACACCATCTATCGTTACAATTCCAGACACACACTTTTATCCAGCCCAGGAAACCCCCAAGCTAAAAATATTTGGAGGCTGAAAATATCCTCAGACATCAATCACCGTGAGCCTACTGGAGGATCCAGGAGCCACAGAGGCACAGGTGACCCCAGGGAATGACAGGACAAGGACCAAAGAATCTAAACAGCAGAGACAAAGGTAGAGGTGGTGCTGAGGAGAGAAATCCTGGCTGCTCCAAGGGAGCTGAGCTGCAAGGAAGTGCTGGGGAGCCCACGATGGCTCCTGGTGATCATGGGACCAGGACACTGCAGGGACACACCAGAGATCTCTGGAGCCAAGGACTGCAGCATGGCACAGGGAGGAAGGCAAATTGATCCCACCTGGTGCTGCTCAGCTTTGGTCCAGGGTGGCAATACTGCCCCAAAACAACCAGGGGTACCCATCACCAGCACCGCACCCACCCCTCCAGGAGCACACTGCCCTCGTCCCACCAGTACAGGGCCAGGCTTTGGTGACCAGTAGAAGCATTTGTACCTCACTAACTGCAGTGTGAGCAGGTGGTTGGTGGCTGCACCTTGAACTCCCCTGTGACCTCTACAAACCATCTGCTGAACCCCTCTGCCATCACCTCCTGCCCTGAAGAGCTCTGTTCCCACAGGTGGCAGCACACACATCCATTATGGGATCCTGGGGTCCTTTGCAGGAATAACTCTGATGTGCTGCAGACTTCAGATGGGGCTAAATCACTTGCCTAGTATGAAGGATGCCTTCCTTGGTGACATTTTTAACACTGTTTTTAAGGAGCATATTGCCCAGCTGGAAATGAGAATCCATCAGGCAATAGCATATATCGTAGGTCCTGGTCAGTAAGTGGAAAGAATTGGGGTTTATGGCTCAATAAATCATAGAACTTTCAATTAGATGAGTAGCTTAATTACTCCGCTGGATTTCGCATCCTACCTCTTTTGTAAGATCGTATTCTTTTAATGGCAACACAGCCGTTACCAAGGCCCTGACAAATTGCACTTCGTTCCTTCCTATTCAGCATCTGACTGAAGCAGGTAGGGCATTACAGCTTAAATTCATTAAATTACTCTTAACATACAACTTCCCTTGACTTTCTGTAGATTATTCAAAATAAACGGCATCCCATGAACGCCCTCTCCACTGGGCAGGATTGACTTCCCTTCTGTGACCCTCTCCAAACAGAAAAACACACTGAGTAAAAGCAGGGGAGATTCAGCACACATTTACTAATGGGCATCAGCATGTTTGTTTCAGGACTTCTGGCACTTCAGGCCTGGTCTCTCCTCCCTAGGCTGGGCAAGGCCGATGCCATTTGGATTGCAAGGAACCTCTCCAGTTTCACTTATTTGTCACACATCTCGATGCCTGAAAACCACAATCATCCGCAGTCATGGCCCCAAGGAGCAGCAGCACACACCGGCGTGCACAGCCCCAACAGCCCTCAAAACACTGCTGATGCCTTCAGGTAAAAAGGGGCCTGCCAATACACAACAGTGCTCACTTACAGCCACAAAAATATTGCTGAAGTCCTCGGGATAAACAAGCAGGAGGTGCCTCCACCAGCACTCTGTAGGAGCAAAGAGCACCCAAACGCAGGCAACAGCAAGCAGCAGTGAGCAGGAGGGATTCAATCCAGCCTGCTGATGCTGGCACACAGGTGCCCAGTAAAGCCACCTGGCACACCTGAACACCTTGACCTGTGCTTGCAACTCATCCCTCCACAGCATCACCCAAGAGCAGCAGGCCAGGATGACCTGTGGGGTGACCAGTCTCAGGGGAAGCTCCAGCAGTTGGTGTGAAATGAACCTGTACCTCATCCTCACTTCTGAAAACCTAGGTTTTAGTTGAAAGCCAACATTTCCCATACACAGGACAGAGTATCCAATCCATGCAGAGAGAGTCCCCGTCTCTCTTCACATTCTTCCTATTGCACCTCAAGAGTTATAGATCCTTCACACTCATAAAAGATAATCACCCTTCATGGGTGAAGGAGTCTCTATTTATACCACTGCAGCAGGATGAATAGGCTGCACAATTAAAGCAGGAGCTGCAGCAGAAGGGCTGGGCACAATTCCTATTGAAGGGAAAATCCAGTATTTTCCAGTACCTCAAAATTAGATATTTTTACTGCTGGGTTAGAAGCCCTAGAGTCAAAGATTTAATCCCAAGGCTCACTCATACCCTTTCCCAAGATCAGCACCGTTCCACGTCCTGCAAACACGTGTGCACAACACTGCTCTGGGTACCGTGTCACGGGTCCCATCCAGGAGCTCCAGGCACATCCCTGGCTGCATCCCTGCGTCAGGGCTCTCCAGAACTACAAGGATGGCCACTGGCCATGCCTGGCCGGGGTCTCCAGGAGCCCTGGATCTCCAGGGACCCTCTGCCGCAGGCGGCTCCGCGGGGGGCACTATTTACCTTGTTAATTTCTGAGGGAGGCGTTTTAATTGCTTTAAATTACTGCTGGAAAAACTGGAGTGGTCAACAATCAATCAGGCTGATTTACCACCCCGTGCCCACCCGCCGCGAGCCGGCAATCAGCTGCCGCCACGAGATCTATTATTGATGAACTTTGCGGCGCTGCTAATTAGCCTTGAGCGCAGGTCCCCGGCATCGCCGCGCCGGCGGAGCACGGCGGTCACCGCTGCCCGGGACAGGGGACCCGCGTGGCACAGGCAGCGCCCGGGGGCACCAGGAGGGCTGCCCAGCCAGCCCAGCTTTCCCTCCTTTCCCAAGCAGGACATAGCTGGATCCTACAGGCAGCGAGGCCAGCGCAGGGGTGAAGGGGGCAAGGAAGGCTGCACCTTCCCCAAAATGCAGGGAAGAACCGTGAGGGGAAGTTAAGGTGTCCCAGGAGCAAAGCCACCCTGTATTCCAACAAAAGGGAAGAGGAGGGCATTGCAATTCTGCGCAGGAATCCAGAGTTCCCATCCCTGCCAAGAGCACCTCCACGGCGACGGGCGTGTGCGTGCCAGTCATCCATCAGCCCACTGATCTCATCCTTGATTTTCATGGACAACTTTGATTTTTCATCATAAATTCTCCTTGTTCCTCACTGGAGACTGACAGGGGGTTTAAGTACAGAATGAAACTGAGAATATTAAAGTGGCTGCTATTCTTTTGTGCCTGTCAGCTGATTCACTTTAAGCACTGTCCTTTTTTTGTGAGAATATCACAACACTTTGGGACCCTCAGCCAAGGCCCTCAAGGATATTGATAAAATGCAGCTTCCCCTGGAAGACTGTTCCTTTTCTTTAAGTTCCTCCTGTTTTAAAGAGGGGCAGTGGAGGTCCAAGGGTCCTGCCTGGCCATTCAGGGTCACTGCCAGGATTGAGTGGGAGCACAGCAGCACCAGAGCAGCCCTCAGATGTCCCCAGCTCCTTCTGCCACACTGCTGCTGGGTGGCCCCAGGCTGCAGTCCCAGCTCTCCTCACGGGACCAGTCCTGACAGGAGTTCCGTGCTGTGCTCTCTGGAGCCTGAAGAGCACATCCAACCTTGGGAGCACCCAGGCACAGGGAACCCTGCATGGCACCAGGCTGAATCCCCCCCAATCCTTGCTTCCAGGGGCATCAGCTCCCCTTTCCACTCCAGGGAGAAAGCTGCTTTATCATGCCCTCCTTGTTATAATCCCATCAAAGCACTCCTGGCCGATGGCCCCCTCGCCCGGGGTGCCTCTACCGCAGGCACCCACACAGCGCTGGTGCCAGCGCCTCTCCCTGGCAAGCCCAGCCGCAGTCTTTTATCTGCAGACACAAAGCAGCAGTGCCCTGCAGCTCCTCTGCTAACAGGTGATTAAACGTGCATAAAGATTTACTCATTTCCCCTTCCCGCCGTCAGTAAACAACACGAAAAAATAAATATTCCAAGCACTCAAATATGAAGGCTCCACGTTCACAGCGGGAAACGACGACTTCGAGCGAAGGAGGTTTCCAAACTCTGCTGGAAGGAGGTTTCCATCCAGCTGCAGGAGGCGACCATTCCCTAATTCCACTTCACAGCCACTAACTCGGTGCTGCTGCTGCAGCTTCCTGTGTTTTTCTGAGCAAAGGTGCTGAGCCCCACCCGGCTGCCAACGAGGCAGGGTCGGGCACGCAGGGGAGCGTCCTCAGCATGGGTCTGGCTGGTGCTCCCCTTGCCCCCACACCCCCCAGAACACCTGCACAGCAGCCACCATGGTCCATCAGGGCACCAATCCCAGTGACCAAGCGTGCTGCTCCTTCCTGGCACAGGGCTGGACGTGGAGAGGTGGGAGATCTCTGCTCTGGGGACATGGGCCAAGAGGTTCCAGCCACGGCCCCAGCAGGGACACCCCTGGAAGCATGCTGGGAGTGGCCGAGGTCGCAGGCAGGTTGCTCTGGGTGCCCTCACCACGTTCAGTTTGTTCAGCATTCCTGACCTGCCTCCAGCACAGCTTATCTCTGCTCCGCATCGCTCTGGGATGGAAACAGCCCCAGCCCCAGGGGAAGTTTGCTCACCCTGCGTTTACACCTGAAAGATCCGTTGTTTATCCAAAGCTGTGCAAACTGTAGGCCTGGAAACCGGACTGAAACCCTTATGCAACCACCCTTCTGAGCCAGAAACAGCCCAGCAGCAGCTTGCACGGCTTGGCCCGGAGCAAGGTGGGTGTAAAAACTGGAACAAAGCCAAAAGCAAGTCCATATACTGAGCATCTCTGTGCCTCCAAGGAAGCTCAGCCTCCTGGGTGATGCTGAGGTGACACTTCTGTGCTGCCAGCACACACACCTGCGCAGGTAGGAGAGTCCTGGGAGGCTGACACCAGAAACAATAGCCACAAGTCCCATCAGTTTATCACCACCACTGCATTCACCCCCATGGAAATCACACTTTGATTTGTCTATTGATTTTTAAATGTTCAAATTAGCACAGACTCCCGCTTCCTTCTGATCACAGCCATCTGCCCCCAATACCTCCAGTTCCCTGGGATTCACCTTTCCCCAGCTCCTGCTTTGTAAACGCCCCAGTCTCCCCACTGCACCACTGAGCACATCAGGGCTCCTGCTCCAGTACGGGACCCATCGGTTCCAGGGCACAGCTGCTGCCAATTACCACTACTTAACTGGCACATTAAGCACAGAGTAAGGAATTAGGAGTTTCGGTCTGCTCTCTACTTAACAATAACAAAGTCACTTGACCTTTTTTCAGCCACCACAATGGCTGTGTAAGTGACTGCTTGACAAATGGGCTTTGTAATGGTCTCTGCTCTTTCTCATGTGGCTGGTGGAACAGTTAATATCTTGAGTCACAGCATTAAGAGGAGTGCTCGTGATTAATTTAAGATGTCAATTAATCACCCCAAATGGACTGGTTTGTCATCACTTCCTAATGGGAAGATGTTGATTTGTCCCACAGAATTTGTAACAGGAAGGGAGGCTGAAGGCCCCGCTCAGAGCAGCGGGAGCTCTATGACCAGCGCTAGTGAGAGAGGAAGGAAGAAAGGAAACAACCACTTCCACATACAAGGGTGCCACTGTGTTCCCATTTTAAAAATCACACCGCCCTGGGAAGAGCCTGCATATATTTTTTCTGAAGTGCCAACCCTGATTATGGCTTTAGACACCTCCTTCCAGCAATCCAAGGTGCATCACCCACAGTACAGGACGTGGGGGGCAGTGCCAGGTCCAGTCTTTAGAAAACTCACATATTCTTTCTCTCTAGCACAGATAGCAAGAACGGGAAAAATCTCTGCTTTTAGCTGGACAAAGGAGACGTTGACAATTTCAAATCTGTCCTTGGTTTCCTTTTATAGAAACAAGACATGTGCAGCGATGATTCAGAAATGTAGCTCCAGAGATTGCCAGGGCTGCTTCACACCAGCTCCTCCGAGCTAAGCAGCCGTCCCTGGCAGAGCCTCTGCGCTCAGAGTCACCCATCCCAGCCACGGGGCACATGGACCAGGAGCTGCACTGGGTCCTGGCTCTCACACCCCATTTCTGGAGGCCAGCAGAAGCCGGTTGGCCAGTGAGAGTGCTGCCCTGCACTGCATGGATGGTCAGAACACGTCCATGGTCTGACGAGTGTTGCAGTGATTCTGGACAGGTTCTGCCGAACCCTGCAATTTTGCTCCTTTTCTAAAAAATTTGCTGTTTATGACATAGCACTGATTGCTGAGCCCAGGGCCACTACAGCCAGCACACACTGCCTCTAGGAAGTCCATCTTAACTTTAGATTGTATAAGAATTTCCTCCACTGGGAAATGTAAATGTCCAAAATAGCCCCTCATCAGCCCTCATACTGGGAAAAGCCTCAAGGTTCCCCATGCTCCAAGAAGATGAGCTGGCTTTGTCTGAACAAAGTCCTGTGCAATTGTGCAATAGCCATGGTGACAAGGAACTGGACCTCTCTGGATTCCAAGTGGAGAAATTTGTTCTCAAAGCAGGGGCCAAGCAGTGCAATTCCCTTTTTCTGGAGGAGGAACTGGACCTGGGGTGCTCCCAGCCCACAGTGCACAGATCAAGAGCCCTGTCACCCAGGCAAAGAAAACCCAGGGCTGGCATGCAGCACCATCATTTAGGTATTTGTGAAGGAGCTAAACAACAGCTTCTTGTAGCTATAAAAATATTTCAGACTTTTCAACAGCTCTGCTCCATGAGCCCACTAGTGCCCAGACTTTGCATCCACTGAGGCTGCCTGAGCCTGAGGTGCAGGGAAGAAATCCTCCATTCCAGTCATAGTGGGCACCAAGATGCAGGAGATAGCAAACCCTGGGCTGACTCCAAGGGGCTGTTTCCTTGGCTGCACTTTTCCAGGATGTTTCTGGGTCACTTGATTCCGTATGAGGCATTACCTGGACTCGTGTGAGCTGTGTCACCCCTCATCAGTCTCACACTGTGGCAATAAATAGAGTCCAAGTGGAGAGAGAATTTTTTTTCCGCCCTGAAGTATGTAAAAGAAAGGGCTGCAGGAGTTGGAGATGGAGCATCACCTGCCTCAGGCTCCCATGCAGATCCCAGCAACGTATCACACTCCAGGCTGTAATTCACAGGACATATTAATCATGTAACAAAGAAGTCACTTGGGATGTTGGAAAATAAAAGCAATGATGAAAAAATAATTTTTTTTCAATTGGTGTGTAATGAGGCAGGTTTTCCCCCACGCAGGCAGGTTCCTCCCTGGGAGCAGAGCCTTGCTTCCTGCCTGCCCAGGGGCCCACGACCCTGCTCTCCGTCACACGCCATGAACCGTGCTCCTCTGCCCAGCACCACGGGAAATGTGCACTCCTTTCCTACGAGTTCCCATGAAATCACAAAAATGTTTGGGGTCTGGGGGAGGAAGCACTGCATTTCCATCCATTCCTTTCCTCCCATGGAGGAGGTTTGAAAACAACTGTCCTTGTGTCTGTGTGCGGCTCGTGCGTGGCAGCTGCAGAACGAGTCCTGCTCACAGGGTTGTGGTGAGACCACACTGCATTGGGAACCCCATAGTCAGGGAACTTCTTTCTAATGGGGTGACCCCAAGGAAGTCAGATGAACTCCCTGCACGCACGAGATGAGCCCAGACTGGGCAGAAGAAGAGCATGGCACCAGCCTGCACAATCCTGCTGGGATTTCTCCACGGCTTTCACCAGCCAAAGCTCCATGACAAAAATGTCAAATCTGGAATTTTAACCCATAACAAGCCCATGAAATCCCAGATGCATTTCCATGAAAGCACCCAGCACACGCAGTGCGATGCCAGTGCCTTGGTGCCGGCACCAGAACCTCCAGTGGAGTCACAGTCTTGTCACAACTGCTGCCAACAGGGAAACTGGTTTTACTGGACAGTCGGGTCGCAGGGAGGAAGGTATAGGGGACATATCCCTTCCCTCCCTTCAGGAGCTTTCCCAAGGGTCTTCTCCAACCATCACAAACATGCACACATGTATGCAGCTTGTGTGGGGTGTGGAACAGAGCTCATCTAATGCCACCTTGAGCAGCAGCAGCAGAGCCCATGTGTGCCCGTCTCACTCATTCCAGAGCTTTTGTGTTTATCTCTCCCTAAGACAGACGCTGGAGCTGCTGCGTGTTGCCTCCAGCAAAGTCCTGGGGAGAAGGGGGAGCGTGGCCCTGGGAAGAGGCAGCTCTGCTGCTCTGATCTAACCGGGAGTGACACAAGGGCTGGGGGCCAGCGGCGCCCACCCCCTTCTCCTGTGATCCTGGACTTCTCATCCACAGCGCTGCAATGGGGAAGTCACAGCCCGAGCAGGGCCACAGTGGGCAGCCAGGCCATGGGCTGGAGAAGAATCTTTTGTCACAGACCCCTCCGCACAGAGCAGGGGATGATTTCCTGATAATTTCCTGATTTCAGTCAGGGATCAATTGGCCACTTGCTCCCGTTCCTTCCCCCCAGGACCAGAGCCTCCAGCTCTGCATGCAAAGCAGTCGTTCCCTATTTCCAAATGCAAATGCCTCTGTGAAAGGCCTTGCTTTGAAACCAGCATTATTCCCCAGGGTCCCGACCCTCCTGCCACATCCCTCACCCCGGCCTCTAGCCCAGCCTCTGCCTCTGCCTTCCCAGAGTAACAAAGGTTACGGGAAATAAAAGCAGAGCGATTACCATCTGGGAATCATCAGGCAGAGCCCAGAGGGACGGAGCAGGCTGCAGAGACCGGGCTGACCCCACAGCCCACCACTCATGTGTGCCTCAGCCCCCCCAAACCCCAACAGCCTGCCAAGGGCTGCAGGGACCCCAGAGGCATGGTGTGAGGGGCACCGAACCAGGCTGAGCCAAACCCACTGACATCCTGCACCCCACTGAACGAGGCTGAAGGGAAGAGTGGCTGCCAGTCCCTCCCTGCACCCCGACACAGCACTTCTGCAGCCCCAGAGCCAGGCACAGACAGCCCAGGATGGCAGCAGCATACAGCCATAGCTACAGCAGGGCCAGAAAGTGCCTGGCAGCTCCATCTCACTCTGTCCTTACCCCGTGACCCGCTGCCAGTGTGGCTGTGGAGCAGGCAGCTGGATGGGTCTCACACTTTTGCTGGCCACAATGCTGTGGGTCCCTAGGCCACAGTAGGAAAGGGATGGGGATGGGGACATCCCACAGTTCCACACTCCCTGTGTCCCCTCACGGGCGGCTGTGCCCATGAATGGAGTGGCTGCTCCTCCCTGTCATCAATCTCCTGCCCTGTCCACTCTGGAGCCTGGAAATAAACCCCCTTTAACTCTCCGCCACAACCGCTCTGTTTTGGTGGCGGAGGGCCCCACATTCCTGAGTTTCAGACTGCAGCCACGTCTTCAGGAGCGGAGCCACAAGAGCTTTCTGATGGTTAATTGCTGGCACACTCTCACTGAAAACATGAAACACCCCCTGACAAGCCGTGTGATTTATTACTGCCCACTGCAAAACGGAACAAAATCAATTGGCTATTACCTCACTTAGCGAAGGCTTGTCACCGCCTGGGAGCAGGGTGTTAAAAATAAAAGCCAGGCACAGCCCCGGCTGCGATCCCCACGCTGGGGCTGCTCACCTGCTTTGCCACAGATAACACCGGGGCCATGCCCGGGCCGGGCTCCGTGTGCCCTGATCGCTGCCATGCTGGTGCAGCACCAGCTCATTCCTGCTTTGCTGTTATTAATCACACAAATGCCATTGTAAGCGCCGGCACAGCAATTTTAACAAGACGTGCAGAGCAGTGACAGAATATTTATGACAGGAATGCATCCTTTAATTAGTCAAATCCATGCAACCCTTCCTGCCCCGGCAAGGCAGACCCTCCATGCCTGGGAAGCCACCCCATACTGGTTGTGGCACTGGCAGGGAAGAGCTGTAGCCCTACTCATGGGCAGCTGGAATGTGCCAGGGAATGGGACCGTCCATCCACTCGTGTCTGAGTGTGACAGCCTGGCTTTCCTTGCCTGTGAGCTGTGTCTGTGCAGACCCCCTTGGGGTGCCCAGTGCAGGCTATGAACACCCGCACTGTGGCAATGCTGATGCAGCTGCCTCTGCTTGCACTTCCAAATACACAGGGAAACCCATTTATTGTCCTAGAAGAGTGACCAGAGAACTGCTCCAGCAGAAATCCACCTGTATTTCCCCAATGCCAGGTCGTTTCCTTGGCAGGAAAAGGGAGTGAGCCATAGACCACCAGAGAGGCAGTTGAGGTCTGGGAGCACACGCCCTGTCAGCAGTGGGACAGCTCTTAAGCCAGGGCTGGGGCAGCTGCCACTCACTGGGACACTGCAGCCAGTGCCAGGGGGACACTGCAGCCCTGGATTCACCACTGTGACTTGATGAGAGGCAGAGCACTGAGGGCAAGCAGGGGCCCTACTCCCAGGTGTTTCCATGGTCAGTGTTGGGGTCTGTGTCCTGGTGCATGTGGCACAGCCCAAGGCACTACCCACAGGGTGGGTGGCAGCTCAAGAGCTGGCAGAAGTGGCTGAGGCACATTTGCAGGATATTTCAGAAATTGAACAGTCCCTCTCTTTACATTTCATCGCCTTTGTTTCATACCCAAATCACTTACAGGCTCCTCCAGTCATAGCAGGGAGATGCTCCTCCCATGAAGCTCCAAACTGTGCACAGCATAAAGAGGCTGCATTATTTATAGACTCTGGATGGATATTTCACACGAGGTCCAGCCCATTCCCAGCATTCCCTCCATTCACAGATCATTAAGTAGCACTTGCTGACATACAAGGCAATGCAGTGAGTGGGGAACTTTGAATATTGCCACCCAGCCCCACTGTCAATGAGATTCAGGATGCAATCATCTGCAGAAGGGTGACAGTTGTGCCCTCCCAAACAAATCTCACCTCAAAGCATCCACGCAAGCACCCAGCACTAATGCTGTTGCAGGAGGACCCATGGGACCCACATGGCCTGGGCACCACCAAGGGGACATGAAGGCTGCCAGGGCCCATTAACACCATTGCTGAGCCTAAAAGGGGTTCCCTCCCCACTGAGCTCATGGCTGCAAGGTGATCAGCCTTGTGGGGACAAAATCCCTCCAAAACCTCAGGAGCAGCACAGCACAGAAGGGCCATGAGGGCAAGAGCAGACCCCAAGAGTTTTACATGGCAGGTACAAGAGGGGGTCTCCAATGTGAGCAGCATGAGCAGATGTTTGTGTCCAGGTGCTGCAGGACACCTTTCATGGCTGCCAAGTGTTCTGTGCCCTGTGACCATCTTAGCTGGGGTGCTTGGAGCTGCCAGTGGCTCTGCTGCTGCCCCCAGACCCCACTTCAGATGGGCAGACACTGTCCCTGCTAAGGGCTCATGGCCACCACATTCCTGCCTACAGCTGGAGTAAACCTGGGGCTGTGTCTGCCCCCACCTCAGGCCACAGCCAAGCAGAGACAATGGCAGGACGTGACTGTGGGGACATCTGTGCCTGATCCAGGAAACATTTTGGCATCTAGTAGAAGCAGTGGGCTGTTAAAAAGTAAAAAAAGAGATGTGTGATTGCAAGAAGATCTGGGATACATTTGCAGGCTGCAGCAGAGCATTTCAGAAGAGGACAAAGCTGAGATTCCAGTTCCCAGGAAGCCTGACACCCTGCTCCATGGACTGTGACCCTGCCAGGAGCTGGTCATGTCACCCCCCCAAGGGCTCACCCTTTTGCCCAGGGACTGCCTGGATGCAGAGGGAGGCTCACTGCCCTCCCAGTCCCCAGCTGCTGTGGCCATGCTGCAGGCCTGTGCCCTTCAGCAGGACAAGAGTTCTGTGTGTCCCCTCAGTCTCACCAGTGCAGAGGGTGGCCAAGGGGTGACATGGGGAGGCTGAGGCCCACAGCAGAGCACCTGCATCCCATCCCAAGGGCAGGTGACCCTTGGCCATGCAGACCTCCCAGGGAACAGCAGCCTCCTGCTGCCCCTCACTTGGCCACAGCTCTGTGCCCCACTCTCACCCAGGTTTCCTCTGCTGAGGCCAGCGCTGCAGGTCAAGGTGACTGTCCAGGTGGTGCCACCAGCCGCGAGCTTGTCCCCAGGAGCACAAGGCCTTGCTGGCATACACGAGGGCTGCAGCAGCACCTGCTCTGGGAGAGCTGTGGCTCATCTGGTTCCAGCCCAAGGCCACCCTGCACGGCAGCACTTCCATTTCAGTCCATGGCGCGGTGTGCTGCAGCGACGGGAACCATGGGGCCAGTGGAAAATGGGGCTCTGAGCTCATGCATCTTATTTTAGCTCCCCATCCTCTCTGGAAGCTATCTCAGGCATGTTTTGGGAATACAGCAGGTATTTTTATGAGTGGGATTTGCAAGGGTATTTTCATCTTAGACTTGGAGACAACTGGGCCTGCTGCCAGGTTTAGGAAGCGCAGGGGCAAGAAACATGAAACTGGTGAGAGGTAGGCTTCCCACTGGGGCTTATATTTAGCTGAGGGGAGCAGGAGCACTAGAAAATGTCCTGCATGGTGCTCCCTGTGCCAGACCATCCCTCAGCCGGTTCACTGAGGCCAACCTTGACCCAATCCAGGAAAGGCAAGGGGAATGTGTCCCGGGCGATGGCACTTGTCCGGCTGGGCCCACCTGGCACTGCCGAGACCCCGGCTGCCCTTTGGATCAGCTGTCACCAGCAGAGCAGCGGGTGCGGAGCGAGCAGGACGTCACCTGCGCCGGGGGAGCTGCCACTGAGCAGCACCCATGACAAGGACAATGAGGGCCGGGGACACAGCGCTGGCCGGGTGCTGCGCTGGGCCCGGGGCAGCAGAGTGGAGCTGTCGGGCAGGATGAGCAGCCCAGGCTCAGCCCCAGGACACACACGACGGGCGGGGTCCCCTGGGTGCCACGGGGTGCTGCCCAGTGGGGGACGACAGCTGACAGCTGAGCTGGAGGGGCCGGGGAAAACCACGACCTTGCAGTGACACGGGCCTGGCCGTGCCATGCTGTGGCAGGGAACATGAGCTGAGCAGCTGCGTGGTGCTGCTTGGCCAGGGGCCGAGGGGCACGGGCTGCTGGTAGCCAGCACCAGAGCTGCTCAGAGGCCCCTCAAAGACCCTCCCTAGCAAGCAGGGCTAGCTTTCTCCAGAAACAAAATGCCTTCCTAGGGAAAAAAAAAAAAAAAAAAAAAAAAAAAAAAAAAAAAAAAGACAGCTTCAACCAAGAAATAGCCACAGGCAGGTTTTGTTTTTAAAGCATTTTTATTTTCTTCATTTTGAATTGAATTTTTAAGTGATTTGTCTCACTGAAAATGGACACATTTTGAAATCCCATGTGTTCCCTCCTCTCTGCCCAGAGGGGGTTGGCTGCTGACCCAGTGCAGCGAGCTGGGGGGCTGAGCCACAAGCTCCTCATTTTCTGTGCCAGCTTTGTACCTTTTCCAATGCAAAGACAGTCCTCAGAAAGGGGTAACCTCAAGCAAATATCCCCCCTCTCCTGTACCTGGGACTGGTTTTACTGCACCTGGCAAAGAGGGCCAATAGCTGGAGGGAGCAGAATCAGAAAACAAGATTTCCTTATCACTCTCTATTTTATAATCAAACTATGCACCATCCAGTGCAACCCATCACTTGTGGGGGTTTTAGGCCAGCACTCACTGCTCTTCCTGAATTCCCGAGAGTCTCCTGAACAGCCAGCACCGACGAGAGCCCTGATCTGACACGGCACAGGAGCCCTTGAGCTCCAGCTCCACCGGCATGGCTCGGAGCGGGACACCCCGAGCCAGGCCTGCTCCAGTGCCACACAGCACCGAGGGGACCTGGTCCTTCGAAAATGCTTTTGCACCACACCGGAGCAGCAGCACGTGATGCTCCACCATTTCGGTGGCCGCCCTGCGCCCGTGAAATGGTGTCGGCACAGCTGCAGCACCAGTGGCTGCCATCGCAGCCCCACTGATTACGGCGCCCTTGTCACGCCGCTCCGCGAGCGGCAACGGAGCTAAATTAGAGCAACTAATTGCACGTCTCTTTGAAACAATCAGAATGACAAATCAGTGGTAATCTCTTCAGTTCTAGAGGGAAGCTATTGCGGCTCGTTCACAAGGATTAATCAGCTTTTCATCAGTGTTATTATACCAGCGCTGCCTCGGGAGAAGCCCCGAGGCCACGCTGGCTGGGCTCACACCACAGGGACACGGAGGCCGCTGGCGGAGGAGGCAGCATGGCCAAGCTGCTCCCTCCCAGCCCTTGTCCATTGGCAGAGCTGCCACATCCACTCCCAGGCTCCGTGGCCCTCGCTCAGGCTCTGCCCGGGGACAGCTCTGCCCGGGGGGCTGCACACTGTGGGCAGCAGGAAGCCTGGAGGGAGGCTCAAGTCGAATGTACCCCCCTCAGTGTGACTCTCCGATACACAAAACCATTCTAATGATCGGTGCCAAATCAGAGATCAGTCAAGGAGAAATAACTACAGGTCTCTTCCTTCTACATAATCAGCTGCAGGAGACGCCCTGGTGCCTCTCCCCGAGCACAGGGAAGGTTTCTCTCCATGCACCACCAGCAGTGCTTTGTGTCTGTCTGGGGCTGCTCCGCAGAAATCTCAAACACCCTCTTGAGCGGGAGCAGTCAGCAAGCAGAGCTGGTGCCTTTCAACTCGTTACCACCTGCACTCAGCAGAAAAGCACTCAGCAGCATCCCTTCTTGGCTGATACTCAACATCCAGAGGACACAGGCTGCTAGGGATGAATGACCTAGGCTGGCCTCTCCCAGCCCTACCACTGCTCCATGGCATGATCACGCCCAAACAAGCCACTTTCTGCTCAACAAAAGCTAAAATGGGAACATGTTCATCGACCTCTATGCTTCCACTGCATTTCATGGCAGTCCCAGAGCATTTGCATCTGCCCACACATGTTAAGAGCAATGATGGCAGAGAGCTTTACTGAAAATGCCCAGACCTTATGCTGCAACCAGTGGTAGTGCCCTTTGGCCAAGGCCTAGGAGGGAGGGATGCTTGAGGGAAGAAAAGCAATTTGTGACACTACTCCATGGACAGAACTGACTACTTGCTTTTCATGGGCTCATCTTCTACTATGAAAGACCTTCCCCTGGTCCACAAAGGTTCTTTTTCCCCACCAAGCAGAACTGAGCACACAAGTGTAAGCATGGGATATGTAAAGAAGAGAGAAGGCCATGGTTCTGCTACAGAAGGCCCCAGAGACAAATTCTTGATCTTTCATGCACTCAGACCAACAGCCCTCAGTGCCCGGGACAAGAGGGCTGAAGCACTACACATGGCTCTGCTGTGCCCTGGAAAAATTCTGTGGCGGGCACGTGGCATTTCAGTCCCCTGTTTCAGTTTACAGGAGCATGGGTCACTCATTCCCTCCCCAGCAGAGCCCTGCTGTCTCTGGCCAAGGGGCTGATGCTGGCCTGGGAGAAGCCTCTCCACCAGCATTGCCATGGTGAACCTGCCCATGGCTTCACCTTGTACCAAACGTCCTGGGCGCTGGGCATGACTCTTCCTTAGGTGCAGGTCAGCGCTGCTGCCACAGAGCCCACCCAGGGCAGCAGCTCTGAACGGGACAATGCCCAGCCTGGCAGTGGGAGATGGTTCTTGGCATCCAGGAGACAGTCAGCAGCAAGGCCAGTGTGGTGTTGCACGGGGGCACGGTCGGAGTGGGAATCACCATCTGCAAGGGATGGAGAGAAGATAGGATTAGCAGAAGTCAGCCACAGCCATGGAAGCCCAGCTCCCAGCAGCTCCTCCTGGCTTAGACCCTAAACCTGCTCAGCCAGGAGAGAGACTGGCATTACGTGGTCCTGGATCAGGGCCTGAGGCACCACCTTCCATGGGAAAAATATCAGCCTGCAGCCCATTGCTGGGGCTGGGGAAGGGTGTGCACAACAACACAGCAGCACTCAGAGCAGCTGAGCACAGCTCTCCTGCTGCCTTTAATAGCTCTGTGCCAGCTCTGCCACATTACAGCGCTTGGCTCACACCATCAAAACTCAACAATGCACTTGAGTTACATAAAGGTCCAGCTCGTGGAGAAGAGGCTCTTGACGTTTCCCCACAGCAAGCTTTTAGGGTACGTTAGGAATGCTAAAACCATAGATGGAAAGTGCATGGAAAGGTGAAGTCAGGCATCAGGGTCCTCCAAAACAATTAAACTAAAACTGCTGAAAAACAGACAAGGAAACATACAAGGTCACACGCTGCAACCAAAGGACCCTTGAAGTTGTTTACAGATGGTAAACGTGCACTACATGGCATGCATAACTTCAATTTCCCACTAGCACGTGTGTGGGCACACACCAAGTATAACATGTACATGAAATAATACAGAGAGATATATTTAAGTCCTCTTCATGCACACGTAAAGCCAGCATCCAGGCAACAAACTTCTGGTGAATTCAAAGCCCTGAACTGGGAGAAATCCTTAAAACCAGAAGAGCTCCCTTAACTAATTGTCTCTCATACCAGAAAACGTCTGTGCCAATCCTTTTTTTTTTTTTCCCTTCTGAATACCAAACTCACTCCTACCTGGATTTGCCATGCTGCTGCAGGACCTCTGATGCACACAGTTTACCCAGTGCATGTTAAAATGCCCATGAAGTACCAGGCTGTACCTGCCCTGCTCCAGATGATTCTCTGCAGATCCCCACTTGCAGCTTCACTCAGGCCGACTCACTTAGAAAAGTCTGAAAGTCAAAGCATTGCTCTCACTGAGGGAATGTCACGGTGTATTTCGTTACTGGGGCTCACAAATACAATCCTTCCCCCATGCCCTGCTGTTGTTGCCCACAACAAAGGCGTTTGGGATCAAAGGAAAGGGTTAACCCCCATGCAGTCATCGCTTGGAGTCCTGGAGGTCTGAGTGCTGCCAACTCCTGAAAAATGGCCACCAGGCAGGCAAGCTGCTGAGAATCATCAGAATAAGATTGGAAGGTGTCCACATCAATCAATCACTTGTTGACAGATGACTGGAAGCCCCCACTGTGCCCGTGGACAGCTGACCAACTCTCGGCTTAACCTGGAGTCTAACATTAGCCTGTTTGCTTCGTGTGGGTGGCTGCTGCGTTATGACCTTAATAGTCAATCAATCTTGCAACGAGCAGTCTGTCTGGCAGAAACATTCATTATCCATCCTATTCATGCATTGAAAAGCTTTATCTTCAAAAACTCTGCCTCACTTAGGGAGGAATAACAGAACCCTGAGCAAGAAAATAGGCCCAGCCCCAGTTTCTAGGGAGAATCCAGATGTTGGGGCCGAGCTCCCACAGCCACTGCAGCCCCAGATCCGGGGGCACTCAGGGCAGGGCTTGGCCTCCTTTTTATTTCTGGTACTTATTCAGGCTGCTTTGAGGTTGCTGCTCTTGCACCAGCAACTGCTGGAATCAGTGCCAAGAGGAAGACAAGGGGGAGAGATATAAAAGGACAACAAACACACATCAATTAAACCTTGCAAGCTGTTAGTCACACTAGTTAATAAGTTCTTTCTATCTGTAAAGTGCTCTTAGTGACAAATCCTTTAACTGGTACTCAGAGCGTTATTATGGCTTTCAAGATGCCTCTGTCTTTCATGTGCAGCTTCTTGTACACATGTGAGTGCTCCCCGTTGCGCAGTCTGTTTACACTAGTTGTGAGAAGACATCATCAAAGCAAACTGAAAGCAACACTAAATGCTTGAGAAAAACAGAATTTATTCACTGCTGCCTGCTCTGCAATCGCCTTTCACTTAACAAACCACTGCAACTGCAGCAGCAGGGGCCAGGAAGCTGGGCTGGCACAGCAGCCTTCGGCCTCTCCGGGCATCACCAGCAGCATCCATCTCCCAGCATCAGTCAGGGGGACCTGAACCTGCTCCAAGCAGCTGAGACCTGGTGATCACAGCTCCGGGGATGAGGAACTGCAGGAGCTGCCCATCCCCTGCTGTGGCCAGTCTGTGTACCAGAGCTGTGCCTGGGACAGGACAAGGGCAGCTCCTGTGCCCGGGGTTGGCAACCAGAGCAATGCCCCAGCGGTCCTCACCGTCACTCATCCCAGCCATCCCTGTGCCTTGGGGCACCCAGAGGGTGGTAGAGGCTTTGTTTCAAAGAGCTGAAGCCAGACGAAGCTTTGTGCAAGGTGAAGGAAGGAGAAGAGCTTGAGAGGAGCACTCCTGCCTCACTCACCACCTGCAGAAACTGGAACAGGGTGAACACCCACGGGTGCCCCATGGGGCAGTCTGCAGAAGCCCCTCCATTGCTGGCTGGTCCCTGTTCAGGAGAGGGACAATGAGAAGGTGGCTCCATCCTCACCTGCATCACACAACATCCCAGGAGAGCAATATGTGATACACAGCAACACAAACACACCAGCACCAGGCAGGATGGGGAGCTGATCCCAAGTGCCCTGTCCAGGGCCAGCAGCCACACAGCACCACAGGATGCCCTTACAGAAACCATCCTCTCCTTACTCAAAGTCAAAGCAATTAGGGCCCTGCAATGTTAGATTTAAAAAGAGACAGTTAATAGGAGATCTTCCATAATCCTTCACACTCAGGCTGCCAAAGCAGCCACAGTTCAGCAGGCCTTGTCCAGGCTGATTGTATGTCCTGAAAAATGAACAGTAACTTGCACAGAAGCAAGTTATGTTTCTGCAAACTCTCTTCCACACAAAGTAAATATTAATCACCTTAATAGCCATTAATGTGTAATGGTCATTCATTAAATTCAGGAAAATACAGGGCCTCAAAGCAATCATGTCATGGTTTCAGTACCCGGGGCACTCACCACACAGCATCTGTGCCCCCTGTGCATGGCACGTCTCGGTCCACTGAAGCCACCCTGTTCACGTGGCACCCACCTGCCAGTGGCAGCACAGCCACGCTCCCAGACCATGCAGCAGGAGCAGCACTGCCACATCATCACCTTCTGGGTGTGCACAGAGAACAGCTCACTCTGCCAGGACAGCCACCATGGCTCCCTGTGTGCTGAGCAGCTCAGTGCCTTGCTTGACCTGGCACCCATCCACACAGCTCCTGCAGCAGCATGGTCCAGCACAGAGGAGCTGTGCCACTGGGGAGTGGGGTGGCAGCAGTGGCGTTTGGGGGCCCTCCAGGCTATCAGTTGCAGGTGACAGCATTAGATCTGCTGCCCCAGAAAGTCCTCTGTGCAACCTGGCCTCCTCCGGCCAGCTCAGGGCTTCACGGACGGTGTCAGGTGGCAACTTTCTCAATTCTGACCTTGTTGGAATTTGCTGCTGGGGGGGACACACTAGTCCATAAAGTTCCCATTAGTGTAAAAGCAGATGTAAGCACTTTGCTGGCAGAGCTCAGCAGCAGGGAAGCCTGCAGTTGATCAGTTCTGCCTCGCTGGTCACTGCAGTCAACAGGAATTACCGCAGAGGGTTCCTGTGCCCCTCTCTCTAAGCCCACCCCTCCAAAAAGAATGGTTTAAAGAAGCCAGCCAAGTTCAGGCAGCACTCCAGGATAACACAGTAAATCCACGTGATACGTGCCGAGGGGGGGCAGCCCCGGGCGGGAATAGCCAGCAGGAGAGCAGTGTGCATTTGTTTATTGCACAGAACAAATCTAAGTATGGGGAGGCACTGCTGCTCCCGTGAGGAGCTGGTGACTGCAGGGCCCTTGTGCCACATGATCAGCACAGGACCGAGGGACAGGCAGGTGGCAGCTGGGACTGGCCTTTGCCATCAGCTCCCACAGGGACACCCAGCACCCCCGGACTGTCACAGCCAGGGAGCAGCACCTGCCCCTTCCCACGGCACCAAGGGCACGAGGGGACTGCCAGCCCCTGGAGCACCTCCTTGGGCTGGGGACCTGAGTGCAGCCCCACAGACCCTGGCCACCAAATGGGCCACAGTGCTTGGCTACAGGGAGGAAAAAGGCAGCAGTAAAGGCTGCTGTGGCCATGGTGCTTCCTGTCACTGGAGGAGTGGGACTGCCAGTCCTCCACCCCCCGTGCTCCCTCTCCATCATGCTGTGCTGAGAACCAGCACCAGCTGACCTGGTTTCAGCCAGTTTTCCTTCATGATTAACACTCTCTGGGCCCATGCTCACTCTGTTATTCTCACCAAATTAAAGAGCAGTCCTGGATCCTCGTTAGATTTGCTCACATTTGAGCAGTGTCATGTGGTCAGTAGCCCATGGCAATACACTAAATTAAAGGCCTAATGCAGAATCCACCTACAAGCCTGACAACTAATGAATTGAGGGCTTCAGGCCCCAGAGGAGCTGCGCTGGGATGAAGCCACTTCACACCGAGCCAGAGCAGAAGTGCAGTCCCTGGGCTGTCATTCAGAAATAAAGAGTTGTTGAATTTTATTCACCACAGGACACAGAAACAACAGCATGTCTGTAACTAACGCTGGTTTGCCAGAGAGCCAGGCAGCAAGGAGCCTTCTCAGCACTGATCCCCCAGGGCACAGCGGCTCCTGCCTGAACACCAGAGGTGCTGCAAATGACCTCCCACTTGGTTTCAATGGACTGGGTATGAGTTCCTATCAGGGACACCCTGACTCTTCCCTCTGGACAAAATTAACACCTCCACCCACTCCTCTAAACCATGGTGGCACAACACAGCCCCTTCCTGTGCCCCCAGCTCTTCCTTTGGGCCCCAAAGGGTTCAGGGGAGCTCAGCTGCCACAGCACCGAGTCCTCAGGCACCAGCCATCACTGATGGGGCTACACACGAGAACAACAGAGTGTGGCTCCCACACTGGGCTGCTAGCACCCTCTCCCCATCCCCAGCAGCAGCTGGGCAAGTGCTGGATGTAAGCTCTGGGGCCAGTGCTGCGGCCATCAATTTTGCTCTGAAGCATTTCAAGTTGGAGCTGAAGCCTGGAAAGGTTCAGCCTGTTGCATCAGACAGCTCCAGCCCTGCAAAGGTCAGGGCTGTTTTGGTAAGGAGCTGTTTGCTGAAGCCTCCCCCTCCCCCAGATCCCTGCTCTCAGCCACAGGCTCCTGCACCCATAGCCCTCCCCATGCACACACACTTACACTCTGCTCAGCCTTTGGAAATGGAGAAGCTCCACACCAGGACACTGCTCCTCACAGTCAGCACACATGTGCCATCAACTAGGGGCTGTGCAGTGCTCCTGGGGCACCCAGCGTGGCACTGGGGGATCTCACCTCCTCTGTGCCCACCCCTCATGTCCCTGCTACAGCTGGGAGCCCAGGCAAGTCCTGTGCCAGGTAGTGTTGATCCCTGGCCAGGTGTGCACTGCCAGTGCCAGCACCCACCGTGCGTTCCCGATGGTCACAGTCATGGACCCTGTTCACTTCCCTCCTCATCTCCAAAGCAGAGCAGAGCCATAGCACAAGGACAAAGCAAGGTGTTCTCTGTCAGGCTGGTCTGAAACACCCTGGGAGGAGCTGCCCCAGAAAGCAGCACACTGCAGAGAGGACACTCAAACCTTTGGTCTTTGGGGGACAGGAGAATGCTCCCAGTGACCCCCCAAAACACCGTGATGGGGGCTCTGCAGGCACGTCACTGGGTGGTGCAGAGCAGTGCAGGGAGAGTGGTGAGCTCTATCATAGCCACCCTTCAGCCAGGCACAGGGGACTGTCCCCCTCTCTCTCCTCTGTGCAGCTGCCATCCATCCATCCATCCATCCATCCATCCATCCATCCATCCATCCATCCATCCCAGAGAGGATGGCAGGGCAGGGAGGAGAACTTAAGGCTGAGATGTGTTAATTGATGCCGGTGCACAGCCCATCCTCCCCACATTCCTCCATCTGGACAAGGCACCACCACTTCTCTAAAGCCATCTTTTCATCCTAAAGCAAGAGCTGCATTTTAACATTAATTCTTTTTTATTCCTAGACAGACTTAAATCTCATCAATTTTAAGACACTTCAAGCTCTCTTTAGCAGTCCCTAACATAATTCTCCTAACTTAAGATACAAGATACTAGATAGAAGTAGCCAATCCCATTTATAATTGTATATATGACCAGCAATTCAAATTCACTTCCCTTGATTTAATGTCCTATTTGTATTCTATCAATAAATGGAGTTCTCAGGACCATACTTAAATGGAAGCAGCACTATGCTCTGATAGCCAAAGCCAGCAAAAAAAAATTGCATCACTAAACTAAAATGTCTTGTAGTATATGATTCCTTGACTTATTGTTCTCTCCTCTTCACTGCACTTGAATATTAACTGTTGTATTAATAGCTCACTCTTAATTATCCATGAGTAATGTACTACAACCAGAAAATTAATGGAGGGAAGCACCACAAAAATGGAAAAGAATTCTTCCTATCCCAGATATATTTTCAAGCATACAATGAGAGGAAGAAGATACACACACTGCCTTGGACACAGCCAAAGAGGCCAGTGCTGGGGAGGGTCCATTGCTGCACCCCAGGGATGGGTCCTTGCCCTGCTGGATTCTGCTTGCCATGGGAGGGAGGTTCTGAGCAGGGGTCCCATAATGATCCCAGAGAGCTGGGGTGGTCTGGAGAGGGGCAGCAGAGCCAGGCAGTGACTTGGTTCTCCAGCCCAAGACGAAGGAGATGAGTGGGACCAGAGTGAGAAATTTACAGGTGTTAAGGAAGACTTTGCCACAAAACACATAATTCACCTCCAGATTTCACTATAGAAGGAATCTGAACTTGAAAAGACTGACAAAGGACAGGCTGTTTTCATGGATAATGTGGATTCTCAGAGTTAAACGTTACAGCTGACAGGAGTGCAAAAATATGCTGCACCCCTCATTCATCACCACCCCTGTTCTCCAAAGGGCACCCGAGAGGGAGGATCTCTCATCTCTGCCAGGACATTTCTGCTCCCTAGGAGCCTGTTGGGAAGTGCTGCTCACCATGATGCCATGACACAATGTCTCTGCCCCGAGCTGGGACCAGGGACAGTGCCACCGTGGTTCCTCCAAGGCAGCCAGGAGCTGCATAGGCAGGGCCACCGCATCCATCTCCATGGTGCGATCCTGGGGCTGCTCCAGAAGACTGGAATGGTGAGGTGCCTAATTAAATATGTGCCTCCCAGTGCTGGAGCCCTGCAGCAGCCATGAATTATGCAGCGGCTCACTTACATGTCAGCAGGATCACAATATTGATGAGCTATCCTGCATGTAATCTGATAAAAACCAAGATAAACTCAGCAAAAATTGAGTGTAATATGATCCTTTCCTTTCAATAAACCACTTCCAGCCCAGCACTGGGAATGTCTCTGCAGGCTCCCTGCTCACCTCGGGCAGCAAAGTCCATCAGTTCCTCAGTATGGCCCAGCAGGGGCAGGAGCAGCAGCATGCTGACAGCATTCCCCTGCACCTGCAGGGCAGCACTGTGTGCCTGTGAAGCCTACCTGGGGATATTTCTATGTCCTGGTGCTCTCCACAGCGCCGGTGCATTCCAAAAGGTCTGCGTTTTGGCATTTAGATTAATGCTGGAGACAGGGAGGAAGAAGTTGCCATGTGTCACGCTGACTCCCTCCTCTCTCTCTGAGCAAATGAAGGATGACAGAGTGCAACTCCCACTCGGAAATGCTTTCCAGTGCTTACGCAGACCCAGGTCCGACTCCAGCTCCCATGACGAGCCAACTTCTTTGTAAACCTGGGCCGGATGCTTTCAGTGCCCTGGGAACAGCCAGCAGCACAGGCTCCTGCCCTCAGATAAAACACATTCTCCAAGGAACACCTCGAAGAGAGGGGAGAGGCTTCTGGCCACGTTTGGTCACCAGATCCATGCAGAAGGCTGAGGGCTGCAAGCCAAGGACAGAGGATGCTGCTCCCTGCCCCAGCACTTCCCCAGTGCAGCAGGGATTGGTGCTGTTCCCCCTGAACTCAGCAAGACCTTCAGAGAGCCCCTGAGGGTAAGCAGTAGCCACCTGCCCAAGGCAGGGGAGCCCAGCCCACCCCCCTTCCAGACAACACTAGAGGTGATGAGCAGAGAGCAAAGTGACTGTCCTCACCCTGGGGACACACGCTGGAGCCTCCTCAGAGCCTCATTCCCGATGTCCCTGTCCCATCAGCTTCAGGGACATAACGAGGTGATCACTTCACTAACAAGAAACAAGCAGTGGATGAAGTATAGGCAGGAAGGTTACACCAACTCTGGAGCCTGTTGGACACTGGCAGGGGCTGGGGGTCCTGTGACAGCCCATAAACCCCACCACCAACCCCAGTGCTGGCAGGTCATTGCAGAAGAGGTGACCATCAAAAGCCTGTTTGACCTCCCGAGGGACGTTTGTTTCAGAGCACAAGAACAAAGTTTCAAAAGCAGAGCACTGCTGGTTTTCTGTTGAAATGGTATTTCAAATCCATAGCAATGTAAAGAGAGAGGAACACAAAGGCCAAGAAAGATTCAGACTGGGGGATCTGCCCAAGAAAACCAAGAAATGGCAGTAAAATAAATGACTGATGAATGCAAATACCTCACTAGCTGAGCAAGTGGCCAGCTCCCAGCTTTGCTGCTCCTCTCTCCACACCTCTCTCTGGCCCATGGGAGGGCATTAGCTGGGTGAACCCCAGCTGGAATCTGCTCTGAGAGTCGGGGGTGACCACACCATGTGCCAAACCAACCAAGCATAGGCAGCACCAGGCTCTCCATAGCCACAAGTTCCTCCAGTTCCTGACATTACAGGAGGGGTCTGGATCCAGACAGGTCCTCCTTGCCCCAAAGGCTGCTCTCCCTCATGCCCAGGGGGTCTACACTGGCCCAGCAGGTGCAGCTGGGGGGGAATTGGGCTGGCCCAACACCCTGCAGGGGTCTCCAGCCCCACTGATAAGCCTACAGGGAGGGACAGGAATGTTGCTGCCTGGAGACGCCTCATTTCACAGATGTGTCTGTGTCTGCGCAAGAGAGAAACTTTCACAGTTTTACTGCTTTTCAAATATTTTAATGCAAGCCATTTGGTGTCATATTTTTAAAAAAATGGGTACCAGCACAAGCTACATGCACATTAGCAACTGTCTCTCTATTAGTGTAAATACAAGAAGCAGAAAAGCACAGTCTGACTCCTAATCCATATGGTTATTCCAAATAGATTGCATGGTCTTAAACTTTGGCTTATTAGACTGGATCTTACATATGGAAAGAATTAAAATGCTGGATTTACAGTGCAGGCTAATCAGAACATGTTTAAATAACGATGCCCCAGCAGCCCCAGAGGGTCGCAGCCTCCCAGACACCTGGTGGAGAGGCTGATCCTGCTCCCACAGAAAGCACCTCCCCAAAGCCCGGCGTTGCAAGAGCTGCACCGTGGCGCAGGGCAGGGCAGGATCCAGCCTCCAGCACTCCAAGAGAGCAGGCTGCAAGGAGGAAATACCTCATTTCCCACCGACTAGTCCATACAAGCAGAGACAATAGGGCCAAGTGTGCGCTGCCTGCAGTGCTCCCTCGTCGGAGCGCTGGCCAGCACGGGCTGCTCTGCCCTGACTCTTCCTATCTGAAAAAGCCATCAGCCCGCCTGCTCCTTCACTTAGAATGAAAGGTCACTTCAGGGCTTTTAGGGTGGTTTTTTTCAAACAAAAGAATTATCTCGATTTGAAAAAAAAATACTTTGCCTGGAGATCACAAAAGCTATTAAAAGCAAAGCATGATATCACTGTTAACAAAGCCATAACTCTTGGGAAGGTGGGTATACATAACTTACTTCTGCTAATTCATTTCTGGACAAGGCCAGGCTCATCTTGGGTGCTTCAATACTTGCATGTCCACCACCCCAGATCTAAACATATCCCCCCAACAGAGTCTCCTTGCAGCAATCCAAGCCTCTCTCCTTTTATTCCACTGATGTTGTTTCCATGTGAGTCAGTTGCTTTTTTATTGCTCCTCTAAATACAGCTTTCTCCAAAGTTGCTGAATTTCTAGACTTGGAAGCATGACAAAAGAATGCACTGATTCACCCCCCTCCACACAGCTGGCTGACACCTCCCCTGGAGCCGACTCACCACAGGGAGGGTGACCAGAGTGAGCCAGTGTGAATCCAGCAAAGGAGATGTGGTCTGGGGAACTGGAGCCCAGCCACATCTCCAGCCATCCTGGACTCTCCAATCTGCCTCTCTGCTGACCAGATGACAAGCCCCAAACCTGGTCCCACACCAGCCCCAGGACTGGTCCTGTATTGTGCCACACCACCCAAGCTTCAGTCCATGTGCTGGAGCCAACACCATCCACAGGAGTGCAGCCCCCTCAGCTCCACCCAGACTCAATAACACTGATCAGCAACACTCCTTGTCCTGGGGGGTCATCAGAGGCTGTGCAGAGCAGAGGGGGAGAGGGTTTCAAAAGCACAGCCAGCCCCTTAATGACTACATCAAGTGGCAAGTCAGTTGTTAGGCTCTTTAACTGCCAGAAAAAATCCGCACCAGGGACCCGAGTGAGTGTTTAGCGTCTCCTCCACTCCCTGGTGCTGGGAAGTGTGCCACAAGCTGAAGGGCAGCCCATGGCCAGGGAGACCAAGAAGCAGGATCACACCCCCAACCCACACATGCTCCCTCCTCCTCCTCAGCCCTGGCCACAGAAATCCACGTGCTGGGCTTCCAACTTGCCACCAGGAACAAAAGCCAGCCCCTCCGTGGAGCTGCAAGGGGGCTCAGCTGTGCCAAGCTGGCAGCACCCAGCACAGGGCAACTTCCTGGGCAGGTCCAGAGAGACAGCTGAAGGCCAGAATGGTTTCCCCATGCCAGCTATACAGGAGCACCTTATCTGTGCTGAAACCATCATCAAATTCTGCTCTCAAAAGATGCAGAAGAGCTTGGAAAGGCCACAGATGAATAACACTGTTCAAACCATCCCCTTGGTACTGAGAGCAGTTCTGCACAAACACACTGCACTGACTGTGGCTTAACAGGGTCTTCCTCTCTCCAGCCGCTCATTACTGAGGATCAGGAAAAGAGAAGGAGCATATGCTCCTTTTGGTTTTTAAGGAAATTATTAAATTGGGCTCAACTTTTCATCTTTCCCACAAAAAGGTGCTCTGTCATCTCGTGCCTGTTCACCTACACAAAGACGAGATGACATCTCTGGCTAAAGGCCGACAGTTCTGCACCTCCTTGTCACTTTTAACAAGAAAATAATCCTGCAGAAACACTTGAAAAACAAATCGGAGTTGACACTCCTCATCTGCTAGGTACACTTTACAAAAGGAAAGAAATACTGCATTAGCGTTTGACCTCCTCACCTTTCTGACATTGGAAGAAAATAAAGAGGGAAGGCTCAGAAAAGCTGATGCTGAAGTGAGAATGTCAGGAGAGCAGGCAGAGCTGGAGGCTGGAGCCCCCAGCACAGCGGGCAGGGCAGGGCAGAGCAGGGCCAGCCCAGGCAGACGGGAGCTGTGAGCTGAGAGCATTGAGGAAGCTGCAAGGGGCACACAGAAGTCCCAGGGATAGGTGAAAAGATGCTTCTGCAGATGAGGGCATGAGAACTTAAAGAGGGACCATCACCAAAATGCTTCTCAGCCCAGTGAAGCCCTGGGGCTCTGCCCTCGGGCTGGAGTCAGTCCCTCCACATGTGTGAGCCAACATCCTCCCACTTGCCTTATCCCTACCCCATAGCAGCCCTGTTCAGCTCCATCCTTGCACCATTACATAGCTGTGTAGTGCTGAGTGGCTCCTTGCACTCACAAGAGACTGCCTTGTCCTGCTCTAAATGCTCCTGAACCACGCAGCACACTTCCAGCTCCTGACCTCTGCAGCCCGCAGGCAGGAACGAGAGGATTTCCTCAGCTTCCAGCACTGTCAGCTGCTCCCTTCATTCTGGGCACGGTGGATTTCACCAAATAAGTCATGCTAACCCCACCTCCTCTTCCCTGAGCAGAGAAATAAAGAAATAAAACTGAGCTTTGTCTTCTGAACAGCCAGACACTCTCCATGAGAATTCTCCCAGCACAGGCAGCTCGCCCTTTGGACACGACACTCGGGTGACTTTCCACGTACTCAGGCACCAGATGGTCTCACTGCTCCCCCAGTGTGGCTGGGCACAGCTCTGCTGCCGCCTCGCCGGGCACAAGTCCTTGCCTGTAGGAGGTGGGGGCACTTCGAGGAACTCACAGAAATATTTTCCCACCGGTAGCTGTCGGCCTGAGCTAATGCGACATGACACGTATCTCACTAGGAACAATGTGCTGACACTCAGAGCCTGCTCACCATGTTCCCGACCGTGCCACTGTCACCGCAGCGAGACCACGGGCAGGGGGATACATTTCCCCCCTGAGCTTGTTTCGAGCACCCCTTTGAGGTGTCCAAGGAAGGCCTGGCAATCCCTCCACAAGACAGCTTTGTAACAGGTAGCACAGTACCATGGTAATGTCAGCTGGAACAGGACAGGGAGAGAGGCAGTGCTGCCTGATAAAGAGTCTCCTGCAAAGCCACTTTTATTAAGTGTCCAGGCACAGCAGCAGCTTCACATCCTGCAAAGATGGCCCTGGACTCTGCCCCTTCTCTGGAAAAGGTGCAGTTGCACACGGGAGCAGGAGTCAGACACGAGTGCCAACTGTTCGCAGCCTAAAGACAACCCTTCCACCAACAGCTCGGTCTGAGAAAGGGCTCTGGTATCTGTCCCTGCAACACCCCCAGGAAAGTGGATGGGAAGTTCCTGGGACAGATCCCCTCCAGGCTGCAGGTGGGGAAATGCAGGGAGCATGACAGAGCATGGTTTGTGTGCCGAAACCCCGACGCCCGCCCGTGCCCTGCTTACACAACAGTGTTACACAACACAGCACTTCCCTGGCTTGCATAAGGCCAGGACCGGCACACCCGGAACGCCAGAGACGGCGACGTGCTGGGACAGCAAACCCACCACTGGTCACCCAAAAGCACATTCCCACCATGCTGCCTCCCCACTGGCCCTTCCAGGCCACTCCTGAGAGGAGGCAGCCCAGCACAATGACAAGAAACATCACAGTGTGATACCAGGAGGCAAGAGAAGGAGCTATTTCACCACATCCTGGGAAAACACTGATTTGACCCCAAATCACAGGACCTGGAGAGCTCTTCATTGCTGCACAAAGAAATCATTGTAACTTTTGGAGAAATTAAAGTAAATTTTGTTTGAGATCATCCAGGGCCAGCCCAGCACAAGAGGCAAGCAGCAGTTCCGCATATCTGCAGGTTTCAGCTGGGTGACAAAGGCAGCACCATGGTCATCAGCAGTTTTGTAGCTTCTACCCCAAGCTGTTGCAAGAAAGAGCAGCACTGCCAGGTCATGCCATACAGCAGATGTGAACTCCTGGTCTCTGCTTCAAAAAATCCATCCAGTACATCCCAGTGTGTGAAAAACAAAGCATCTACCACATCACGCAGCACAGAGAAGGCTCCTGGGAAGGATGAGGCTTGGGTTTCTCCCCAGCCACTAAAGTTTCCATTTTCTGCACCCAAGCCAGATGCCTGCAGCCTGAGCAAGGATTTACGACAGCATAAGCTTCAGAGTCCCTCTGCTTCTCAAGGAAGTATCAGGAAATAAAAGGGCAATTGCATTAGTCAGTCATCAGGAGTTCAGGGTTTCTGCTTGGTTTCAATGACAGCAGGTAAAAAAATTGCTCAGCTGCCTGACTGCAGCCAGCAGCCCTGCAGGAGGCCAGACACGTCCCTTCCCCATGTGCTGTGCACACCACAACACCAACACCTCTGCTCTGGCAGCTGCCAGGACCAAGCTCAGGTCATCCAGGGTCTCCCCCAGCCAGCACAGCAGAGCAGGTCCTAGCAGGTCCTAGCAGGTCCTAGCAGGAGCCACTGTCTCAGCCTGAGCTCTGCTCTGCTCCAGCAGTTCTTGCCTGTGCAGGGGGTTGATGGAAATGCAATGTCTGGAAGGTCTGAGCATCCCCGTGAGGTCCTCCCAGCTCGTGAGCTGGTGTGGAGCATTTCATCTCTACTGAAAGTCCCACCAAGAGGAGATCTGCCTCTTCCACAGCTGCATCCCACCAGCACCCTCCTAGCACCTGGGGACACCAGCCCTGCTCTCCATGGGCCCTACACCCACGTTCTCAGTGGTGGCAGATGTCCCCGTCAGCAAGGTCACACACGTCCCCACCCATCTGTTACCTCACAGTCTGCTCAGTGGGAAGGCCACCCATATCTGTGGGAACGCTTTTCAAGGTTACATTATGAGCAAATTCCATTTTTTTTCACAACATAACTAAGCAAATACCACTATCCAGATCTGAAACTCATCCTTGGAAACGCCATTAACATCCTCCCTCTTCCTCTGTGTGTCCCCTTCACTCAGCTCTTGGCTGGGGACCAGACAGCCAGTTTCAACCACAGTGCTGCCCCAAATAATTGGTTTCTTCCCTCATGTAACAACTCCTAAAAGGCCACTGCAAATCTTTTCAACAAAAGCTGAGGTAGCCAAATACAGCTTCCACTAGCCTCTTTCCCTCTCCTCCCCCCAGATATAAATTTTATACTTGGACCTACTAAAGTTGGCTGAAAATAATGATAACTGACAGATGCTGGGTTAAATAGGCCACAGTCTTTCCCTCGGGCCTAATTTAGACCGGATATCAAAATGATACAAAATATCATTGCTTGCCTTCACTCCATCAGGACATCTGTAGACAGACCCATATTAACTCCTTCCTGGGAACGCTGTGTTTGCACTGTCACCTTGCAAGAAAAAGCATATTTTTACCTGATCTCCTCCTGCCCTGGATCCCATGCTCCACGGTGGCTCCTAAGCAAAGTCTCTTTAGTTTCCAGCCCAGCTTAGTGCCAGGTGCTGGGCAAGTCACACCAGCCTGAGGCCCTGCCCCTCGTGGCACAGCAGCCTCAAACCATAACCCACCCAGGGCACTGCAGTGTCTGGGGCAACAGGACCCCACAGGCTTGGACACATGGCTTGCACCACTCAGGACAGGTAATTAGAGGCTGTATTCTAATGAATATGCACAAGGGGGCAGAGTCAGAGTTGTGCACCTGAGGTAAAGTTATGCATATTTTAATTTTTCAACACTTGGCAGTGCAACCTCACTTCATTCACTCGGCCTCCTGCATCTCCTTTCCTAGGAGGCTTGTTGGGTTTGTTTCTCTTCAGAGGAAAAGGAAATGTTACAAAAGAGTCTCCTTTACCTCCATCAAGCACTCAGGGTAAAGCCCACAAGCAATCCCAAGCCCCAGCCCAGACAGGGTGAATGCCACATCCTCACTGGCACCTGCCTGCACCAGAGGCAATGGGTCCATCCACTGACAAGACTGAAATGTCTAACTACCAAGTCTCATTTTCAGTTGCTTATAAATTTACCAAGGATTAACTGATCAGCCCAAATTTTCCTTGGCAAATACATCAGCTGGACTGGATATATTGATTTGAAGATTTAATTCAGAATTTCTTGGTTATTTCTGAGAAATATTTCTCATGTAAACTCTCCATCTCTCCCACTCTCTTCACTTTAGAGGGCAAAGGCACATTCCGTGTTCTGAAAAAAACATGAGTTTGATTTACAGAGTTATTGCTGTCACACAGTTACTGTACCAAACAATGAGCAGTGAAAGCAGCTCGAATAGAAGCAGCAGCATTACAGCCACCTCCAATCCACACCTGCCCACAGCTGGCTGCAGCTACCGCCCTCAAAGCTCTCCATCTCTGAGGGCTCAGAGCTCCTGAGGCCTCAACAAAACCCATAGAGTGGGCCAAGGCTGAAGAAAACACAGTTGGTGCTTTTAAGTGTAGTTGAATTCAAAGAAAATCAGTGCATCAGTTTAGAGTTATAAATGTTAAACTCCGGAAGGGGATCATTTGTGCTCCCATAGACTCATAAAACTGTATTAAACATTAAGTACTATGTTAAAAGGACATTATTTCCAAGTCCCAAAAGGAGCATTGAGAAGTTAGGAATGCCTCTGCAACCTGCATTTGACCTTGTTTCTTTCAATTGCGACAGATTTGGGTTGCACTGGTTTTCCTCCGGGCTCAGGCAGGCGCTGGGTGCTGGAGCTGCTCTGTGAACAAACTGAAAATAAAAGTGGTGGACACTGCTGCCATCAAAATCCAGCTTTGCCTGCTGGAGCTGGGAAGTGTGGGTACAGGAGACAAAAATGGTTAAGGGAAGCACACGTGCCCTCACAGAGCACTGCTTGCTGTACTCATCACCAGCAGATCCTGTGCTGCCCAGGCACTGCTGCCAGGCTTCCCACCCCGTGGGGCTGGAGAGGGGATTGCAACAGGCTGGCAGCCCCCAGAGCCAGGGAAGCAGCCTGCTGCCACCATGGCTTCACTGGAAGGCTGTGTCGTGGTCCTGCAGATCCAGGATCCCTCCCCAGCCCTGCCTTGGGCTGGATGAGTCCTGCTGCACGCTGGCTCTCTGGTGCAGGGCTGTGGGGAAGGGCACAGGGCAGCAGGGCACAGGCCAGGCTGGGCAGCAGGGTGTGCCAGTGAATTGTGCACTTAACTGGACACTGAACACAGCTGACCTGTCAGCGTGTCAGCACGGGGACTCCTAATCCGAGCCTGTGTCAGGACAGCCAACGGCCTCAACATAATTGCAGAGAAGCACAAGCTCATGGCCTGGCAGCAGAGATGCTGCTACTGATCTGACATGTGGAGCAGGGCAAGGCAGCAGCAGCCACCCAGGATCAGATCCTCTGAGCTGCTGTGCAGAGGAGCAGCACAGCCCAGGGAGCTGCTCCTCTGCCTGCCAGCCCACACCAGCCTGCAGCAGCCCAGCAGAGCTCAGCCATTGCTATCATCAAGCTCTTCCTCCTTCAGAGGGCAGGGAAAACAGGGATGTCACAGAAAAGGGATTCGCTCAGCCTGTGGGCAGCCAAGCAGTGTTTATACCTGTGTGTGGTACCTGCCACTCTGCCACGCTGAGATGTCAGGTTAAGGAGCCAAAGCATGTCAGAGCCTCCAACAGCAGCTCTGGTGGTTTTACTCACATCATTAACAAATTAAATCTTTTTATTTGGAAAGGACAATGGCAACAGCTGTCTTGTGGCATTGCACCTTTCCTGGATCACACCTTTCCCCCACGACAGTGTAAAAGGTAGGAGACCAGCATCACCTCTGCTCCTGCAGAGACATGCAGCCCTCTCAGACATCACATGGGAAACACTCCTTGGGGACAGCTGCGATGGGAGGGAGAGGCAGAAGAGCAAAGAGCAGTGCCCCTGGATGCCCAGACTTGTGCAAATACTTGCTGGGATTCCCAGCATCCACAAGCAGGAACACAGTTTGCTATATTATTTTCCAAATAAGAAACCAAATTTTCTGGAAGCACTATGAGCTGCAGGCAGTTATTAACAGGGTGCTGGTCTCACTTCTCAGCCTTGCACTGCAGGTTTGACCAGGGCACGCTGAATGGCCAACACAGAGCTGTGAGACAGCCCAAAATCCCCAAGGGCATCACTGCCAAGCACCTTCCCAGCAGGAAGATCCAAGGCCTGGATCTGTGCCCTTACCTGGCGAGGCAGGGGCTCAGGCTGCTCTACGGGCACAAGGAATAAATCTCTCCTGCACAAGGAAGCTCTGCTCAGAGCGCAGCAGGATGTGCCACGGAGCTGACATCACCACCAGCTCTCCACAGCACATCCATATGGCTGGCCAGCAGTGGGCATGTTCTTTCACTTACATTTCCCTCAAGTTTTGATACTACACCAGGAGGTGCAGCAAAGCAGTTTAATGCCCAGGGTGATCACGCAGCCAGTTCATGGTTAGAGGACTTTCCCCAGCCCAAGCAGCAATGAGACAGCATCACGCATTAGCCAGGTCGTGCTGAGCTCAGTCCAGGCATAGATGTCTCAGTAAAACCTCTCACCTTGCTCCAGCCATGCCACAAGGGCACCCACAGATATCCCCACGTGCCTCACACCTGCACACTCCCCGCAGAAGTAAACCCAGGCCTGTCAGAAGAACCAAGCAAGGCAGTGGCTGTGAAGGGCTGCTCCCCCTCCCCACCATCAGTGCCTGGGGTGCAGGCAGCCAGCGTGGGCTGCACGGCTCAGGGGGCTCCCATGGATGCCAGGGAACAAATCCCCCAAGGTCCAGAGGGGCACACCCAGACCATCTCTTGCTATCTATTTCCACCCAGCCCCAGCCACACTCCACTGGGATTGAAGAGCCATCTCTTCTCCTGGCCAAGTAGTATCTCCTCTGTGAGCAGACAGAATGAGGCAACAAACTATTTCATTTTTACTATTTGTATTTGACCTTTTTATATTGTTTGCTTTTTCCAGCATAATCCCTTAAGAACACGACTGATGATTTATAACAAAAGAATATCTCTATAGTGGGTGCCTTGCAAGACCTCTCTCCTGCTGCTTTAGAGTGATTTACTTTTGGATTAGCCTCTGATAGAGAAGGGCTCGGCTGACGATTTGCCCTCGTATATCAAAAGGGAAATCCTTAAGACATCACTATAAAACAGCAGGAAAGAGCACCTGCCTGACTCATAAACTTATATGATGTGGTTTAGTCAGATAGGCCATCTGCTTCCCTTACATACCCATATGTCCTTCGCTGTTCCCCGCTACCTCACGGGGAACTTTGGTGATTTTCTCCTTCACTTCCGCAAAGCTAAAATAGAGAAATGAATCGAATGATAAACTTTCATGCAGATGGAAACAAGTGCAGTAGCCACTGTCTCTGCCTTCCAGTTACATAATAAATAATGACAGTGGAGGTGAGGAAACACACGCCTGCTCTTCATTAGAACCATCATATAAACTTAATGTGCCAAATCATGCCTGGCCTACACCCACATGGCTCAGCCAACTTGGGTGAAGAGAGGAAAGATCCACTCTTGTAGTGTGTCCTTGCCGACCTCCAGCTGTTCCCAGCAGGAGCAGGCCACGGTCGCCAGCACGGCTGCACTCTCATGCTGGAGCCTTTTCCTGTGGGTAAGGGGTGGTTGTTCAGCCAGGGCTGGCCTCAACCATCCCAGTGTTTAGGGAAAAAATACAAAAACCTGGAGATTACTCCCTTTCCTAGGACAGAAAGACATCCTCCATCCTCATGATTACCTATTTAGGGACTGACTGAGCCAAACTAGCCAAACCTTCATTCCCAATGACTAAACAGACTTTTGTCCCCTGAACTCACCCGTGTCCCTTTTGAATCCATTTTTGCCTTGGCTTCTACAACAACCCATAACCATTAACTTCAGGGACGTATCTGAACACCATGATATAAAAGGTACTCCAGCTTCAAAACTGCTGGCTAACTTCATTACATACCCCCAGCTCTTGCCCTAGAAGAAAGCAATTAATTGCTTTCTAACGAACCTTTGCCTTCCACACATGACTGCACATGGCTGGCCAGCACCCCCAGGGACCAACCCAGCACTCCTTTCCCACAGGGACAGCCTGCTCTTCTAGCCTGCCTCGCACAGAAATTCTTTCATGCCACTTTCTCCCCCTTTCAGCCTCTTTAGAGGTTTATTCTGCCTTTTTTGCAAGACAGGGCTTGACTAGCACACCACTTGCTATTTCCAAAATGTGCTTGCAAAGCCCACTGCAGCTTCTCCACAGTGTAACTTTGGTCCTCTATCTGCTTTGGTCATGCACAGCCATCAAACACTGCTGTCCCTTTACAGCTCTTGTGAGGAGAAAACCAATAGATCCTATTGGTTTGTGATCCCAGCCACAATCCCAAGGAAAACTCCAGCACGCTGGCCTGGGGACGTGGGAAGAGCCCTGCATGGAGGCAGCGCAAGCCACAGGCACTCGTTCTGCAATGAGAGCATGTCTGCATCCTCCGGCCTGAGCACGCTGCTGCAGCGCAGGGAGAGGGGGGCTCACACCAACCAGCCCTGGGGGCACAGGGAAATCGGCCTCCCTGCAGCTCAGGGGGAAAGAAAACCTCCTGTAATTTACGTCCTTTTCTAATGTGCGTCTTGCTTTTTAATTTCCCAAAATCGAGTCCCTGGGAGTTCATTTTTCTCCTCTGCAATAGAGTAAGGCGAGCGGAGGTTTTTCCGGCTCTCTGGAGAGCTGCCTATAGCCTACCACAGAGTGGATAAAAACCCGCATAAAAAGACCACCCAAGGGACTGGGAAAGTGGTCCCTAGAGGGAAGAAAGAGGCATTTTGTTTAGAAAGGCTGAAGCACAGACAATTACCCAAAGCAGGGGAAAAAAAAAAAAAAACTGCATGAAATCTCCTGCTCAGCTTTCCCCTCTGAGAGCCCTGACAGGAGCTCTGGCTGGCACCGTGCTGTGCCATGGGCAACAGAGCTGCCAGCACAGGAGAAGGTACCAGGGAGCACATGTGCACACACATGCATGCACCAGCACGTGTCCTTAGGGAAAAACTGGCAGCACCTCAGGCACAGGAAACACTTCACTGCCCTTCCCCTTACAGAGACCCCAGTTTATTGCTCACTAACTCTGTGGAGCAAATGGCTCGAGTCCCACAGCTGATCTCCACGGAGATCCAGTTATTGCAACACTCGGAGTGCACTCAGCCATGACGTGTCCCCTGCCTGCTCTTACACACCCAGCAACAATGGCCTTGCACACCCACGAGGCCGGCAGCCTTGCTGGCCCCGCTGCCAGCCTGCAGTGGCATGGCAGGGAGTGCCCAGCGGTCCTGCCACGGGCAAGGCAGAGCGCAGCTCCAGCAAGGACTCCCTCAAAGAAATTAAAAGTGGAGAAGGCATCACATTAACCTCCTTAATTTTTCATTTCTGACACACACTGTTTTCTCCTCATTTCAAAGAATTCCAAGTTAATGTCTGGAGGGCAGAAAAATCCATTTCCCAATATGCCTGCTGCAGCTTTTTCACCAATCGACTGCCCTTCCTGGTACAATCACTGGGACATTGATTTTTTTTCCTTTTTTTTTTTTTTTTTTCTAGAGCATCATCCAAAAATCTATCAATGCAAACAGCATCTTTGAAAAAAATACCAGCAATACAAGGCAAGATGCTTCCTCCACCCTTTAACCACAATGCTGCAGGAAACCTGTGCCTGGTACCAGTTCTAGCAGCATCTAGTGTCAGGGACAGAGGTGACCCATGAAGCTCATGGCAGTGGGAAAAGTCTGGGGGAGGAGCAGGAGGCAAGGAAGAGGCTGCTCCGTGCAGCGCTGGACAGGATTTAGGGAAGTCCACTACAGACAGCTCCCTGTATGTCCCCCGCCCACAGAGGTGGGTGACAAAGGTGACAAGGGACAGACTCATCACTCCAGGGACACAGCCCAGCCCCCGGCAACTCTAGGTTCACCTTGACACCTCCGTGGGGAGGGAGAGCTTTGTCCCCCACGCCGCGGGGATGCAGCAGCCACGGGGAAGGGCAGCAGGCAGAGGAGGCTTTTCTGCCCGTGCACTGCCTTCCATGGGACAGAGCCTGCGGCTCACACAGGACCCGAGCTTGCACATACAATAGCCTGGGTTCTGGTGAACCTGGCAAAACCTGCCTCCTATTACCATGCCAGATAAACACTTCACTCAACAGTCTTGGCACTTATTAAGCACCTGGGAGAGAGACTGCCTCACGTTGTCCAAAACACTCTTAATTACTGTTTAATCAAGATCTCTTCCCCTCTAGAAAAAAAAAAAAAGAAGAAAAAAAAAAAAAAAAAAGAGGCGGGTAAAATGTATTTTCCACTGCAATCACATTACACATCTCTGTGACAAGCAAATTCTTGGCAGAGCTCAGGAGGAACACGCTGCCTGTGCAGGAGCATCGCAGCACAGCCTGCTCAGCCAAATAGCCTTAGGTCCCCCCTTCCTTAGGTAAGGAACGGAACCAGGAGGATTTCCTGGCACATGGACTAACGCCATCAAATGGTTCTTTTATTTGTTGTTGACACATGTATAACAGTAGAAGAATCACTAAATAGCCTTGTAATATCTTGATTTATGGATTATTCTTCCCTACGAATAGCACATGGCAAGGACAGCATGCCTTCATGCTGTATCTCTACTAGCACAGGAGCACTGGATTGCTGCTATTAGCACCCACAAATCCCAGGCAGCACAGGGCTGAGCCAGGCTGATCCCCCACTATCACAGGGGGTGAAGGCACAAAGCATGCGTGGGTGTTTAGGCACACATCCTTTTCCTTTTTGTAAGCTGGATTTTCCCTGAGTGACTCCTGCTTGGAGCTTTAGAACTGTGCCTGGCAGTGTGCAGCTGTTTCCAGAGGTCAAAGGCTTGGGGAGTGCTCTGTGGCATCACCAGCCTGACCACCCCAGCCAGCACAAGGCCTGGGCTTGGGGGTCAAGATCCTGCACAGAACCTCCCTTCTCCTCCACTTCACACTCAGCTCTTCCTTAAGATACAGGGGATTTGCCTTAATTGATTTAACTGGCAGCTGCAGTGCTCTGACAATAATGAATTTATATCAGAGAAGCCCAAGAAAGAGAAAGGGCCTTTAGAACAGTATCACTACACTGCTTCACACCAAGGGCCAGGTCCCAAACAGGCCAGGCAGGGCTCAGTTTGGGTAACACCACCACTGCCTCCATCACAGTCAGAAACACATCAAGCAGTGCCCTCTGAAAGTTCTGGAAAGGAGCAGGATCTGTCCAGGGTATGTGTTCCAACACCCATGTGCTGCACCTGGCTTGTTCTGTTGAAATGACAATTACCTGGGATTCAGTGCTGGTGATAGATTATCAATGGCATATGACTTTGCATTTTAACAGCCACTAATCTGCCTGCTAAACCCAGAATATCAGGTTAAATCACCTAATGTGATCTTTAGAGTAAGGCAAAGCAGAATTCTGTTGATAGTGATTTAAACAGCTGCTGGTGAAAGCATCCAAAGCAGCTCAGCTGCAATATTCCAACATGGATGGCCAGGCTTTGGGTAAAGGGGACACCTGTACAGGAGAGGGGATAAACAGACTCCCCAGTACCTTTTATACAGTGAATGCATTCAGAAGATCCAAAGCTCTTCATAACAACAGGCTTTGGGAAAAAGGCAAGAGCCCCCAGGGGAGATGGGCACAAAGGTCTCTCTAGGACAAATAAGCAAGATGTAGGTAAAACAATCTTGGAGTACACTTTAAACAAAGATTCATTTATTCATTTTTATGAATGACTGAATTTCTTCCATTTCTCCTCTCTATCCGTGGTACAACATCCTCACACAGACAACAAGCAATCTATCAGATATGTGCACATCCATGTTCACATGACAATGATGTGATCAGGAGCTGCACGACTGAACCCAACACAGACTTCAGCTCCAAATTAGTATTCAAGCACAAACTGACCTGTGTCAGTGCTCCTCAGCAAACCAAACTAGTCTAAGATTATCTCTGTTCTCAGCCCATTTACCAAATAGGTCTCGTAGTGAACATGTGCTGACTCTTGATCTAGGGAATGCATCCAAGGAAAACAGCTGCCAGAGGCTTCACTGCGAATGAACACTGTGTGCTAAAGGAGTCCCGTGCCTGACACGGAGCTGGAAAGCTGGCTGGAGGTTGAAGTGGGGACAGACAAAAAGTCCACTCCCTCAAGTGCCATCTCTGAAGAAAGCCACTCAGGGACACAAAGGGTGGGGCAGTCATTTGCAGCAACCTCCAGCCTAGAACAGTCCTCTACAGGAGCACAAAGTCCTGCTGCTCTCTCTGGACAAGTCCCCCACCCCAGACACACTGAACCCTGCCAGGTGCCTGCAGGAGCTGTGCAGAGCTTCTGTGCCTTCCCTCAGCTCCAGGGAGGATGGGTCATCCCACCAGCAGCTGGCCCAACCAAAGACCCCTCCCCAGCAGTGCTGCACCCACCCCAGAGCACAGCTCCAGGCCAGCACTGCTCCCCTCTGCAGGGGGAGGGACAGCAGTCTGAACCAGCACTAACAAACCTACTCATTAAAAACTTGGGAAGGGCTTAACTATCACTTTCCTGGGGAACAGAAACAATTTGGGAAAAAAAAAAAAAAAAAAAGCAAACATTTTTCTTTCATAAACAGGCAGTGGAGCCAGGATCTCAGTATACTGCAGCCAGGACCAGAGGCTGGGAGCAGGATGACGCCCATCTCTGCCCCAGTAGCTGCTCCCCATTGCTGCCCTGCAAAGCTTCACCACCATGGGCAAAAACACCGAGAGAAACAGGCTGGTGCTCTGTCAGTTAAACAAGACATTTCACATGTTGTGAAATTAGCATCTGACTTCACTGCTTTCTCCTCCCCTCATCCTTTGAAAATTCATTTGCTCCAAGATTTTGAGAAACTACAGCAAGGAAGATGGAAACCAGTTCAGGGTGCACAAAAGAAAGGTCAGCAAGTGCATCTGGATAACTTTTAAAAATAATTATTCATTTTCATATCCTCCTTCCGTTCTTCTGGCTGGGAACACCAGACAGGATGAATACAGCCTTCCTTGGAGCATTCTCTTGGCACGGGGTGCTAAGGGTCTTCAGAAGAAACTTGGAAAACATTCAGACCTGGGCTGTGATACCCTTGCATCTCATTAACATGCACATCCCAGTCAAAAGCTAAGGTCTGGTGTGGAGGATGTCCATCCATTTCCTGCTGAGCCCACAGCAGGATTTCTCTGGGCCTGGTTAGTGAAGTCCCAGCACAATAGTGCTGCGAGGCCCTTCATCCCGCTGTGCTTTAGCAGCATTCCTTGGCCCAGCAGAGCACACCAGCAGTACGAGACGTGAACAATGGCCAGGCTTTGTTTCCATGTTCCTGTCTCCTGAGCCCATGAGGAACATCTGGTCGCCTTCCTTCCACTGCAGAGGGTGGGCATGGGTGGGTCCCCAGTGACAGCAGCAAGGCTACAGTGAGCAGCACACCCCAAGCAGCCTATTGATCCACACAAGATGAGGCAAGACCAAGGACGTGCTTGGAGAGGTGCCTGCAAGACTTTTGCCACGCTGGCAGCAGAAATTGGAATCTATGTGAATGTCAGCGCTGCAAACAAAGCCAGGATGAAAGACTTGACCGTGGCCTGCAGAGAAAGTGGCCACTCGTGTCCTCATCTCCACAGACCAGAGCAGGAATCACCACGCTGTACAACATTTCCTGGTTCCTGCCAGGACAGGGGCATCTGCTCCAGGGCTTTCACCACATCAGAGGCAGCAGGGCAGCGCTCAGGCTCACGGCCAGTTTCGGGACCAAGAAAAAAGAGTCAGCAACTCAGCACCCCACAACCTGTGCTTAGAAGGCTTCAGAAATCTCTTCCACAGAAGTTCCACAAGAACACTGCCTGTGCAAAGCAGAGACAGTCCTGTTTCTGAGGGACATTCACCATGTGGGATTACCCAAGAGAGGTGAGGACACCAGTTTCACGCAGGAACACAGGAGCAGCCAGGGCACTCGCTCCCTACTCTGAAGGGGTTCAAGTTCCAGGTATGTTCAAGAAATGACAGAATGTGGCACTGAGTGCCACGGTCTAGTTGACAAGGTGGTCAGAGGTTGAACTCAACGATCTCAGGACTTTTCCAGCTGAATTGATTCCGTGTGTCCCTTCTCTTAGGGGTGTTTGGTAGGCGTTCCTTAGGATAGCAGATGGCAAGAGTGCAAGCACTGCTGTGCCTCTGGAAAAAAAGGCTTTTAGGAAATAAAGAAATCTTGATCCTATAATAATAATTCATATAAAGTAATGATTCAGCTTGTCTGATTTGAAAGCCAAGGCATAACTCAGAGAGAGGTTGGGGGGCTGTGAGATGTTGGCAGGAGACACCAGACACCAAGTCCCCATGAGGTTTCAGGCACATGCCTGCCCCACAGTAACCTTCTGAGGAACTCAGGCAGATCCCCTGGCTCTCACATGCCACATCTGCAGAGGCCCATGACTGCAGAGCCACTAGGACCAGGGCTGTGATGGCACAGGCAGAAACCTGGCCCCAAGCTGTGCCATGCTCAGGGCAGAGCCCTCCCCACCAGTGCAGGGTGGTGATGGAGGCACTGCCTGGTGTGTGTCTGTCCACCAAGGTGACCCAGCAGTCTGTCCTGGCTCCTCAGGGCAAGGGCCCGGCCAGCAAGCAACGCGCTGGCTGCAGGCTCAGCAGCTCCATGCAGCTGAGAGCCCAGCACAGAGGGAAGCCTGGATTAGCTCCTGGCACTGTAGGAAGTGCTATAATAGCAGAAGCAGAGCAGCAGGCAGCAATTGTGGAGCCTGAGCAAAAATCCCTTGTTTTCACTGGCTAGTTCTGGTTTCATGTTTCTGATCTTTTAAACATCAGGCACTCCCCAGGCCTGGCCAACAGCTCCCTAACGCAGAACTCTGCTCTGCCAGCAGCCTGACCTGTGCCAATGGGTTTCCTCCACACTGCCAGCTCCAGGCTGGAGACGGAGCTCCAGCCCCACTGCATATGGGCTGGCAGCAACCCCCAGCAGCAGGAGCAGCTGAGCCCCCTCCCTGGAGGAGAGCAGCACCATCCCACTTGCCTCCAGTCAAGGCTCACAGCTCAAAGGCACTTTTCCCAGCCTGTCTCTGCAGGCAGACCCACGAGTGCCCCAAACCAAGGCAGCAGAGGCACGGGGAGCAGCCTGCAATGGCATGGTGCAAGACCAGTACAAACCAGTGCCAGCTGCCACTGACACATGCTCTGCTGTCAGCCCAGCCACTTAACCACACTGTTTTCTCCCTGGCTGTGAGGCAGCCAACAGCAGAGATGCTTGTTTCCCTTTCCAAAGGGGAAAAGGAGAGGGAAGCTGGTGGAAAATAAAATCACTCTCAACAGCCTGGAAAAAGCTGCATATTATGAGTCTACAGAAGCAATGAGAGCTCATGTGGGCAGGTGAAGGGTTAACAGGTGGAAGCCAATGCCCCTCTACCAGGCAGCCAATATTTCTATCAATAAATTATGCATCAGCATCTAGTAATAATGACCTAGCAGCCAACGCTATTTAAAACAAACCAATCGATGGTATTAACGTAATCCCCAGGAGAAAACAAGACACCACACACAGAGCTGGGAGCAGAGCAGATCAGGCCAAGGAGAAAGGGACCTTTGGGAGAGCAGTCAGCCAGCAGGGACAGAGGTCCCCGAGCTGAAAGGCCAGGCAGGGGCTGCAGTTCAGCCAAGAGCAGAGAATAAAAATCACCTTGCCAGCCCTGCGCCACAGCCACCACAGCCTCGGGAAGGGCTGGCACCGAGACCACCCTGGCTCACCCATGTGGCAGCTGCTGCTGCAGCCTGACTCCATCCCCCAGGCCAGACCCTGCCCGAGCACAGAGGCGAGTGGCTGCTGCCCAAGTGTCTGGGCCATGCCACGCTGGCCCTCAGTGCAGGGCAGGGGCCACAGCTCGCCCACAGCAGGCACAATGTGCTTAATCTTACTGATCCCTGGTGCTGCTCACCGTGCTCCCTGACCTGGAGGGGAGCAGGGATTCGGGAGCTGTTGCACCCCAGCAGCCGTGGCCAGGCCCCAGGAACACAGTCCCAATGCACAGATGCAGAGCTCACCAGCCCACACATATAACACACTTCATGTGCATTCTCCATATTAATAAATGGGGAAAGAAGGAACCATCAATCTATGAACTGCCAATTTGCACAGGACTAGCTCTTTTACTGGCTACGCACTAGCACCTTTTACAGCCCATTAATTACTTTCTCTAATAAAGTTTGACAAAATGATAACTTGCCCATGAAAAGTGTTGTAATAAATACATTTTCTCTAACTTTGGACCATTCTTGCATGTCTGCCTCATAAACCCCTCCCACGGTTCAGTAACTTAGAGCCTACCTGTACTTTTCAGGCAAGGAGGGGGCCCTGGCGTGGTGGCTGGTGGAGAGCAGCTGCACAGTAGCACTGGTGCCATGGCCAGCAAGCAGGGGCCTCTGCACACCAGCAGGAGCTGGCCAAACTCTGTCACACAGCTGGGGCTGAGCAGGGGAGAGCACAGCCCACCCTGGAGCTCCTGCTTGCCTGGTGGGTCCTGGGGACCCCACAAAGCCTTTGCTCAGGGCACCCCATCATTTCCCACTGCTTGGGTCACACACAGACCCCTCAGCTCAAGCCCCTGGCAGTGCCCATGGCAGGGTTAGCCAGCTGCATCACAGCAGTGGCAGCTCTGGATGAGGAGGACCAGGGTCTCCACGAGTGTGAGTGCCACCACCACCTCCAAGAAGCCAGATATCTGTCTCCCATGCATGCAGCCTGCACTGCTTCTACACTCCCTGTCATTTAATTTCCCATGCCAGCCACTAAGACACATGACCTAGGCCCATGCTGAAAGCTTGGGATGCCCTCTGCTTCCACTGTTTCTTTATCTACACAAGGCCACAGCTGAGCTCAGTGGACAATACAGTGGGTGAAGCTGATCCTTCCCAATACAGAAACAGGAAGCAATTGGTATGTTTTAGACTCAATTTCAAATTATAAGCTGTTTAAATAACTTTTTATCACATTCCTTAGGAGCAGTAAGAGACCCAACTCATCTGAGACAGAAACTCAGATCTCATCTTTCCCAGTTAGCCCAGTAGAGGAGAGTATTGGAGACTGGCTCCAGAGCTCATGGTCAGTACGGATGGGCATCACAGCAGATAAAGCAGGAGGCACACCTGCTCTCAGTTCCCCTGCCAGCCTCCTGCCCTCTCCTGAGGCTGGCCAGCTGCTCTCTCTGGCCCAGGCACAGGGTCAGCCAGAGCCCACAGAGCCACCACTGTCACCTCTGCAGAGGAGTACAGCAACTTTGACTGAAGGTCTGAGCAGGCTGGCACAATTACAGCACACCGTGCCCTGCTGCAAGCCAGCCCCACACTTGCTGTGCAGGCTGGGCTGCTCCTCCAGCAGCCAAAGGCTCCTTCCCTGTTTAATTAGTTGAGTGACTCTGCTCTGCCCAATAAAATCATCACCCCCCTCAGCAGTGCCATGCCATGGAAATTTATGATCATAATTTAGAGGCTGAATTACCACTGTCGGTACCTGTGCCATATGAATTACTCAGTCATATTAAATTCAACTGTTGATTTTGCAGGGTTATGTGAAGCAGGAACACTTAGAGCCAATGAAATAATGGAGGAGAAAGAATTATGGCCAGGGAAGTTACACTGGCTGTCCAAAACACCCTGCACAGAGCCCACCTGCCCATCCCCAGCCCAGGGCTGCCTGCCCCTAGCAGTGCTGGGCTCCCAGCACCATCAGAGCTGGGAGATGGAGCTGGCCCTCCCCATGGGCAGGGTCCTGGCCCTGCAGAGCTCTGCTGTCAGAAGATCTGAAGGAGTATCTGTCCTCAGCAGAGTTAAGGAACTCCGTCAGACACCTGCACTGACATGAAAGAATCCTTCAGTTTCTGGATCCAGCAGTCCCCAGGGCACATACTGTGCTAAGAGTTTTGTGTCCACACACAGACAGAATTTGCTGGTCTGTAGAGTCACAGACAGAAGCTCAGGGACACTCAGCACAGCACCAGGGGCCTCAAATCCCAACATGATGAACTGAACCCAGCACTGACCTGACTTTCACACAGAGATACTTGTGAAGACTGCCCTACAAAGTCAGAGCAAAGAATCTGAATTCCTGCCAGCCTAGACACACTTGGCCCAAGACTTCAGATCCCAGCAGCCTGCTCTGACATAGAAAAGACAAAACCTGGAGCCCTGCAATGCCACAAATTGGAAACAAAAAGCCCTTTGACTGGAAAGCCTAAGTCTCAAGCAGGCTGATTTTGGAGTGATGGTTTTAACAGCTTATGTGCAGGCAGGATTTCTAATGCACAAAGAGTAAAGTGCATTTGTATGTGGAACAAGTATTAATCAACTAATGCAAAAAAAGGTCCATCAACAAAAAAGAAAGCCAGGGATGCTTTATTATAATCCTGGGGTTTTTGGTATTGGCAAAATAATTTCCTCAAAGAAGGTTACAAACCCTAATTTTATACAGATCTCCACATGTCCATCCCAGACCTCTCTAATAATGAAAAAAGTGCATATAAAAGTTCTCATGCACGGTTTCAATCAAGTGCATTTATCTATATAGATTGCCCTTTTTATGCCAAGATAATGTCAGAAACTCTACACAAATCATCACAATTTACACTCTCCTCCTCTTTAGTATAAGGCAGACTCTGCCAAATCAAGGGCTAATATATCACATTATTTCTAGTAATCCAAGGGCTGCCTCCTGCCACCTGCTTTATGAAATACCTATGTCTTTGATTCATTGATCCCTGCCTAACCTTGTCGGTAGAGAAGCTTTTCTCCCTCCTTTTAGAACTTTAACATGTTGTGTACTGTGCTGCTTGGCCGACACCAGCCTCTGCCCCTCGAGCCAGGATTAACCCTCCCCTGTAACACAGGACCACATGTGTTCTGGAAGCCTACCAAGGATTTCTTTTTTGGACAATAATTTTTTTTTTTTTTCCTTTCAGGGGAGAGCACAAACACATTTCCCACAATCAATGCAGTCAGTTGCATGCCTGAGAAAATGCAGAGGTGAGCAGAGCTGGAGGGTGCCCCACTACCACAGTGTCTCCCCTGTCACAGCCCTACCTGCCCAGCACCTCACTTTTTGCCTAGTAGGAGCAGATGGACCTCAAGACAGAGATCCCCTTTGTTCTGGCCATCCAACACTGAGCATGGCAACAGCAGCTGTCACCAGAAACTCAATTTTTTGTAATAAACCTTCTCCTCTTTACACAGAGGCAGTCATTTGAGTTGCCTACACGAGCTCAAAGGGAAACACTAAGCAAAAGCAAATACCAAAGAGCCAAGAACCAAATCCAGCTGATGTGAGCACCTAAATCCCTTTGCAAAGGGTACCCAAGGCTGCTGGCAATGCTGGGCAGGGCACAGGCAGCAGTGTGGGCATCAGTGCCAGACTCTGCTTCTGTGCACCCACCAACTCCATCTCCTGATGAGAGGATGGAGACCAGAGGGAACCTCAGGCACTCAGCAAGAGACCCCCAAGGCCTCCCACAGCCACGGCATGGGTGGGCATACCCAAAAGCATTTGGGAACAGATTTCACAGGCTCTGCAGCTGCAGTGCTCATGCTGCTGTGAAACTGGGCCTCCTGCAAGAGCCTGCTGTGCTCTCTGTCCATTGACGATGGAGACAGCTTAGTATTCCAGCTGTGCATCCCAGCATCACACAGCAGATCGAATATGCATTGGTAAATACTGCTTCTGGTGCAGGAGTCCACAGAGAAGTTATCAAGAGGAAAAGCAAATGTGTACAGCAAACAGTGTGTGCAGAGCAATACAAAACATGTCCTTCCCTCCCGAGGCCAGCTCTGGGATGACTAATCCTGTGCAAGGGTGCCAGTCATCAAAAGATCTCAGATGCCCTTCTTCCACAGCTCTGGAAACTGAAATCAAAGTGTGGGAGTGCCTATCTAGCAGATCTGGTGCCTGCAGACCCAGGTGCTCCAGTGTACCCCCTCTGCACATGAACAGCCCTGTCACTGCCCTTCACATGAACTCAGCAGCCCCTGCAGACTGTAACAGGGCTCCTGCTCTTGCAGACACAGACCAGCCAGCATAGCCAGTACGGATATTTCCCCAGGAAACAAGGTTAAAAACCCTCAGCAATTTTCAAGCCCCTTCCAAAGCCCCCCAGAAGGTCCTTCCTGGCTGTTAAGGGCTTCATGGGAAGGAGCCCAGCCATGCAGAACCAGCTCTCCCAGCTCCTGCTCTTTCACAGACATCTCTGGTCCTTTCAGATAAAACTTTTTAAGGGTTTTCTCTGGTCTTTCTAAAAGGGCTACAGCCCCTGGTCTAAGAGCTTGCTGGCAAGCCTCTTCCTCATGCTTTTTGGTCCAAATGCACTCTCCCAGACGTGGTGAGGCAGCTCCCTGGGGAGTGAGGGTGGCCACTCACACACTGAGCCCAATGGGAAGGCACACCACAGCCAGGAGAGCACAGGCAGGATGCACTTTGTCCACTTACAGCCTCACCCAGGGCATAATTTCAGACATTTTCTGCAGATTAGAAAAAAGGAGTTTGGTTGTTGTTTTTTTACAGGAAGCAAATCCAGGGCTAAAATCTTCCCCTGCATCTTATGTCCAGTAGCAAGGTCCCCTCTGTTCATTATAATCTTCAGTGTAACTTCTGCTCTGCAGCTCCTTTAATCACATCAGATATGGGAACAGAAAAATGTCATTGTTCCTTGGCCACGAACAATACCATCCGTGGAGCCATGAGAAAGTGCAAGATGGATATAAAAAAGGCGGGCTCTTGTCTCCCCATAATCTCTTCTACAAACTGACAAAAGAGGGTTTTGTATAGAGAAAATTGCCACATACAGAAACAAAACAAAAATGGAGCATGCGAGCTGGGACCACTTTTATCTGGAGAGGCACCACGGGGAGATATGCCAAATGTGATTCATTTTAACAAGTTTAGCCCTTGAGAGACAAGAGGAGAGCCCCCTGTTAAGAATGAGGAGGTTAGCCAAGAGGGTCAGGGGGGGAACAAGGCCTGGCACAGCCAGGGAGGATAAGTGACCCTGAAGACTGCTGCTTTCCTTATTACAGTGGCAAGTGGTTCTGGCTTGGGACAAATGTCTGGAAAAAACAGCCTGGTCGGGGTGGGGATGGGGCAGTTCAGGGTATTTTACTTCTGTTAGGTTAGCCTGTGCATTGGCTCAATTACAGGGGAGTAATTAAAGTCTATAAGCAGATACAGAGGTTCTTGCTCACCCATCCATTATGGGCAGCTAGCAATGATTAACTGCATGACCCTTTGGGGAGATTCTTCTCCTACACAGGCACCTGAGCAAACACCCCAGAGCTGCTGAGCAACTGCGTGCAAAGCACCAAAAGGCTTTGGTAAAACATCACACACGCAGCCACGTGTGCCTGGGACCGGCCTGCCCGCTCCCCGGGCTCTGCAGGTACAGAAAGACCCAGATCAATACAACAGCCAAGCCCTCTGCATGAAATCAATGCAGCTCAACAAGCACCTAAGTCCTGGTGTCATCACATTATTTATTGCCCAAAGTGCCCATCCCACATCAGTCCAAGGAAGAGCTTGAGTACATTCCCTCCCTCTGCAGCACAGAATTAAATCTCAGGCTCAGGTTCTGCTTCCCGATGTACAGTGGGATCCTGAACAACACTGGCACCACACTCCATCAGTTTGGTGAGGTCACAGGGCTCTGGAGTTCTCACCAGAGGAGCAGCCAGCACCTTCCTGAGAGCAGCTCTGTGCCCACCCTCCTCACAGGTTCTCCTCCTCCAGCTCTTCACTGCCTCCCAGGGATGTCACTCTGTTCACTGCCTCCTTTCAAGCCATTGTTAGTTTATTAAGTGCTTTAAGAGATGCAATTTGTGCCCCAGGAGAACAAGCTGCAGAGAAAGAGCTCCACAGTCCTGGTGGCCTGGCAGCACCAGCCAAATGTCACATCCAGGCCCAGCAGGCAGCAGCATGGAAGCAACCAGTGCCATCCCCCACCGTGCCTCCAAAGAATGGGCGAGATGGGCACAGCCCCTCCACAGAGGGGCCACAGCCGAGCTGCAGCACCAATAAAACTGTGGCCATGACAGCAGATAGCCACGGGGCCGGGCACTGAGCCTCTGCCCGAGCAGGCAGGGTGGGCAGGGAGGTCCAGCACGGCCAGTCCCAGCCTGTGTCACCGGCAGGCCCAAAGCAGCACCTTCTGTCCCAGCCATCAGCCCCACGCAAGGAAAGGCCTCCCCCAGGCTCACATGGCCACAGAGCTAGCCAGCTCTGGCCATCCCTGCTCTCACCACAGACACGCAGCACACCCAGGGAAAAACTGACCAAAAAAAACCCAACACCAGCCCTGCTCTGAGCACAGCACCCAGCCAGCCCCCACAGCGCTCTAGGGGCCAAGGAATCCTCCAGAACATCAGCCCCATGGCAGGCATGGGGAGCTCAAACACTCCCAGCCTAGAGATGCAGAAGGGTCCCCCCTTGCTCTGCTTTCACACGTGTGAAAATGCAGATTCAGTGGCTTGCCATACAACGGGGACACCAACTGCAGACATTCTGCAGGTCCAGCCATGCTGGGCAGCTGGCTCTCCTCAGCTGTGGGCTGCACAGTGCTCCATGCAGGATGTCTCCTGAAGGCTTTCCAGAAGCTCAGGGCTTGCCCACGGCTGTCTGACACAAGTGTCAGGCAGGGGCAGTGCAGGAGAGCTGTACATGTGCTGCCATCCCCAAACCCACATCAGGCAGTGGCTCTGCTCCCTGCTGCAACAGGGAAAACAAACTGCCCTCCCAGCACATCTTCACAGCCCTCCACCTCGCCCCAGTGCCACCTGAGACCTTCCTTACCCACCTTCCTGGCAGACCTCAGGCCTCAACATGCAACTTGTTGCCAAGGATCATCATCACATCAATAAACCATCAACACTTTGCACAAAATACCCCCACACTCCACCTTCTGCCACGCAGGTTTTTAACCTGAAGGCTCTGAAAGTGACTCATGCCTCAGAGCCCCTCCCCATACCACCAGCAGCTCACACACCCTCCACCGGTGTTTGCTTTTTTTCAGATTAATCCATATTCCCACCCATGAACGAGTGACAGGTGTCTTGCTTGACACCTGATTATGTCAGCCAAATCCCCAGCCACAAGCCATGTCACAAATTAGGTCATTTAGGATTCCTAACCAACACTGTTAGCTAAATCCTTAACACTGTTAATTATGTTTCCTATCACCAATTTACAAAGTGACTCTATTGATCATGCCCCTACTCTGCAAATTACAAAGAAATGACCAGAATTAAAAATGCAATATCTGAGTGGGCTCTTTCCCCCCAACAGAGAGGAGGGCTGCACCTCAGCACTGCACTCCCCTGATGTAAGTCTTCCTGGAAGATGATCTGCATGTTGTCATTTTTTTTTTTTTGTGGAGAGCAATGAACCAAAGGTCTAAGGAGCAATATATTTTTTAGCTGTGGTTATAGCTTGGACTTAATGATCTTCCCACAAGCACAAAGCTAACCTGAGGTAGCAGCAGCATTTTACATTATCTCATTGAGAAAAATACCACAGAAAACATGGTTATAAGCACATGGTGCAGGAAGGTAGCCTGGGAATACCAGGGAAGTTATAGTTAGTTGTTGAGAAAAGTACAGAAGTCTCATTTAAAATGGAGAAGTTTCCTCATTCCTCATCTGGGCAAATCCCCACTTTAATCCCCCTCTGACCCCTGGGGATGCAGCAGCACCCCTGGGACAGGCAGATGGGCCTCTGGAGTCAGCACCACCCTTGCTCTGCTCCCCTCCATGCAGCACCAGGGCTGCAAACCTGGCTCTCACCTGCTCCTGCCGGGAGCTGAGCTCAGCCCTAAAACCTGACACTCATTTTCATGTCGTTTGCTCCGGCAGGAAGAGGCGTTCTTTGAGATGAGCTCCATCAAAGCTTGTGCACATCGATCTCCTTACAGTCAGAAAGCTCAATTAGACCTTCAACAACAAGGGGAAATAGATGGCAATTCTGCCCACCAGCAGATCACAAATCCTCTTACTCAGAGGATACAGTTCATATTACACCCAAGCAAGAAATCTATCAAGTCATTTTAATTAATTCCCCTCCTCTAAAACACTTGAGTGCTGACTGGAGAAGTCCTGCAGGGAAGTGCTTGTGCTCACACACCAGGGGCAGAGCACGTCACCCTAAGAACACCTATGGAGGATCCCTTCTGCCTTTACCAGACTGCACAGAAATTTCACTCCACTATTTTCACATTATTATTGTTTTTAGTATTTCCTCATCTCCTACAGCAGCAAGTAACCAAACCTGCAAACCTCCAGATGCCACTCACCCAGGGAAAATGAGGCCAACCAGAACAGGGGCAAAGCAACCAGGACCGACAAAGCTCTGCAGAGCCAACCCCACGAGAGGTACTAGCATTGCTCAGGCTCCAAAATAAGTGTGTTTGGATGCTTCACTGACAGTACAGAGAAAGAAAACTACTGGGAAAGAAAAGCCTTATGGAAACTGAAGGGATGGGAAACTGTCATGGGAACACAGAGGAAGAAGCAGGCCAGGAATAAACCCAGGCTACAGATCAGCAGGAAGCTTCTAGCAACCAGAATGAGAATGTTCCTGACAGAATATAATTTTTGTCCCTTCTTCCAACAGCCTGGAAGAGGTATTCATCTCCACCACTTCCTCCTCAAAAAGTCCTACCCCTTCATTAGCACATCTGTCTCATGGGCATCCACTGAATGACACTCTGAGCAGCCAGACAGGGCCAACAGAAACACCCGTGATTCCACGCAGGAGAACATACACAGTGAGTCTGTCTGTCTGGACATACAAACTGTGTTCAGCACCATAACATCCAAACAAATTCCCAAGGGTCTCAAATTAATATTGACTGGTCCCAAAAGGCTGACAGGTACTGCACAGGAGAGAGCCTGGGAGATGTTTTACCAGATTTTTAGAAACAAAACCTCCTTAAATATCATGAAACATTAAAAAATCCTCATAGCTGCTAGTGTTTGCAAAACGAGAGATGACAGCAGCCGCTGTCCTGTTGCCCTGCATGCACAGCCAGTTGGGTTTTCATTGCAAATCCACTTGGCATCTCATTACTGTCCATCACAGGGGCTCCAGTACCAGGACCAGATTCACTTCAGCAGTGTGAGCCTTGCACTGCGCTTCCTAATGCAGCTGGATTAATGGGAACACATCTTAGGGAACATCCTCACCAACCAGAGGAAAACAGTAACATCCTCTGACAGTTCTTAGGCAGCATAGCACAGATCCCCAAAGGGAGAGAAGTTCAAAGAATCTCAAGACCTGATGGGGCAGGGACCTTGCGAACGGCTGTGCATGACATGCCTTCCTCTGCAAAGAGCTCTCACAGCTTGAGCTGCAAGAACAGGAGCTACATTTCCACTTGCAGACATGATTCCACATGAAAAGAAGATGGTACAATGTGAAACTCTCAGCACTGCAGAACAAGAAGAAAAGTAAGATAGAAAAAATACAAGTGTAAAATACAAATACATGAACTCAGTTACAGTAAGCTAGAAATTTTAAAGAAAAAAATAGCTGAAGGACAAATATTAACTGTCATTAGGAAAAGCATTCAAAATACAGACAAAAGAGACAGCCTGCTATCGTTATGTTACTGGTATTGTTATGTCATAATCTGCCTTTACGTTGTGCTTCCTCAGAGCCATGAAAAAGACTTGGAGGGCTCAAAATAGCTGTGTTAACCAAAGGATTCCAGTTTTTAAAGTTATTGTCTTACTTCACTAGGCACCTTCTCATAAAACAAAAAGAAACAATTAGCTGCTAAAGCATGGGGTTTGAAGCCAGAACTTCCAGCTCCCAGTCCGCGGCAAAGGCCCTCAGTAAATATCTGAGATTTTGACGGCCACTGATGGCAAGGTACATTACACTCACACCTCACTGCTTCATCAGTGGCAAGAACGGGGGGGGCAAAGGGGTAAAAGATTTGCTCCACTGCTCTTTGCCTTTCCCGTGCCATTTGCAGGATGGTCTGGCTTTATAGAAGACGTGTCCCCCTCTGGGAAATGTGCAGCTCTGATCCCGCCCCATTCCTGAAGGCACCGTTCAGCTCAGACACAGTCCCTGCATGGTCCTGCATTCCAAATGGAAAGCAGCAACGCTGTGCACAGACCAGCCACCCACGAGAGCCAGCACAGCCATGCCTGTGCTGTTCCCTTAGGCCTAGGTGCACCCTTTAGCCATGTGCCTCCCACGTTCCCTCTGCACTTTTCCATCATTCTTATCACCCTGACCAACCGGGTCTGTCTTGCAGGATGTGAGCCAGACCACCTGCAGATTCCCATCCCAGGGAAGACACGACCCTGCCTGACGGATGCAAAGCAGAGCAGTCAGCCACACACGGTGGAAGTGCAGGAGTCTGCTCCCAGGGTGGCAGCTCTGAAGGTGCATTTCCATAGCTCGCATTTCCATAGGGTCACGCTGGCAAAGAAAGGAGAGCGCTGGGGAAAGACTGCCTTGGCGAGTTTGAGAAGAAGCCTCTTCTCCACCAGCCTTTAGATACAAAGGTCGAGGGCTTGCAAGGGTCAGCAACCCCTCTTAATATTCACCAAAGCAGCAACAACAAAGGCAAGCTGGGGAAAGGGAAGCGTTCCTGTGGAGTCCCATCTTCACTCTGGATACCACTCCACAATGAAGTTATTTCAAACCGCCCATAGGTTAAGCTGCGGCTTTCATCCCAATAGCACAGTTCCTGCTGAGCTCTGCCTGCAAAGGCACATCAAGCAGAGACACTCAGATGACATCTAACCTCACCCAGCTCGCTGCAGCAGCACCTTTCTCAGCCAGGCTGGAAATTCAGATAACAGAAGAGAATGTGTCAATTGCCTAACATTTAATGAGAGCAGAAGGAGGTCACAGCTCTGTCTGAGCAGCACTGTAAAAGCTCCTGTCTGTTACAAGTGCTATGCTGGACATTGGCAGTGCTTCCTAAAGAGACAAGTTCCACCTTCCAAAGCAAACCACGTGAATGATGCTTGGCTTTGATGATGATTCCTAAGAGGTGAGTGTCGCATTTCACCTTCACACACCTGGGCATTAACCACAAATTCAAGGACACTTACTGCTTTCTCATTCAAAAAATCTGGATCATGTGTCCCTGAAATTATCACCATGCCGTGACAGCAGTTGGGAAGCTGGGAAGCCTGTCCCTCTGCATGGAGCAGTCTGGGATGCTCCTGTGAGCCCAGGAATAGCATGTCTGGCTGCAGTCACTGACACCATGGTGGGGAGCAGTGGCAAACAGCATCTGACTGCCCCAGGAAAATGATTGAATTCTCCCTTTCAGGTTTGTTGTCTGAAGCTCTTCCAGGTCTTGCGACCACATTACACCTGCACATCAAATCCTGGGCATCAACAGAACTATAAAGGATTGGCACCACCAGCAAGTATTCCCTTCCCCATCTGCATTTCTCTGGAACTGAAGATGTGGCCGTGACTACAACCAGTTTCTTTCCCTTGTGTTTCCATCCTGCACTGAGCACTTTATAGAGTGACATGGTCAGCCCTTCACAGCCCAACCCATGGCAGAGAGCAGGAAGGGAGCAGAGCTCCTGTGCCCAGACCCTGTGCCCACTGTGCCTCTCATCACCCACCTGGGCACTGCACAAGCAGCAAGGTCTGGTCAGCAGCAAGCACTTTGTGTGCTCCTTGTGCCTGGCTGTGCAGGCAGAGCTGTGAGAGAGCATGAGGAGTTAAGCTTTTTTGTACAAAATGTGTAAAGATTTGGTCTGCACACTTGGTGAGCTGCAGTGGTTGTGGGCCAAAACTTTTTGCTGCATATTTCTGAAATTATTTGTCAGAAAAGAACGTCAATGACATAGAAAATGAGTTGCAGATGTAACCTTTTCAAGCATCAATAATAACTTAAGACATTTGAAACAAAATCTTAACTCACAAGTGACTCCATCACATGGGGCAGTTTCTGAGGCGAGGGCTCGCAGAGGAGAGGCAGGACTGTAACACATCCCAGCAATGGTGCCCCCTCCAGCTTTTCCACTTAGCAAAGAACAATTCAACTCTTGCATTTGCCAAAGCTACTTCCCTTTCTGAGACCTTTTCTCCTGATTTCCAGGCTATTCCTGGACTCAGTGGGCACTCATGGCTGGAAAAAGAGGCTTCCAGTCCAGGTCCAATAGCCAAGTCCCACAGTACAGTGACATTAGGACAGGCAGAGTGATTTCTCTGAGGTCCAGCACAAGGGCACAATGGAAGAAAGATTCATGTTTTAACACTTCCTCATTCACACACACACACAGAGCTCCTGCTCCCGTGGCCAGTGTGGCTGCTCCAGCACAGGAAGGACGAGGGAGAGCAGAGATGGGCATGCTGCAGCACTGCAGACAGCATGGGTGTCCTGTGTGTCAGCGTGTGCCACAGTGTCCACAGCTCCGTGGACCCCTGGTTCATCCACAGCCTCTGGAAGGTTCCCACTGGCTCAGGGTCCATCACTGCTACAGGTCTGGCAGAGCCAGAGAGCCAGCACTGCCACCACCCCGGTACTTCTGTAATGAATATCACCACTGTCATCTCAGAGGCACATGCTTAAGGAATTTAACTACTTTAATACAATGGGCTCAAATTGCCAAAGAATGTTTGTGCATCAGTGTGAAATCAGAAATTCGGGGAGGGGGTGCTTTATCTGTCAAAGGCCAACCTCAGGGGGCTGCCAGAGCAGACAGTGGGAAGCTGGATTGCATTTGACACGCATCAGCCCATCAAACACAAACAGCCTTCAAAGTGCTGCGAGGCTGAGCCAACCCCACCACAGGCTGTGCTGGCCCCACTGGGCCCCGACCCGGGTCACGCCCCGTGGGCTGTGCAGGACCCACCTGGGCCTCCCAGCCTGATCCTGCTCCATAAATCACAGGAAAAGAGATACTTCTTAACAGCTCAAATTAAGATGAAATGCCTTTGTTTTCAGGCTGGGAGCTACCTGTGCCATTCCCTCGGCCGTGTGTCACTGCCGAGGTGCCCCAGCTGCACGGACAGCAGATGTGCAGCCACAGCGGGCAGAGCAGCACGCCGGGATGCAGCATCCAGGCTGTCCCCCCATCCAACCAGGCCAGCAATGGGCCAGCTGTGATCAGCTAATGACTGTCCAACGACAGCCTGCCCAGGATGGAGAGAAAACATCCCAGCCCACAGCATGGGCACGGTACCAGTGCTCGAGGGAGGCCGACCTGAAACAGAAATCCTGCCGGGATGGTGACACCTCAGCCAAGCATGGCCACTACTCACAAAACCCCACTCCTGGGTGTCTGTGGGACTGGGAGTCCTGGGCCTGGCTGGGGCACAGTGAGCACACTCCCTCTGCCCCACAACCATCCCTTCAAGTTTTGCTGGAGGGTTTCCAGTGCCTGGAAAGAGCCAAATTTAAATTATTCCAGGGGAAAAGAAACACAAAACCTTGTCTTCAGATTAATCCCCAGACCTCCACCCTGAACAAACCCCTTCTGCAGCCCCCATTTGCCAAGCCCAGCCCTGGCTCTCCGTGGAGCCCGTGGAGCTCTTCCAAGGGGCTCTGCAGCCCTCTGCAAGCATGAGCACAGCTGAGGGGAATAAATAACAGCCCCAACGTAAAAACCAGCCTTTTCTTGCAAAGCAAAATCTCAGATAGTGAATGAAGGGAGAGGAAGGGGAGGGAGAGTGCCTGAGCACCCCCTCTTCACCACCTCCAGCATGCACAGCGTCACTCAGCTGAGCAGGGTGCATGGCAAATAATACCCACTGCACTGTCCCCCCTGCCCCAGCAGCGAGACCCCACACACCAGGGAATGCAGGGGAACAGATGGATTTTCCATGGGAAGGAGCTGTGACTGCTCCTTCCAGTTGAACATGCCAGCCCAGCAGAGCCATGTGTTCAAACCATTAAACTGCTGCCTTTGCTCTGCCAGCAGTGAGGGGACAGAGGGCTTTGAGGAGGGACATTCAGAGGGAAATGCTCTTCAGCCTGGCACAAGGCAGACAGGCCACAGAAACCCATGGCCAGAGCCTGAACCCGTCATTTGGATGTACCCAAACTACGAGGTTTTTCTCTTCCAGATACTTCTTGTCAATGAGATGAAGCGACAGTAAAATAAGGAATTGCATTAATGCAGCAGTAAACTCTCACACACAGGGCTGCCTTCACCTGGGCTCCTAAGCAAGAGCCTTGATAAGAAGTATCAGGCTTATAAGGCCAGCATGTTTTGGAGGTTGTTTGCACATGGGTTAGGGGTTAGAGTTATTACACTGGGGTTATTTCAGGCCAAAACCCACGAACAGCATTGAGCCAGACACAGAGATTTCTCGGAGATGAAGGTGTGGGCCATTAATTAGGGAAACTGACAATGTTTAATCTCACTGCATCAAGAATAAGGGACATTGAGGGCCCATGAATTGAGATAATTCGATTTTAATACAAATACAATATTTCTCTCCCTATCTTTATTAACTATTATTCCATTGGAAATGTAAATAGTTTCACACAGACTGCAAAGGAGACCCTGCCATGTTTGCTGCTGGGAGAGAAGGCCATGACAGACACAGTGTTTGTTTACAAGGGATTGCAGGCTTAAATTGTCAACCACTTCCCAATATCACCACAGAACTGCTGGCAGACCAGGCCAGGAGCTCAGCACAGAGTGGAGGCTGCACCAGTCACGTTCTGAGGCATCAAACCCAGCACCTACCCTTGCATTTAGGAGAGGAGACGCAATGCTGATGGGGCAGGAGCAGTCAGCTGGAACACTTCAGTTCCCCTAAAAGAGAGGAATTATTTTCCATGGAAATTAGCAAAAAGCTTCTGTTAGCAGCGATGGGAAATAATTGCAAATCGTATCTTGCAGGTAAATGAAAGTGCACACTGAAAACACAGCACTGGAAGAAGGCTGGGCCTGCAGAGTTCAGGAGGGAGCTGGCAGGGCTGATGCAGCCCCCAGCCCCAGCACTGCAGCTCTCGTGTGCTTTCTGTGGGATGTGCAGGTCTGCAGGAGGGGTGTGCACGGCCCACCTGGTTCTGGGTGTACGTGTGCAGTGTCCAGTGCAGGAGTTTACTCCCAAAGGACAGGATTCACTTCAACTGGGCACGAGCTGCTCTGTGAAAAGCTTGGAGTCCACCACAAGTTGTTACCTCCTAAGAGGGTGGGCAGAATAGGAAAAGCACAGTTTCATCACCAGCAGGCAGCAGGAACTTGGGACAAACACACTATTTTTCTGCGTTTCATCCCAAAATACTTTTCTTTGGGCTGAGTGATACTCTGAGTTGCTTGGCTGACCAAGACTTGGGAACACAAGGCAAAGAATTCAGATCATTCAAAAATGCAGGTATTCTAATAAACAATCCAGAAGACCTCCCTAATGTGGGAGGGAAGCATTCTGGGGCTAGGTTTCCACAAAAGCAAACTATTTCCTGGAGCAGGCTTTCCACCAGAGGAACAAATAAGGTTTCAGAGGCTGAAACCTTGGACAAGGCACACCTCACACTGCGGACATGGTGCTCGTGTCTCTCCAAGGCCACTCTCCAGCCCAGCACTCAGTGCATGGTGCAGGGCAGCCCTGGCCAGCAATGCCCTGCTGAGCTGGGTGCTGTGCACAGGTTATTGCAGGGCTCCCACACAGGTTCATGGCTCCAAGGATTCCCTCATGCCTCGGGAGCACCACGCAGACCATGTCCAGCTTTGTTGTTTTCGGCCATACTGTCGAGGCGCCTGTTTACTTGGGAATCATATGTTTTCTGCCCTGGTCCTCACTGTATTCAGAACAGTTACTTAGCTTCAATAAGCCCCTTGTTAAAGCCTTTTCCTTTCTGTAATCTCATCAAACTAACCAAAAGGAGTTTGTTCTGAAATAGAGTCCCATTTTGTAACCTGGCTTCCTGGAGGAGCGCTCCCCATGCTCACCCGGCCCCTCCACCACAAAAGGGCTCTGCTTGTCCTAGCGCTGACAAAACACTCCGTCTGTTTGGGTTAGTCAGCAGGGGGTTAATGAAAAGCCCGGCCCTGGGGACTCCCACCTTATCTGCAATCATGAATTTATTGAAGAATGTGTTAATGTGCTGGATTTTATTCATCAGGGGTCAGGGCTTTTCAAATTCTTCCTCCCAGCTCCCCCTCTTTCCAACCCTCCCCAGCAAGCTCACAATGCTGTTTAAACAAAGGACTCCCAACACAAAGAGCAAATTTACACAGTAAAGTTTTCTTGCAAGCCCAGAGCAGGGTCTGGAAGAATTCCAGCTTTATAAAGAGAAAAGGGGGTGGGGGGAAGAAAGGGGGAAGGGAGACAGGGGCATTTTGCAGAGGATAAAAGGAAATTGAGAAAAGTTCCCACCTCCTGAAGCTCAGCCCTGAATATTCTCCATCAGTTAACCCCAAAGCAGGAGGATGTTTTGGCAGAGCATGAGCCCTCATAACATCAAACTTCTCAGCCTCCTTCGAGGTAGAGGCTGAAATGAGTGTCTCAATATCACACTTGGGGTGACATTCCAACAGCTCCTTTGTCTGTGGACTGCTAACAGAAACCCCTAAGAGGACACAGCAACCATTCACCAGGGCTCCTCCTCTGTTCCTTGTTTCACAGGTGTGACACAAGCACGATCTAAAAGGAAATAATAGGGTTCAGCAATGGTGACATGGTGACACGTGTCCATGGCCAAGTGAGAACGCAAAGGAGCCACAGATCCCACCTCCCATATCCCACCACATGCTGATCCAAGACCAGGGACCCCCAAGGTCCTGTCAGAGCACCCCTGGCACCTCCCACCCAGGCTTGGCAAGGGCCCAAACCCACTGCTACCTGCCAGTGCTGGAAATAGGCAGCCGTGGATCCCCTTCCACCATCTCGAACATCATCCCCACTCCACAGCTGGAATAAAGGGATGTTTGGTTGGTTGCTTTGATTATTTTTCACTAAAAGGTTAAGGCCTCCCACTACTCTGTCCATTTTGGTTGTGCTGGTCAGAGCTCTGAGCATTAGAAAACAGGGCACAACCCTGCTCTAATGAACCAAAGATGACCTTCATGATTTTCTTCAGGTCTTATCACCTCCACTTCCTGCACTGTCATTAATGAGCTCTGCCAACATCTCAGAAAGGAGAGCTTAGAAGAGACATCACCCCCATCCACTCCTCTGCCCTCTAGGCACAGCCTTACAGAGCTCACCTGAGCAGAGAGTTTTTAAACATTTTACAAGCAAAATATATGTGATGTTATTGGCTATAATGCTAAACTGCTGGGGGAGCTACAAATTGTCTCCCAGGCAGGAGAGGAACCACTTCAGGCATATGACCTAGGGACTTCCAGAAATACTCGATTTTAAAAGAAACCCATTATAATGGGATTCTATTTTCTAACAACTTTCTCAGCCAAAAGGATGCCATTGACTCAAACTTTCATTCCTGTGTTTATTTACCTTGGTTTTTATGGAGAGAGATGCCTTCTGTCATACTCTCATAGCACCAGCAGCAATCTGCAAGCAGCTTACCCAAACTGTGGGGGAAAAGGGGTTTAAACAACTCTGGAGTCACACACAGGAGCCCCCAAACAGCACTGCAGGAATGTTGGCTGGCGCTGCAGGGGCAGAGCTGCCCAGCAGCCACATGGCATCGTGGTGGCCACGGAGGGGCTGAGCAGATCTCAGCACACGGGATCCAGCTGCGCTGCCGATGGATTCCTGACTGCTGAACATACAATACATATTTACAGAGTCTCCTCCGTGACAGGAATTCCAAAGCCTCATGCAGAAAGTAACTCAAAGGACATAATTAAATCAGTTAAATGGCTTGGGCAAAGAAAGAGATGCAGCTACAGACAGATTTCAACTCTCAGCACAGTCACAGGCCACAGGAAACGATTAGGAGAGCAAGAACTGTAAAAGCCCCAGGACCAACCACTTGCTTTTCTTTACTTAATAAACTATAATCCATGCTTAACTCTGACACAGACCAGGTGAGCCTCTGAGCACAGTGCCCTGGGATGAAGGCGAGTGTTTGAGATAGGCAGGCACCATGCCAGCATCAGCAGAGGTGACATTACCAGGTGACAAGTAAAGCCAGTGTCAAGAGCAGAAATCAAAGACCAGTGAGTTGATTTTCATCTGTTAATGTGATGTGCAGTGAACAGTGAGCTCCTGCTGCCTTTTTGGAAGCAGGAGCTTGGGGCGGAGCATTGCTGGAGCAGGAGGGGCTGCTCCAGCTGCTGGCAGAAGCAAAGGAGCCTTTGCACAGTGGGAGAGCTGGGAGCCAAGAAATGGCCTCGTGTGCTGGAGGAGCCGTGTGAATCCAACCATTAACAGAGCTCGTGGGCAGTTTTACTGAATAACTAGGACAAAGCAGGAGCAGTGCTGTGCAGGGCTGGGGGCTTGGGGAGCTACCCTGGGGGCTGCTCCCACTTCCCAACAGCTCCAGGCATGGTCTGGCCCCTCTGGACAAGCTCCAGTGACCAAGGAGAAAGAAAGACACAGAGAGAGGGCACACAGAGAACAGGACAGCCCCAAGATCCCATGGCAGCATCTGGGCAGAGCTGCACAGACATCTCCACCACCCAGCAGCAAAGAGGGTACCAACCACCTCAGTGCACAGGCAGGGCCTCCATCCTGCAGTGCCTCTGAGGACAGGCTGGGGGTGGTCACCGTGGGAATGAGCAACACCAGAAGCTTTTGCTGCCCAACCAGTCCTCAGTCTCATGGGGGAACTGGGCAGAGAGAAAGGTCTTAATTTTCCATGGGCTTCCCTGCAGAGCAGGGACTGCACAGCTGCAATGAACACTGCGTTTCTTCCTCCCTCAGGATCAAAAATAAGTAAAATTGAAACCCCACCAGTTCTGCTGGGCAGAGGGACGCCACTGATGGCAGAGAGGAATCAGCAAAGCAAAGTGTACCCCAAACCTCCCGGGAGCCCCAGGGAGCCACACATGCCCAGATCATGGGCAAATTTGTACCCATCATAAGGTCCAGGCCTTACCTGAATATGAACAGTATCCATTCACTTCTTCACATCCCTGGGAAAAAGGACTTACTAAAAAAAATCAACAAACCTGGTATGAAATATAGAGTAGCCACCATTAACATCATATTTATTGTTATTTAGTTGCTCAGTAAAACATATACAGATATGTACAATATGCAGGAATACAGAAGACTGCACTTTACATATTTAAAAAAAAGAAAGAAAAATAACACTCAATTTCATGAGCTATCGTCACAGTCTTCCAACCAAGCATTTAGGAAATGAATTTAACAAGAATTAAAAAAAAAAAAAAAGAAAAAAAAAAAGAAAAAAAAAAGATTACAGGATTGCCTAACACACAGCAGAGTCAAGTTTTCATATTTTACATGTGCAATAACATTTTTCAGAAGAGTTTGCTAATGCAGTACGGATTACCAGTGTTTTGAGGTTTCTTTTTTTTTCTTTTCCATGAACCAAATTTAGTACAAAGAAATAATATCCTTTTGCTTAAGGCTGTTTTAAAGCTGTAATATTCTTGGGTAGTGAATAGTGATAAAGTTATAACTGCCGGAAATCAGAACCTGCAGTTTCATCAGTCAGAACCTATGAGCGGATGGACTCAAAGCAACAATTTTAATAGAGAATTTCTAAGACAAAATTAGACTATTTCCTCCATTAGCCTTAAGCATTAAAGAAGAAACAATTCTATAAAAATGGGTTATGCTCTTACACACCATCCCTTGAACAGCTGTGAATCCAGTAGCTGACAAAACCTTACACTGCAGCTTAACAAAAATAAGTCAAATGTACCAGTTTGATTTGTTGTCCCCCCCACCCACCCAGTGCCATTGCTGCTCACCTCATCCCTTCCACCTCCCAAAACTGGAACTTTTTGCCTTACTGGTGGTGCCTGGAAATCCAGTCCCAATCCCAGGTTCCCAAGGGCCAGCCAGCCCCAGAGTGACCATGGAGACCACAGGACCTGCGCAAATCCCCAGGTGATCCAGGTGACAGAATTCTGGTGCTCATCCCCTTCCACCCTCAGACACTGTGAAAACCTTAGCTAAGTAACAAACCTAAAAGCCCCTTACTGATGCTCAAACAGCAGAGAGCAAGTAACCCCAAGAGAATGTGATCTGGAGAAAATTTGCAAAACTATTTAATAAATGAGGCCTATTCTGTCCTTTTTTGGCAAAGAGGTATTTGATCACTCCTCCCAACTGAAATGCAAGGGAAACTTTGCTCAGTCTGCTACAACACCGCAACTTGCAGACTAAGCACAGGGTTTGTTTTAGGGAACACAGAGGGAGCCAGGGCACAGGGCCAGGAGGTGGGGGACGTCCTGGCTCCCCCGACCCAGCCCCGAGGCTGCGTGGGAGCCTCCGGCGCCAGGCGGGCCAGGGAGAATCCCCACGGCAAAAGGCAAAGCCACATTGTAGCTGTTGTTCACAATCCAAAGCAGATTGTGCATCGTCCCACCGCTCTTTGGCTTCTTGTCCAGCTGCCCCCCATCTGGAAGCCATGGAGGACACACAGGCGGGGGGTTTCTCCCAGGCATTTGGGGAACACGTATCTGATAAAATTCTCCCCCTATTGACCCAACTCGGCCGCTGAAGGATGTGATCCTTGGGCATGGGGCTCTGCAGCAAGCAGAGGTCAGATCCCAGTGCAGCTCAGCCCTGCCACTGCTCCCTCAGTCTCCCGCTGCTGTCTGTGCCTCAGTTTCCCTCTCCACAAGATTGCAACTTACCTCTTCCACAACTGGCTTTTACCTACAGCTCCCAAACATGTTTCAGTTGGAATATTATTATTCAGAAAATGACATAATTTCCATTCTTACCATGTCAGGCCATGCTGACACTTTATATGTGTTAAAAAAAACTGATCAGTGCATTCAGTGTGAAATCAATGGAGAAAATGGGTACAATGAAATTACTGCAGGTGCCACCAGCATTGTGACAAAGCTTGAGCCTTCTGTATATGCTGTCAGTACAACATCCCCAGGTGATGAGCAGAACATGATGCCTGTCCTGGTCAGAATGTAGAGAGCTTCTGTTCTGATCTTTGGCAAAAAAGCAACAAAACCCTAAAAGCGCAGGTTTGGTTGGTCCTGGCTAACAGCTGCCTCAAGCAGAGCTCATTCAATCAATATCAAACAGACAGGAGGTCAGCAAGAGGACTGTGTGTGACCATAAGATTCAGTTAAACTCCATGGCCAGTGAGCCCAGCATGCAGCCAGCCACTGCCTCAACTCCTCACTCTGACAGCCCCAACCCTGCACTGCATCCACTGCCCCGAGCAGAGCCAGAGGTGGCCAAGTGCCACAACACCCACGGCTCCACGCTGCATAGCTCAGCACCTGGAGACACAGCCCCTGGCCTCAGGACACCTCCTCACCTCATAGGATTCCACTGATTTTAAAGGAATTGCTTACGCTCTGCATTTCCAGAAAGCAAGTTCCAAGTGGATGAGAACAACACTCCAGGAGAGAAGCACAAGCTGCTGAGATGAGCCAGCAGAACCGGGTGGTGAGACCAAGCCACCACAGCTCCACTCAAACAGGGATTTCTCTTTAAAAGCATCTGAACTCGGTGTTCCCTGACAGGTTCCTTCCCGTGGCACAGGGTGTGCATCCCTGACCTCAGGAAGCCTGAAAAACCTGTTCTCTTCAGTGCAGCAGGAAAAACTAAAAACAAAGCACAAGGCAAGGGACTGCACTCTGAGCAGAAATGTCACCAAACCATGAACCTGGCCAAAATTTTCAGCTGTAAGTGATGGAATGCAGTGACTGGTGTCACCCCAGGGCCCCCTGCTGCAGACTGAGCCCCCCACAGCAGCACACGTGCTCTGCTGACAGGATTTAAAATCAAACATACACTTAGGTAAGCCAGGACTTGAGGAATCACAGGCAAAGAGGCATCTTCTGGAAGGGGGCTGACAGTGATTACTAGGAGATGCTTTACTGGGGATGGTGACATTTTATTGCAGGTGCAGGAGGAGCTCTGCACTCCTGGTTGCACACCCCGACAGAGGTACAGACCATCCCAGCTTTTTGATCCAAACCAAGTGGGTGTGAGGCAGTTCCACAGCCAGTTTGCTCCAGGATGGGCAAAAATCCTCATCCTTGTGGAAGCTCCAGCTTTAATACAAAGTAAAATAATATTGAAAACCAAGATTAAAAACTATCCAAATTTATCCAAAGTCAATTCATTGACCAGACCCATAAATCAATCCATGCATGGTTAATAAGAGCACATTCAAATCACATTTCCAAACACTGTGAGTCTCTCTGAAGCCACATATGACTGAGAGTGAGGATTCCAGACCACCCTTGGCTTTTTAGGCAGAATTTCCTCTCCGTTGGTGTCTACCAAGAATATTACGTCAAAATTAATTAAAGACCCAGCACAATCATCAAAGATAAAATATAAAGCAGTCTTCAACTCTGTCCCTTCAGCAGGGACACATTTGTGAAATCATGAATAAATAACCCTAGAGAGGCCAACCTTTATTTCACAACCAAAACCAAACCCTCTAGTGCTGTTCCTGAGCTCCAGGAGCTGTGGGAGGTGAGCTGCAGGCGCGGGGGCAGGACGGGGCCACTCCTGGGCACAGGGACACACAAATAATGGACAGTGTGACGTAAAACCACTGGAGAATCAGCCCATCGTGTCAGTCGTGGGTTTATCTGGTTTGCTTCCAACTTTCGTCTCAAATGAGCATTATCTAGCCCGAGCAGGAAAGTATGGCTTTCCTTTTATTCTGTGCATCCAGCAACGCTGCTCTTCAGTGCGTGGCAGAAACGGGGCCTTGAATGAGTGTGGGGGATTCTCACACCAGGTCTCCCTGCCCTGGCAGATTAGGAAATGCCACCCCTGGGCCCACAGCCCCCTGCATCTTCCAACCTGGGCCATCCCTGACCCCTGCCACTGCACTGAGACATGGGACCTGTTGTGGCAGGGGCTGGGGCACCTCCAGGCGAGTGCAGGGGACACTGGACCTGCTGCCAATCAACAGCATCTTTCTACAGTTTAAAATGGGCAAAAAATGGGCAGGGTGCAGGGGATTTTATTCTCCACTATTGATAAAGTGGGAACTGCAGGAGCACCACTGGGCCCAGGCAAGCAAGAAGGAGCCTGGGCCTTTGGAGGAGGAGATAATGATTATTAAACTTATTCAAAAAAACCTCTCCATACCCTCCCTGCTGTGCCTGAACCAGCCCATTCATGACAGAGCTCCATCCCAGGGCTACGCCCAGGTACACAGAGGAAGAGCATCCTGGCCTCACCAGGAGGCACAGAGCAAAATGAGGCTGAAAGCAGAGCCTCATTCTCTCAGGAAAGGGCAGGTCCATGCCTGAACATTCAACAGAGCATCAACTGCTTGGTTTGCATGAGACTGGCAAAAGCTGGGTGTCACTATAACGTATGATTTAATGCTGACCATTTCGCTTTCACTGGTGTTTATTCCTGAACTGCTGCTTCTCAGGATCACCATCCTAATAAGCACTGAACAAAGCAAAACAAAACGAAACAAAAAAAAAAAAAAAAAAGAAAAAGAAAAACAAAGCAAATGAGGAAGAAAAGGAGGGGGAGGAGGAAGAGGAGAATCTTTGTCTTATTATGACATACGTGACTTGGACACACACTGAGATGAAAAAGGAAAAGGCCTCATCTATAAATGTATGCCAAGGTTACAGAATAATGGGAAAAAGTGGTCTAGCAGGAAAATCTTAAGCAAAAGTGTGCTAACTGCAGAAGGGTTAACACTGGTAACATACTGTGGCAGAAGATTAAAAAAAAGTTGAGGTTTACTTTAAATTAACCCTTTCCAGTCCATATGCCACTAAGCAGGTACCAACCTAGAAAAATAGTCCACCTAGCAGTAGCGGCCCTTTGAAATTAAAAAAAGAAAAAAAATAATAATTTCTTTTGTTCAAGTCAGGGCAGCCACAAAAGTCCCGAATCTGTTGGAGATGTCCGAGTGCAGGGACCTCCACGTCGGCACCGCAGTCCGGCCCTTCGCCTCGCCCACGTCGTCCGTGCAGTGGACCGAGAGGCACTGCAGGTGGGTGCCCGTCTGCGCCGCCGCCGCCGAGGGCTTGCTCGGGGGAAGGTCGTGGGCTGGAAAGGGTTCACAGAGAGAGGTTAGGAGACCCGTGACAGCAACCCCATCAACTCACAGCCTGCCAGTGGTGTTGCCACACCCTCTCCCCACGCCCCTCTCCTGCATCTCCGGCTTGGAGGATGCCGTGCCACCACCACCGAGTCACCACCAAAGGTATGGCTCCCCCTCCCCAGCCCGAGCTCCCGTGGCTGGTTGTTCACCAGGCCAGAAGAACACCACCTGAGAGAAACCAGCAACGTGTCTGAATGCCAGGGATGGACCTGGGACCGATGAGTGTGTCCTAGACCGCAGCACAATCGGGAACTTTCCTTCCCCGCACACCCTCTGCTGCTGGAAACGGATGCTGAGACACCACCAAGCAGGAAGCCAGCCCCGAACGCTCCGTGCCCTCGTGGTCAGTCCCAGCATTGGTCTCCCTCTTCCCCTCTTTTAATGGAGCACCGTGATAACATTTTTCTTAAAATTTCGTTCATTTTAGGACTTGGTATGATCTTTAGCTATCATTAGTTTCTGTTAACCACAGAAATGTAAGACTTTATTTGAAACATCCTAAACAATGTCCACAGGCCTTTTTCCTCCAGCTTTTACAGTTAATGTGAAGAGTAGCTAAAATGGGTAGAACATGACAAAGATGCCAAAAAACAGCTGTAAATATTTTAACATCTCAGGACTTCCCCTCCCATCACCTTTCTCCTATTCCACAGAGCTAAGCAGTGTAGGGATACCACACTTCATGGGGCAACTCATATTACTTTCACTGAACCTCCTGCTATACCAGAAACAAAACCAGAACTGAACAGCTTGTTACACAATCACAATGATGTTAAAAAATTATGCTAAACTAGCCTGGAAGTCCCTGGTTTAAACTGGAAAAGGCTATCAATGCTTGATTATCACAGGATGTCAGAGATGCTCATATCAAAAACAGTATAACATCACACAGGAACTACCAAGAATCTGAGGACAAGATGCCATAAATGCTGGGAGAAGGAACCAGGCTCCAGAGCAGCACTGCTGCCTGCTCAGCCCTGTGTCAGTGCTGCAAAGTGCAAAATCCACAGAGAGTTCCACTGCACACCTCAGAGATGGGCCCTGCTCTTGCTTTTCTCCAGGCACCATCCTGTGCTGCTCCAGTGGAGCATCCAGCAGCAGCAGGGCAAAGGTGCTCACACGATCTACACCCAAACGGATTCCAGCTCCCTGCAGCTGGGGTTGGGTGGTTTTAGTCAGTTTTGATGAACAGGCAGCACTGAGGGGCTGAGCAGAAGCACAGAGCGGAGGCTGCTGGACAATACCTGAAGTTCTGGCAGGCAACGAGGTGTTGGCACAGATCCCTTCCCAGCATGTGGAGCTTTTATTCTTTTTTCTTGTCACCCCTGAGCCCTACAGCTTTGGGAAAATCACAGGGCAAAAACCCCAAACTCCCTGAATAACTGCTATTTGACCAGGTGTTCAATTTAAGTTACTGTCCAGAATGCAAGTATACCTAAGACATTTTTTATTTATAAAATATTCAAAACTCAGATGGGATTGTGCAGAAAACTGTGAACAGGAAATGTTTTCCTTACTTGTATTTGTTCACAAGACATGCAGTACCCACTGTTTTTATTCTTAGGTCTCCCTGACTGCACAGGACATGCTGGGCTCGGCACAGGAAGAGCCAGCGCCTCGAGATTAGTCCTTGTGACAGCAGCTCTCTTCCTCTCCTGCAGAGAAAGAGGAAAGAGTCCCACAGCTGAACTGCTGCCACAAGGGGCCCAGGGGTCCCAGCAGTGTTTCTACAAGGGCTGCAGGAGACCCCCAATAGCCGAGGCAAAGGTGGCACATTCCCAGGCTGGGATCAGAGCCAGAGCTCCCCTGCTCCAGCTGTGCAGGCACCCCAACACCTAGAACAGAGCTGGTCCTCAGCAACGACTATGTGAACAAGTTCATGTGCCACAAGAAATTAGAGAATTAAAAATTAGGCTTATTTGTTTGCAAATCAGCAAATTGTTTCTAAGCCATTTGCTGTGGATAAAATTCATAAGCAAACTACTGATAAAGAAATCAAAGCAAAATCCCACACAGAAGATTCCTTAGCTTGAGAGGAAAACTCAAGTACAAGAGGTGAGCAGGAACTGAGCCTCAGCTTGCAAAGCCAACACTGACTGACACTGCTCACCATGGGACACCACTGTGGGAGCTCCAGCTCTCCTGTCTGTCGTTAACAAGCACAAAAAATGACGTATTCAAATCCAAAACAAAGAGAGCTCGCAGCAAAGCTTGCACTGGCACAAGAATTCTTAAAGCCAATCTGGATGGAAATTTTCAGTGCAATTTACTTTTTTCCAGTATTTCTGTCTTGACAAAAGTATGATGCTTTCCAGGAAAAAAACCTTTGTAGCAAAAAACTGAAGTTGTGCCGATCCACCTGGTAAGAATTATGTTCTTAAGCACGAGATACTGCCTGATGCTTGTGCAGAACAGTAACACTCTCCCAGCAGACCTGTTTCACCAGCCATCCTGTTTGCCTCCTCCCTCACAGCCACGGTGTCCTGGCACTCCCCAGCCACAATGTCCACGGTCCAGAGCAGTTCTGGTAGCTGAGATGGACGTGACTCGGCACGTTAAAATTAGTCAGGTAATGCAAGATGGTGTCACCACATCATTGCCTCACAGCTGCCAAGTTCCAGATAAATCATTGTCAGTCATGAAGTACCTCACTGAAAGCACGGAATTTTCAAACAAATTATCTTTAAGCTGCACAACTGCCTCTATTAGCAACCAGTGCAAGAAATTTGAGTTATTAAAAAAAGCAGTACACTTCTCATAAGGGCCATCCTCCACACCCAAGATCTTGAGATGGTGTGGGTGGAGACTTCCCTTCCAAACCAAAGGACATGACACAGAACCCAGGACCGACAAAAGCACAATCACCCTGTGCAAAGAACAGTGTGTGCCACTTGGAAACAGCAAATGCTGAAGGCAGGGGTAAGAAATCAAACATCATATTGTCATGTTCACGTGAAAGGCATGAAACTCAAACGGTAAAGTGACCAAAGACCAAAAGAAGTCTGGAAAACACTCCCTCGTGATGGTGTCCTTCCCCATTGTTGTTGGTGATGCTGTGGTGGTCTCAAGAGCCAGTTTGCTTTTAGGTAAGAGCTTCTGACCAAGCTTTACCTAGCCAAACACATTTCAGCCATTCAGCCCCAGACAAACAGCGAGAAGAGAGCGTCCAGCCAGGCTCCCCAGCCTCTCTCCAGGCCCGACCCTCTGCTCTGACCTTGCACATTTAGGAAGCTGCTCTTTCGTTCTGCTCTACTTTGCAAAGGCACACAGCCTTCAAAAAGAAAAGGTTGCTGTTTGTTTGTTTGTTTACACAGCATTAATGACAGCGTGGTGACTAACCCAGGAGCCTGGCCAGCAGCGTTGGAGCCTGCAGCTGGGACACAGGAAGAGAACCAGGAGTTCTGCACCACAAAAAAAAAAATCAATACACACACTACAGACTGCTTTTCCACATCAGCTCAGGAAAAGCACATTTCTTTAGTGAGGTTAGACCCTGGCATTCACCTTACTCTGCAGACAGCATGTGTACACACCTTCAGCCCCTCCAGCTTCCTTCTCCCTTTTTCATGAGACCCTGAGCAGTTAAGCTGCTCAATATAAAGCCTCTTTTGTCCCGTAGCATCTTCTTATGCATTATGAAAAACAAATTTGTTCTCTTTACTGTGACAACCCCCCGAGCAGTGTGCAAACCCAGAGGTGTCCCAATTTTTAAGTAATCCCATTTAAGACGAGTTCACCTGCACAGCTACCACACATTGAGTGCATCTTCTTGTCAGCAAGGAGGCTAATTGAGGGAGGGCTGGTGTAGCCAAGGCAACTGCAGATGCTATGCTGAGATACCAGGAGCTGATGCTGCTCTTCAGGTGCTGCTTATGCCATCCTTCTCATTTTTGCCAGAATCACCACCAACAAAAGGACAGAAAGCAGTGAGACACAGGAGCAAGAGCACAGACACAGTCTGGTAGGGGTCTGGTTGGGAGTGGGTTCCACTCCACATTTCAGCATTCCTTCGAGATTGAAGTGACAAACAGGAGGTGAAGATCCCTAGAATGGCTCCTTGCCCCAGGGCTCATCCCTTACACTTCTTCACCGCTCTGACACAGCCTCAGCCGCCCGCGCTGCCCAGGGTCCGGCTGCCCGGCACAGCACGGCCCCGCCGCCGCCCTCGATGGCCAGCCAAGCGTGAAGGCCCTGGATTGCTACTGATCTTGTTCAGGCTGAATCTGAGGATTTGGCCAATAACACCATATTCCCTGATCAGAGATCTGTTTCCCCTCTACCATCTGATAACCGCTCTTAAAGGACGCGTTAATGGGCTTCCGTTCACTCCGTGCCCGTTAAGCAGAGGCCAAGCTACCATAAGAGGGAATAGATTTGAGTAATGATCCCTTATGAGGCAGCAAACCTACATATAGTGTTTAAAATTATTCCCTTAGGACAAGATGTTTTTCACCAAATCTCCCACATGACAGTTTGACATATTGGTTCAGGCACATAGCTCTGCATTTGTACACAGCACAGAAGCATCTCTTTTCAGTTTTTGAGAAAAATAAGGTCTGAAAACATTTCATGTTTCCCTGGACACTGGACCTAGTCTCCACAGATTAATTTTTTCCTGAAATTGTATTTTTAAAAATTTATTTTTAAACACAACTAGTTCATTAGTGTTGATAAACAAATGAGCCATCTCCTTCCTCACCTCTGCAGCACCGACAAAATCCTTGACAAAGGCATTTTCTTGACCCTGAAATACAAGGAGGCAAGGCTTGCATTTGTTCCTAGACACAAACATGGCACCTGCCACCTGCTTACATCATAAACCCGCACCACTTTCAGGTGCTTTCACCCCTGACAACCTGTGCCTGCTTTGGGCTGGATGTCTCTGCTGTTCCCAATGCTTGGAGGGCACAGGCACAGACTGCCTCTTGGCCCAGACTGGCAGCACACAGCTCTGCTGGCACTCAAGGAAAAGCCCCAACTACCCATTACTAGAACATTCCTCGTAATTTGATTTTACTTCTTCATCTATTCTGTGTGATCCCCGCCCATAAGACACTTAAAGATGATGTTCTCCCCTGCTGCTCTCTGCTCTGTATGCACAGAATTCAGTGTTGGTGGTTAAAGTGAACAACTGATGCCAAGGACTCGTCAGGACGAGCTCAGCGGAAATGGGGACAGGTGACTGCTCACGTTGCTGACCAGAAGCACTCAGCAGAGACACCCCAGCTCCAGGGTATCGGCCACATTTCACTCCATGACATTTCAAGAAGCCATTTGGCTTGGTCAGCCCCTCAATTTATTGTCAAGGCCCAGCCAGCTGAGCGCTCTTTGAGAGCCTTTCTCACGGAAGGAGGAAGGGCTCTTCATCAAACATGCGTGCACAGTGCTGAGCACCCTCCCACAGCACTCGTATATCCTGCAAACCAGGATTAAAGCTCTGACTTTGCTGCAATACACACAAGACTCACCCAAAGGCATGGCACGCCCAGGCTAACACACAGTCTGTTCACCCTTAATGCTGCTTGCTGCCCACCCCTTCAACAGCCCATCAGCTCTGGCAGCATCCTCTGGTCCTCACAGGCCCTTCCTCCACAGACAGCTTGATTAATTGGAGATGCCTGAGGCTCTAAAGGGAGCATGTATCAGCCCATGCTGCAGAGATGTTTATTTTGTTTTCAGTGGTCTCCAAGCTGGCAAGGGGCTCCATAAGAGCTTGCTGCTTGCACAGAATTCAGCTAACAGGAGACACACAGTGCTTGCTGCAAATATATATTTTTCTTTTTTCTCCCTTGACCTCTTTTCCTGCTCCTGTTTTCACCAGGAGCAATGGAAGGATGTGCACGCCACGACAGGGAGGCTGCCCAAACCCACAGCAACATTAAGAGTTTGCTGTCAGGCTGTAGGGTTACAGTCAGACTGTGAGCCACATGCTCACAGAAAGAAACAAAAGAAACAAAAGAAAAAATGTGAAGTAGGAAAAATGCTAACCCTATCAATGGAAAAGGCAGCACTCATCTTACATGTAGCATGACCTTGAAGACACAGAATGAAGGATGTGTGGATGTGAGGACAATGACGTTGCTGTTGTAAAATCTGCCTTCTCTCCACTGTGCCAGGAGGAGACAAGAGATGGGGAACACATTGCTCCCCACCTTGCTGCCACTGCCCAGCAGGAGAGCAACACATCAACATGGCTCCACAGGCAAGTGTGAAACTGCCTACACCTATTTATTTCTCTGGAGGCTACTGTTAAATCACTGTTTTCCAGCTCTATGACTCTCCAAGAAGAAAGGTAAGCTCTGCATCCCTGGAGAAGCCAGAAGCTCTGGGCCTTGGGATGGCCACAGGAACAACGGACTGTTTCTAACTCATATCCTTCCTCTCTTTTGGCTACCTTCAGTTCCTCTTTTCAGTTTAACACACTGACTCTCAGGCTGGATTCCCTGCAAAACACAAACCACAGAGGGGGGTCCTGCCTACCCTCCTGGTGAAGTGGCTGATGCTGGGGTTTGGTTCTCACAGAACAAAAGACCATTCTGGCAAACCAGGTCCCAGCCCCAGCTGCAGTGCTGCTGTTTGCCAGTCTGGTCCTGCCTACCCCATGCAGGTGTACCACTGCTTGTCTGTGACAGCCACAGAAAGCTGAGCTTCCAGCCAGGGCCTAACCCAACCTCACGGCTCCAAACAGCTGGTCAGCTCTGGTGCCATCACCAGCACTGTGCTCTCCTCAGCTCTGCACAGTGTGAGAACTGTGGCCCTGCCCAAGCAAGGAAAACTGGCATTAAAAATCAAACCAAACCAACCACCAACAACAGTCAGACAATGTCTGGACACTTCCAACAGAAAATAAAGGTGAGTCCAGCAACTGCAGCCCATTCCAGCACACCCGACTCGACGCTCACAACATCCACGTGCTGCCATCCAACACCAGTGAAGCCTCGGGGAGCTCCAAGTTATTTTCCAGGGTCTGTTGTTCAAAATACCTGAACACTTCTGTTCATCTCTGAAAGGTGTGAACTGCCTAAGCCCCACCCACCAGCTCCATCACACTGACACTCAGACCTGGCACTGGGAAGAGGGTACAACCAGCTTCTCTCACATAATCCCTCCTTCCGAAGGGCTGTGGCTGTCTCAGACATGTCCCTGCTGCCCCTGAATCCAGCCCCCAATGTGAGATCACCTCCATGGCAGGAAAAATATTGGCTGACTGAACCTGTGTTTTCCATTCTGCTGGCATACATCACCTGCTTGCACTAACGAAATGCTCTGAGCCTATTTTCACCAAGAATGACAAATGACACATCCGTGATGAGTAAGGAAATGCTGGGTTTTGCTTTCAAATTTATTTCATATGTACGCAAACTATCACATGACAGTTTTACACACAGCTCCAGCCCATGCAAAACCCATCTCTTGACTGCCAGAACGCAGAAGCAAACAAAAGATTTCCAATAAAATCCAAAGTGGAATTTTCTGATTGCACAGAAATCACATGAAATCGTTCAGTAAGCTCTCACTTAAATAAAACCAGTTCTGGACACTGTCTAGTATTGTTTCAGGACAGGCCAAAATTGAAAAAAGATGCTACTTAAGCATTCTGCATTAAATCACTACCTGGACATTCCAAAAATAAGGTAAAATGCCCACTTCCATGAGCAAGGGAAGGAGCATACCAATGGATTTCTAAAGGCAGTGAATAGTTCATGATTATGCACAGAGCAAACAGAAAGAGAAACACGTAAATTCCAGCACTCCACCAGGTTTGTGCAAGAGCTTTGACACAATTGCACAATTGTGTGGGGGGGAAATAGATATTACAGTAATAAATAGGATATTTAAGCCCTGCAGATCTTACATGGAAAACTATTTTCCTTAAGTGAAAACAGAATTAAAGATTCTCTTCAAAGAACTTTGTTTGTAGTCATTAAGTTTCAGGATGCAAATTAAATGAGCACTTGTTAGCCAAGCAAAAGAAGGGAATTAGCTCTGAAATATTATCAGTCTCTTGTGAGGCTCAGATACACTTGGCTGAAGACTTTTAGGTGTTTCGTTGCCTTGCTCCCCAAGAGCTCCCCAAGGACCTCTGTTCTCACATCCCAGAGCCACATCTGCATCCAGCCTGGCTGCCAGGGCTGGGACAGGGATCTGCTTGGTCCCTCTGTCTCCTCCCTGGCTCTGCCTGCAGCTCCCAGAGGTGCCTCTGCCCCATCTATAACTCACAATTACGAGAGACCGTAACACAAAACTGCCACAGGCAAAGTCAATCCCTCCCAGGGGTCTCACACATCTGAGGCTCCTGCACACCAAGAAACGGTGATCATGTGCAGTAATGCTTGGGGTTAAACCACACAAGTTCAAGGATATCCCTGAAAACACAGTGGGAGTTTACCAAAGGCTAACATTAGTGAAAAGAACCAGCATCAAGGATCATTAGCTCTTTTATGCCATTTATTTATAGCCTACCTTGAAATACATCCTATTTCTCTTTAGGACACCTCCAGCTGAAGTTTGGTGTCTCAGGGGTGAATGAGGAGACTTTGGGAAACAGCATTCATGAAAACAAAAGGTGTTCAAGCAATTTTACCACTCACAGATCAAGAGAAAAGAAGACCAGAGACCTCAGGTCAGAGCTGGCACTTGCAGAGACACAGTTCAGAGATGGACAGAACAGGCTGAACAGGGCTCTAAGCACCTGGTCTAGTGAAAGGTGACCCTGCCCATGGCAGGGGTGTGGAACAAGATGAGTTTTCAGGTCTCTCCCTGCCCAAACCATTCTGTGATGCTATGGGGCACTCCTTGACCTGCTCTGTGCTCAGCAGCACCAGCTGCTTGACACCTGACACTCCAAAAACAGGGGGTTCCAAATCACTGCTTGCAAGTCCTTTGCAAGAAATTCACAGGCAAATTCTGCAAGAAATAACTATCTGCAGAAATAACTATAAAAAGCAGAATTGTCAGGAGGCCTGAGCTTCTTAAAGAAGGGTCAAAATCTCTGCTGGAAAATATTTAAGTGCTGGCAAATCAGATTGAGAGCTGATACTATCACCTTCTGGGCAAATTCTTGCTACATCTCTTCTGAAAAAAAAAAAATCCCAAATTCTGGTATACCCTAAATTTTGACTACAGAAAGAGATAGAAATGTTGTCATATAATGGATTTGGCATACCCAGAAACATCCCCTAAAGCAACAATAAGGTGTTGTGATTGAGCTGGGGCCCAGAAGTCTGATAGAGGAACAGAGTTTGATTGAACAGCATGTTTAAAAATTAAATCTATCTGAAGGGAAAGAAAAAAAATCATTAGAAGAAATGCACAACCAAATGAGGAGCAATGGCAGTGAGGGAAATTCAGCATTAAAAAAAAACACACAGAGAAACCTGGCATTCTTAGGTATGGCTGTAAGTGCCACTATTAGGATAAGAAAAATATAAGCTCATCTTTTACTTCCAATTGTCACATCACTGTGGAGAGTCTTCATGAAATTCTCAGAATAGCAACGAATCAGGAGCAAACAGCTGTTCAAGCACGAAAGTCACAGGTAGACAGACTTTCCTTGCTTCAACAAAAAATTAACTCTAAAGTTTCACAGGCCAGTAAATCAACAAAATGGGCCTGTACAACACAGGACAGAACAGTCTCATCTTCCAGCCCAAAGCTGATATATGGGCCTGTGTTCTCCTTCCGGCCATATGCTCACGTGATTTATGACCCACAACAATTTCAATACTCCCAGAAAATGAAAGAACAGCAGACAATTAGTTCATCCCACTACGCTGGGGGTTGTGTGGGCTCTGCCCTGCAGCACCTCCCCAGGGAGTGGGGGCCAGCAGCCCCAGTTGCTCCTGTCAAGGGCAGGGGAGGAACACGGGGCTGAGCAGCACCCAAGCACTGGCATAGGGAGCACAGCACATCCCCAAGACTTCACTGCATGGAGCAGCCCACAGGAACACCAAGAGAGATGCAGAAGGACTTCTAACCAGGGCATGGAGTAGCAAGACAAGAGGGAATGTCCTCCCTCTGAGAAAGGGCAGGATTAGATTGGATATTGGGAAGAAATTATTTACTCGGTGAGTACTGAAGCACCGGCACAGGTTGCTCAGAGAAGCTGTGCCTGCCCTATCCCTGCAAGTGTTCCAAGGCCAGACTGGATGGAGCTTGGAGCAACCTGGTCTAGTGAAAGGCATCCCTGCCCACAGCTGGAATGAGCTGGAATGAGATGACCCTTCCAACCCAATTCTCTGATTCTCTTCTGTGATTCATTCCTATCCCGTCCGTAACTACGGCTGTTTGTGACCACTGCTGTTAACCTGGTCTAGATCTGGTCAGTGCAGCAGTACAGACCATCCCACTAGCAGGGCGTAAGGACATTGAAATCTCTGCCTGCAGCTGTCCCAGGCAGGGCACTGGCTGCAAGGCAAACACTGTCAAACCAGGCAGGATTCAGCTCTGCAGCACCTGCTTTGCTGCCACAACACAAATGCAAAGGCATCACCAAACAAACAAACAAACAAAATCCTCCACCCCACCCGGAATTAGGCTTTTCCCTTGCACACGTGGGGTGAAGTGCAAGTTCAACAGCTTGACTCATACAGCCAAAGCTTCACCCAACCCCAGCCACCATGGCAGTGTCAGCTGGGGCTGATGCACTTGTGAACCACCAGAGCACACAGCTGAGAGCCTGTGAGATACCAAGTCTATTGACACAACATCAAAATTGTTTTTTTCTGAAGCCAAGGGTATCCAGACTGCTCTTTAGCTAACTTCTGAATGACAAACCCAAGTCACGTGTCTACTCAAAGGCATGTCTCTGAGCAGCAGCTTCATGCCCTCCATGGATGAACATTTTGTCCACTGGGAAATGTGCCAAACAACTCAGGTATCCATAACAGTACTGCAATGAATTCTGCTATCTACCATCCTCCTCAGGTCTGGATCCACACAGCTTCATCCCCCAGGCAGCAGAGCTGCCAAGGCAGAAGGGCCAGCAAGGCTTCAACAAGAGGGTGAGCAAAATGGCAGCAGGAGCACCCATTACCCACAGGAGTGCAAGGATAGAGGGATGGAGTCTGAGCTCAGTGTCTTAATGCACCCGCCTTACCTCCCTTCCTGCAGGTCTTAAGCAGAAGGCAGCCGTGCTGAAGGAGTTAATCTTGCCTGGAACAACCTATCTCCGGTTTCTCAGAAACTCCAAGGCTGCAGAGCTGGGCTTTCTGCTCCCTGCCTGCTCCTGCCTGCCCTGCCTGCAGCCTGACCCCTGACATTTCCACTCAGCTTCTCCCTGGCATGGAAAACTTAACCATACACAAACAAACAGGTTGGGAGGACAGATAAATGGAACAGAGGAGGAGAAAGGGAAGATTGCTCAGATTCCTTGTCAAGGCCCTGATTAAATAACAGCAGCAGCACCAGACATGGGTGAGGGGCTGGTATTTATCAGTAAACCCTGAAGTCTACAGCGAGACATCTCTGTTTAATTAATCCTGAAAGGGTCCCTTCCCCCTTCTACTTCCTAGGGAGGTTTTGAGGATCTGCAAGTTTAAAGACAGAACGAATCCTTTTTAGCTCTTTCCTTACAAAACACAGTCAGGATTTACTAATTCTGTGGCAATGGCTTCCATTGCATGGACACATGCAGGCAACCCCCAACGAGGGAGCATCTTGGATTCAGTCATACCTCTGAGGCAATACACCCATCATGTGACAGCTTTAGAGTGACCAGCTGGAAGCCTGCACACACGTAATCACAACCAGGTGTGGATCTGCAGATCTCACCTGGACTCTTCTGCCATTCTTACACAATACCCATTTCCCAAGGAATAAGCCTCTTCAGTGCCTGATGCAGTTCTAGTGTCACCCATTTTTGTACAGTTTTCCCATGGTGGCATCAACATCACCCAGCAATGGAAGAGACTGCACATATACATAAAGCAAGACAACTGCAAATGCTCTTCCCACTGGGCTTTCACATAGCTTGAGGAGGCTCAGGAGGACCTTCCAAGGCACTTTCCATTTCAGGAGGTCCCCTGCCCTTTGATCCAAGGTGAACACTGTAGTAGTGTGGAACACCAGAGTTTGAGCCATCAGCCTTGAAGGGCCACAAAGCTGGAAAGCCCCTCCACACCTCAGCAGCAGAACGAGAGGAGCTCTGCTTCCAGGGTGCCTTCATCCCACCACAATGCTCAGAGAGCTGTAAGGTCTCTGAGGGTTGTAACAGCAATGGAAACTCTGGATCCTAGAGAGTGGACAGACTACCAAATCCCTAAACAGCTTCCAACAGAAGAGGCCTCAGCAAGCACTTCCCAAGGCTCAACATCAGTCCTCAACAGGGAGGGTCTGGCAGAAGTGCTCAGGCCCCCAGGGCAACCACCTTAACCACCATTCACCCAACCATCCATCCAAGCAACCATCCAAGTGATGGTAGAATTACAGAGATAATTTTTGTTGTATGGTGTAATTTGCAAAAAGAGAAAATAAAAAAGTAGCAGAAAATCTGTGTAGTAATGACTTCTGGTCCAATAGGAAGCAAAGGGGTTGGGGAAAGGGAAAATTTAAAAGTCTAAGTTCAAATTGTATAATAAATCTGTAATTCACATCAGCTTTATAAAATTCTCAGGAAAATACAAAGTCAAAACCAGTTATTTTCTTGAGGATCTATGTTCTTAAATACCTGGTTTCAACATAATCTCTTTTTAAAGAAGTACTGGGATGGGGGATGAACTGTGAGGAACTGAAAAAGGTCTCTGCCTACCCCAAAAAAAATCATTATGCAATGACAAGAGACAATCCAGTCTATAATCAAATACAGAATCCTGACACGTTCAAAGAGAAAATTATTGTAACAACAGTGACTTTGAAGATGAGAAGGGTTTTTTTTTGATTGAAACAATGGCCATCAAGATTTTTACTGCAGCAGCCAATGTTTAAATGCATTACTCAGCATGCCAAGTGCCTGCAGATACACTGAGCACCAACAGCAAAAAAACATGAAAAAATAAAAATAAACCTAAGTGACACCTAAGAAAGTCCTACCTGAAGTGGAACCAGGCAATGCCCTCTGAGTGTGAACCACTCACACCAGGGAGCAAACACTTCTACTGATGGGCATGTCCCAGGGAGTGAAGTTTTACAGAAGAGCCAGTGTCCCATTAATACAAAACTTGCAAGTTACAAGGCACTACACTAAAGTATTTAAATTTTCAACATTTGCTTCCAGGGAATTGCATATTTGGCTCTAAAAGTCGTGATCTGCACTCTTTGCTGAACTAGTGTGATTCACAGAAAATGAATCACAAAAGGCAAGTTTGGTGACTAAAAAAACCAGCTGCTCTGTAATGCACCTAACGAGCAGTATCGCATTTGCTGCTGTTTGATTGGGAGACTATCGGAAGATGACTATAAATACCCCTTTCAAAAACAGAATTTGGATTAAGCTCACTGTTAGCTGGATGCAAGAGTCACTCAGACTGCCTCACACCTCTCCTGTATTTCACCTTTTAAGAGAAAACCCAAGCACAGTCCCCCTGAAGGGTAATTTGTCACAAAAATTATTCAAAAGCTGTGCAGCATCACTACCATCAAAATTCGTATTTTTAACATGGAGACTCCAACTTGTATCAATCCTGTCTCCATCACTATGAGCATTGCTTCTATGTGGGAACCATTTTATTAAAACTATGATAACACTAAACAATTTATTTAATAAAAGCATTTTCTCCACTGTAACTCAGCAGTGAAAAGCTGTTTAAAGCAGAGTCTATCAGCCCTACTTCTTCCACACACTTCTGTTCTCACCATTACATTAAAAACCTTCCACCAAAAGTGAAACCATTAAAAAGCATGAATATATGTTTTGGTTTTCTCTTAACTGGAACTGGCAAGTCTTTCTGGGGTCATCTCCACTTCAGTTTCACAGCTACCACAGAGGATTCCCCCTTCTTTCTTTCATTTGACATTTATGTATCTTCTGCAGAAAAGGAACATTTTGAAATTGATGTCTGCATGTTTTTGCTGATGTTCCAGGCCACACCATACTTGGGCTCGCCACCTGTGCCCCAGGTGTGCACCAATGAACCAACACAGGTTAAGGCCATGGTGGGCTCGGCCCTTCTCCCTTTTGGGGTATTTCTGGCAGAAACGCCCTGGTAAGTGCCATGTTCATGTCCCCACTGTGTGGTGGCCGCTGGCCAAGTAGTGGAGCTGTGAAAGCACAGCTGGCACGCACAGCACACACCACCACAGTGACAGCCCAAATCCAGCTGTGACAGCAGGGTAAGGAGCACACCCTGTGATGGGACAGAGTCAGACTGGGACATCCACCTTGGAACCCAAGATCTGTTTTCCACAGAGTGCCCAGACAGCCCATGGAACTCAATCCCATGATATTTTAAAGCAGGGAGCACTGCAGATAAAGACAGATCAATTTTGCCCTACATTTTTAAATGAAACTCTCCTGTTTTGGAAAGAATTTCATTAAGGTGAAAACGTAATACAGAACTACCCATTTAGGAAGAATGTGCTATTAATTCTGAGCAGTGTATGTGGAAGGGAAAATTGCATTTTTATCTAAATGGTTTTTTCAGCATAACCCATTTCCAGTATTCTTTTACAGCTCAGTAGTGGGAACTTTTCACATTTCTATTTGGGCCAGACCACTGTGGAAGGCAGGCTTCAGTAACGTGTCAAATACAACAAATAAAACGTATTCCAAGACGAGCTCCACAAACTGGAGAAAGGTCAGAAGAACACACCTTAGAGGATGGTTGGAAAATAAAAGGAAAAAACCTCTCTCTTAAGGATGTAAGCCAAATTTTTGAGGGGGAGAGGAAAAAGGATGTGGTTTAGGGTGTTTTTTTTCCCCCTAAGGGCCAAGAAGAGTTTCAGTCTTCCCTCTCTTATTCCTCACTTGAAGCAGAAACATCTCCTCTTTGATGCAGTTCCCAGTCCCAAATGCACACAAAGAGCAGAACGGGGCCATGTTATCACTCTGAAAAAATGGACATTCTGAGCTATAACATGCACTAGTATGTACAACCAAAACAAGTGTATGCTATGAAAGACTCATTTTATCAGTGTAAACAAATGCTCATTTCTCACTACAGTTTCATACCATTTGAAACTGAATATAATCCAAACAATAATTCCAAACAACCGATGCTGGGATCCAAGTTTCCCTGACATACTGCCATCACACAGCAAGAACAACGTCAAGTAAAAGCAAAAGCAGTTTCGGAACTGACTGCTTCGAGTTTTACCCCGTTTGCCTAGTCTAGTACAAAGAAAAGCAAACATAAAATTGAAAGTTTTTAAAATTCTTCATTTCATCATCAAGGATCTCATATTCAAGCAAACCCAAACCACAACAGCACAGTGGCCCTGTGTTTAACAAACAAAGCCACTGACTTTTCAAGCACTGCAGCAGGGCTCACTGAAGAAGCTGAAGCTCCGTGTTTTCTAAGCATTGTTCATTTGACATTTTTCACCTCTTTTATTTTTTTTTCCCTGCATTGGCTTTTATTAGCTTACTTCAGAAAATTAGTATAACAAAAATTTTATCTTTCAAAACAGACATTTAAAAGTGCAGCAGTTATGGAAATACAATTGGACAATGAACAGTTTTTATTCCCTCTACCTCGCCACACTCCGCACGGCAAAGCAGTAATTACAGGAATCTACTTCTGGTTTAAGCTCCAGAGTAAGCTCTTTCCAAATTTAAGGCCAGCAACCAACCCTTCATTATGCTTAATAGGTAGACATAAAACGTAATTGTATCACAATCTCCCAATGCACGTTCCCAGCTCTGAGGCTCACACGTGTCTGGCTCAAAAAAGAGATATTTTATCTGTTCTTTTTCCTTAAGAGAAACACTGCAGCACCATTGGCATCAGCCACTCGAGGAAAACTACACAAAACACTAGAGGATCTGGAAAATTATTTGGAGTAAGACTTTACTGTGTTGTTAAAACCTCACATTTCCGAAGTTGTTGTTTGTTGTTCTGCAGTACCAACAGGACCAGCAGGAGCCCTGGCAGAGTCACCTGTGGTCACCTGCCCCGGGCCCGGAGCACTTGGGAGCAGCAAATTCCCTTCTGCCTTTCCCATTCACACCTCAGCTAAAGTAACTAATATCATGACACAGAACATAAACTGGATTTATCTACAGGATACACCACTTTGTCACATAACATACAACATGACTTTGATGCACAGAGTTTAAAAGAAAGCTCACCCAAATCACCAGGGCTGCCCTTGAGCTTTCCCCAACACTGCCCTGTTCCCCTGCACATTTTCCAGCCATCATCCTCACACCCACCCGGCCAACAGCACAAAGAACTGGCAAATGATGGGATGAAACTTCAAAAATAATCCAGAATGAAGGAATGTTTTGCTATTCTCCCTTTTTTGTGATCTGCCTCTTTCAAAGTAGTTCATATGAGATTTGAATTGTACTTGGGACAGCCCTTGTTTTTCCTCTGCCTCCAGAACTATGGCATGGCAGGGAGAGCACAGGGAGCTGGGCTGCCTGTGGTTTCTCCCAGCACAAAAAAGAAAAGTATGTGCCTATATTTAGAGGTAGAGAAGGGAACTATAGCATCCAGGAAAAAAAGAAATAAATCTTACTGATTTAATCTTCAAAAAAGCATTTGTGTTTTTGGTTTGTTTAAATCAAAAATGTGCTGCAAGCATTTGACCCTATATCCAGCAACAATAAAATCTGTTCTCTCATAAAATACCAGCTGCTTTGCACTTTGAATAATAATACTATTTTTAAAGGGTTTCAGAATTATTGTCTCATAGACTGTGGTAGCTTTTATTACAATTACTGGGGAACTCCTTTTTTTCTTTTGTAGAATACAATCAATAGGCCCATTTATTATCTTCTTGCTTTTAAAACTGCATTTGGTCAGAAATTTTGGGTTACTTTTCAGACTAGGCAAAAAAAACATTTTTCTGCCTAATATTTGGCACCAATAAAAATTAAAACAATTGAGTCAGATCAAAAATATCAGTATTATTAGATGCAAACAGTTACCAGGCTGCCTGGCAGGTCTAAGAGACATCTTTTTTCTAATTATCAGCCCAATAGCACTCCAGGAATAAGTCACACCAGGTGGTTGTGGATCTACTGGGCAGTTCAGACCAGAGGTCTGGGTCCTCCTGTCCCATCACACAGGGGAGCAGGGAGGAGAAGCCTCCTTTGGTGATGCCTGCAACCCCAGGCATCTGAAGGAGGTGAAAACCTTGCACCAAACTACTTCTGCAACATTTAGGTCTCTTTTCCTCCTGCTAAGACTGACAAACCTATTTAGAAATTCACTCACACACAGATCAGAAGTGCCATAACTGGGGTTTGGGTTTATTTTTTCCACGAGAGGAGAAATGCTGCCCCGGAGAGGGCAGTACAGCCGCGCCATCCTCACCAAACAAGGAATCCACGCAGAAATGAGATCACTAGGTGGGATGAGATGCTCCCAGCCCTTTATTCCCTGCTCACACACGCTTCCCAACCCAGCAGCATTCAGACTTTGCTGGGTGCCCAAGTGCCCTCCAGTTCCACTGTGCACCTCACCAGCACCCTCTGCCCAAGCCCTGGTGGCACCGCCCTGTGTTCCGGCGGTGAACCGGCCCAACAACACCTCTTTTATCTCATTTGGACACTAAATCTTTAGCAGTGGGAACATCTCCCAGGTTTCTAAAGCACTGTGGCCATTTACGGTGCAATAAATATGATCTTAAATAAAAATAATCCTAAAGTGGGACCTGAATATGGACTCTGGTGCGCTCTAAATCACACGCAGACCCCAATCTCCGTAAGGACGACGGCGCTGCCTGGACTGACCGAGGAGCAGGAGCTCTGTGCAGACATTCCCTCCCTGCCCTTCCCACCCGCAGCCTCACCTCCAGCAGTGCAGGGGAGGGAAGGCTCAGCCCTGTTCCCCAGGGAGCAGCACTGCTTGCAATGATGCGCAGCTGTGCCTCAGACCCACAGCATCCTCTGCCTCTTCTCACTGCTCTCACCTGAGACCAAAAGGCTTTTAAATGCCATTATGGAGGAATATTATACCCATCCACCCACCCCTCCCTCCAAAAAAAAAAAAAAAAAAAATTTAGTGGAAGATTTTTCTAGGAAAGAGATCCTAAAATTCTGACCAGATAATAACCCCAGCCCAACCTCCATTTCCTATGTTAATAGATCAATTTACATCTTTCTAGCAAAATGGTTTCAGGCTACATTATAAAAAAGAAAAAAAGTCATGCCTTTCTTCTGAAACTGCATTTTGGGAGAGGATTAAGGAGGAAGGAAGGATATGACTCTTTCCAGGGCTTTGTAATGTATTTGCTTCGCACAGCAAATTAATATGCTCAATTTTAACTCAGGAGTACATTCTTAATTAGGGTATGAAATGTTTTAAAATTTTCTTCACTTTACAAATGGCTGCTTTTTCAATTAACTGTGCTTCCTCAGCCTCAGGATGATCTTTCTATTAGCAACAGAATGCTTTCGAGTATTTTGTGAATATTAATTCACAAAATGAATTAAATGCAGACGTAACTCTGGAAACATATATTTTACCACAAAAAAACCTGCTGTCTTCCAAATACTGACCGATCACAGGCTTTTCTGGGATCAAGGGGATCAAGTCCTAAAGGCCCAGCAGTCAGAACTGAAGGTAGGAGAATTAAAAGGAAAAAAACCAAAGGTCTTCGTTTTGTATTTTAAATGTGCCAAACACAGAAGGGGATAAAAAAAAGATAAATATTCCAAAGTTCACAAAAAGTGGCTGCGGGAGTAGGACTGTGGCACATCTTTCCCATCACTCACAGTCAGAGCTAGCAGAGCCCTTCGAGCTCCCACACGTGTTGTCCATGTTTAAACTCAAATAAACTGTATTTATTTCGATGTAAAAATATCTATCAAAGCAGCACTTAAACGTAACCAGATTTTTGCTTACCAAACCAAAAAAAAGCTTTTTTTGACAAATGTTAAAAGCTAATAAAAAACGTAGACCGCCCAGCGTCATGCTCGGTGGTGTTACGTTAGAACACTGAGCAGACACAAACAGATTTGCTGGAATTGAAAACAAACAGACACGAAGTGCCCTGCTGCAGGGTCTGGGCAGCACCTCAGCCTGCAGCCGAGACTCGGCTCCTGCTCGGGAGCTGCCCGTGACGGATGCGCACGTGCGTCCCAGGGAGCGGCACCGTCAGCGGTGCCAGAGCAGCTCCTGCCCAAACGGGCAAGGCAAAACTTGGGAAAACGTCACTTCCAAATGGATCAGACCCAGTCCTACAGAGAGGGATGTGCCCTATGTGTGAGTCAGGCATCTCAAAAGGGCACAAGCACAGAACAAAAATACTCCTATGACAATGCCTGTGCTGCTACAAAAAATAACCCAAGTACAGGAAAGAAACACAGAACAGTGGTGACCATGTATTTTTGCATTAGTGTGGATAAAAAGTGCAACACTAAGAAAGGCACATTTCTAGATCATCGAGTCTTAAAACTTATTACATCAACCAAGGAAAATGCATTCACCCCATCCAGATGCTTTTGTCATTTGCCAGGAGATGAGCAGAACATGAAGCCTTAGAGGAGAGGGCACTGGCAGGGAGAAGAGAAGAAGGGGTGCTGAAGAGGGGAACAGTAAAGCAGTATCAAGAAAGATGTTCTCTTTGAAGTATTAAGAAAGCCAGCTTGTAAAAATTAATGGATTAGACCTCCAGCTGTTCAATTCTCAGCTTTAAATTTAGAAGGCATTTGACTTTGGAACATTGGCACATAATCCATAAAATATATTTAAATTTGTAAAAAAAACCCCAAATCCTTTGTACTAAAAGGCTACTAATAACTCAGAATGTTTTAACTGCACCAACACAAAAGCATCTAGCAAAGGAAAAGCAGCAAACTACAAAGAATCACAGTATTTTTATATAAGCCAGTCATCTAATCACTGTGTGCAAACTGGGTCTATCTACAGAACAGCAAAAATTCAGAATCACATTTTAAAAACTGAGAGATCTAACCAAGACCAGGAAGGTGAGGGCAGATCTTGAATTTCCTGGGTGATTCCACAGCTTCACCTATTTAATTTCCAGAAGGTTCCCCATGTCCCTTACCCAAGATCTGGTGCACAGCCAGCCATGTTCTGAACAGCCCTCACTAACAGAGGCTCTCATTTAAAACTGCCTCTCAAAAAACAAAACTATTTCAATATGTAAAAATAAACAACACACCAATCTTAAACGTGTCTTACAAACCTTAGTCATGTGTTTACAGGTGCAAACATGGTTCTTTTCAAGGGTGTAGATTTTTCAATGGAATAGCCGGGCAGGGAGGCGGATGCCGGCCGGAGCCGCGGCGCGATGGCGAGGTGGCTACCAGCGCCCTACGCCCACCGCCCGCGCTGCCTGCATCCAACACGCTCCAGTCCAAAACATGCACCAGAACAATCTGTTCTGTTCTAGACATAAAACAGGGAATGGTCCTCTGCCTACAATTTGACAGGTCTCTTTCAATATTCTCAATGTGCTTGAGAAATTATGTCTTTAAACGGCTTCTGATATTTCGGTAAATTTAGCGTTAACAAAGCATACATGTTAGGCCACCTGAAGATTCATTTTAGAACTGGCTGTGCACTTTCTGAGGAGACTCTCCTCACACTCAGATTTAACAGAAATACACAAGAAACCACTGACTGAAAATGTACAGTAATTTGTCTAGTACTAAAATTTTATATGGCCACATAAAGGCATTTTACTGTACCAAAACCTTTCCCTGGTATAGAATACTACCGAGGCTGGGAGTCAGCTGGTTCAAATAAAAGCAGCCTATTTAGTTTCAGGTTAGACTTTTGTTTGATGCCTTAGTCTTTGTTCTACACAAGTAACAACAAAATGTATCTATAGACATTGCTAATTAATAACGGTTTTTATCAAAATATTATTTGCGGTTTTATGGTCGAGCATTCCACTAGGTGATTGGTAAAAAAAACCAGGCATTGTACCTTAAAAAGTAAGAGGAGACACGGTGTAATACATCACAGATCAAAATAAATCTATGCTGTCATCCAAGCTCATATATAAATACTAAGTCTAATTCATTTCCTTTTACATCATACATAAAGATCTGAAGCACATTCACACACCAATTTCAAGAAACATCTCCCTCGAAGTCTGTCTCACGCAGATCCTCACACCAAGTGTGTGCAAAACAACCCCATTAAAACTCGCCTTGCAACTGAGTGGGCCATCAGAAAATAACACTTTGGGGCAAGGAAGCACCAGGATGCAAACCAGATAGATAATCTGCATTAATTCAAACACAGCTAGATTGTCCACTGAAAGGAAAACAAGTAAATCTAGAGATCAAAAATTAATAGCCAGACAGACAGTGGATGCAAAGGCAAACAGTGGCCATAGTTGTTACTAAAATGCCAATAAATGTACACACTTCCTGCACTAAATATTTTACTGCATCACAGCAAGAGGAAATACTACTGAAAATTCTGTCCCTTGCTTTTTCTAATATATGCCATAAAGGTCCACAAGCACACTGCTACAGAATGTTTATAAAACAAAGGAAAATATTTCTAAACAGGACCATTTTCTAGTAGAAAGTATTAAAAATTATAGTCAGTCAAGGTAAACAATAGAGAATTTCTATCATTTACATGAGGTCAAGCAGGGGCAACCCTTCCAATTATTTTTTTTTAACAGGTTAGAAAAGTTTAAAGCATCATATTAAATCCAAATCTAATGCACACCAAACTCTCTCCCAGGATAAGCAGCGGGAGCGTTCTTCCCTCATCACTCTGATTGCTAATCCAGATGATTTAATAAAGATGTAGATTTGATATATGTGGAGTTTGTTGTGCAACTTCAAGACAAAGGCAATAGCTTCTTTTTTCACTAAATCGTTAAAATTGTGTAAGTTTCAGCAGCCCAGTGAGACAAAGCAGCATCGGGAATCACAGCCCCCTCGCTGGAAAAGGCGCTGAGCTTTGCTGCTGAACTCGCTTCCACAGCGCTCACTACAACACAGCCGCTCACAGCACATCGCTTGCAGTGAGGGTTCAGTGCCTGAAAAACCTCACCAGAGGTCTGACAAACTCAGTCCCGGTAAACAAACACAGTCCCTTGGTAAAGCCTCTAAAAGAACTAAGCAGTATTTAAAATAAAGCAGGCAGCAGAACGCACTGGAAAGGGAAAGAAAACAAAGGCTCCCGGCCGCATCTGGACCAAATTTGACCTTTGTTAATGTATTTCTAGTAATTCACAGATGTTACACCCTGCTCCAGCAAGAGGGTTGGCCTGTGGGCTCATTCCAGTGACAGGTTCGGTGTAACAATGAAATATTCACAAAAACTCACACATGAAGGCTAAGGGTGCCGTGTGGCACGTGCCCGTCAGCCCGGACTGACGAGCCCAACAGCCACTGAGCAGAAAAATATACTCCCATCCTTTCCAACCAACACCTGCACAGCTCTAGGTACATACTGATGTCTTCACCTGACATGGGACTTACAAAATTTCAATTGAAAACTAAAAACCAAAACCCCACCAGCACTTAATTAGTGGGTTTCTAAAGAGTACTAATATACATTTCACTGAAGAGGAAAATGTTCTGGTTCAGTCAAACCAGGAAAAGCAAAACCTCATTAAACTGGCCCCAGAATTTTAAATGAATTTGATCTGGTTATTCTTTGTCAGCTAGAGCTGTGGTGTTGGAAGTCAAGACAACCCCTCTAGACTCAGTGTTATTTATCTCTCACTCCCAGTTCAAGCTGCTAGGCAGAGGAAAACACGACATTCTAGAAAGCATTTTCAGGGGAAAAAAACCCAAAACCTACCAGCTACTTCACATAAAACATGTTGGTACAAGAAATGATGCATCAGAGAAAACTCCTTACAGAAAAGACATTTCAGGGCAGAGCCACGTCCAGGCAGCATTACTAATATTACATTCCGAAATGGAACGTGAACGCACGCACAGAGCTCGCGGCAGGCCAGCGCCGAGGTGTCACACCTCGCAGGGGCACCAGCAGCACCGGTGTCTGCTCTCAGCAACCTCCAGACCCACAGCTCACACAACTGCCAGAGATCCCCAAATCATTTTAATGCCGTTATGGGAAAAAAGGTGAGCTCCAAGGTATCTGAGCAGCCATTAAAACAACTCAAGTCGTTTCCCCCATAATCTGCGCACTAACAGAGTATTTGAGAAGTTCCTGATCCTGCTGTGTTTTGGGGAGCCTGCTCTTTCCTTCACGGCCAGCACTGAAGTCAGACCCTTCAGTCCTGGCACTGGCTGAGAGTGGCAGGCAGTGGACAAATTGCCCAGCACTGCACCAAGGCGAAGCTGCCCCCCAGCACCCACCGCCCCTTCCTCCACCCCCCCGGCACCTGAGGAGCCGCCGGTGCCAATTGCAGCAGTGCCACAATGGGAATAAATCCCCGACCGCTCTCACAGCAGGTGTAAACCAGAAGCCCCAAACAAGCCTCCACTGGGGAGGACCCCGGGTCTAATGCTGCTCTCACTAACGCTGCCCAGCCCCAAAACGGTGCCCACCTTCCAGCACGGAACGCCGAGGAAGTGCCTGAATTCGGAGGAGCGCTGTCTGGAGCCTGCGCATCCACCCGGACACTGGGTTTCTGCTGGAACAAACACCACAGTGCAAATCCCAGCCGACTGAGAAGGTTTAAAATCTCAGCCCACGTCTAAAGAAAGCCTTTTCTTAAACACAGTTTCACACACTCAGGGGTATGGCAATGTTAAGTTTAATTATTTCTACTGACCGAGGTGAACAGCCTGTTTTGTCTCACCCATTGTATCTTTATATCTCTAACAACAGTTAAAGTAAATTCTCTGTGAGTATAAATTTCCTCATCCGAGGAACCAGCCCATTCAAATCCCTCAAGTGACTAAAGCATGAACCAACCCGAGCGCCTCTGCATTGTTGTGGAACTGGTTTGCTATTTTATGTTAAGCCTCTGAAATACTAAAACATATCCTTATATAGGAACACTGATTAAATGGTTTTCCTTCCAAGTGATGAACTGTTTTAACACCAACATTGTGGTTATCGCGACCAGAAAGCAATTACTTCTTTCACTAGCTGTTACTAAGAATAGCTGTGATCAAAGTGACTGGAGGAGTGCTGTTAAAAGACGCTGCAGAAGCATCGCTCCATATGACACACACAAAATATAGATCATTTTAAACCAAATTACACTTTTAATAAATGTGCTGTTCAGAATTAAATCACTGCTCAGGATTTCTTTTAAATCACTTCTCAGGGTTTCTTTTTTCACCCAGGAAGTCAAGATCTGTAGAAGTTATTCTTTCAAAATCTATTTCTAAACACAGCACGGTGTGAGATCTGCGTATCTGTGTGTGTGTGTGAAAGTGCACACGTAACGGGGGTGCGTGTGGTGTGAGAGAACGTATGTATGTGCTTGAGCCTGCCAAGGCAGAAGTAACAGGAACTGTGATTTGTGCTAACTAGCTATTGATCCAGTCAGATCTAGATGTTGTGTACAAGAAACAATAAAAGAGAAGGGGCCAGGAAGGATGCTGTGTGCAACTCCATTTAAAAATGGAAAAGAAGGGCCCCAAACAAACCAATTTATGTCCTTGCCTGGGTGAAGCATGGAGAATGCTGATGGGCTTCCTCGGGTCTGCCGTGCATGCTAAACACTCTGCTCGAAATGAGAGTCTCCTGCGCTGGGCATTAAACATGAACAAAGAGACAAACCGTGGGGGCTAGGATTCACGCTTCAGAAAGCCAAAGCTGCAAAGCCAACCAGAACCAGGTTAGGAAACAGACCAGTTTCCTAACCAGCTTCCTTCTAATTTCACCAACAACTTTCTTAGCAAAATTACTAAACATAGATGGCTGTAAAAAGTCAGTCTCTACTACCAGAGATAATGAAAACAATTTCAAACTACACTGTAGTATCAAAATATCACCTTTCCTAGGCACAAATAATGAGTTTATATTGTGTAAACTGCACACATGTATTTCTAGCACACCAAAACCAACCTGCCTGCCCTCAGATAGCAGGTACAGCATGTGCACCCATTGTAACAATCTCACATACAGCTAGGCAGGTTGCAAAATAGGGATTTGATAAGATAAAATAGAAACCAATTGAATCTATAATCATCCTTATCTTAAACAGCTTTTATAATAGAGGGTTTTCCATTTAAATATTTTTTTCTAAGCCTGGGGAATTATGATGCCCTCTGGACACAAGGAAGGATCAAAAATGACAACTAATGTCAAAATTAAACATCTGTCAACTAAGCAAGTTTTACACTAACAGACCCAGAGCCTTATTTTAAACTGCCCTTCAGTTAAATCAAAAATAATTTGTTACAAGCCGTTCAGTTCAGTATCACACTGTTGTGGGCTCCAAATGCAAGGAGGGGGCACCTGGACCTGAAGGAGGAGAACTACCACCAGATTCATGTGGATAGGGAAAACCTCAGTCATAGTTTTGGGAAAGTGGCTGGAAGGCTCAGCTGGCACCAGGCTCTGTGGGAGCCCCCTCCTCAGCACCCCATGCCTAGTAAGACCCTGCAGGAGCCCCCTCCTCAGAACCTCAGGCTGCAGTTCCCTTCTGCAGCATCCCAGGCCCTGGAGCACAGGTGAGGCTCACTGGGAGCCCCTCTGCTCAGCACTCCCACCTGCCCATTCTTTAGGAGGCATGATGGGGACAGGGCTGGCAGCAGAGATGCCATGGGGCAGTTGTCACCCGGGCCAGTCAGGCAGCAGACACTTTGTCCCTGACACTGCCCACCTCCCATTAGAGCCACCCAGCATCCCAGCATCCCGCAGCCCCAGCCCAAACTGCTAAAGTGCCTGGCACTCACCAGGGGTGGAGCCAGTGTGTGCCCAGAGTACCAGAGCTGCAGCCTCACCATGTCCTCTTCCCTGAGCAGCCCACAACCACCCCTACCCCTGTGCCAGCACCCCTGTGGGACAACTGATACCTTCTTTGCTGGGGTTCGGGGGCTTGGGCTTCTCCCAGGGCGCCATGGGCTTGTCCTCCTCCTGCCCCTCCATCAGGGCCTTCTCTCCAGGCAGGTACCAGGTGGAGTTGTGCTCTGCCATCAGGGAGTCCAGGTCGATGGTGCTCATGGTGCCCTTGACACCCTCCGAGCAGCAGCTGCCCAGGTCGCTGTCCCCATTCTGCCCCGCACACTCCCCCTTCTTGCTCTTCAACCCCAAGGGCTGGTCTTCCGAGATGCTGAACTGCTGCCGCTGGAGCTGGATCTGTGCCTGCAGGATCTCCAGGGGGTGGATCTCATCCTGGGCCGAGGTGCTTGTGGGGGTCCGCACCTGCTCCATGCTTGGCGTGCCAGGGTGAGCGCCCGCCGTGGTGCTGAGCCCATAGCTGTCGGGGGTCGAGGTAGATGTACTGAGAAGGCCAAGGGCCAGGGGCTTCTGTCCGTTGAGAAGTGCGTGCTCCCCACGGGGCAGCTTGGGCGAACCACCCAGCAGCGGGCTACGGGTGGGCTTGGAGGTGGCATTGTCGGAGCTGGAGGACACCTCGTCCTCGTTGCCATAGCTGGTGCTGACCTCGTCGGGAAAGTCCACGTGCGGGGAGCTGCCGTCTGACTTGGTCACGCTCTGGATGCCGCTGTCCAGGGAGGACATCAGGTCGGGCTGCTCCGCCAGCAACAGTTCACTGCCCTTGCCCCAGGATGGTGAGGTCAGGGGCTTGTCATGAGGGGTGCCTCCACCGCGCTCAGCGCCCGCAGCCCCCGGCGGGGCCCCCGCCGCCACCGGCACTGCCGGCTGCCCTGGGCTGACACCGGCTCCCCCGCCCTCGGCAGCTGAGAACTTCTCAAAAAACGTGCCGGGGCTGACGTGCCCACTGTCCCGTTTCCGGCGACCCCGACCCCGCCCGCCACCCGCCTTCCCCTCGCCACTGGCCACCGGCTCCAGCGCGTAGCCGGGTGAGAGGCTGCTCTCCGCAGGCAGCAGCGGGGCAGTGCCCGCTGCTTTGCCCGTGCCACCCCCACCTACTGGTGGCCCGGCTGGGAAGTAGTCCGGGGCAGCAGGTGGCGGGTCAGGCTCGGCCTGGCTGAGCTTGCGCTTGGCCTCGGCCGGGCTCTTCTTGTTGAAGGTGACGTTGAGGTTGGGAGCGCCCAGGCTCGCGATCATGTTTTGGCAGGCAGTGGAGAGGGCGGCCAGGCAGCTCTGCCCGAAGACATTGTCCTTGCTGGCCGCCTTGCTGAAGGAGCCCAGCGAGAGGGCACCCAGCTTGCTGGCAGCGGGCCGTGGTGGGGGTGGCGGGGGAAACTCGGGCGGGGGCGGTGGGTAGGCACCTGGCGAGGCGCTGAGGGCAGGTGCAGCCCCGTGGGCCGCCGGCTGCCGCGCTGCCGCCCCAAAGGGGAAGCCAGGCTGAGCGGCAAAGTCGGCGGGGCCACGGCGCTCAGCGGGGGCACTGGGCAGTGCCACACCGCTGCCTGGTGACTGCAGCTGCGAGAGGCCACCCATTGTGGGCGTGAAGGGCGGATGGACGCCGGGCGACGGCAGGGCCTGCGCTGGCCCCTCGCCTGCCATCCGCAAGGGCTCCTGCAGCCCCAGCCCACCGGCACCCGGCCGGAAGAGCACGGCAGGGCCACCCGGCTGCAGGCCCAGCTCGTGGGGGGCTGCCTCGGCTGGTAGCCCTGGCGCTGCCAAGCGCCTCGGCAGCAGCTCCCCAGGCGGCGGTGGCCCTGCGAACCAGGCGCTGTCGGGGGCCAGGTGCGGCGCCGGCGCATCGAAGCTGCGGCCGCCACCAGCCTCCCGCTCGAAGGCTGGCGGGGGCAGGCTGCCGGGTGCGCCCACCTCACCATGGTGCCCCAGCTGCTGCAGACTGGGCGGCCGCAGGCGCTGCTGGCTTCGCGAGGCCATCTGCTTCATCACCAGGGCCGCGTTCTGGCGCTGCGCCAGTGCCGGGTGCTCAGGGCCGCCGTGTGGCAATGGGCCCCCAAAGGCCTCAGGTGCCGGCGGGGTGAACTCGCCCGGCAGGCCAGGGTAGGCCGTCGGGGAAAGGTGACTCTCCATGGCCGGGCCGTGCATGCCGCCGCCCCAGGAGGCACAGCGCTCGACGCCAGGAGTGTTGGGGAAGTCAAACCGCGGCCTCTTGGCGACGCTCACGTAGGGGGCATCGAAGTGCTGCAGTCTTTGATTTGGTGGCTGTTGCGGAGGAGGGTGCTGCATATTAAACACGGGGTCGGTGTAGGGATGCATATTCCTGTTCTCCAGTCTGTGAATAGGGTATTCAAACTGTGCATGCTGGTTCTGCATTATGGGCCCATTGTCCTGCAGGTTGGAGTTGGGAGCGTTGGCTTCTGTTTGCTGTTGCCTAGGGATGGCTGGCGGGCAGGAGTTCTGTCTGGCCAGCAAGCCCGGCGGCTGCTGCGGTGGTTGCGGTGGTGGTGGCGGCTGCTGCTGCTGCTGCATCAGCGGGTGCCTGGCGTTGGCCCCCGGCTCCAGACTGGCCGACATCTTCCGCGCCCCCCCGAAGCGCTCGAAGAAGACGCCGTGCTGCTGCGGCGGGTGCGCCTTGGCCACGGCCATGCCCGGCGCCCGGGGCAGGGCGGGCGCCCCCGCGAAGCTGCCGCCCGCCGGCACCTGCCGCCCGCCGCCGTAGTGCGGCAGCTGCCCCTCAGGCTCCGACGGGGAGAAGACGGGCAGCTCGAAGTGGCTGGCAGGGCCGTCGCCAGGGTAATTGTATTCCAGCGAGTCCACGCCGCCCTGCGCCGGCAGCCGCCGCGGCTCCAGGCCGTGGGGCTCGGAGGAGCCGGCCGCCGGCAGCCCGTGGAAGGAGGCAGCGCGGTTGGGGGACTGGTCGAGGGGCAGGCAGGGCGCCGGCACGGCGTGGCTGGCGGCGCCGGCGCCGTGGTGCTGGAAATCGGGCAGGGTCCCGGGGCGCTGCTGCCCGAAGCCCTCGCCGCCCTGGCCCTCGGCCATGTGCTCGTAGCCGTCGGCGAACGCCGTCTGCCCGCCCAGCGCACCGCTGTAGCCCAGAAGGCGCCCGCCGTGCACGCAGGAGGCGCCGGGGTCGGGCCCGAAGCCGCCGCCGAAGTGCGGGGGGTGCTGGTGCGGGTGGGGGGCGCCGCCGGGGCCGCCGTGCGGCTGCTGTCCGCCGAAGAAGCCGTGCACAGGCGGCTGCATGCCGCCGCCGTGCAGCTCGGCGGGGCCGCGGCCCGGGAAGCCGTAGCCGTCCCCGGCCAGGCTCATGTTCATGCCCAAGAGGGGCGGCTCGCCCAGCGCTCCCAGGGCCGGGTCCGCCGGTGCTGGGCCGCCGCCGGGGAAGGCCGGCGCCTTGAAGTGCGCGCTCATGCTCAGTCCGGGCTGGCCGAAGCCCCGCTCCGCCTGCCCGCCGCTCCGGCCGCTGTTCTGCGGCTCGAACTGCTCCAGCCCGAACATCCTGCGCGGCTCCTCAGCAGGGCATGGCTGCTCCGCGCCGCTCCGCCGTCCCGCTGCCCGCCGCTCCCCGCTGCTCCGCTCCGCGCCACTCGGCCGCCCCCGCTCACATCCTGCCGCGCCGCCGGCACCGGCCGCTCGCCCGCGCTCACCCCGCCGCTCGCCGCTCACTGCCGCCCGAGAGCCGACGGGGCGGCGCGCCGCCGCTCACAGGCTCCGGCGCCCGGGAGCTGCGCGCCGCATCGCCGGCCGGCCGTGCGCTCCCGCGGCTCGCAGCGCTCCGGCGGCGGCGGGGCCGGGGCGCGGGGCCGGGCGGGCGCTGCGAGGGCTGCGCCGCGCTCCCCGCGCGCTGCCGCGCTCTCACCCAGCGCTGGCGGAGCAGCAACAAGTTTTGCATTTCAGCGATGAATTTCAGCCATCGGGGCTGCGCCAATGAGCGCCGCGGTCCGGGGCGGGGCTGCCGTTAAGGTGGCTCCGCCGCCGGCCCCGTGCCCCGCCCGCACCGCGCCCCGCACCGCCCCCCGTGCCCGGCGGCGCCGCTGCTCCCGCGGCGCACGGAGCGCGGGCGGACGGGGAGGTGCGCGGTACCTCGGGGTCCCGGAGCGGGGTCCTGAAACGGGGCGGGGGCCACCGGAGCTGGCACCAAGTGACGGGTGTGGGCAGCCACCGGCCGCACTGCCCGCCGGGGCGAAACCCGCCTGGCAGCCCCGAGCCCGGGGGAACAGGAGCGGCCCCGCCGGCCCGCCCCGAGCCGGGCACCGCACGGAGCCTCGCGGGGAGCGGGCGCTGCGGCAGCGGGGGGAGTCACTACCCCGTTCCCCCGGAGGGACAAACACCCACCAGGCCACGGGGCCCACAGATCGCCGGCGGGACACGGTGCTTCAGGTGCTCGCGGATGCACATGTCGATAGTTTAAAGAAATAGTAATGAATATTGCTCCCACCGAAAAAAAATGAGATCTATAAATAAGCGGCTGAGGACTGTTTGTATATGGCAGGAGAGTTTTAACGGGATTTTTTTCTGCAGGATCAGGATGCTGCGCTGTGATTAAATATTGATTTTGTGTAATTAGTTTTCATGTGAACTATCCTCCTTGCTGATGGCCTGGAGATTTCAGAACTGGCGAAGAAATGGAATTGGACGTGGAAATTATTACTTAGCGAAGTGACAAGGGGGGAAAGAGGGGGGCGCGGGGCTCGAGCTGCGGGGCGGGCACCGGGGTGGAAAACGCAGCACGCGCGGCGCGACCGCGGCACAAAGGAACGAAGGGGATGCCTCGCTCCTCGCTACGGGAACGGCGGCAACGGAGGGAGAAGCGAGGCCGCCGGCCCCTGCGCCGCGTCCCTGCACAGGGTCAGCGGTCCGGACCGACGGCTGCTCCGGCCGGGGCCCCGCAGCCCGGCTCCGCACCCGGCGCGGCTCCGGGTCAGCGGCGGCCCCGCGCCCGGGGCTCCCCCGGCGCCGCCGCCGTCGCGCCCCCTCTGCGCCTGCGTGCGCGCCGTCGGAGCGGCTCTTCCGAACGGGCACAGCGCCCCCTGGCGCCCGCCCGGCCCCCGCCGCACCCCCGCCGGGCGGCGAGGCCCCGCTCTGTGCCCCGGTTCGAGCCTGCGCCCCCCCTCCGCCCCGGCGGCGGAGAGCCCCCCCTCCGGCCCAGGGTCCGTGCCCCCGTTCCGCCCCGGCGGCGGAGAGCCCCCGCTCCGGCCCAGGGTCCGCGCTCCCCCTCCGCCCCGGCGGCGGTCGGAGAGCCCCCGCTCCGGCCCAGGGTCCGTGCCCCCGTTCCGGCGCGGCGGCAGACAGTCGGGCCGGACGGGGCGGGCCGGGACCCGCGAGCATTCCTCGGCGCGGAAGGGCAGGGTCGGGTGCGGGGGATGTCGGGCGGGCTCGCCGAGAGCGGCCGCCCGGATTCGTCTTGGGGCACCGGCGCCGCCGCCCCTCCCTTCCTCGGCCCGTCCTGCGGCTTCTCCGGGGGCCCTGGGCGGGCAGCCCACCGCCCCGGGATGCCGCCGCTCCTTCCCCAGCCTCTGCTCGCCATGGGCACAGAACGGCCCTTAGGCCAGCGGCGTCCCCGGGGCTGCAGCCCGCACCTCGAGTCCGTGCGCTGCACCGAGCCCCGCTCCCTCCGGAGCCGCCGCAGTCTCGCTGGACGGGGAATCTCATCTCCCATGGCTTGGCCCAGCTCGCCCAGCACCACTCCTTCTGCGGACTTTGGTGGGAGCCACATGGTATCTGTAGCTGGACAACGGCAAACGTGGAAATAATCTCATCCTAAGTATTCTGACAGTAAAAACAGTGAGCTGCTCGGAATGGCAAGGTCTGATACCAGCTGCGAGGTTCTGCTGGCCCGCGGTGTGCGTGTGGGAAGGTGGCTCAGCCTGTTTCTAACCCGAGATGTGCTCTGGGGCTGCCAAGCTGCCCCACAGCTCCTGGTGTGCAGCGCGGGGCTGGGAGCGCTGGTGGGAGCGTGGCCCTGGGCTGTGGCCAGCACTGTCAGGTCACCTGTGTCACAAAGGGTCGCAGTCCCCAGCAAAGGAGAAGGAAGCCTCACTCAATCAGACCAAGCAGTGAAAAGTGTATTTTATAAAACATATTTTTACTTTCATTCTTGGGGTTTTGGTCACCTTGGGGGAAGCAAGGAAAGGCATTATTTAAATAGTTGTAGCTGCTGGGGATTATTTTCTAAATTAACAATAGTAATTGTGCCTGCCAAATCCAAAGTTGAGGGGATTCATTTATTTCAACTCTCCAGACAATAGCACAATTTTGGGTTTCATATTGCAAGCTCTGAAAACCAAATAGTGGGACTGATGTTTAAAAAAATAATTCAAACAACATCAATTCATCAGACTTAAATCCAGCTCTTTCCACTGTGGCAGTTTAACTTGCACTTAGAAAAGTTGCTGCTCAGCAAAAAAAAAAGAAAAAAAATTCCTTTTTAACAAAATGAATGCATCATACATAAAACATCACGGACCATACAATTAGTAAGCAAATGTAAGAGTTCAGCTCAGTTCATAATTATTCAGCAAACCTATTCAGAATGATTTTTTCTCCCTCCAGCAATCTACTGTGTGGGCTCATTACCACTGAAAATCTAACGAAGAAACCACCACAGAAACTGCACAAAATAAGCCCATATGCTCAAGACACTTTAGCTCAGCCAGCCCTTAGCAAGAGCCTCTTAAACCCTGACATGGAGGGAACCCAAGCTCACTTCTCTGCGGTGTTTGCACTCGCAGCTCTCTCTGTCTTTAGTGCAGCTTCAGGTACTTCATTTGTAGCCACTCCCTTGTCCTCCGTGGTGCCACCAACGCCTGCTCCGTGTCACACAGCCCGGTGATGGGCTCTGTCCCTGGAGCTGAGGCTCCCAACAGCCACTTCACAAAGGAGCTGATGGGTTTCTCTTGGCAGGGATTTCCCTTCCTAGCAGGGATATTCGGTGAAAGGAATTGTAATGTTTTCAAGGACAGGTCTCCAAATCTGGCAGCTGACATTTTCAGGAAAGTTTTCAGCATTTCTGCCTGGAACAGTTTAGGGAAACTATTGTATCTCCTGTCTCTCAAACTACAGCGAACGTGGTGGTGGGACAGGCGCAGGAGGCGAATGTGTAAAATCTTTAGATGAGCTTGTGAGTGCAGGGAGCGCAGAGCCAGCTCCCGAGGGAAGGCGTCGCTCCACAGGGGATATGTCTGTCTGTGTGCATCTGCTCGAGCTCCTGAGAACAGAAGGATTTTGGGCTATGGAAGGGCTCTGTTCTGGGCAGGTCCCAAGACCAAGCTGTGCCCAGAGCAGGCAGACCTGCCCTGCACATGGGATTTGCTGCCAGCACAGTCACATTGCTGAGCTGGGAGGCACCAGCTAAAAAGCAACTTGTAGGCACTTCCAGTGATCCGACCTCTGCCACTCCTTGTCCTTCCCTGCTTGAGTGTCTGGAGGTGAAATGGTTTGTAATTGAGATTAAAGACAATTTCATCTGTGAAACCTGATTTGCATTCAGTTTTTGGGAAATTCACCTTGCCGGTGTAAAAATTTCATGCTTAGTTTTACAAACAATGTGGTTTCTGAAAAGACTGAACCAAATCCCTTCAGACATTTTACTGCTTCCCATTTTTAAAAATGCATAGCTGAATAAACAGAGTTAAGGGACTAAAACCACCTCAGCCATTTCCCATAGGGATAGACAGCAATTTCAGAATTTAGCCCTTCACAGGGATTTTCCTGTTTGGTTCTTCTGCCAGGCTGGTTCAGTTGGTTTTAGTTCCTTTTCGTGGCTGCAGCCTTAAGCTGTGTATCTTTCTTGTTTGGGTTTACAGGTTCCTCAGTGTGGATCATGATATTTTCACAATATCAGTAGAGTTTTCCATTGCTGCAAAAAGCTTTCTTTTTGCCAATTTAGTATATTGTGTGCCCTTTTTGCCACTTTGGTGAAAACTTTTGCAGCACATGGGGCACTTTGGTGTACATATAATGAACACCAAAAATATGTTTTGATTTAACATATAATTTGGATGACTGAAAAACAGGATAGTGCTAAAATCATACAACACTGAGAGTGTACATTAGTAAAAACATAGGAAACCTTAAAGCAATTTTTGTGGTCCATAGCACAGTCCACTGCTTGGGCTTTTATTTTTCCCCTTCAAATTCCCATCCCTAAAACACACATTTAGGATCAGTTATTGGGAAAGGGATATTAAAAAAAAAATATATGTGTATATATATATATATATACACAGCACAACAGAAACAGACAGAAGTAGTGAATTAGTTTGACTACAGGAAAAGTAGAAGTTTTATGTTTCCTAAAATAGCTCAGTGAAACATAAATAACAAAATGGCACCTCTCTGTACGGCTAATCAGCATTTAACTCTCCTTGGTGTTTTATGGTGGAGTTTGTGTGACCAACTTTGTTCTGCTGTTTTCCTAAACTTGAACCAGGTGGGAATCTATATAAATGTGGTGGAGCAAGAACAATCTTTGAGCATCTGGAAAGTCTGGCTCACTGTGGGTGATGCCAGAAAACCACCAAAGTTAATTCATTTTTCATCATCTTATAAACTTAATTACTGTGAAAGGAGAGAGCCAGAGGGTGTTTTATAAAGTCCCAATGACTTAATTTCCCCTAAGTATTAACTTCACGAGCAGGAGAGTGGTTCCTCTCCTCATCCTGCCATCCCCTGGGATGCCACAAGCCACGGTCCCATCCTGCCCTTGCCTCCCTCCCTGCTGGGCGCAGCGGGTGCGGGTTTGGAAGTCACTGGTTCTCAAGAGGTCACCCACTGGGACCAGGCTGGCTTCTCCTGGAGAACCTCCGGCAGGGCTGTGTGCCTGAGCATCCCCGCATTCCGCGGTGCCCTGCTGACCGCTGCCATCCATCCCATTCCGGCCCTCAGGGCTGGGCACACCCTGAGGTGTGCCACAGAGCCTGTGACCGGCTCTGCTGGGGAACACACTGCACGTCCTCCCAGAACTCAAACCACCAGGCAAATAAAGCTGCTCCCGTGTTTGTTATTTATCGTGGTACTTCATAAGGTTTAACAGCACGACGTGCGTTCCTGAGCCACTGGTGAACCTTGGCTCACAGTCCTGACTTTTCCAATTTAAACCAAGTGTCCCTGCCCACACACTGTAGGGAAGAGGCATCCCAAGGCAACGAGCATGCGGTCCAGCAGCATGAATTCACCTGCCCTGCCTAAAGAATGATTTGCTTTCCAGCAGGAGTTACTCCGGCACTATTGGCTGCCCAGCTGCCCCTGGCCCTCGCCTGACAGCCTCCCCCAAACCTCCCATCTCCCCGCCAGAGACACAAAGGGTTAACGATCTCCTGCTGCCCATAACCATCGCTCCTCCACCATCCCGGCCCCTCAGCATCTGTACAAAGGGCCTGATTTAATCCGGGTTGCAGACGACTCACATTGTACTCCAGCCTCGGAGTGATGTTGGGTGATCAGGTTTCCAACTAATATCCAAGGCACAGCCCGAGCACTGAGCGGGAACAAAGGCACCTTTGTTACTGAAGAAAAAAAATCCCCTGAAGATATTAGCAGTGCAGTAGAGTTCAAACTGTTAAATGATTCAAATATTATTTAATGAATACATTTGAAATGAGGTCTCACAACCCAGAACACTTTTTAGATCATCATTTACAAAGAGCCGCCTCTTCGCTTACTTCTTTATGAAGTTGCTGCTTTCAGATTTCAATTATGGTCATTTTGCTTCCAGTCTTTTTCAGAGACTTCCCATGTTGATGCAGCTCAGTTCTTTTTACGGTATAGTTTAGCCAGTGACTACTGGGTTTTTCTGAAGTCCTGATAATCACATTCCTTTATTTTACCTTGGACTGTGTGAGAAACAAGGGAGACAGAGACTATTGCAAAAGGAGCAACAGCATTAGGTGTTGTTCTAGAGGGTGCTAAAGACAAGCTTATAGAAGAGAAATTTGGTAAATAAGCATATCAAGATTTTAGCTGGGATTGGAGAAGCTCTATTGTTCAGGTTCAACAAATACCTCAAATTTCTTGTGTGTCTTGGATGTGTAATTCTAAACCAGAAAGCCATGTAATTTTAGAGAGAAAAATTAAAGAATAAATGTAGATGGGGTTCAGGAAAGAAACAAGTCTCCAACCTGAGGAATAAAGTTTTAAAATTAAACTAGGGCTTCCTGTGCTTATAAGCAATTACAACTCCAAGGCTGCTCTGAAGCACGGACAGCAGATATTGTCCTTAAAGGGCAACACCAGCACATCTGGGGCTGTGCTGCTGCCTCCTGAGAGGTTTTTAAAAAATACAGCACAACTAGCAAAAGTGAGGAAAGAGCACCAGAACAGAGTGACTACAAGTATCAGAACAAGTACCAGCATACCAGCTAAAAAAGGCACAGGGCAGTGGCAGAAATACCTCCAGACTCTGTCTTCATGTGCACTGCAAAGAAATCACAGCCCCTCACAGCAGGCACCCTCCTGGCTCTGCTGCCAGGGGCTGGGACCTCAGATAGCCTCTGCTGAGGAAACTGGGACAGCAGCACAGGATTTCACTTAACTCACATGAAGGGTCCTCATGCAGGTGATGCCTCAGGTGGAAGCAATTGAAAATCTGCCTCCAAAACGCGGGCTTGACACATTATCTTTATAATCTTTAAAATCTTCACAATCTTTAGAACTACTGTGCATGCCAGAACTCTGTTTGTGGTAGAGTTTGCACATTGAATTCTGCCCACAGCAGGCAACAAGGAGAAGAGGAGGCTCCCAGGAATCAAATGTCTGCAGCCACCACTCTGGATAATCTCTGCTTCCTGACAATTACATGCTGTTGATGAAAATTAATTTTTCGTATCAGTTCAAGCAAGTAGAAAGTCTTTCATTAAAAGTTACAAAACTTCTAAATCTTTTCCCAATGACTTTATCAAGACACAAGTCAGTGGAGAAGACTCCTGAATTGTGTGAACTGAGTAAAAACCACAGCAACAGCCCCATGTTTCAGATTTTGCCATAAAATCATGGAACTGCTTTTCAAGGACATGATGTAGCTCCTAAACGTGGCTGCATCAACTGAGGCTTGGAAAAGCAGACTAAGTTGTATTACAGGACATTTTCAGATTGCTCAGAGAGTATTTAGAAAGGCCTGAGGGTGGAAAATCCCAAAAGACCCAAAATCTCAGCGGATTTTTTTTTCCCTGACATTCCTCAGTCTACATGTAAAGGTAAAAGACAGAAATCATTCTCCTTTCTCTTCAGTGATTAAAAATCCTCCAGAAAAAAAAGCAAATTCCTTACAAGTCTCCTTTAGATCACACTTGTGTACAGTCAAGTGATGGATTTCAAAGGTTACTGCTGGAATATGGTTCCCAGCAGTCTATTGCAGTGAATAACTATCACGTTTACATATCCATTACATCAAAACTACGTTACACTACCACTGCTTCCTGTTGGTTCACCATCTGGAAGCTAAACAAGCTGGTAGTAAAGACAGAATTCAATTCTGCATTTACCAGGAGCCCTCCAAGCCTTCCTTTGCAGCAGGTGATTGCACAACCTGAGCAGGCAGAACCCTGCCCCAGAGCCAGCATTGGGCCTGCAGCTCAGCCAGCCCCAGGAACGGGACCCCAGGGAGGGACAGCCAGGAGCCCCTCAGCACCTCTGGTGCCCTGTGGGAGGCACGTCCCAGCTGCAGCCCCTCCTCATGCCTGGTCACACCTCTGCCAGCCCAGCCCCTGACAGTGGGCAGCCACAGCACAGAGTCCTCCCTGAGCAGCACTGTCAAGGTTCCTGAAATCCCAAACCAAACCCAGCCCCAGGTGAGAGCAGCCTTTGGGACCCCAAACACCAGCTCAGGAGCAAAATGTGAGTGCCTGAGATAAGAGACAGAGCTTTTTATGATCAAATTTATTTAATTAAATTTCATCGCCTGCTTTACTTGTCAGTTGCACCAGAGACTGCCAAAGGAAACGAAACATTGTACATTCACTACAAGATTCTCTCAAATTTTCACAACTAGTCCAAATCCATGGAAGTCACAGGGCCCCTTTCCCTCTGTGTTGCAACACATTAAAAATGGCAGGACACAAACTGCAGCACTGAGACCTGAGCCCTTGGGTTCCAGGGGTACTTAATGACCTCTGTGTGTGGGTGTGCCACATCTCTGCATTCACCAGCCCAACCTCCTGGTGGTACAGGACAGCCAGCCACTGAACTAACCCAGAAAGGAAACCAAACACATTACTGTGGGGCTGGAGGGGGGCTGGTGCAGCACACAGCTGAGGCACCAGCACTGGGCAGGTGTGGCAGTGCCAGTGTGCACAGCACCAGGACAAGGTGCACAGCACAGCTGGCCCGTGCTGCCAGTGCAGGAATGTTCTGTCACTGATGGTCACAGAAATCAGATCCCTCCTGGGAAGTCAGGCAAGGCTTGCCCTGCCAAGGGTGCTGGGAAGAAACCAGACATTAATAGATCTTTATCTAACTAGTGCTTTAAAAAATACTTTTTCTTTGATCTAACAAGCATTAGGTTAATGTCCCCCTCTTATGTGCTCTGAATGGTTCCTCAAACATGCTGAAGACCTTTTCCTGATGGAGTTTCCTACAGGAGGCATCTGTTATCCCAGGGGCACTCATGTATCACCCCCTCACAGACAGCAGGGAAATGTGTCAGGGGCTACAACTGAAACTGTCATTGTATCTGAAAGTCTACATCTCCCAAAGTGTATTTCCAACATGAAAACAGCCAAAAACACAATTATATTCCATTGCTGTGTCTGAAATCCAGAATGCTTGCATGGCTTCCAAAGGGAAGCTCTGGAAAACAGCCATTGCACTGGCAGGAGTATTCCTGGAGGGAAGAGCTGATCCTGTCCTCACTGTCCAGCCTAAGATACACTGGAAAATGCTCTACAGGTACTGTCAGTGTACTGGTCTAAAAAGCAGGTTCTGAAAAATTTCAAGTTGCAAATTACTTTATAAATCACAAGCCATTTTCCTTAGTCTTGCCAATTTTAATGAAGAAAACCGTTAGCATTTCAATGTACAAAAGTCCAATAAAACATGATTTTTTTTTCTTTTAAATCAGTGAGTGGGTAAGGTTTGGGTTAAACTTATTCAACAGTAAAAGTCTTCCAATTTCCACTAATTTTTTTCTTCTGATTTGACTAGAGGATAATGACAATGCAGAAATAAATAGCTATAAATACATTCATTGTTCCTATTCCAAAAACTCATCACATAGGGAAGACATAAAACTGAAATTAACTTGTTTGAGTGTTCCTTTACAATGAGAGATGGGCGAGTTAGAGCAGAGTGACTTGGACAGGAGAGAAAACAAGTAGGGCAGAAATTGGTCCAGTATTGACATTCATGAACATACCAGTTAGCAAAATTCATCCTTTAAATGACACTACTCAGTTGATTTTTTTTTATTTGCTTGGGGTATACATAATGAAAGCAGTTTCCTTGGAATCTTTGCTAGGACAGGTATAGCACCCAGAGACACTGTAACCACCCCTTCTGTCTGCATGTGTGTGTGTAGTTATATACAGAGTCATGCACCCACACACACAGCCAAGATCCGGCATCGGCGTCCGTCCGGCGTCACTCGTCATTGGCAGCACTCGTTCCTCTCACTTGGCCTTGGTTACGCAGCTGTGGAGAGAGGAAGTGCAATTTCTGCATTAGCAGCTTCTTCAGACACTGCTCCAAACACGCAGGGAGATTATCTCCAGGGAAAAGCAGGACAGGGCCTCAGAACACCACCGGGACTGAGTCACACCAAAGCAATGCCGGCTCCTGAGGGAATCTCAGTGGGAGCTGTCCTTGGCTAGGACCTGCCCCCAAGGGTGGGAGCAGCTCCCTTCACTGGGGAGCCCACCAGAGCAGTGGGATGTGGCACCCTTGGGCTGGGATGTTACAATAGTCCCTGTGAGGAACAGCAGCACCAAAGTGCTGGGCACAAGCACCAAGAGTCTCTAACTCCTGGAGAAGCTGCTCCTGCAGTAACAGCTCTGACACCGTTTAGTGTTCCTGGTGGAACTGGATTTCTAAGAACTGAACTTGTTTGGAAGGTGACGCTCCACAGCTTCCCTAAGTGACACGGACCGAGCCCACAGGTCACTTTGCTACTGCGTGTGCAGCAAAGCGATGCTGGCCTGGGTGACTGTGCCCAGAAGGGGCGGGCGCCAGGGCTCAGCGCCATCGCCACGACAGCAGCGCGTCCCACACCTCGGGTGCCTGCACTGGGCGAGCATCAGGCACCAGGGCCGGCGGCCAACGCTGCAGGAATTCTGCTCCCAGCCTTAGTGCCTGCATCAGTGCCCACCTGGTGTGTCCTGGGCACCGTGGGTCAGCCCCACCTGCTGATCACCGCAGCACTACCGAGCAGGAGCAAGGTAAGGCCCACATGGGTTATGCGGACATTAAGATGATTTCTGCTAGCAATTCCCATCCAAAAGAACATTAATCCCTCTTCTCCTTTTCCATCCAGCAGTTGACTTACACAGCTCGCTTTGCCTCAGAACCTACAGAGAACTCCTCTAGACGTCCGCAGCCAAAGTGCCTCGAACGGAACCCTTCTTACGCATCTGAAGTGAGATAAAACGTGAGCTCCACACACAGAACCTGCCGCGCCGTGTTAGTATGAGAGAAGGAATGACCTGCAGGGCCAGGATCTGCCTCTCCCTGGCCAGGGCCAGGACCAGCTCAAGGGGTTTGGCCATGGTATGGCATTTCTTTTTGGCAAGGAGACCTGGGAACTGGAGAGCAGCTCTAAACAATGCTGCTTGAATTTTTACCAAGTCCACGATGCTCCAGCATGGAATCACTGCTCAGGATACCCAGTGTGGCATCTCTACCCTCACACAGGCATGAGAGAGGTTGGTCACAGGGCTTTGGCTGGACCCGATGCTTTCCTACTCTGCACTGATGAGCTGATGCATGTTTCATGGAGCAGAGGTGCTTCTCATCTCCAGCAGCCAGAGACAGAATCCACCAAGTGAAACATAAACAGTGATAAAAAGATGGACTGGGATAGAGGAACTCTGGAAGAACACTGATGAGGATTCAGAGAGTAACAGAAAGTAACAAAAGCAGAGATCCTGACTATAAAAATCGACTGAAGATGAAGCACAGGAGCAACAAAAGAACTGGAATGTGCACAGAACCCAGAGAAAGATCAGCTCGGAGCAGAAGGAAGAAAAGGTGTTCATGAGAAGGGGAAGAGTACCAGGCACTGAGTGGGAAAGAACATGCACTGCCAGCCCTGCTTTGTGCCAGGTTTGGCTCTCAGCATCACAGAACTGCCTAGGGCTGCCCTGCCCATTCCTGACCACTGCAGGGACAGGGTCAGATCTGTGTCACACTGAGCACCTCATCCCTGAGCACTCACTTCCCAGAGGTCCTGGCCATAGAACACACTTTGTGGTGTGCTGGGGATGTAATGGCAGTTACTGGTGAGCACAATGGATGGAGTCGTTGAGTATGAAACAAGATGACAAATTATTTTGGATAAAACTAGCATTCATATTATTTGGCAGTGACATTTTTGCCCTTAGGTTGTCCAATAATGCACTGCACCATAAACCCATGGAAATTACATCATTTATAGGTGTCTGTAGATACCCCTCTTGCAATAATTGGAAAAACCCCAAAACAGTAGGTCCTTACTCCTCTCACATTTCACAACATCCACAGAAATCTGGGTTAGTGTAACATCATACATTTATCTTGTGAAAAAAAACCAAACCAAAACAACCCAACTTTTTCAACAATACACAAACTCCGAATTCCTGACACTAACATCTTACACAACAATCTATTTGCACAAAAAACAATTTGCCTTTGCAAAATGAGAAAATATTAAGTAAATATGTTTGATGTTTAAGAATGAGGATAAATGTTACACCCAGAGACATGTGAGCTGGGTTTGGCTTAAGGTAAGAACTAAAAGAGCAGCAAATATTTTGGAAAAAAAAATATTTAAAAGGAGCTACTTACCAGTGAGAAATGTGAAACAAAACATCCACAGTCCACAGAGACACAAAGGAACAATTTCACCATGCACACAGATGTGTCAGGTTCTGCTGCCTCTCTCCAGCACACCTCTGGTGTGCACTCCTCACTGCCACTACCCTTGCTCAGAGAAACTGGATAAAGTCTGTTTCAGTCCAAATTAAGAACTATGGATGTGCAAAAGGGACCCTTCTGGAAAATCAGTTTAGAGAGGACAGCTCTTATGCTTCCTCCTCCACAGACACCTGGGAACAGGCTCTAGGAACAGGATCAGGCATAAATTAGAATTCAAGAAGAAACCCCCTTGATTTGAGAAAACAACTGCCAAAAATACCCAATGCCCATGAGAGAGCACAAGATCTGCAAGAGAGAGTGAACACCAACCTTGTCCAAAGCACATTCTGGGGCTGCTGACCCAAACCCTCCAGCTTATGGGAAAAGAGCATTTGGTGCTACAGGACTGTGAAGAAACAATTTTCCAAACACAGGGAACATCCCTACACAACACAGGGTGTTCCACACTGCTTGGAAAGTCCCTGGAGAGCACAAGTGGGGAGGGAGGAGCTGCAGCTGCTTTGGTACCAAGAGCAAAGATGCACCAGGCACAGACCACAGAACGTGTGGCCCCTGTCCACAGCTGGTCTGGAGCCTCAGGCAACCAGGTTAGAGGTGTCTGGCATGGGTCAAACCATGCAAACAGCAAGTTGTAGCTGAAGACACACTGTGTGTTGGAAGAACCAAGACACTGGAACTGTCTGGGTAACCTGATTGGGTTTGAGGCATGAAGCAATTGTCAAAATGGGAAGGAAATACAACTGCAAATCCAAGAATGGCAAAAATGCCAGTGGGATTTACCATGGGAAAGGTTCATGCCAAAGGTTCATGTTCTGGAAAGACTCTAGAGAAGAAGGCTTCCTTCCCAGCCTGTGGTGGTCCTCTACCTCTGAATGGAGAGAGCAGTGACAGTGCCCTAAGCCTGAGCTTTCTCCCAAACATCAGCCCATGACATGTCAGGCCACATGGATTTGATCCTCACAACCACTAAAGCAGGAAAACTGACATGATCTCAGCTGATTTTACTGACTTTCTTTTTGGAAGCAAAACTTTGGTTTGGTGTGCTAATCAGAAGTGGAACAGGTGACACAAACTTGCTTGTAAACATGTTTGAAGAGAAAAAGCAATCAGATCTAGTGATGACCAGAAATGAAACAAAGCAAGACACGTGATGGAAAGGGACAGTGACAGGTTTGAGTTCCAACCAACAAGTGCCAAAAGGGCCCTGAGTGGGACTTCTGCAGTGGGTGTGGTGCCATAAGCACAGAGGCAGTCAGGGCAGACATCCTGCATTTAATGACACCAGAGGTACTTACCTTAAGACAGCACAGAATGCAGGAGCTTAAAGCCCATGGGGCTGCACTCAGGGGGCCACAGTGCTCATCAGCAATTGCCCAAACACACACACACACAGCCATGGACACCACACAACTTGCCTCAGTTTCTGCACAGATAAATCTGCAGGTAGAAGCACATCTGAGCCTTAAAAAAAAGCTTTCTTACCGCTTCCAGCTCCTTCTGGGTTTCATCCTCCATCCTCCTGATGTCCTCCATAGTCAGCTCAATCCACTTGTCAATCCAACAGAACAGCTGGCGGTGGAAGTTGGTAAATATCCTTTTTTCTTGCTTTAAGAAGATAAACAAGCATTAGATCACAGGTAGGACTTGCTAAAGGCTGATGAAGTCATAGTAGCTGCTCAGTTTGCAGAGTTAAAATCTTCAAGTGAGTGCTGCTTCACACTGCTACAGATTCAGCCACCTCACACCCCTGGGTCCAACTTAAATTCACCTCATTTCTCAAATGCTTTAACATGGAAAGAATGAACAAATTTCACTATCAAAAGAAGAGTTTCAAGAAAGTTCAGCCATTCACATTACTTGAGAATTATGAAGAATGTTGTTAAAATCTGTTCCAGATCCAAGGTGGAAGCAGCCAAACCAGAATAGCCACTTCCTGAAGACTTTGCTTTTTTCCCCCAGAGAATTGTTCTGGTACTGCCAGTGAAGCCCCACTTGCAGCAAACCAAGACACAAATGGTTTGACTGGCTGGGGAAAAGGACAGAAATTCCCTGGCTTTGAGCAATAGGAAACTGCACCATTGTTCCTGCTCAAATCCCACATCAACACAGCCCCAAAAGGCAGAAGTACTCACCTTTTGTATAAAATTTTCCACTTTGTTCTGCAGTCCCCACCACTTAAATTTGATGGTCACCAATTTGTAAGCACACATTTTGGGACACTCCTCATCAGTTGCTAACTCCTTCTGTTTGGGGATAATAGAAAAGAAGTTTTAATACTTTAAAAGTTTAATTATTAGAAATTATAATGCTAGTTAGTTCATTAGAATGATAAATAATATAGTTAATTTAAAGTAAATTAATAGCTGTTATGATAATAAAATATTATTCTAAGCATTATTACAGAAAAACAGTATTCTAATCAGGGGCTGTTCCTGACAGACTCCCTGAGATTCACTCCAGGGCACAGCAGTGGGCTGCTCAATTCCTGTGGGGATCTCTGGTGTGGCACACACAGCCCATTCCCTCCTGGGACAGATTCTGATGGCTGGCAGGGGGTACTGGCAAGCTCTGTGATGCTTTTGGGGTGTCACATGGGGGATGTGCTGGGCCACAGAGAATTTGTTCCTCAACTGGAGCTGAGCCAAGTTCTGAAGGAACCATGAACCTTGTTCTTCTGCTGATAAAGACTTCCTAAGGCTGTAACAACAGTTCCTAGTACCTTCCAGTTTGGCCCCAGAGGTCCTCTCTTTGTCTTAACTGACTGGAATAATGCAGGATCTTCATCAGCTTTGTAGTCCTGTAACATAAAACACTCTGAGAGTCAGAAAACACCAACAGATTCAATATCCTGCTGTGTTAAGCTTCTGCTGGAGCTGGATGGGTGCAGCACAGCTGCCAGGCTGGCTCCATCACACCTGCTCCCAACACAAGAGCTCTCCAGGGCTGCCCTGTGCTGTGCACACTGTGACATCTGCACTGTCCCACTGGGTCTGTGACCCCTGACAGGAGGAGAAGGCAATAATTCAGCAACCAGCATGCTACAGCTATTCAGGCTGCAACACATGGCCACTGCTGGGGAGGCAGAACAGGAGGGAAGGAGGGCAGAAGCAACTCCCTTCCACAACTCTGAGACCCCAGCCTGAGCCAGGGGCAGAGCCCACATGGTGCTGCCTCAGCATGGACAGCTCTGCTCACCCCCTGTGCATGGGGGGAAAGCCAATGGCTACAGAGCTGGAAGGGACAAATGCTTCCAACAGATGGGTTTACTGAATTTTACTGCTCAGGGGTATGAAAATGATTATTTGATAAAGATGCTGCCATGGAACTAGGAAAGGATTAAGAACTCTGGGCTCAGTGAAAGCAAGTAAGGTTTATATTGTGTATAAAAAACATTTATCCAAGATTACCATTGCATCCACAAAACCCAACTGTAACAATTTAAGTTGCTTCAAAACAGAACAAGTGCTTGGTAGGTGCTACAGAAAAGCCCAAGAAAGTTTAGCAGAGTTTAAGGTCTCATTTTGAAATAAAGTTTCAGTGAAGCCAAAATCTGCAGAACATGGAGTGAAAGAAACACCTCCAAGAGAAGCAGCTCCTGGCTGCTGAAGACCACATCAGTTTTCAGTTCCAGATTCTTCCATCAGCACAGAGGAACAAAGGCTACTTCTAGACTAAATTCTGAATCCACAGAGCAAGGCTACATGTATTAACTGTTAATGCTTTCACAGATATTCTGACATTTACAAAAACCTATTGCAAGCCAAATGGAGCTGAAAAATCCAGGAAGTCCTCTCAGAGGAATCTGATTTCACTTACAGAATATCAGCTGTTACACTTTCTTCTCCCCAGTTTTCTCTCATTGATCCCAGTTCTTTTAAGACACCTACCTACATTGCATATTAAAATAGGCTGAATATTTAAAATGGGCTTATTTATCTAGAAAACATTACTAGGTGTTCAGACAAACGTCCATACTGAGGACTCAAACATATACTTTAGGAATTGAGCAGATATTTCCTAGAAGCAGCCAAGTGAGTGAAGACATTTCAATCCCATTGCTAATCAGTGTTCTATGAACTTCCACAAACCAGGACTCCCCTCTAGTTCTCCCTCTAAGGTAAAACAACATTCTACTTTGAAGAAGCCACTCAACAGTCAGCCAACCTCAGCAGGGGCTGCCATGGTGCTCCACAAGCTTTCCCCTGCCTCAGAGCCTGAGGAACCAGCATTAGCACTGCACAGCAACACATAAACATTTAAAGGTTTGAATTATTATAACTGCAGAAAGACCACAAGCCATATTTGTCAACTGAATTTCAATGAAACCCACTTATTTATGATTTTACTGTAATAAAGTACATGTGCTTTCCACAGACATCACAAAGAGCAAATTCACAGCAGCACATGATATCCAGCCCTGAGTCCCTTCCTGCTGCACCGAGCACAGCCACTGGCTGTGCTTGGGACCAACTTCTCAACTCACACATTATTTCCAAATACTGTGGGAGAGGACAGCTGCAACCCACTGGAATCCTCAGGTTCTGCATTGTCCTGGAGGCTCAATGTGATACACTTTTTAAAAATTATTTTTTAACAATCCTTGAGTGGAAAAAGAGTAATCTTCATTACATTTAAATCACCTTTAAGGTATATGTATGCAAATACTACAGCAAAATGTTTTTATAGAAATACATTGAATGTTTTAAATTACTGATCATGACTGCCTTTTAAAAATTTCACTCAACCACTGGATAGAAGACATTGAAGTAAATCAAGATATAGCAATGGATAAACAATTTGGTCAATGTAACTAATTGCTGGCAGAACTGCTGCTGGTTTGGGGCAGCAACATGCCAAACAGAAACACAAGAATTCCACATCTTAGTGCCAGTTTTATAAATAAAACCAGGTACTGCATTGAGACAACCCTGAATTTATTTTCACTGTGTGAACATCCTGCCAAAGCAGAGCTCACTGTAGTGGTGTGAGGCATGAGGCATTTAAACTGAGCTACATGTGCAGCCTTGATCTGCCTGCTTTATGGAGTGGAATGATTTGTCTGGATACCCCAGGGACACTCAAGTCCAAGTTACCTGCCATCCTACCTCCCATTGCACAGGGACACTGGTAAAAAGCAACTGTGCTCTTGCACTGAGGACCATCATAAAAATAACCACAGCTGGAAACACTGGGGAAGAAAATGTTATCTATGAGTAAAATGTAGGAGTGAAAACAGAAATTCCAAGGAAAGAGATGAGTCACAGTAGAGTTTCATATACTAGAGACAGAAGCTTTGAAGCAAGACCTTTTAGAACTCAGTTAACCCAAATCCTATTAAGGACAGAAAAAACCCTTTATAGACTAAAGCCTAGATGGACAGGAGAGCATTGTAGGAACTCTTCTCTACACACAAATCCTACAAGCATGCAGGGAAGAAGACTGGACTAGAGCCAAAGTACAAATAAACAACAGTTCTTTGCAGAGTTTTAGGAAAATATCTGTGCAGCAAGAGCTTAACTCCTGACAACAACAAGTCCTTCTTAGGAAGAAAAACAGACAGCTGCTGGAGCAAATATTACAGCTCAACCCCCTGAAGCCCTCTGGAAAGCTAGACAGGCAAACATCAGGCTGCAGCAGTATAACAAGACAGAGGAGCAAAACCATTTAAAAAAATACACAAATACCACTTCACAGGCAGCTTCTGCTCAAATTCTCAGTATAATATGCATGAATGCAACCATCTATTATAAAGAATTATTTAGACAGATGTGAACTACATACAATAAAGTAGTATCACAACAAAGCCAGAACCTGGGCACTTCTTTACAATTCTCATTCTCAGTCTTTAGACCTGCTCAGAGTGGTAACAGTGCTCCTGAGAACTCATGGTTCACTATCAAATCGTATAAAAATTTAAAGTACATATACAGGAAAGAATTATTTCAAGAAAACTTTTAGAACCTAACATGAAAATTACACAGGTCTGATGCCTGATCTCCAAAACCCATGAAAATGGAATTGAACATGGAGTGGCATCACACTAACTAGGTAGGTGGACACAAATTCTGGCTTTCCAGTTCAATATCATATTGGTGTTTTAAGCAAGAGAATGTACATACTACTGGTGTTATCAAGCAAAAAATTCACATACAGATCCTGTGGAAGGTACCACCTACCAGAACTTCCCTCCAAAGTCATCCACAGCTCTGTGAGTGCTCATTCACAGCACACCAGAAGACCAAAATCAGGTTTATCCAAGTATGCCATACTCCCAACTCAGTGCATGATTCCCATATCTCATAACTGAAACAGTCACCACTGTACACTGCCCTGACAGGCACTCGTGTGTTTTAGGTAGCTTTAGCTAAATGGCTTTTAATAAAAAATGTCCTGCAATCACTCCCATCTCCTGAAGAGTCCTGCAGCTACAGCACAGCTATCAGGGGAACCATTGCCTGAGCTCACCTTTGAAAGAATGCCAAGGTTCAAAAGAGAAATGAAAGCAGCCTGGTTATCACGGACACACATCGTGGTGCCGTGCCCAGAGCCAGGAGTTAAAGGTCACTAGGAACAAGGCTGGAAGAGATGGATATTTATAAACAGGATGAAAAGAGGGGCATAAAACTAAAAGCACATCATATTTGTAACACAGATAGGCTGTCCCATGGGATGTGTCACTGCATGATGAATCCAAGTTCCAGCACTAATAACATGGAGCTGTTTAGCTGCCTATTGTGATAAATTAAGTCTGAAATGGGAGAGCTCTACCTATCAAGCTCTGTAACCTGAGAATCTTTTAACACTTCCTTACAGACTACAAAAGAGCAAGTCCTATATTACCATACATTTCCTCAAACTGTAGAAAAACGGACAGCACACAGAAATCCAAACTCTTAAGGCATATGAAATCTGACTGATTTGTACAAAACTGTAATTTAGAACTTTCTTTCAAGTAATAAAGACCCACTGACCTAAACAAGACATTTCATGTCTTCATTGTACAAAAATAGCTATAAACCTGATTTCAATTTGTTTCCACTACACTCTCCTTTTCTACAAATTATTTCCAAAACCACAGCCTCCTCTGATGTTCATCAAGTGCTCATTTTTGCTTACACTTTAAAAAGTCTTTCTCTCCTGGGCAGTCACTTTAATATACAAACAACATAAAGTGACACAGACTGCATGCTGGAGATGATTAAGAGAAGGCAGGCTTAAATGTGTATCTAAAGAAAGTCACAGCTGTCACACAAATTATTTCTATACATACTTAAATAAGCACGAGTCAGCATATTAATCTTGGCAATTTTGTTATGATGTAGCTGAACTTCCAAGAAAAAAAAAAAATTGAAGTTCCATTACCTAAACTTGATAAAGATATCAGCACAAATAGAAAGTGTCTCTCCTGAAGTCCTAAGAAGTAAAGAGAGAGAAGACAAAGGCCAGAAACTTTGGACTTTTATAACAGAAAAGGCTCCAAGTGTGGGTCCCAGAGGATTCCTGATGTCTAATCCCAGAAGGGGAAAACAAGTAAACAGCAAGGTGCCAGTCTGCAGGTAACTCAGAGTTACCAGTGTCTGCTAAGAGTTTAATCACAAAGCCAGGCTTTGGTTAATGAAGTCAGGACTCAGCAAAACAGAGTTTCTGGGAGATGAAATGGAAATAAAAAAATTCAATCACATGGTGAAAATTAATCTCAAGTATTCCTACACAAAAATGGACTATACTGTGAGCTTGAATCTACAAATATCCTCTAAAATATTTCCTAAAAATGGAAATGGTGTTAGAAGTTTATAAAAGGGAACAGAAATGTAGAAACATCACAAGAGACTTAAGACTGGATGAGACCACTCTGCACTCAGTTTTGATACTCTGTAGGTCAAATGTACAAAAGAAAAAAGAGGATTATGTACTGAAAATAGTTCCAAAGACTTCCTGCAATGTAGGATATCCAAGTATCCACTTTCAGAAAATAACAGTTAAACATTACAAAGAGCATCTCCTTCCACAAAACCAAGACAATCACATTTATTGTGCAAACAGTCTCCATATTAGTGCCTACCATTTCCCTACTGTCCGAAAAATATTACACGTCCAACAGTCCAGCTGTGGCAATTTAACAAACCAGGCAGCAGCCCCAGCAGATCCAGATGTGCAGAAAGAATCAGCAGTAAAACCAAAAAAGGAAGGCAGGCACAAAAATGAATGGTTCTGTTAAAGCCACTTCTCATGTCTCTGTTGGGTGAAATCCACACCATTTTAGCTTATTCACTAAAAACACACAGCACAAGTGGAATCATCCCATTCCTGAGAGCAGAACATTTACTTACTCCTGGTTCTACTTGAGTTCTATCTGCAATGTCAATATGGACAACCTCAACACTCTTCCATGTGTTTGGATCTAAATTGTGAACCTGCAAAAAACAAAAAAAAAAAGAAGGAATTATTCCCATGCTGGGAATCACACAGTGATGCACCTTGTGCAGTATGTGTGTGTGCCAGGGAGTTTTTCAGGATGCTGTAAAGGCAGCATTCTCCAAACCTACCCTTTCTTAGTCTGCTTTTCTCAAAGGGAATGATCTCCACCAATTACAGTTTAATTCACTCACTAATCAGTTTTAAACCAGCACAAAGCCTTCACTTCTTGTGCATTCAGGAAACCTGGATTTAAGATTAAGCTGTATTCATCTGTCACATTTGTTAGCACTAATGAAATCAAGCTCTAATTAGAACCATTACCCATTCCATAATCTGCATGAACTTTTTGAGCTAGAGAAAAGGTGTAAAAATTCCAAGTGCAAACATGCAGATTTCAATGACCTAACGGATCTCAGAGGTTCCTAAATCATAGGACTGCCTTGAAGGTGGACCAGGTGTAGTCTGAGCATGTGTAAAGGTCTGAGGATGGAATCAGCTCCACACCTGTGGTCTGTCCAGCACACCTAAACTCAGTTACAGCCAGTGGAGCTGTCCAAGAACAATCCCCCTTCTGAGCAGCACACCCAGAGTTACAGCTCACCCAAGCACTGGAAACAGACTGACAACTACTCCTCTCTGGATGGTTTATAAATGTTTGTCACTACAGATCAAAAGTTTCCTTAAGTGACACATGAACCAAATTGATTGCTTGGGGAGAAAACAAGAACATCACCAGCTGGGACAATTCACAGAGGCAGCCTCAATATTTAACTACAGTGTTCACAGATCAACTCCAGTGGTCTTGTGAAACCTGTTTCCAAATAAACTTGTCAGCCTAACTTGTCAGCATGTCTACAGTAAAAAAACCATGAAATTAAAAAAAGGACCTGCTGAAAAGCTATTTAAGTATTTGCATGAGAATCAAGCAGCTGTATTGACCTCTAAACATAAAAACCAAACCCCTTCTCCTGATCTCCTTAGATGAGACAGCTTGACTACATTGCAAGGACCTGAAAAATGCTTTTCTTGCTTTACTCACTGGTCAGGCATTGACTTTATGCAGTAATTATCCACCATCACCAAGTATAAAATACTTTATCTGTACTAATTGTACGATTGCACCCCAACTCACGTTCTCTGTTGTTCCCAAATCTGGTTTATGCCAGGTCTCAATTTTTATGAAGAAGTCATCTTTCATGTATTCATTCTGTAAGAATTAAAAGCAAAAAGCATAAGTCTGATTACATCTCTCTGCTCTAAGTTTAGATAAATGGTATTTACATACATGCTACTGTCAATCCCTGACTAGCAATACAATATATTGAAATTACCAGAGAAACAGCCCCCTTACCTACACACAGAAATAGGGACATGATAATCTTAAGCCAGAGCAGTGAATACTAAATTAAAACCAGTCATGTTTAAGAAATCCAGCTTTACCTGTGCACACCAGTAGAAATAACCCTGCCATTTGCTGTCCTGCTTCCTCAACCCTGAAGTTCTTTACCTCAACGTTCAAGTAATTTTCAAATTATTAATCCTGCAATTAGATGTTACTGTACAGCACAATTACAATCATACAGCTGGATCATGATGGTCCAGCTGCCACCAAATTGTACATCTAAAGACAATGACAGAGCCCTGCTGATTCCAGAAGTCAGAGGGCACACACCTGTGTGAACAGGTACCACGATGAGTCAAGCTCAACAGCTCAAACTCACTTGTGTCACATCCACATGGTAACAATCTAAACCATGTTTGCAAGTGAGCAGATAAAGCAGTTTAACATTTAACTAGTAAGTTTTCAGTAAATAGATCACCAAAACATGTAAAACAGCACTAAAATCTTAATGATGTGCCTCCCATGCATCTTATAAAAACAAACCCAAATCCTGAGCTGTGCTGATCCATTTAGATTCCCAGTTACCCCATTTTAACTGGGGCAGGAATTCATTTTACAGCAATGGCATTTCAGACAGGCAGGGACTGATTCCATTTCACTGCTCTTCCTGCATTCAGGAGTGTAGAAGCCTCTGATATGTCACTTTTCCCCTCCCACTTTTTTTAGCATTATGTCTTACAAGGACAGACATTATGCATCTGTAATGGCAATTAAAGGCATAAAAGAAGACACAGAAAATGAAATAATTCCTCCAACAAATTACAGTTCTAATTACAGCCACGTGCAGACAAATAAAATAAAGGGAGTTACTTTGTTATACTCTACACCAGGAGTCCTAGCAAGGCACATCTGACAGGCTGGAGCCAGACAATTGTGCTGGAGTAACAGACAAACTATATCTCAAAAAAACCCCAATATATGATTGGTAGGGTTTCAAATACTCACTGTCACAACTGGTGTCGTTGGAAAACACGTGCAATGAAAAGGAAAAGAAAACACAGAGCATTATTAGATACAATTGTTTCTGAAAGGTCCCACATATAAAAACACCAAGAGAAGAACACACGTGGGGGAGACTCACTCGTTCTACAGTAGGGATATGCATTCCAGGCCTTCTCGTGGAACACCAGGGAGCCTTCTGGAGCAATCATCCTTACAAACCCAGGAACTTTACTGGGAAAACAAACATGGACAATGTGTTTAAAATCCTGCCAGCTGAAATTCCTCATTGCTTCCTTCCACTGCAGTAAGAAAGGCACATTCTACCCAAGCATTTGAGGGGTTATGCTGCGTGTTGTCACCTGCACTGAAATACACAGGAACTTCAAAAACCTTCCTGATCATGACATGGTTAAGAAAAAATGGGAAAGGTAATGATAAGGTAATTGAGAGTGAGCTGTGTGATCATGAGGAATGAGCAGCAAAGACACCTGCTGAGGAAGAGCACTGCACAGAGCCCTCACCTCCAGCTCCCTGGCAAGCAGCTCCTGACCTGCAGCAGGAGCTTTATGTCCCACTCATCTCTGACTCCTGTCTAGAGCAAGCAAACACAATTCTTTCTTGTCCCAGACAAGTATCCCACCTATTTCAAATCCACTGTATTTCACACTTCCCCACTCACCAGAGCACTCATGCACAATTCAGCAAATTAAACCTCACCTTTCAACATTTCTTGCTCAATACTAAGGGACTACAATATGCATCAAGGCTTTTCTCACCTCTTTAAATGGTAGATTTTGTGAGTATATTGTCCCTTCTCGCCATCCTGTTCATAAGGCTCGTTTTTTAAGACCTGAATTCCTTCCCCACCTCCTGTTTCGTTTTTGCTAGCTTCTGCCACAGAATAAAGTTGCCCAACTTGGTACTGCAAAGGGAAGAGAAGTCAAATGTTAGCACCAAAGTTGGCCAAAAACTTTTAACACGTTAAAAACAATTAGCTGTTTCCTCTGACAATTCAGTAGTACAAAAAAGACTATCAGCAAAGTAAAATACACCATAGAAAAGATATTTAGTGCACTCTGACAACTTTATGGCAACATGTATCTGCAGCTCACAAACACCAGGTCTGCACCCCAGCTGGTCCACAGCAACCCAACACTTTGGTGCACAGCATAACTTCAGTTTTCCTATCCAAAGAGCTAAGTGTATTTGCTGTTCTTCGTTGCAGCAAGAAATATCAATTTTGAGTTTACAGATTTTGGAGTGACTGATTTCCAGCTCTGAGCCTTCCCAATTCACACTTTCAATCAACTAAATGCTGCCCTTACACGAGCCAGGAATTTCACACTACAGAACAAGTGTGCTGTTTCCCTCAGAAGCACATTCAACACCCTGTCATGACAGACAGCCTATCATGACTCATTTAAGTGCACTTCGGTGCCATTTGAATTGCTGGCTTCAGATCTGGGAAGACAATTCCTTCACCTGTGGCTTCAGGAAAAGGCCTGGAGTCCCTCAGTGCTGGATCAGCAGCAAAGTGCTGCCCCAGGGTACAAATGTACTGGTGGCAGGGCAAGGCTCACAACACCTCAAGGCTTGGTGCTGCATTTGCTTCCTTGGGAATTCCTTGCTGAGAACAGGGCTCACACCTGTGTCACTCACCTCTGTCAGTGCAGCCACAGCACAGGGAATATTTGGACTCAGGCTGGCCACATTTCTGACACAAAATCCCCTCCCACCCCTCAGTTTGAATAAAGGGAGGATCAGGACATACCTCTTGCACTGAGCAAGGTAAAACCACTCGGCTGAAAGAGGAAAAGAGAAAACTCAGTAAAATGAATCATCAGACTTCACCTGCAGATAACAGATACAATAACACACATGCTGAAGAAAGAAGTGTCCAAAGGAGCCAATTCAAGTTTTCTCTTCAGAAATCTCTGTGACAGGGAGGCTTTGGATATAACCCAACAAACCCAAGTTCAATGCCAGATACGTTACAAAAGGAAACACAAGGGATGGAAGATGTTAGAAGCCACTGAAAAGAGCCAGGAAATCTGGGATCTACTGCCAGCTCTGTCAAAATAACTTCGTGTTATGCTAAATTTGTTTATAAACTTTTCAACCTACACGTTACCTTTACTACCACTGAGGCTACAGTCACTTTGACTGCAATTATTTCACAAGACTTTGAAATAATCACCAGCCAAAAGGTGGGACAGAGAAACAAACCAGCCTGTGCTTTGCTGGCAGGAGCCCCCACGGGAAAGATCGACCCAGTGCCGCGGAGCTCCCGGCGCCACCGGAACAGGGAGCGGGGAGCAGGGAAGGGCCGTGGCCCCGCTCCGGGGCTGCCGCCGCTGCTTTCTGAGGAAAACCGGGAGAAGGCAGCCGCGGCCCCGCCGCCTCCCCAGGCCCGGGCCGCGGCACGGAGCTCGCGGAGCAGCCGCTGCGCGGCCGCGGCTCCCGCTGCGGGCAGGGACCGCCGGCACCGCTCGGGCCGCGGCCCCGCCGTGCCGAACGGCCTTTCCCGTGACGGCGGCAGCGGCGCACGGAGGAGCGGAGCGGCGCCGCGCCCCGGAGGAAGCGGCGACCCCGGGGCCACACGGCAGGAGCGGCTCGGGCGGGCCCCGGCGGCGGCGGGCGCGGCCGGGGCAGACCCGTCGGGGCGCGGCGCGGGCGGGGCGGCGGCGGGCGCTGCAGCGGTGCCGGCTCGCCGCGGTGCCGGCCCGGCCCCGGCTCCGGCTCCCCCCGCCCCGGCCCCGGCGCTGCCCCGCCGCCCCCACTCACAACTCCTTGATCAGCACCATCTTCCCGCCGCTCCGCGCACGCGCCGCTCCCCTGCCAGGCCCCGCCCCCGCCCGCGCGGCCAATCCCGCTCGCGCCTCGCCCGGAGGCGCGCACGCGCCGGCCGCCGCCAATCCGAGGGCGCGCAGCCCCCCGCGAGCTCACACCTCACCCGTCGGCAGCCAATCAGAACGAGCCGGGCCGGCTCCGGTGCGCGTTGCTGACGGGGGTGGCGTCATCGCCGGGCGCCGGTGCGGGGCGTGAGGGGCCCGGCCCGGCACGGCGGGGACGCAGAGCAGTGCGGGGATGGGGCGCGGTGCGGCGCTTCCCGGTACCGAGCGCGACCCTGCAGGGCAGCGGGACGGCCCCTCCGCACTGCCTGGCGGGCGGGGACGGGCCGGTGCCGGACAGCCCGGTTGCCCGCTCCGCGGTGTCGGGCCCTCACGATGCCGTTACCGAATGGGGTCACCCGCAGCGCCCTCGCAGCGTGCGGGAAGCGAGGAGCTGCAGTGTTGGTGAATTTCGGGGAGCCCGGTTCCGCTGTCACACCGAGCACCGGGTGCGGCTCCGCTGCCCTGGCGCTGTGCCGCTGTCAGACGGGGGGAATAAGCTAAAATCCCCTTTTACAACCTGTGTCAAGCAAAATCCTTCACCCGCGGATCCCACTTAGCCCTGGGCTGCCCCTCTATTGCCACGCAAATGAAAGCACGGGAAATCCGTAGCAGCCTCGGTTGCCGCGGCCAATGCCGCCCTCTTGTGAGAGCATTTCTTTCAGCATCCATCGCAGCCACGAGAAGGACGACAGGGAGGAATAACGGGCTGACAGCCTAACAAGGTTCAGCCAGGCTGGGGCTGCCACCTTCAGCTGGCATTAAAAATACAAAATGAAAGGTCTAAAAGCTCAAAAACGTTGAAAGAAGGCTGAAATCAGCCCCAAGTGGAGCCCTTCAGGCCGTGAGGAACCCGGAGGAGAGGAATTCCAGCGGTACCTCAGGGGTGTGATACCGGCCAGCGCAGGGCAGTGTGACAGGGACAAGTTCTACCGCAGCTCCCGGCTGGGGGGCAGAGGGATGGGAGCACCCAGGGCATGTTCTTTGTGTTGAATTTGGCTTTATCCTGCTTTACGTAATGATGAAGTTATCCCGTGGCAAAATGTTGCCCTAAGAACAAAGCAGCCAGGAAACGTACTTCCGCTCTGAGGTTCTCAAAAATTGTAATTCAGGGAAAATGGCAGGATTTACTTAAAAAAATGTATTCTAAATATATTGATTTGCTTTCTAGTTCCTGAGCATTAGCTTTCATTTTTATCCCCAGATGTTTTTCACAGCCAGCAGACTTTTGTTTTCCCTCTGTTTGAAATGCACACACAAACATAAAACCAGGTAAACTGGAAAGAAAAAAACCAACCACAAGCTCCACACTTTGTGTTCCAGTGGTGCATCCTTTTCCCCAGAGGTGACCCCTGAGCCTCTCTGTGCCCCCCTGGCTCCCCTTTCCCTGGAGAAGCCATCGTCCCCCACATTTCCTCTTCCCAGGAGCCAGAACCAACGAGGCATTTACACAAAGGACAGAAATCCTGATAAAATTCAGTGTTGCCAAGCTCTCCTCCCCCACATAAAAGGCTGTAAACCCCCGGCAGGCTCTTCCTATGGACACCTCTTTCCATGGAAGTCCTTGAGTGGTGACTCAGGCCTGCCCTGGCTCGGGCTGTGAGGAGCAGCAGTGATCAGGGGCACAGCTGGAGCGGGTTGTAAATCTCCGTTTCCCCAAGCGTTCGGGATTTTCCTTTATTTGGTTTTTCAAACGCTGGCAGCGTGCAGTCCCTGCTGCTGCTCCTTCCCCATATGGACAACATTTGTCTGGTGTTTGCTCGTTCCCCAAAGCCTCTGTTTACAGCTGCATCCTGCCACACACGAGTGTCACAAGCAGCCACATCCCGCTGACCCCAGACCTGGCACAGACAAACCACTTGAGCCCAGCTCCACCACAGCCCCTCTGGAGGAGGGAACGCTGCCCCAGGAGCTGCTCCTCGTGGCAGGGCTGCAGCCCAAGCTCAGCCTGCGGCAGAACCAGCGCTGCCAGCGGCCCCTGGCTGCTCTGGGTGTTTAGTTTCATGTGTCTCCAACTTTCCCGAAGTACAAGAGCACCTTTCACATGGGGGCAGAAGGAAGATTTAACCCATCAAGTTCCAGCTGGCATCGGTATGGGGAGAATCTCTCATCCCTTTAGCACTGGGCTCTCTCACAACCCTCAGAGCTCCTCCCAGCCCTGCGAGTCCTCTGCTACAAGAGACAGGAGCAAATACTGGCGCTCCCAGCACCTGTCAGGAGGAGGAAAAGCAATTTTCAATGAGCACTAACAGGTAACAGGAACACTGCACTGCACACAAAGGGGAGGGAACTTCCAGAGGGAGCTTGAGGAGAGCTGCCTTGAGTTTCAGCCACAGGATGTGGTCACACAGGAGCTGGGTGTGGGCAGAGAGCAGCGAGCCAACAACCCCCCGTCCTCAGCATCCTTCCAGATCAAGAGACTGAGGCACTGAGAGAACTCATGCTTTAATAGACACTGAAATCACAAAGAAGAAAAGGCCAAATGCCTTAGCAATTTCAATAAAAATATGAAAATCTTTTTACATGGTAAATTTCATAATATAAAAAGTTTAATGCTGTCTGGAAACAGAGTTTTAATTTACAAAGAAAGTCCATAGAGGCCAAACATGGCTAACACTGCACGTAGGGAGAGCGAGTGCTGAAGGGCTGCTGCTGGGAAGCCTCTGCTGACCATCCTCTCTGGGTCACTGTCTCCAGTGCTCTTCTGCAGCTGAGGGGACGAGTGTCCACACACACGTGCAGCCCTGCTGGGCAGCATGGCAATGCAAAGAACCCGAAACTGCTCAAACCCATTATCACCATCCAGCTGAAACTACCAATGCTTCCTAACAGAATCACAGACACCTCTGTGCCCCTGGATCCGTTCTGCAACCTGGAAGAGATGTTCACAGAACGAGCTTGCCCTAATGAAAGAAAACATGGCCTAGAGTGATATGCATGGGTGTAGCACCCCCTCAATGCTTTTTCCTTGTTTCAGTAAGGTATGATTAAACAGAAGGAAAACCAATATCAGGCCAGAGGTACAGGCTAACCAACAAAATGAAATTAAACTAGATTTTGATCACAGGGGTTGTTTACTGTTCCCATTTAGTTGGAGCTAAAGACAGTCAATAAAAAATCTGAAATCTCACACAGTAAAACATACAGGGCAAAATTAAAACATTCTGTGGCCCTGGGGAACGGTTGCATGTGGCAGGTTTAATGTGAAAGTGGTTAATACCTAATTGTTATTGCTCACTGTATTATGCAGTGTTGTCACTTGTACCATGCACAAATACAACAACGACAAATGCATTAAACCCACAGAGGGAATTCTAATAGCAAATGGAGAACATGTGATTTTCATTTCCTGAATTTCTCCACGTATTGGGCAAACCTGATAAAACTCTTTTTTTTCCTCACAAAGGGGTTGTTTCTCATTCAGGAGGTGGAGGAGTGAGGGACAAGGTGTGCAGTGTCTCCCAGCCACGAGTAAGCATGCATTTCATGGCTCCCGGCAAGCCAATGGAAGTGACCTGTGCCAAGTCAACGGAGACCTATTTCCCAAAAGACTTGTTCTAGTGACACTCACCTTCCATATTTATACAACATCAAATTCCCCAAATACTGAACTTGCTCTACATCTGAACCCTTCCCTGCTTCTAATGCTCCCCCCTCCTTAAAAACAACAACAGAAGAACCAGTCCCCCACACCCCCCACCCCGATTTAGCTCTGTCTGAAAGCTTTAAGCCAGCATGAAACCTGCTGGAGCACAGAAATGGGTTGTAACAAAATGGCAGCATAGAATTTCTACAAGTTAAAAGATCCTTTAGTTATGGAAGTAAACTACAACAAAGAGGCTTATTTTCTGGCATGTTATGCAGCACTACAGGGAGTATTTGCTGTTGCTATAAACAAAAAGCTGCCCACTTCCATCCTGGGTGTTCCTGGGATGTCGTTTCAAAAAGTTTATGCTGGTTAGAAACAGAGCAGGTCACATGAAGTCTCTCAGCAGTCCTGTGACCACAGTAAGTGGCATGATCAACAGCATCTCTGTCTCCACAAGGGGCAGACACTGTGCTGACTCATTTTGGCCCACTATTCTAATTTTTCCTGCCAAATGACACAAAGGTGATGTTTAGCACCAAACCATCACAGGAAGATGTCATGTACAGACAAATAACTTGCATCATAATGAGTTGAACAGCTTGACTCAACTGTTCTGCTACATTGTGTATGAGTAGGTAACTACTCTTTCTCTCTGCACTGAAAACTTTGGTGATCCCCCCTCCCTTGTTAGCTGGCTGTAACAACCCAGCCCAGAATCCTTTGCCTTTAGTGCTTGTGTTCATTTCTTGCCACAATGAAAAGGAAAACATTCTCCTGAAACCAGCAGACTCCAGAATATTCTCACGGCACGCATCTGATTATGCCTGTGAGTAAGCTGAGCCTAAGCATTCTCATGTTTCCATATCAGAACTGAATTCTCTGCCCTGCTATCATGCTTTTCCTCCAAGATCTCTTAGAAAATCACAAATTATCAGATCCACATTTACAACAAGAGCATCCAGCCATGCTAAGTACAATTCTCTGCATCAGCAACATACCTCTGGTATGTCCACAGAGCTGCCTGCACTCTCCATTCAGCTGCAAGACTGGAAGTTGACTTCAGATCCAGCTAAAACTCAGGGCCTAATGAATTCAGCCTCACAACACCTCTGTGAGGTAGGTAGGTAAGTATTACTATCCCCATTTAGATAGAAAGGGAAGACGAGGCACGGAGAGGTGAAGTGATTAGCCTTCAGTCACTCAGCCAATTCTGGGAGTGCAGAATAGACACCAAAATCCTTGGTGATACAGTGCTCTGACTTCACAGCCTGTGAATACCTTGCGCGGATCTGAGCTCACGTGGCGGGGTCGATGCTGCCGCATGCCCACGGCCTCAGTGCATGTAAACGATCACTGGGATCCTGATCACATCACTGCATTCCACAGCCACCTAGAAACCATCTCCAGCCTGCCCCTAACTCCTAAACCCCACCTAGCCTAGGGAAGCTGACTGTATTGCCCTGGGGGTGCTCTTGGTCGCCTTTCCTCCACGTGTCAGAGGGCACTCAGGTTCTGCATCCAGCCCCTCCGCTTGCTGCCCCGTGTTCTGCCTCCAGCTGCACCAACAGCTGCTGACACTGGCATGCCTACTCCAAATGAAACTTGTTTCCACACCTGCTCCAAAGGAAACCTGCCTCCACAGCAGGGAAAAGGTTCACAGACCTGCCTGCGCTGAGGCCTGGCAATGATTTAGCAGGATCAAGGAGGGATTTTTTTGGTCAGGTGTTGTCTGAATCGCACACCCTGATGTCACAATCTTGCCTGCTGTGGAACTGCGAAATAATGTTCTGAGCTGCAGCATCTGCTATCCTTTTCTGTGCTCACTGAGCAGAGATGTAAGTACTGCCCAAAACTTGCCAGGATAAAAAGTTCACCTTCACAATGTGGTGTGCCAGAGAGACCAGAGCACTCAATAAAACCAGAACTCGTCTCTCTGACACACACTCACTACCACACACACAGGCTCACCTGGTTTGTTAGCCCCCAAACATTTCCTTTGAGCAGACCAACCAGCAAAGTCTCATCTGAGGGCTTTCCCTCCAAAAAAGTTACCTGAGATGCAGATTTTAGAATGGGGCACCTCTCTCCTCTTGTCTTTGTTTCACCAGTCTCTAAATGATGCAACAGAAATGCCAGATCCTGCTGCTATGGAGTTTTACTGACAGCAGTTTCTGGTTTGGCCAACCTGGCAGAGGTATCTAGAGGCATGTGGTCTTCTCTGTCAGCCTTTGAAAGCAGTCGAGTAAATGGCTCATCTTTCTCCAGGCAGAGACTTGTACCTATGCTCTTTGTGGCACACAGATGTTCTGCCTCCTCTCCAACCCCTGATATGTGTAATTTCTGTACAAAAACCCAGCTGTAAAACTTTCTGGTTAAGAAATACAAGGAGGTGGCTTAAAAGCCAGTATTTAATGAGCAGAAAACCAGATGCTTTGCACCTGCTGCTGCAAATACTGAATACAACAAAGGAGCTGTTATCAGGTGAGTCTGGCCAAGGTCCTGATAAGGGAAACAAAAACCCATGTGTGTGAGGCCGTGTGCCCCCACAGTGACAGCAGGCCAGCCTGTCCCATCCCTGGGCACTGCCAGCTGAGGGCATGACCACGGCTGCTTAGCTACTGGTTCTGTTTTGGTAAAGGCAAGTGGGCAGAAGCAAATACTTCAACAAGACTGTAAGTCATCAGCTGGTACTTGGGACATTTCAACATTTGGAGGAAGGGAAAAATCTTCCTGGTGACAAAAATTTATACCCGTTCCCAGCTGGCAGCCTGAGGGGACGCACAGCTCCCAGAGTGTTGCCAGGTGAGGAATGAGCTGATGTCATGGCATTTGTGCTTTCAGGGCATCTGTGTCCATTTGGAGGGATCTTCTGTGGTGAAGCAGAAAGGTGTTGCCCAATAGACAGGTCCTTCAGTTCCAGCTTCTCTGCACTTTCTTCTTTGCTGTGCCGTGGTGATAAATTAAGCAAGCTGAGGACATCTTTCTTAGAAGTCATTGTTCCAGGAGCTCCTCGGAGAATCTTTAGTGGACCAGTAGAGTGGTGGGGAGTGCTTTGCCAGAACATCTTTAAGTTGTGAATTGCTTGCACTTTTTCATCAATGGCAGCCAATTTTAATTTGTCTATGTCTGGGGCATCAGCTGGGCTTGAGCGAGCAGAACCAGCTGAGGAATAAGAAAGAGCAGGAGATGGAGTGCTGCCACCAGGGGACTGATGCCCTGAGCTCGGAGAGATATTTCTGGGTGATTTAGAAATGTGAGCACTATAAGGAGAGCTGGGGTACTTGAGTTTAAAGGGAGGCTGCTCAGTTAGGGACCCATGTGAATCACAACCTGGAGATGGCTGCCCACTGTACTGGCCTGTGCCTTCTCTGTTTGACATCTCCGACGTTGTGGGGCTGTTATAGCCAGAGCTGACCTTCTGAAGGGATGAACTCCTCGTTGGAGGCTTTGGTTTGATTGCAAGAGGTGAAGAAGACTGGTTCCTCTGGCTGGAGCTGAGCGGGCGGCTGAAGGCGCTGGTCTCCGAGGAGCGGAACGCGGACACGCCGCCCGGGCTGGGAGCCCCATCCTCCGAGCTGTTGCTCTTGCTGATCTGGCTGCTGCTTCTCTGAAGACGTTCAACAGCAAGGAGGTGACTCTGAGTTTCCTCCAGAATTTTTTGGGCCAACTCTTGCGGATCAAGCTTTGGATTACTGTCCTCCTGGGATTTGACGGTGCTGTCAGTCTCAGTGCTAGACTGGTCAGATTCCCCAGTATCAGAACTTGCAAGTTTCCCAACTTTTTGGAAAGGTGAATTTGGGCTTGGGATAAGAGTCATTTTAACAGGAGAATTTGGAGTACTTATGCTCCCTTTGGAGTTGATGGATGCTTTAATGCCTCCATTCTGACTAGTTTTGGGCTGTTTGTGATCAGGGGAAAATCTTGCTTTTATGTTTTCTTGGTAACTGGCCAAAGGCTCATTGCTGATTATAGAGAAACCTTCATACTCTTCCTCATCTTTGCTGGCTGCAGTGGCTTGTGGTGACAGCTGGCTCTGAGCTGCAGACTTGTGTGGATAGATATTCTTGGGCCTCTCATAATCCTGCCGCCCTCTGTGTCCTGCCCCATCCAGCATGTTCTCTGGCTTGGAAACAAAGCTCATGGAAGAAGCAATGGAGCTCAGGCTGTACACAGAAATGGCATCTGAGGCAATGCTGTCTGGACAGGTAGGAGAGAATGGAGGGTTTTGATACTGGGGTACAGGGTTGGAAACAGACTGAGCAGAAGCCAGTGACTCCAGTGATGAGGAACTGTCCAGGCTAAGGCGCTTGGGCAGCTCTGTAGAATCTGAAAAAGAAAAGACAACCGTATGTACAAACATGCTCCTAGATACACCACAAAATCAAATAAAACCAGGTAACATTCTATCAGAATTAAGAGAAAATGGTACAAAACATGCCCTCAGGCTCTGCTACCTCAGAACAACCAACAAATACTTAGGTAAGGAAAAAGAAGAGCACAGCCCAGGCAAGAACCTATGTCCAAATATCCTAGATGGAAGTTGTCAGTTCATTATCATTTTATATCTCAACACAAAGAATGAATTATATGTCCTCCAGTCGCTGGACTCTGTCTCCAGCTTCTGCTCAGACAAGTCTTTCCCATACACAAATAACATTTACTCCAGTCTCTGTATCACATCTGGTCTGTGTGACACGTGTGTGACCTCTGCAGTGATGCAAGTGTGAGATTTCAGCAGAAGCCATTCTGATCAAATCATCAGATGACACAAGAGCAAAAACACACTGAGCAGCTTTACCAAAAAGTGCCAGCAAGGATTGTAGAGCAAAGTGCATGGTCCTCCTGGTAGCTTGTTTCCCAGTTTTCAGAATGACCTCCTCTTGGCCAACTTCACAAAGGTCAAAACCTGTAGTGGGACACGGAACAGAAAATTACAGCTCATAGAAAGACCCTCTGTCTCAAATAAGAGAAATCTCAGTTATAACACAGAACAGAGAGGTATGACAGCCTGCAGCACCCTTGGAAGGATGACTTCACCTCTCATGTGCAGTTTATTTTTACTGTTTAGCACACCTCCAGGTGTTGGGAGCTTTGTGGTGCTGGACTGGAAGCACACACACTCGTTAACAAATCACTCCTGTCAACACTTCTGTAGCTGCAAATTACTTGGAGTTGTCAGGAAATTATATACCAAACACATCTCAGGGGACAATGTCCTACATGCCAAACAATTTACCATTAATTCCAGGTTTTCTCACGGAAATTGAGCTGAAGAGCACAGACCTTGGAATTTGGCAAATGCAGGCTGGGCTGCAGGAGGCAGACAAATGGGAAGCTGTGGGTCTTATCAGTGTTTCAAGCCCTCACATAAGACACCAGCAATGAGTTTACAGAGACAACAGAAAGAAATGCTTTCCTACCTAGAGCTGCCAGAAACTCATGACAGCCAGGCAGCCTCCAGAGCTGGACACTGATGGAGACCTGGATTGGTGCAGAGGGGAAATCTTGCTCCTTCTCGCCTGCTTGAAGTTGAACCAGGACTTGATGCAGCTGAAGACAGCAATACAGACATTAGCCATTCCTTACGAGTCACATCACTGCTTCTCTTACAGCCACAGATAAAAGCAATGCCCTCTGGACACCCTTTCCCTGGACACCCAGTTCAGCTGCTGCTCCTGAACAGAGCAGTGAGATGGGAAGGTCTGGGAAGAAGGACAGTTCAGGGACAGCAACATCAGACAGACTGGAACAGAAGCAAAGGCAGGGACAGGCCAGGGGTGAGGGCTGGGGGGTGGCCAGTGGAAACTGAGCAAGAAGGAAGCACAGCAGGAACATCTGTGAAGGGAAAGAAAAGGAAAGAGATACTCTGGGGCTGCTCACAGAAATATACTAAAGCCCATTCCATGACTGAGCCATACTCCTTATGCAAATCCTAAGAAACTCATTAACTGGGCAGAACAAGTCATATGAAACCATGGAACACTTTCCTAATATCTCCATGGCCTCCAGGAAAGAAGTTTCTCAACTGTGCCCAAGGGACAGGAGTAGCAAGCTAGAGAGAAAATGTGTTTATGAAGATCTGACACAAATTAAGATGCCAGGATCCCGTGTAATTCACCAACACACCCAGGGCAGCAAGGATGAAAAGCCATTAATCAGGGACCAGCTAACCTCAGGACCACCCATCTCTCACAACCCACAAAAGCTTACACAGGCCTTTTTCCACAGTGGCTCTGTGGAGCAAATCCCAGGCCTGAGAGCGGGTGCAGACACGGTGCAGCACAGGGCACGGGTCTGCAGCGACCCCGGCGCTGCACCCTGCACCACAGTGTCACCCCGTGCACATCATACTCACCATTGCCACCACATTTTTAACAGCCTTCGGGCAGCAGGCAACAAGAAAGGAAAAGAGGAGAAAAGAACATGGGTTACTCTGTGCTACAAAGTGCCTGTGCTGAGGAACCTTGCAGGGACACATCCCTGTGCGAGCCAGCACCCTGACTGCATGATGCTCTGTCCAGAGAAAGAAGGGAGCAATGGGAATGGCCTGAGCTGTGAATCCAACAGCATGGGAACAGGCAGCTGGAATCTGGGAGTGCCCAGCTCATGACAGCTCAGACACTTAGCAGGCAGACACTCAGGCCAACCCACACTCTGGCAGGAGGCTGAACATAAAACAGCCCTTCTCTTGTTTCCTCTGGGACACAGTACTGGCGCTCAGTGCAGGCAGAAATCCCTAACTTTTCCTTGCACATGCAGCAGTCTGAAGTTCTGTCTTTTGTGGCTCCTGTCTTCTCTTTTGCACTCAAAATAAGCATTTTCTATCCAGTGCAGCTGCTCAGGCACCCACCTTGCTGCTTCACTAATGCCAAGAGCACCCACTCCCCTGTGATGCTGGTGACCCACTCAGGAAAACCAACCAGCAGCACCCAGTGACTGAAATGTCTGACCTCCTGCTTCTGTCTGGAACAAAGTCTGCTTTCCTCTGGGACAGGCAGAGCCCCAGCTGCTCACACCATGAACTGCCAAGAGGCAGAAGAGGAAAAAAGCAATCACACAATGGAGGGTAAAGCTGTTGAAAACCAACATGTAACAGGATAGACTGGTGCAAAAGGGAATTCTGCCAGGGGTCTGGGCTATGGAGGAAAACTTGCAATATCCCTGCCAGTATTTACTCTGTGGGGCAGCGAGGAAAGGGTGAGTGTGTCTTTTCTTACTTGTGCACAGCCAGCTGAATGTTTTTCCTTGGGCAATTTAATTATCTGAGGCAGGGCAGCAATCATGAAGCCACCTCATTAGCACTCTAAGGCATTTTGAGCCATGGGAATGTTGTCCTGTCCTCTTCACACATGAGGGAGGTAACCCTGAAGTTAACCACACACATCTCAGGCACTGATGAGAGCCAAGGCAAAACGCAAAACACCACCAAGGACATTGGTCACCAAGGGCATTGGGAACATCTCAAACTCTGCTGCAGATCCTAACAGAATCCTAACAGGAACCCTTTCCTTGGAGCAGACTCATCCCAGTGGGCTGCCAGAGCTGCTCAGCAGGTTACAGAGAGGCTGGGGCTCTTCTCTGGCTTTTTCTGCAGACCCCATATGATGGAAGGAAGGGCAGCCCAACACCACAGAGAACCAATCCCAGCTCCCCACCACAGTATTGCCTGGAATGCTTCTGCATGGGGAAAAGGGAAAGACAGTGAGATATAGGCCCATTCCCTGTGTGAGTTTGTCCATGTACTAAAGCAGGCAAATGATGAAGAGAAACCTCATTACAGGAGCACTCAGCACAGTAAGAACCATGGAATGGAAAGCAGCCAGGCTGGTGGCACAGAGAAAGGTCAGGTTAGGCTAGGCATGCTCCAGAGACAGCAGAGGGAAGAGTGTGAAGGAGGCTGAGGGGAGCAGGGAGAAGTCCCATCACCACAGGTAGCACTGCCCTTCTCCTAAAGACCAGAAATCCTTTCCCTGGAGCTGTGAGCACACACAGGAGCAGCACAGGTTCAGGGAGTTTTCTGACAGACCTTGCATTGTCCAAAGTCAACCATACCTTGGGATTTCAGTAAATAGAGTGGGCAATGAGCAGCCAACGTGGGCCTAGGCAGGATGGCCAAACAGCAATGAGGGGTTTGCCACTCAATTCCCCCACGCTGCTGTAGGGATCATGTTTTCACTTGTCACTGAACAGGGAGTCCCAGGGCCATGCAGCCCAGTAACCCACTTGCATATTTTCCTTCTGAACACACACTTTCATTCACACAAACAAGATTAGAATTTTGACCCTTAAGTCTCCTAGCAAGCTCTGGGTTGATAAACCAGGGCATCAACCATTCTGCATATTTCTGAATTTACTGACCTGGGAAGAACAATTTGGAACCTGGTACTGGAGGAAAACCTCCCAACTCACCCTGTTGATAAGCTGTTCTCCTGTTTCTGAAGCTGTGATAAGTTTACAAAGTGCCTGAAGTGCAGGGTTAGGCAAACCTGAAAAACATCAGCAGAAACATCTGTATCTGTTTCTTGACTGCAAGAAATGCAACCAGCCTGAAAAGAACACACACTCGGCTAATTCCTAAAACCTCTCCCCCACATCACTGGACAGCTCTGGAAGCAGCAGCAATTCCCACAAAGCAAAAGGTCTTCCCACTTTGCATCTGATGACAGGTTTCCTGACTGAGAGCTGGGAGAGAGGAACAGTCACATCACGCTTACCCGACCCAGCAGCAAATGATTCTCATCTGTGGCAAAATTTTCAGTTAACATTTACTTTTAGAACTTCTTCCCAGTCCAACACATTGATTTCATTGATGTAAAACATCCCTGTTTCACATGCTGACATCACAGAAAGGTGTGAAAGGCTGATGGCTGCCTGGTCAGGGCCCACAGCTGCCTCCTCTCACCTAGGAGGGACTGGATGGTGGTGCTGCACTGCTGCAGCCGGTCCCCAGGGTCCGAGGTTGGGAAGAACACTGCTGCTGGGAGGCCGCTGGCTGGTGGGTCCAACCGAAATCCCACTGCTGTGAGGAGTGCCTGCCAGCCTGGAATGCCACCAACTTTATTCTCCACACTCTGCTGGGAGGTGTACATGGAGTTGTGCTGCCCATTCTGGATTCGCTGCAATGATTTCTCCACCTGTGGGGAAATGACACAGCTTATTGTACAAGATGCTCTTGCTGACTGCCTCTTTTTACACAGAGAAGAGACTGGAACAGCAGGCTGGGAGACAGCAAATCCAAGACTGATCCTGGCCTGTCTCACACAAGAGGACATTAGTGCCTTGGAAAGAGAAGCTTCAGTAACTCAGCATTCACAGCTGCAACATCACAGTGATGAGTGTCAATATTCTCTGGGACGCTGGGAACAAGAATGTCACAAGAAATGAAGCAGCAGTTTGTTTGGGATAGTTTCCTGTAATCCTGGCAGCTGCATTTCTCCCTAAAGATGATTCACCTTGGGGTTCCAGACTGCTTATTACCAGACAAAGAGCCTGCAGCCACACGGCAAATAGGAAAGAAAGATTAGTGTCCACAAACCCCAGCAACTGGGAAGACCAGCAATATTCACAGGTTTCCATCATTCTGTGGATACTTCACACTCCTGTGAAACCACAGATGATGCATTGGGAAGAAAAGTATTAGAAGTCATGAGTGATCATTCCAGCCACCTGGCAGTTGGCTCCAGTCCCGCTGTTCCCCAGGACAGACTGGTGGCACAGATGGGGACAGAAGGGCCTCTTATCTTCCAGATACGCAGACAGCAGTGACTGTGCTCTGTGTTTCCATGACTGCCATGTTCGTAGCTATTTCCCTGTATAAACAATTAATTCCAATGCTTACCCCTTAAGCAGAAACCCAACTCAACAGCTAATGCAAACCAGATGGGTCTGGGGAAGATTCTGTCACAATACAACCTAAGATTTTGCTTACTTTGCCTCTTTTTGCACTGAACACTCCCTTAAGTGTCCAAATCTTTCCACACTGACCCGGAGTTTTGCAAGAGGATACATCATAGCAGGAGAGGGGGGGAATGAAGGTGTATATGTATATGTTTTCAAGTGGGAGTGGCTGCACATCAGGGAGTGGCTGCTGTTCCACTCAGGGATCCACTCATGCCCTCAGGTGAGGGTGTCTCAGCACTAGATGGGCTGTGGTGCCACTCTTGGCTGTGACAGCGCTTCCTTTCCCTTACCAGATGAAGGAGCACACGCAGAGCATCCCGGGCCCTTTCAGGGTGCTGCAGGATCTCAGTCAGGGCTTGTCCTACCAGTGAAGAAGGGCTGTTCAGCTTCATATCACTCCCAATAAGCATGAAGCCTGCAGGATTCAGAATGAGAGACAGTCAACCTCCTGTTTTTATGGGAAATACTCAAACCAGACACAGATGTCCTCTGTCCTCAGACCAGTGAACGATGGTTCACTGTACCCTGCACAAGGACATTCTTTTCTCAGAGCTGCTGCCCACTCCCTGCCCAGTCATGCAGACTGAACTTCCAGAAAGTTTCTAGATACTTCTTACTGTCCCCTGCTATTAAATAAATAGCACCTTCCTGTTCAAACAAGCAGAAAACCACTGGATTGCAGCTAAACTTGTCCAGGCATGCTCCAGGTCTCCTCTCCAGCCACAGAAATCAACACATGCCAACAGCAGTCGTAAAACGGAACTCTGAACATGAAAAGTTTTCACTGTCCTGGTCAGAAACCTGTCCTGGCTCATGCCCCATTCAATGCCAGACTCCCCAGATGCCAGCACAAGGAGCTCTACATTTCCCTTCTCACTCATGCAGTGAGGATGCAGCTGCTCCTGCCTCTGGTGCTCTGTCCAAGACTCAGTGCCAAGGGTCAGCGGTGGAAGTCGGGGACTGTGTGGGATGAACTTGCACAGTGCCATGGAAGGGGCAGTACTCAAACAGCCTGAGCAGCTGAAAGCCTCTGCTTGCTGGCAATGCCAAGCACCGTGTCCACATTCTTTCTTTTCTGCCTGGGAAGTGGTTACTTTTGGGGCTTTTTAGTGCTCTTTTCTTTTGAGACAGAAAAATCTTGGAAGGAAAATAAAATCCCAACTGGACTGTGGACCATAACCTGAACTCAGCTCACAGCTGGTACTACCTGAACCACATCCTAATTGCTGGACTCAACATGCCTGAAATCACTGTCAGCCTGACTCATTTTAACAAGTTCCCGCTCCTCCAGCCATATGCAGTTCACACCAGAGCCATATTCACCACAGTTTCCTGGGCTAAATAACATGCTTCTGCTGCCTGTGCAAAAATCAATTTGGGGAATGCCTGCAGCTTTCAAAAACCAGGCCTCATGCCAGGAAGAAAAATTAGGTTATCTGTACATATTCCTGTCACAGCGCTGCTGAACTCCAAGACTTTGTCATTCCATATCTCAAAGTACAGATCTAATTGAGAGGGAGCAAGCAGCAGTACTGCACAAGGAGCTGACACTGCTGAAACATTCCCAGTGGAAGCAAGGGTAACCTTTCTCCTAAAAGGACCAAAGCAATAAGCCCTACAAGGCTTATGTCACAGAAATCACAGCTACTTGCTGCTGCTGCTGCTTCTAGCAGAACTTCTCCTGCCTCCTATTGAAATGTCACTAAATTTTCCATTGAAAAGTCTATATGTGTGCTCCAGCTGACTCCATCCCATGGACACAGGAAGCGTGAGCCTGGAGATTTCAAACACAGAGAATGAGTTGTTGTACTGCACTGTATTTCTTTCCAGTCACGAAACACAATTCACCTCACAACTGCTTCTAATTACACCCAATCCATACCCACCTACTGTGCCCAGTGAAATGCTGATGAGTCCTGTGACACTGACATTCAGCCACACTCAGCTGAATCAGAGTCTGAGACACAGGGGCTGAATTCCGGGAAAGCACAGGGCACACGCTGCTCCCAATTATCTGCTAGCACTGCTCCTTGCTTAGCTCATATAGTTTGGCAGCTCCCTAGAAACCCCATCTGATTTGTCCAGAAGACTCTTCCTACCTGCCCAGTTGGCTGGATGGGAGAACTGCTTGCTGCTCTGCACGGTTTTCATTGCTTCTCCCAGGGCTGCGCTGGCTTTCATCCCATTTAAGAGAGAGGAATAGAAGGCGTGCACAAACATTTTGGAAGCAGCCACAGGAATGGGCCAGAGTGACACAAGGACACATTGAGCCCCAGCAGCCAGGAATGCTCTTGTCAAGCCAATGACTCCATCAGAAGTGACTTTGCTGTTGGACTCCTGGTAAGAGCCAAGAACCACCAGCTTGACAGGAAGACGCAGATCCAGCACATCAGCCGCTGTAAGCAGGAACTCCTGGAGAGGAGGGCAGTCTGAGATGCTCTCCACATCACTGGCATCATCCTGCATCCTAAGAGATTCTGGGATTGTGTAGGGGTTCCCAAAGGAACTCTTGCTGCTGGCTGGGTTGCTGTCAGTGTTGGGTGTCAGGACCAAAGCAGCCAGTTTCCAGGACACGTGGGTTGCAAAATGGACACATTCTGCCTGAGTGAGGGCACTCATGACTCTCTCTTTTGTTGATGAGCTGCCAACTAAGGGCTGGCAGCCAAGTAACTCAGATACCATATATGCTTCCTCTTCTGCAGAGGGCATAGGTCCCCACAGCCACCTGTCCATAACTGCTGAAGGGAGCTTGGGATTTCCTATCACAGCTGCCATTGAGGTAGAACTGGAGTAAGCAGGAGTATTCTTCCTCACATGGGACTAGACAGAGAAAGAGAAAGAGAAAATGGGGTTCAGAAATCTGGTTTTAATGGTGCTGGTAATAAAAATATCCTGTCCCTTTGGCTCTAAACATAAGTCTGGTTGTCATAATTACAGGAAGAGTGCATTTCTTTAGTTTCTTCTGTTTCACTGTTCTAAGGAACACCTCTGTTTGAGTCTGGTCAAGACTTATATCCCCAGATCTTGGGTAGACAAAAAGGTAAGAATAGAAAGAACATATATAGCCCAGGTTCCTTTGATGGCTGCAGCAGAGCTAAAAACATAAAGAAGATTCCAGGTTCTCACATTCCTGGAACACCACCTGCAATCACTCACTAAGTGGTTCCTCATACCTGTATTTCCAAGATCAGTGTCAGCACTGCCAGCAGCAGGTGCTGCAGGCAGCTGATACTGAATGGAATAGCAGTAATGCTGACAAAATTCAGACCCTTCTGCTGTTCCACTAACTGTGCTTAACCCAGGGCAAACCAAGATGTGCCACAAAACACTGCCCAGCAAGAGCAAATGTGACTTGGTGCATTCTCCCAGAGACCTGGGCATTAGAAATGTTGCTGCCAAACCTCAGCATGAAGATACTTCTGCAGGATTTACCTGTGGGATTTGCTTTCCCTCATAGCTTTGGTGTCCTGAGACATTAGTAGTCTTCCCCAGTCAGAATGCTAAAATGGAGGTGAACATACCAGCAATGTGCCAGGACAGTCAGCTTGGCAAGGAAGCTCAGCACAGATCACAGACACCTACATCTCTGTAGTCTGCCATGTAGTTCCACACCCAGCACATGCAATCCTTTAGAGGAGGATATCCAAATGATCCAATCCCCTCATCCTTCCTGGCATGCCTGGGGCTGTGATTGTGTGCTGCAGGAACTACATCACAACCTACTTCAGAGCTGTGGTGCTCAGCGTGCTCCTCAGACCCAGGGTGGCCTGACTGTGGTTTCTGTTCTTGTGCCTGGCACAGCAGGACAGAGCTGCTGCTTTGTGAGCATGTACCAGGACCTGCACCCACAGGAGAGCTTTCAAAAGCAGTGTCAGACCTTGGAGCTGGGATTCAGTGACTGGATGGACGGCACTGCAATGAGGCTGAAGCGCTCGTAGAGGTACTCGTTGGAGGAACTGCCCTTCAGGAGAGCAAAAGGAATGAGGTACAGTTCTCCCTCCAGAACCAGGATCAGCTGACGGTGGCGGCCAACAGGCCCACTGGAATGCATCAAACCCTGAAAAGGAGAGAGAATTAGTTTGGTCCTTTCACTCCACCCGTGTCCCCACCTGCACTTCCCAAGCATCAGGCTCTACTCTGACCCCGAGTCAGGTTTGGAAACACCCACATCAGCACCACGCTCTGTGTGACAGATAAGCACGTCCTGTGCAGCTGGACTGCTGCTCACCTGTGCCCAGCCAGTTCCACGGGGATAAATGAGCACTGAGGGCACTGACCTGTCCACTCTGGGTCATCACCCTGGCCTCAGCCCCCGTGGGGCTCAGCCTCACCCTGCTACTGCAGCTCCTTCTGCTCCAGCCTGAAATCTTGGCTAACCCCAACCACCTGTGCCTTCTCAGTATTGTCATCACCTTAGCCTTTGTCAGAGAATACTCCTTCTGATACTGAATTTCTAAAAAGCCATTTCCTCTGAAGAGTGAACCATCTACAGACAGATTGTGTCCATGGCCTGCACTTCCAGACACTTGACATCATCATCAACCCAGAGTCAGCAAAACATCTAACCAGGAAGCATCTTATGGATGGAAGTGAAGCAGAGAGATTAGTCAATAGGGAACATGCAGCTGGGCACAAAATGTGGCAACTGCTCCTGGTCCCATGTAACTGTGGAAATTTATTCATCTAGTATATCATAAAACTAATTTGTTTTCACTCCAGGAAAGAGTAAATTCAAAACACTGCAATTTGCTCCAGCTTAAACACTGTCAGCCCACACAAAAAAAAAAAAAAAAAAAAAAAAAAAAAAAAAAAAAAAAAAAAAAAAAAGAAAAACAAACAAACAAAAAAAAAACAAACAAAGAAGAAACAAAACAAAACAAAAAAGTAAGCAGGACTTGATCCTTGTCTCTAGGTGGTCGCTAAGACTCCTCCCAACCCAGACTGTTCTGTGAAAATACCATGCTTCAGAAACCAGCCCCAAGCTGTTTGTTCTTGCTTTCCCACACTGAGAGGGTTTTGGTGTGTGTGCAAAGCCTTACTCCTTCCATGGGTCCTATCAGTAAGTCATAGAGAGCACGGAGTGGGGGCTTGGTGAAAGAAGTCTGCCTCCTTGGAAGTGATGATGTTCCATCCTTAACAGGAGACATGGTACTGCTGAACAGGCTGGTCATGCTCTGACAGCTCCTGTGGGCAAAAGCCAAGGGAGAGGTTAGCTGCAGGAATGTGAGCTGCCCTGTGGCTGCCCTGACTTCTGACATGAGCCCTGTCACCCAGGGGACTTTAGTCTCCCATTCAGCCGCACACCTCAGTGAACAGTGACATTAATGGCAGGATGAATCAGCTGCAGACAGCACATGACATTGCTATGGAGTTTCTCTCCACACTCCAGTGCCTGAAGTGCTGTTCCCAGCTGCTCCTGCACACCTATGGGTAGCAGCTGTGTGCAGGCAGGCATGAGACCCACTGACAACTGACCACAGCCACAGGAGGATTTGTACTTGGGTTGTGCACCCACTGACCTAGTATGATACCAGAGGAAATGTGACAACAGGCAAACCACGACATATCAAGATTCTGCACTTCTGCTACTGCTGAGCAACACCTGGTGCCCATTTCTGATATTCCCACAGAGCTCTGCACGTGATCTCCTGGCACCAGCAGCCACAAGTGTCTGCCTGCTGAGGAAATGAAGTTGCCCCATTCTGGGCTCACTAGTCCAGCAGCTGTGCTCCCCAGAAATGTTATCCTTGGCTTGGGGCCATGAACAACCATTTTATGTGGAAAAGGTAACTTTCCAAAATATTTTAGCAGGTGGACCTCAAAGGAAAGGTAGGGAGGCCTGGGACATACCCCAGCCATTTCTGGTACATACCAACCACAGACTCAGAAATTGCATTTTCCTCTCTCTCCTCAGCTGCTGCAACCAGCCTCCTGACCCAGCTCACATCATGCTTAAAACCTATAGTTGTCTGAAGAGAAAAATGCTCTTACCACCCACAAGGAATTTCCATTTTATGGGCACATAGGAATAACCTCAAAAGGTCAAGAAAAGCCTGGTGTCTGACTGTCCATGCTCTCCAACCCAGAGATTCCAGTGACAATATGAGTATGCTGCTCCTGCTTAGAGCTGCTGGAAACTCATCTGGGGGATTTGTGCAACAGGGGATCAGCACAGGCTTGGCACTGTGTGCTCCCCTCACACTCATCTGTCCCACTTCACTGCAGGGTTCAGCTTTATGAAGCACAGATTTTAACATCAGATCAGGAAAGAAAATATGTGCAGGGATGTCCCGGTGGTCCCCAGGACCTTGTGCCCTGATCCTCCCTGAGTGGCTTGTTGCCAGCAGGCAGCACTTGCCAGCCCCACAGCCCATGTTCAGTGATTGTTACACATTCATTTACTGCAGGGAATAGGGGCTTGGTTACTCCAATCAGCAAAACCCTCCTGTATCTTGGGTTTCCCAGCCAAGCAGCTCTAGATTTATTTCTTCACTACTCAGATTGCTTTTTATGAGAACAAAACCAAGGAAGCACCATAAATCTCTCACATCTCCCCCCTCTCTGTGTGTGTGTGTACACAAAGAGTGAGCAAACCCACAGAGGAGGATGGACAGATCTCTTGTGGCAAGTGGAGCTGACCAGGAGTCCTGGCCAGCCCATCCTTTCCTCGTGAAGAAGCCAACAAAAGGCTCCAGGTGCACTGATGATTTTCATCTCACTCTTGCAATGCAGAGGATCCCCTGATGTCTGAACAGTGAAATGTCTCATTTGGAAGCCTCTGCTCAGACTCTGCAGTGCTGCTGATTTATAACCCTTTGTACAGGCAGCCTGGCCTGCAGCAAGCAGAGAAACAGCACAAACAGCCAGGGCTTAGCCCTGCTCCCTGCCTTTGTCTTGGAGATGCAAGAACAAAGCAAAGCCTCAGAGAACAGGGTCAGACTGACCTGGCTGACCACCAGCCTCACAGGTGCTGGCTCTGCCTGCTGAGGATGAGTGGCTGGCCCCAGGCAGAAGGAAGGGTTCATCCCAGAACCAGCACAGAGCTGCTCCTGCCTTAGCACTAATTAGGTTTTTGGACAAGTCAAACAGTCCCCATGGCCAAGCACAGCCATTGGGAGGGGGCAGGAAGTCAGGCTGGTGCTGCAGGGGTCTGACAGCCTCGGGAAGCTGGATACCCATCAAGCCTTCCTCAAAGAGACTCTTCCTAAAGATGCAGCCCTAAATCCACATTCAGGGCCTTGACACACACATCATACAAAGCTGCAGTAAGCTCCAGAAAACAGCCAGATCTGAGCTCCCTGTGGATCCTTTCAAGGATCCACCAGTATCTCCAGAACATACCAGTGGTTGCAAAAAAACCACAGCCCAGCTAGCACTCTCTGCCAGGGTGGTCTGCATGTCAGCAGCTGCAGCACTGCATCCTGGATGGCAGAGAACACCACAGACAGGACTCCCCAGCCACTGCTGGCCCATCTGCCTGGGCTGCCCCCATCTCTCTGCTCTGGAGAGGGTCAGCTGTATGGCTCTCCAGGCCCTGAGGGCAGTAAAAGGCTCCAATGATGCTGATGAGCTTGTCCTACCTAAGGAGCAGAGGAAATAGAAGCTGCAAGAAGACACAAACCACTGTGGCTATCTTGATGGCTGTACCAGTGGCATCCTCAGCTCAGACAGCCGTGACCAGTCCCGAGATCACCACAGTGTTCCTTCAGTGTTTCTTTCTCCTCCAAAGTCCATTTCCTCTCAGAAGTTCTCTAAGTGAACTGCCAACACTCCAAGTTTGCTTTTCTAAGCAGAACTGAGAAAAAATCCTACTATTCTCTGCTTAAAAGCACCTACCCTGAATTCAGGGTCAGCAAGCCAGCTGTAAATTCACGGCTCAGCAAGCCAGCTGCAAACAGATGTGGCAGTGTTAGCTCTATCCCCAGGTCCCCCTGCATGGGCAAAAGGAGAGGGGCAGGCACGGAGGCCATCCAGCAGTCCCATTTTTTCACCTCAGTGCTCATTGCAAGAACATCACAGACACAGCTGCTTCTAACGCTTCCCCTGCTTCTCTTCTGAGGGTGCTTTTAGTTAAACACCCTGGAGCCCATCCCTGGGCTCCTCCTAATAGCTGCAAACTACTTACTTGACAAGACACCTCAGCTAAGCTCCTAGGTCTGGATTCAAAGTAATGTATGTGGCTCCTGTGAAGCAGAAAGGCAGATGTGGCATGGTTGGCCACTGCAGTGTCCCTGAAGATTAGCATTCCCTGGAACAGAATCACATCCTACTTCCCCCTGTAATCAGAAGGACAATCTCCTCTCTTTCTAAGTCTGATAAACTAGCAAAACATCTCAGCAATTCTGGAGATCTTCCTGTGTGATCCAAAACTAGCAAGTACTCATAGTCCTTCATCAGTGCAGCAGCTAAACAGATATGCTTGTGGATTCTGAAAAGAAAACCAGGCCAGTTGCTGGTGCCAGCAGGCAGCTCCCAGTTCTGTGGGGATGCTGTAACAGTTCACAAGCTCCAGTGGTGGCTCACAACACTCCAGGCTGATCACATTTTCTTTTCCAGCTGAGAAAGGCTTAGGGTATCCTGTGCTCATAAACCACAATCGAGCACAGATCCAGTCAGAAACTCTGGGTTGCATCACGCAGTCACACTGGAAAAATTCTGTCCTCAATTTTCTTTCCAAATGGTTGCCCTAAGCCCTAATCAGCACACAGTCATGTGAAAGGCTGAGAACAAGTTGTAAGAGGCAGAAAATGAGTGGAGACTTGCAGCTAGTACAATCCTGTAACTCTGGAAATGCAGCATATTCCTGCCTAATTGGTACAACACTTGAGATCAACAGAAGCATGTATTTCCATAACAAGTGTGCAGGAGAGAGCTCCAAGTTCCACATCTCACACACAGCAGGGACAAAACAGTGCTTCCCTGCAATTGTCTGGAGTCTCAAATCAGCACTTGGCCAGGAGAAGAGCAAATTCAGAACAGCTGTTCCTCTGGACAGTCATCAGTTACAACAGGGACCAGTCCTTGCTGGCTCTCCCCTCGAGCACTGGCTGCACCTAAACTTGCAATTTAGAGAGAAGCCCATCACCAAGACATCTCCTGTTTGCTGACCCTTGCAGCAGTGCTGCATTCTCACCTGTTCAATAGGTTGTTCCTGCTGACCATCCTCAGGAAGCCAGTGGGATCAGTCATTGAGTTCAGCTTGTTATTCATCTCCTCAAACTGCTGGTCCATGATATCCCCAGCTTCACTCTCTGTCTCGCTGCTAGCACAGGCTCTGGGGGAATCAGTGAGATGAAGGGTCATTGGCGCGAGAAGGAGCAACAGCTTGATGACAAATGCTCAGCCAGTCTGAGCAAAAATGTTTTTCAAACAGAAGCTCAACCAAACACTAATGCCAAATCTTCCCTGGCTTGCCTTTTGTCAGGCATGTAAGACAGCCCCAGCCCCATTTCCTCCTTTTCTGGGGTTCCTCGAGGTTTAGTGAGTGGCACACACAGGTGGAAGTGCAGGACCCTTTCTGTTCACTGCAGGCAGGGATTTCTAAAGCTGAAGCACAACACTGAAAAGCTGAGACTGCAGAAACACCAGCTCAACCCTTATCTGCCTAAGAACACATGTGAGCACATCCTTTCTAAATCTCCATAACTAACTTCAAGCTCCACATACTTCCTTCACATAGCAGAGGGAGCTGAGCTCCCACTCCTGTTATACAAAGAGGGAAAGCACAGAAGGATTTACTTATATCAATGCCCCAAGTGCAGCAGCAATACAGAGAACCAGCCCAACAATTCTAAATTCCCAGTCTCCTGACATTAATATCTCAATTTTCTCCGTGCATTTGGGGTGCTCATGGTGAGCTGGGTTGGGCTCAGTGAGCATTTCACATGTGAATCGTTCTCTCTATTTTGTACACTTTTGTTGTTAATGTTGTTGCTGTTACTGTTTGTTTTCTTGTCTCATTGCTGTTTCCAGTAAATCGTTCTTATCTCAACCCATGATCTTCACTTTTTGTGCCTCCAATTCTCTTCTCCAGCCACCAGAAGGAGGGAGAGAGGGGGAGGGAGCAAGCAAGCAGTACTGGGGTTTGGGAGAGTCTCAGTGGGAGAGCTAAACTGGGGAGTACTATTCCTAAACCACAACAATAGCACATCACAAACCTTGGAATTTGTACACTTAAGATAAACCTACAATGCTACCTGATGAAGCCTCCTTGCATCTCATTTCTGCTTCTTTTTGGGTTCCTGACAGCTTGAAGTCTCTCCTCAAGGGCATGTTTCTCAATAAAAAGCACAGGAATTAAATGAACACACAACCTGTACTTGTGCAGGCAACTAGAGCTGTACCTCTGCTGCTGCATGGATCATGGATCTCTTGTGAGTGAATTTCCTGGTCAATATGATTTATAGCCTGCTAATCCTGACAAAAGCCAATCACTTCATGAACATTGAAATGGGGACAGCTGAACCACAGACGGGGGATTATAAAAACCAACATAAGGGGGAAAAGGAAGACGAAAATGTTGTCCACAGCTTCTCCCTGCACATTTTTCCTCCAGCTGAGGCATGCTCAGCTCTGAGTCCTGGCACAGTTTGGAGTAACACACACAGCTCCTTAAAGAGGCAAAAATCTTGAGTTCATGAACCCAAGAGAGCAGGTCACATGCTCTCCCTAAAGAGAGCGGAGTCTGTTCTGACACAAGTTCAAGCAGACTTTAAAATCCCTTACACTTCTTTTTTTTTACAAGAATGCATTACTTTGAGGATTAATTATACCAGCTGAAAAGAACCCTTTCTAGCAGAACCTGAAGGCTGCAGTGTGGAACTGAACATCCTGTGCATCCCTTCCCCTCCAGAAAGTGTGAAGACATGCTCTGGAGACTCAGCAGTACCTCTGACCCTGCTCACAGCAGTGTGGACACAAAACTCTTCAACCTGAACCCCGGAGCACTCCAGCAAGCCAGGGACTGAGCAGTCAAGCTCCTCCACATGTGCTGTGCATATTCACACCCTGCTGCTGGGCAGAGCCTGAGGCTGGCAGCTTCTGCTGGGGCCCTGGAGAGCAGTGGAATCGGCAGGGCTGAGGGGAAGAAGTTTCAAAGTAGAAAGGGATGTGCACCCACGTGGAACAGCCCAGATTTGTTTGCTTGATTCCCTGCACGTGATTTTGACACGGGGAAAGAACATCTGCCTATGATTGTACCACACTGGTCCAAGGATCCTGGAGACAAGCATTAAACCCAGAATCCTTAACAAAAAACATACTCCTACCATTACCACAAAGTGAGGAAGAAGCTGACACCCCAGCAAATTAAAAACTCATCCCAGAACCTGAAGACTGAAGGATTGCCTTTGCCAGGAGGAGAATCTGTGGTGACAAACAGTTAATGAAACTAAAACCTGTATCTGAAAAACTGCTGCATGAGGCCCAACTGCAGATTTCAGTTATGGATCTTGTGTATCTGCATGTCTGCAGGGTAAGACTCAACAATCAACATGTGGGTTCTAAATTATTCACTCAGCTATAGCCACAAGCCACACTGGGGGGTGGTTAGAATTCCTACAGTATTTGCAGTTTTTTCAAAGCAGTTGAAAGAGAATTAATTACACTGGAAACTGTAAGCAGGATGAAATCTGTCCATATGAAGTCAGACATGGCACCTGCCTCCTCATCCAATCCACAGATTCACCACACAGCTTGTGGGTTTGGATCTTATTTGCATGTGCATAGAGTTGTTTGGCAGGAAAATAATCATGGTTATAAAAACAAAGCCTTTTTTTTTTTTTGTTGCTGCACTGAAAATTTGCCCCTTCTGTGACTCTCAGTTCTCAGACTTCTCAGCCAATTAGCTCATGCCAAAATATTACAAATTCAGGTAGGAGAGCAGGATATTAGACCCCCTGATCCCAACTCACCTGGTGTAGTAGGAATCCACTCCCAGAGCCTCCCTCACACTGGAGATGTGCTGCTCCAGTGCTGAGTTTGTCAGTGTCTGCAGGGCCACGCTGTTGGCTTCATGGAAGTCCCCAGTATTTTCTGTCAGGCTGTCACCCAGATAATACTCATGGAATTTCAGAATTCCTGCAAAGCATCAGAATCAGGAGGTTATTTCTGCAAGGCTGCCAGCAGCTGTCTAAGAAGATGGCACAGCCCCAAGCATTTGGTGTTTCCAGCATAACTGGGGCAAAGTGTTCTATGCCAGGTCTCCACTGAACTTCTCCAGCATTTCCAGCCTTGTTTTTAAAATCTGGGTTTGTACTTTGCAGATAATGGCTCAAAGGCACAAAGGCAGAAGAGAGCTTTTACGAGATGCTCAGAATGCCTTTGCTATTGCAGCACACATATAAATTATAAACCAGATCTTCCATACAAGCCCCTACTAGAGTAATTCACATTTCAATTGATGCACATGAAAAATACCTATTAATAGCCTCTGAGAAAATTAACTGAACACACAAGGCTGAACAAGAGTGTTGTTACTACAGCAGAACCTCCTCACATCACACACAGTGATTTCACTCTATAAAAGGAAAGAAGATGGATTAAAGCACAGTGAATTATTAAAAGATAGCATTTCACAATGGGTAAACCAGATAAAGGCCACTTCCTGTTTTGCTGAGAATTCCACTGCTATTGCAGATAAAACCTTCCTGCTTTCAGACTGGTCTATTCTTCCTGAGATAATTAATTCTGCAGCCTGTGATCAACAATAAAAGGCTGCTCTGGATGCCTTAGCAGCATCAATTATTATACACAGTTAGAGAAGAGCAGAGGAACAAAGAATACAGCAACTCCTCCTGCAGCAACAGCAGCAAACACAGCAACAGCCAAGAGGTTCTGAGAGTTCCACGTCAGTGGGACAATGAGGACCTTGGGCTGCCACTTAAGCTGCTCCCTCTGTCAGTGAACAAGAACAGGTCATCATGGCTGGACCAGAGTCACTACTGAAGGGCTCCCAGTAAAGTTTTTTGAGCCAAACACCACAGCCTGTACCCTTCCCATCACCTGATAGAACCTTCAAAGAGGCAGTCACAAACCATGGATTCAAACACTGCTTTTCTCTAAGACACACTTTGGGCAAGGAGGAGACTGATCATGAAGCCCAGTGGCACATTTGATCCATATAATTTTAATAAACCCAGCCTGATAGTGATACTATAGAATTATTGGCATTTTATTGTGCAAACTACAGGCCTGAAGAGCCAATTAGTGACTGGATGCACAGCAGGACAATCCCATCTTACACTGAGACATTGCAAAACACTCCCAAAAAGTGTCTCTTCCAGCCACTGTCATCCCATCTAAATCAGGCATATGTGAGTGCTTCCTTCTCTTTCTGAAGCATTTTTCATGCAATCTAAATAGTGCTTTTTATCTCTCTAGCTTTGTAATGATGAAGGGCTGCAATTATTAAATTATATCCAGAAAGAACTTGTTAAAATTTACAGTCATCACTTTATTAGATAATGAATAACAGCTGTCTGCAAAAAGCAATCCTCTTCAAATTAATCCTCCTTGCTCCTCTGTGATAAGTGTTTCCACATTCATGTGAGGATCAGGCAGTTCAATGGCATATCAGGAAGTGGGGATGCCCTTCTGTTTTCTGCAATCCACTTCAGTGAATAAACGTCAAAAGCTTTTGGAAGAATAAAGCACAGAACTATAATTAAAGTAGGGATTCTTATGCACAGAAGATTCTCATTGAGCCAACATACTTGGAATTTCATTACTCTTCTGTTCTGCCCTGTGGGAAATATATACAGATTGGAGGTTGAAAAAAGAAAATATTAAATATGTGAAACATTTCCATCTCCAGGTGAACATCAAAGTCCTGAATAAGCACTTCTGAGTCACTACTGCTGTGGTTATGCCGTAGCTTTTAGTCTATTCAGCTTTAAGGTACTAGATGGAAATTATTCCCTCCTACATTCACTCTGGCCCCAAAATCATTCCTATTCTCCCTGTTCCCAGGCTCTTGTGTCCAAAAAGGAGCTCACCTGCCCCAGGAGCCAGCAGCCAGCTGTACAGATAACCTGCAGCCAGTGAGTAGTAGAGAACAAGTCCCCTCTGGCCATTCACAGTCTCCAGGACCTGGTCAAGAGTCACAGGAGAGTAGGGATCCGAGTCCTGCTGCCCAGTCTGACGTTCCACGAGCAGGTCAGCAAAAGCCCTCGTTCGTCCTCTCTCTGCTACTGCCAGTGCCTCATCATGGTGACCTAAAAAGACAAAGCCATCTGTCAGACCTGACACAAGTGTGGTCTGCAGTGCAACATTCATGGAACAGGGACAGTTGCTATCCCAATCCCAACCTGGGGAAGCAGTGTCACCTATTTCCCAAAAGAGCAATCTCTGCACTGGAACACAGTCTCACAGAATGTATTTGCTGCAGGCAGTAACACAGCAATCCACAAAATGATAAATGAATGGAGGAAGCAAGGAAGAACAACCAAAGGTGTCCCAAACCCAAAGAGAGACACCCATATCGCTGTCCTGGAACAGAAATGCTGTGCTGGACAGCTGTGGAGCAAAGGACATATCAGGAACTGCCACACCACAAGTCCAGCTGAACTCCTGGCATGAGCCTGGAGTTCAGCCTCAGCATCTGAAGGCACATCTTACCCAGACTGACAAGAACTCGCTGCAGGGCCTGATAGGAGGATGTCTGCAGGTCGAAGAGCGACAGCTTGTAATCCGTGCTCAGCTGCACCTCGTGGCGGATGGTTTCAAACAGCGCGGAGGCGCGGTACAGCTGGGAGGGAAACAGCCACAGTCACTCCCTCATGGACACTGTACACAGCACTGCCTGGGAAAGCAGCACGAGCCAGGGCCAGCATCCATCCCCTCAGCCTGGGGAGCTCTGCCTCACACCCTCCCTGGGACACACCAGACATTTTCTTCCCTGAGAACAGGAACCACCCAGAGGGCTTGGAGGACACAAGCCCCCCGGCACGGGGCAGACCATGTGTACCTGGTGCTGGGACTCCTCCAGGTTGCCACTCGCCCAGAGGGAGAGGCCGAGGCCATGACGGATTTTTGCTTCATCTTCTCTGCGACCCAGCTGCTCTGCCAGCCTCAGTCCTGAAAAGGAGTCAGAGTGAGAGAGTGCCAGAGGGGAGAAGAGGCTGTGGCCTCAGTCCCAGGGAGTTCCTGTGGAGTGCCGGCACTGGGACAGAAAGCGAGGCAGCACCAGTGGTGGGATGGTGAGCAGGACAGGGACAGCACCAGGATGACCAGTGGGGCAGTAGCAGTGCTGGGCAGCTGCTGTCAGCCCTCACATCAGCACCAGCATGAGAGGTGACAGACATTTCCATGGACTGAGCCCTCCCTAAGTGAATTTAAGGCGCAATCCCCTGAGACACACTCAGTAAACCCTTATCAGAAAGTTCAACTTTTAAACTCTAAAGCTGTCAAACACTGCCAGAAAAGACACCTCTTGCCACATTCCTGGCTTGTTTCCCATCAGCTCTCCCCGGCCCTCTGGCAGGCTCTGTTGGTTTATGTGCTGAGCCAGAGCAGAGGGCAGGGGCCTGGCCTGAACGACCTGGAGCTCACTTCACTTCCAGCAGCACATTCCCCACTTCCACGCACTCCAAACCACTGCCTCGGTGGCCCCTGGTGACAACAGGGACACCTCCTCTGAGGCACCTTGGGTTTCCCCCAGCCTGGGGAGCAGGGCCCTGGCTGTCACCATACAGCTCAGCAGCAGCTAGCATTCCCAGGCTATGCAGGAATTCTGCAGCACACCAGGAGAAGGAGCTGTGTTTCATTTCTCCCCTTCCAACAGCATACTGGAGTCCTGCCAAGATTAGATTCATGAAAACCAAACTAACTGATGTAATACATCCTTCGGCCTCCAGCTTCGTTCACTCCAGCTACATTGCTCATCTGCTGCATCAGAGCCCACGGTTTGATCAGCTGCTGCCTGCATGCTGCACCCCCTTGCAACAGCACAGCTCCCAGGCCAGCACTGACCCAGCACTCAGCAGTGGCAGATGGCTCCTGGACACCTCAGGCTGAACTTCTCTCACCTCTCTATCAAACAGCACTTGTTTTCACTCAGACTTTAGGGGAACTCACTCACTTTGTCTCACTCCTAGGTGAACATGTAGGAAGAGCCAGGTGGCTACCAGCAAGGCATAAATCTCTTCTAACAGACCTCTCGGGATCAGAGAAATTCATCATAATCCTCTGTGGTTTTCCCAGAGCCAGATCCTGGTATGCAATGCCATTTATAGAGAAGGTTTACACTTTCAGGCACAAGTGAGCTTTACAAAGAGACTCTGCTAGGTACAGTCTAGATTCATGCTCTGAGGTACCTAAGATGCCCCGAGGAAGGCACAGATCATGCCTTGTCTAGGGGACACCAAGAAGGCTCCAACTGAGATGGCACGCTGGCCACAACAGCTCCACAGACAGCTACTCACACAGATGCTCAGCAGTAGCTGTGGATGTCTGCAAGAGCTTCTGCATCAAAGGCCACTGTCAAACACATCCTTTTTGAGCCATGTTTACAGTACCTCACCTCTCCATGTCTTCAGGTCTCCCTTCCACCCTTCTGACCCTACATGCTCTGTTGTGTAACTCAGCCTCTTACCTTCCTGCAGGTACATCACAGCCTGAGAGTAGTTCTGTAAAGCATGATGAGTCCTCCCCAGGCTGCTGTAAGACACAGTTTTGGCTACAAGGTCGTTCATTTGCGCTGCAATGCTGAGGTGCTGCTCCTGATAAACCACTGCCCTCTCGTAGGTGCCCAGGGACTCGTAGGTAAGGCCCAGGTTGCCGTAGGCCCGGCCCTGGCCGGCGGGGTTGTTGGTCTCCTCGGCGATCTGCAGGTCCAGCTGGTGGTACTGCAGGGCGGTCTCGTACTCGCCCATCTGCTGGTAGACCCCGCCCAGGCCACAGGCAGCGTCGCTCTCCAGGGCTCTGTCCTTCATCTCCCGGGCGATGTTCAGCTGCCGCTCCAGGCACGAGATGGCTTGCTCGTAGTTGCCCAGCTGGCTGTGCAGGCTTCCCAGCTCCCCGTAAGCCTGGGCTTTGTTAAATGCCTCCCCCAGCTCGTGTGCCACTACAAGCCTCTTCTCAAAGCACACCAGAGCCTGCTGTAAACTTCCCATAGCCCTACAAGGGAAGAAAACAGCAGTGTTTATTTTGCTCGTATTTCCTTGAGAGAAGGTGTTTTGCCATTTCCCCTGGCAAAGCCAGGTCAAACCTTCCAGTCAGAGGTTTTCCCCCAGGAGACATCCCCAGAACTTTTGAATCAACCTCCTCCTCTCTGGGCAGTGTCATCAGCTTCGTAATTTGAGCTGTCAGCACAGTCCTCAGCATCCACAGGACTCTAACTCTCTCCTGTATCACATCACTCTGTGTGTGTGTGCCGAGGCCCTCAAACACACCCCATCAATACCACACTGCAAGGACTGTACTTGTACTTCACTGACATCAGAACACACGTGCAGCTCCTTACCTGTGCCCACTGCCCAAGCCTCGGTAGGCCTTTGCCTGATCTTGCATACGGTTCAAGCTTTGAGCCACAGACAGGTACTGTTCGTAATACTTTATAGCTTCCTCAAAATCTCCCAGAGCCTCATAACAATCTCCCAGGTTCCCATAGGCTCGGCCCCGGTCTAATACGGATTCATTCCCACTCAGCTGCTGCAGCATGGCCAGCTGCTGCTCAAAGTAGCCAATCGCTTCCTCCATGACATTCATGTTCATCTTGGTAATGCCCATGTTACCGTAGACCTGGGCTTCGATGCTGGGGTCCTTCAACTTCTGCCCCAGCTCCAGCTGCTCTTCGTAGCACTTGAAGGCCATGGTGTACTTCCCAAGTGACATATACACTGCAGCAAGGTGACCATGTGCTCTGCATTCACCCGACATATCCCCCAGCTCTTGGTACACCTCCAGCTCCTGTGTATGGTAACCTAAAGCCTTGTCACACTTCTGTACCATCCTGTATGCAGAGCCCAGGGCTGCATAGGCATTGGCTTCCAGTCTCCTGTCTTTAACGTGATGGGCTAAGCTCAACTGCTGCTCATAAAATTTTATTGCACCATGTACATCTTTTTTACAGACAAAAATATCCCCCAAGTTCCCCAGAGCTCGGAATTTGGCCTGGGAATTGTTCAGAGACTGTGCCAGGGACAACAGGTATTTTTGACACTCCTCTGCTTTGCTGAAGTCCATCAAGGCTTTGAAGGCCAGGCCTAGGTTGCAATAGGCCTTGGCCTGGCTCAACTTGTCATGAAGATCCTTTGCTAAGGCAAGATCCTGCTCGTAGTACTTAACAGCTTCCTCATAGTTCCCGAGGCAATAATGGGCATAGCCAAGGTTGTGACAAACTTTCCCCTCGCCCTCCATGTCCTGCAGCTCAGGGGACAAGCGCAGGTACTGCTCATAGTACGGGGCTGCCTGCACGAACTCTCCTCGTGTGCAGTGGAAGTTGCCCAAATTGCTGAGGGCTCGCGCTTCACTCTGGATGTCCCGCAGCTCCCGGGCAATGTTGAGATGATTTTGGTAGTGCTGCAGAGCACGGTCGTGGGCACCCAGCGCCTGATAAGCAACTGCCAAGTTCCCGTGTGTGGATGCCTGAGAAGCACGGTCGTTGACTTCCATGGAGATCTGCAGCTCCTGCCGATGGTACTTGACAGCCTGGTCATACATGCCCAGGGCATTGTAGGCGTTGCCCATGTTGCCGTAGGCCCGGCCCTGGGCCGCGTAATCGCTCAGCTCCTGCGCTATGGACAGGTGTGTCTTGTGCAGCCGCAGCGCGGTGTCATAGTCACCTTTCATCTGGTGGATGATTCCTGGAAAACAACAGAAACCAGCTCAACAAACACAGCGCCCTGTACTAAACCTCTGCAGCGCTCTGCACACCAGGGCTGCCTGCAGCCCGGCCCCTTCCCTGGCTCTTCACAGCCCTTCTGAACAAACTGCCTCCGTGCTTCCAACAGGGAAAGCCCAGGGAAGGTTTAGGTTTCATGTTATACAAAAGCACCCATTCACCACAACAAGCGGACACAGTCTGGCCGGTATAAATATACCTGCTATTTATAAACAGCTATAAAATTGCTGTTTATTTCCAGAAGTAATACCTGGTAGCTCCAGAGCTCAGACTCAACACACTGAGTGACACAGCACTTGCAGATGCTTTTCAATTTCAGTTCCATCATCTTGTATTTGTTAGGAGACATGGGAACAGGAGCTCTGATTCTGCTGATGATACCACATACGCTTCAATTAAACTCTGTGCTAATAATGCCTGTGGCTACTTTGCAAACACCTGTGAACAAGCCTGGAGGTTTGGGAGCCACTGAAGGAGGCCCTGCAAATGTTTTTTGATGTTAATTGCATAAGCTTCAAGAGAAAATATCTGGCGTCTTTGGGCAACATGATGAGCACATGAAAAGAAGTACAGAAGTTCTCTTGGAGCTGCAAAGAGGCAGCAGCAAGAGACTTTAAATTGTGCTCTATTAATAATGTGAAATGTCTTCTCTCCATCATAGTGGGAACCCTTAAAAGCTGCAGAGGCTGGAAAGCCTGGTCTCCACATGGAGCCTGAGTGTTTGGAAATGCCAGATGCTTTGCAAAGGTTGAGAACCTGAGACTTCTGGTTAAACTCCACATCTTGTGAAAGGCTGACAGCTTGTGCTTCATCCTCAGTCCATCACCTCTTGCTCACCTCGTCTCAGAGTTCAGATTATCTTCCTACAGAACACTGCAGCAGCTGGGCTCTGTTACAGTCTATGTCTGCCCTGCTTAACACTGGATCACACACTTAAGGGTGCCTTCCATCTGCATTAGGGAAATGCAACAGAAAATGTCTGTTGCTTCAGCAGAGAGGCCAACTCTAACATTCTGGCCTAGAAACACACATTTAGATACATTTTTTTGCCTGTCAGCATGGTTATTTTGATGAGGTTTTGTTTTGCATGTGGATTAGATGAAAGAGACAATTAAAACTTGACTTTTTGATTGGGTACTGGATGCATTTTAAACACCAGTAATAGATTGTCTCAACAAGAACTGCATGTTCCCTTTCTCCAGTATAACTTAACTCTGACAGAAAAGACAAAAAATACAGCCAAATAACAGCTGAAACGTGAGACCTCGCGCTCACACACTAGGAGAACTATTCTAACACAAAGTGTGGAGTGGCTGAGTCAGCATACCAACTGAAAGTTATATTTAGGCTATAATCCAACACTGAAAAACATTCTCTGCTGCACCAGTCCATCTCTCACATCTCTGCTTCTCTCCAGGACTGGAGCCACAGGCTCCCCAAGACAAGGTCCCACACTGGAGAAGAGATGGGGAATGTAGTTTGTGCTTTGCTATTCATGCAAGGCCTCCTCTCCCAGCCCTCCTGCCTGCTGTCACATTAACAGAAACCTTGTTCATGCTTACTGCTCTCTCATGCTAAGCTGCCCACAAGCATTTTTGCATCACAAACCTATTTTGCCCCACGGATCTGCCTCAATTTGTGTAAAGGAGGAGATTTGCAACACTAATTAAAAAGCTGTGATTGTTTTGTTTTCTGCAGTTCCCCTTATCTTCTTCATTCAGCTCCTGAAGACTCAGCTACTAAGAGAAATTAAGTAATTCATCAAGCTCTTTTCAATTACCTGCTGTTGATAACATCAGAGTACAATTAGCATCTACAAATGAACCAAGTGCCAACTGCCAAGCAGAAACAGGAGCTGATTTACAGCGTGGGGCAGCCTGCAAGGGCTGGGATTCAGGGGCTGCCAACAAACACTTATTTTGATATCCCAGCACCAGCCCTGCTTTGCTGTTCCTAGCCCACTGAGAACACATCCCAAACAACAGCTGCAACATTGGCAGCACAACTGCCACAGCCATGGCAGAGATGGAAATGCATCCTTGTAACTCCCACATCTGGTGCTGTGAAGCAGCAGGAGAAATAGGCTTCACTTGAATGGAACTCAGTCTCCCCCAGCCTGCCAGCAGCATGCCAGTGCTGCTCCTTAGGAGAATGCAAGAGTCCTACACCCTGGCATTTCAATGAGTGTATTTGGAAAACAAACTTAGTTAGGATTTGATCCACGTGTCTCTCAACTTACAAGGCAGCAATACATCGACAGATCCTGCTGACAAGCTCCCAGAGAAATGGCCAGGTAACAAACCACATTGCTTCTTCCATTAGTGCAAGAATTACATTTATTCCTAACTCCTGAAGAGCTCCTCAAATGCATTTTATCTTTTCATTTCCCTTTTGCTGTGAGTTTGTGCTTTCTAGTGTTTTTCTAAGGATCTTGGGCATCCTGGCAGCAGCTCTGGCAGTCTCAGCATTCCATGACAATTTCTGCTCCATGTCAAGACCTTACCTAGATTGGAGGAGGCTCTGCCTTCAGCAGCTCGGTCCTGCAGGCTCTCAGCAATGTGCAACTGTTCTTCATGGTACTGCTTAGCCCTCTCCAGGTCTTGCATACATCTAGCTGCATGGCCCAGGCCAGCGTAAGCTCGCATCTCAATGGCCTTCTCAGCCAGCTCCTGGGCCAGCTCCAGCACATAGTTGTGGTAGGACATGGCTTTGTCGAAGTTCCTGCGGTAGTGGTAAGCACTGCCCAGGTTGCTGTAGGCTCGAGCTTCCTCCCGCTTGTTCCCCAGCTCCTTGGCAATCTTCAGGTGCTGCTCATGGCACTGCACTGCGTTTTCAAAATCCCCCATTGCAATGTACACTGCTCCCATGTTGCCCAGCTCCCGTGCCTCGGAGAGCTCATCTTTGGACTGCTTGGCGAGGAGGACACACTGCTTGTGGCTAGCCAGTGCATTTGGGTAGTCCCCGATGGCTGTGTACACGTGGCCCAGACTGCTCAGTGCCGAGGATGCTGCCTGCAGGGGCAAGGGAGGCAATGTAAGTACAAGCATTCATGGCAACAAGTCAGATGGCTCCAGTCCTACGAATCAAAACCATGAGGGGCCATCCTGGCAAAAGAATGTGACTACCAACTAGAAAACCTGCTCTCTGCAGTCCTAAACTACTCAGGGCAGCTTCTGTGGAGGCAGCAGGAAGGGATGGGGCTGACTCAGGAGGACATGGGTTGGACTACCTCTTTCTTTGACACGTGCAGTGTGTGTCCGTACCTGGCAGAGGGGAAGGACAGCACTGCAAGGATGCAAAGACTATTGAGGACACAAAGCGAGTGATTGTTGCAGTTACCAACATGCTTCCATAACTCTGCTTCACCAAGCACACCATGCTCTAAAGAGCACAGCTCTTATTGTGCAGCATCAGGGTCCTGAGCCCCACACAACCTTGGGAATGCAGCAAAGACAACAGCATTTCACTAGCTGGAGCCTCTGTCCCTTAGGCATATCTTACCTAAATATAGTGCTGTGAAAACCCAAGTTCCTACCACCAAGAAACAGCTGTATTTAATAAGAGAAATTATCTGAGAATCAGAGTCTTTTGCCCCCTGCATCTCCCAGGTCTGCAGACCTGGCAGAGCCAGAGCTCCCAAGCAGTCAGCAGGGCAAGGAGCCAAGGGCAGGGATGTGTTCCTCACACACCTGCTGCCTCAGCAAGGCTGTTCACTCCAGCGTGCTGACCCCGACTCCTCTGCAGCTCCTGCATGTGCATTTCCTTTGCTACCCAGCTGCTGCTGTGACCCAGTTCCAAACCTCCCAAAAGGAGCTGTCAGGGTGAGGGCAGCAGCTGGCCAAGGGCTGCCACTCATGGCTCCTGGGCAGTCCTAGCAGTGGCCCCAGCCCCTCCTCAGTGCAGGCCAGACCAGCTGCTACTGGTGTGGCCACAGGCAGAGCTGGGACTGGGTCCTGCTCCATGCTGGTTGGACTGGCTGCAGAATTGGGGTGGTCTGGTCTGGACAGGCTCTTCAGCAGCACAGTGACATCAATTCTTGGCTGACACCATAAGGGAGAGTCTTAGACGGTTTAAGGGGGCCTGTTTGGAGGCTGCTAGAAAACCAACACAAAAATTGTTGCTCTGAATTTGTCTCCATTTTTACACAAATCTTCATGAAGCTTAGTATATACAGAGTATTGAGTAATTTGCAACTTAAGTAGGGAAGAAAAGGGAAAAAAAAAACCAGATACATGCAGCCATCTTCCACAGGCCCAGACCAAAGTACTGAGTGGGGCCCATTACAGGCCTCAAGATGCATCAGAGCTCCCTTCATCCTGACAGGAAGCAACGTGCCCACTGCTGTGGAACAGGGCAGCAGCACCCCCTGGGCCAAATAAAGCCCAGTACAATGCTGTGAGAACTGACCCAGCCTGGAAGTTGAGAAATTCTGGAAGACTGGCCACCACCAGCAACAGAACTTCTGTTACAGCTGGGAAGAGAATAGAAATGTCTTTCTGGAAAACAAGGAGTCAGTGAAATCTGGTGTCTCCTGGGGCTGCTAAAATAAAAAAAAAAGTAAAAAGTGGACATCCATGCGTGCAGATTGCTGAGGAGATGAGCTCTGGCCAAGAGCCATCAGGCAGAGACTCAGATGATGTTAATGGGCTATGGCTGGGGAAAAGAGGCATAAATGGAAAGCAGCAGATCTCAGATTGTGTGTGCACAAGAGAAACTTGACAGAAGCAGGGACTGCGTATCCCGCACATGGGAAGAAATCTTTAGGATGTCTCCTACAATGGGAAGCAGATGATAGGAATTGAAATTTGTGAGGCTGGAAATGTTTATTCTTAGGGCTCCTAATCCCTTAGTCCAAGAGCATGCCCAGGCTCACATTAAAGACCTAGAATGAAGGGTACAAGCTTGGCAACCATTCTCAGAGCATGCAAAAAACACTTGGCTGACATGCCTGAGTGCCCAGGGCTGGATTATCTAGGATGTGGCAGGAGGACTACTGAAGCACAAAAGAAAAATAAGCTGAAGGAGACAAAAAGAGAAATAGAAAATAAAGGGTGAGGAACTGATGAAGAATAGCATGACTTGATTACAAAGCTGGGACCGTTTTGTTTTTTGTGGCTCACCCAGACAGGTAGACAAGGCAGGAAGGCCACCTCTATTCTCTGATGTGTCCTTCATTACAATGGTCCTCATGTTTTATTCTGCACCAGCTTCCACTGTTACCTGATCTGAGAACAGCACTTCTCAATCCTCTGGGAGTCAGCATGAGGACAGCCTGTGGCACTCCTGGCTTCCCCAGGCTGGGGCTGATTTGTGCAGCAGCAATCCTCCAGCAGACAACCATCAGTGCTCGATTTGCTCTGGGGGCAGTAAGGGGAGCTTGCCCTTACAGCAGCATTTAGGAACAATTTGGTGATAACATCTGCTGGGTGACTCCAGTGACTCACTTCAAGGGTTTAGGAATAGGATTCCAGAAGGTAAATTCATGACTGTGTATTTAATACAATCCTCCACATTACAGGATCCACCGGGAACCCCAAGTGGCTCAGCCCCAAGAGGGATGGGGTGTTTCACTGGCAGAAGAGCCCTGCTGTGGCAGGGAGAGCACACAGCTGACACATGGCAAACAGACTCCATCTCTGCTAGCACACACCTCTGCTTGGTAGCAGGGTGATGTGAGACTGCAGCTCCATACCACAGGGGGCTTGCAACAGCAAACAAAGAAAATCAATGTTTTATGTATCTGACAAAGACAAATTTTACAGTGGGGGTTGCTTACGCCTCCAATTAAGCAATTTATCACTTTAATAGAAAGCAGATTCTTCTGCCATTGAGCTAAGGCACAGAAGAGAGTTCTGAAAAAGGTTCCTAAGTGCTCTTTCTCTCACAAGCAACAGCCAGCTCAGGTTTTTCAGCTGAGTAAGGCAGAGTCTGATGCTAAGCAAATGTGCATCACAGAATGGCACCTGGCAATTTGGAGAGATGCATTCCTTAGGTATTTCACCCTTGTCAGAGAATGGTCATTTCCCCATCATGTTACATTTAAACAAGTCTTCACCTGACTGCACAGCCTGCTTAAATAAGAACACTTTATAATCATCCTAAAACGGACAAGGTAATGGAAAATATTCTGCCTGGTATCTCACTGTAAGGTACCCTTAATCCCTGAACACAGACACTAATTAAGACTGATCAGAGATGGAACATGCTGCTTCTTTCAACTTCCCTTCTCCCTCTGGGCACAGAGTAACAGCAGCTTGATCCTACAAATGTAGTGGAACTGTATCCAGCAGATTACCATGCATATTCATCACAGCTGTACTGGGGGCAGGCAGCAGCACCTCTGCAAGCCAGTGTACCTCCTCATCTGCACCCCACCACCCCTCACCTGCATGCCCTTGCTCTTGAAGGCAAGCAAAGCTGTGCTGGTTCATTGAGAGTGCTCTGAGGGTACTGAGGGGAGCAGATTGTTCCAGAACAGACACATATGCAGAGCTCTGAAAGCACAGGCTGAGGGCTGTGGGTGTCACCACACGCGGTAAAATCTCACTGTGCCCTACACTGCTGGAACTGTTCCAGGTAGGAAGGGCTCAGAATAACTGACACCAGGGACACATCCCAGCTCCTTCTCTACAGGAGCTGTTTGTTTTACAGGTAAGGACCAAGTAACTGCTATGCACACCAGCAGGACAGCACTGTGATGGGGCTAGTTCCAGGACCTGCTAAAATGATAATTTGTTGTAAATTGCACTTTATCTCCACTTCCATTAAGCCCCTTCATCATTTCCTCAGAATCCACAGGTATGCCTCAGCCTGGCTTGGACAATGCCTGATTTTTGCAGTAAGACAAGTCTCACATCGAAACAGAGCAGGTGTCCCATCAAAATTAAAACTTGTCCTTTTCTCCTCCCTTCAAGGTGAGGCTGATGTGCCAGTGCCACATCTAGCTTTTTCCTTTGTGTGCCATGCTTTTGAAAATGGGAAAGGAAGCAGCAGGCAATATCCTCCCCTTTTATACATGATTATACACAGAAAGAAGGAATGTATTTGCTTTTAGGCAATTATTTCATGGGGCCAAAATACACTGAAATCAATATTCCTGACAATCAATATCCTTATTTATTTGTAGAAGGTCTCAGTCTTTAACAAAGAAGGTACCAAAGAGCAAACTCCAAAAAAGCCAAAGCCATGGAACAGAAGCACTAATATCTGAAAGCCTGAAAGGAGCTTTGTACCTACTAACTGAAAGAGAACAACCAAGAATTAATGACACAACAGAAAGACTCAAGATACACAGCATAAAGAGATGGTCCTGGCCCCCACTTGATTAATGGGTAAAATTCACAGAACTGCTGCTCATGATAGAGCCTACTGTGGACTGTGCTGACAATCTGCTCCCAGCCCTCTCTGTTCTTACTTGCTCAGGAAATTGTTAATGTTTCAGAGGACTTCTCATTCTCCCTGTTCCATGGCAAAAGTATCACATGAAGTACATGAATCCAGGCAAATCTGAGCAGCACTGGGGGTTTGACTGCCAGACCCTTCACAGTAACTCCTCTTCAAGGGGAATGCTGACTTTCAGCTGCTCATTTGGAGATCAAAATAATGCTGCTCCATTCCACTGACTCCATCTCCTCCATTACCATTTAGAAGCAAGGTGTCTAGTTCTGCCTGCAACACTTGTAAAAGTAAACCTGAGCTACACCCATAACAGAATAGTTTTGCAAATAGTTTAGACCAAATTAGCAGGGTTTTGCTGGAAAGCTGAAGCAACAACTATTTCATTCCATTTCTTAGGAGTAAAGATACCTGCCTGTCACTTGTACTGAGCAGGCTGCTCACGTTCACTGTGGGAACTGGTAGAACACCCCTCACCATGTGGTGCTGGGGACGTGGGGGAGTGGGCTGCCTTGTTGGGTGAGCTCTGCAAAGCTCCACTCATTCTGCAAAGAAATCACACAAAAACCACCAGCCTAAGAACACCGCAAAGGAGATCTCATCATTGAGCCTACACATCACCTGGGGTTGATCTATCTTTACCCAAGTAGCCCAAATTTGGTTGCTTTCTGCACATAGTCTGAAAGGCTCCTGTATGCAATCACTTTAGGAAGAATGGCTGACTTGACATTTTTAGTGGTGATGTAAGTATTCCTCATTTAAAACCACAAGCCTCTCCATGGTGGTGACCCTGAGGAGTGACTCATACCCTGGTCAAAGTCAGTCAGGAAGAATAAGCCAGCAAGTCACAAACTTGGATCTAACAAGTTCAGAGCAGACAAAGAAAACATCAACTCCTACAGCAGTGTGCTGACCTGTGCCAACCCTTGCTACTCTTGTTCATAAGCTGGACATCCCCTCACTGCAAACTCTGCAAGAGGAGAAAAGCCCTGGCTGAGGTGGGCCCCCTGAAAACCCAAAGAGTGCTGCAGCTGCATCTCTTGCATGAGTTTTCTGTTTCATTTCTTTTACTGCAGCCAGGTCCAGGCCTTAGCAGCATGCTGAGCTTTGCAGACACTGTGAAAGTAAAACCAGAAGACTGCATTTCCTTCAGCTAAAATCCATGTGCTGTGGAGGTCAAATGGGGACATTTAAAGGAGATCCTCAGGAAGTATTACATTTCCCTCTTGAGTCACAAGTCCAAACAAAACAAAGCATATGGCCTTTTAGTGCATTCCCAAATTTCCTGCACCAGTCAGATTTCTCTTCCTTCTGTTTAATCCTTCACTTTTGAACCAGATGAACCTGTATGAATCTTGTCAAGCTGACTCTAAAAAAACCTGCTAAAGACAGAAAGAGAAAGGCAAAGAATTTATAGTCTCAGATATAAATCCATATGCTGAAGGTCAGGCACTAAGGCTCATTCACATCACTGAACTCATCCTTTGAAGCACGTAGGTGATTCAGTCTGAGCTGTAATGCAGCACTAGTGGACCCACAATTACAAATAAACTCCAGTGGTAAGTGTTCTCCCAGCAGCTGGCACTCAGCCTTCCTCCAGGGCACAAGGCAGTCTGCCCTGGATCCCTAATAAAGCAAGACTGCTGTCTGCACTGAGAGGCTGGAATAATTTCCTCATCACAGCCTGTCTCTGACATCTTAGTCTATGTTTCCAGGCATGACAAACTGCTTTAGCCTGAAGACTCTTTCCAGTTCTCATTTGCAAGGTATTTATATCCTGTCCTCATTTTCCAGATTGTTTGCAAATACAACAAAACAACTGTGGTCATAAGATTTTCAGATTTTTCCTTTCTGAAAAATGTGGCAGCCTCAGGGCCAGACCACCTCTTTGTATGGCTGAGTGCCATACACATGCCACAGGCAGGGACACTGCCATGGGTTCCCTCGTGCTGCAGCTCATGAATGGATGGGATTCTCCACACTCCATCCAAGACTGCTGGTAAGGAGCACATCCTCTATGAGATTTAACTCAGAAGAACAGGAAAAAACCCCATGCTGCTGCCCCAAACCAAAATTCATACAAGTTCAGGGAGAAGGCTGAATCCATGCAGCCCTGATATTGACTGAAGATGTGGCTTTACACACAAAGCAAGGCTGGAGGGACACCTGGAAAACATTTCCCCTTCCCCTCAGGAAAGGGCAGAAAACCTTAGCTTTACAGAATTTACAGATTTCATTAGAAAGGAATGATCTATCTATCCTTCTGCATCTCCTTCTGGAAACAAGAGGGTGAAATTTGATCTTTGATTTGCACAGCCTGAAGCGAGCTTTATACTGAGTTTCATTGCTTTGAAGAGGACTGGGAAAAACTAACAAAAACTGCAAACCTAAATAACTACCAGTGGCTGAGCTGCTCACAAAGTATGTTCAGACAGTTGCAGAATGTTCAAGTTCTTAACAGAATCCAACCAAGTAATAAAGCTGCCCCAGGAACCATGCTCCCTAATACTCCTCCTCCAGGGATGCACAGTGGTTGGTGACCCCTTCCAGCCATGGCCCCAGGTACATCCAGCTCCATGGCAATGCCCTCTGTAGCTGGAAGCAGAGCACCCAGCTGGATTCTGGAGTCACCTGGGCTGCAAACCCATGGTTTCTCTTTCCAGTGGGAATTTCTGCATTCTGGTATTTCCCCTGCCACACAAGAGCCCTCATAGATATGAGAAAGGTGACAAAGAAAACCCACCAAAGCCTGCTAAATAAACATCTTTATTTTGTGCTACTTAACTGCCCAGTTCTAATTATCATCTTCATCATCCCCATTTCCTGCAAATAGTCAGCCTTTCTGAACAAAATCTGCTGAAGCTGCAAACATGAACTCTGCCTTACATTTGCAATCGTTTTAAAAAGCATCTTGAGACAGCAAAACCTGGCTCATCAAGTTACTGAGCACACCCACCTGCTGCAGAGAATTCCCAAAGCCACAGATGCTCATGGACATGTCCAGGGCAGCAGCCAGAGGTTGATACAAAGGGTCAGTAACAAGAGGGCACTGAGCCCCAGCAGTTCTGCACCTTTTCCTTCCACAAATAGCTGCTTCCAGAGGGAGGTGGGGGAAATCCCTTCAAAACCAGGCCAGGGATGATTGCTGCAAGCATCATCATGTCAAACCAGGGAAGACAGTACTGACACAGTCCATCAGTCTGTCCTTGGCTCTTTGCCCTTCCCTCAGCCACACTCCAGGGAAAAGGGGCACCAGAAAGTGCTCAGCTGCACCTTCATCCCAGCCCTTGGGAGAATTCAGGGGTGCAGACAATCCCCTTTCTCACCCAACACTTCTGTTCACTCCTGCATGGTGAAGAGAGATGCTGCACCCCAGGGAAAGGCTCAGTTCAGCTCAAAGCGTGCCTGCCAGCCAGCACAGAGGGGCTGCCAGCGCCCAGTGGCTTTCTGGCAGCAGCATCCTTCCCAAGAGCTCCATGCTGGCAGCACAAGCACTCATTTCATGATGGTTAGTTTATGATCTTGCCATGCTGCCCTGCTATTTCTGAACAGCGGGGCTGTAATCGAAGGCGTCTGAGGGCCCAGGAGAGAAGGGAGCTATTAGACTGAGAGTTCCTGTGGTGTCCATGGCTCTGCATGGCAGGATTCAAGCACAGCCTTTGTGAGGGTTTGGACACTGGACCCAAGAAGGAACTCCACAGCTTTCCCTATCCTGTCCATTTCTGCTTGTCAGCCACTCACAGCTCCAAAACTCAAGTATTACTTCTCTAAATGAAATGCTTTGGAAGGAACACAGGACCTTCAGAATGGTCATCAAAAAGGGCCAGCACAACCTGTCCCAAGAAATCACACATCACTGGCTCTACACTGGCACTCTGGCCTTATAGAATTCCTAACAAGATAGTTCTGGACACCTGAGGAGCAGCTAGCAATGAAAAGGGACACGGGAGAGTAGTAGTCCCTCTGTAGTACAGGCATCAAAAGCTTTCAAATTTACATTTTGATTCCATTCTTTCCTCTGATCCTGGCATAGCTCATCAGCTGCATAAACCTTGTCTAAATCACAGCTTGTGATGTGGCATCAACACACCCTACCTACATGAGTTACCTGATGGTTTCCAGAAGATTAGACTACCTGGTGTTAAAACCAAAGCAATTAATTCAGAAATAGAGTATAGACATAACATTCAGCACCTGCATTATGGGCTGGTGTAACTGCAGCCCTTAGACCACTCTGAGGAGAAACAGGCTGCAAGCTTCTGCTGCTCAGAGCCAGCTTTTGTGACAAGAAAAAGACAACAAGCTAAAATAATGTGATGCAGTCTTCCCTGCTAACATCATCTGCCACTCCTCCTCTGGCACATTCCAGCACCTTGGCTGCTGCTTTGGGGAACCTCTCTTTGTACAACTCCCAGCACTTTCATGAGCACTGAGCAGAGACTGGAAAAAAGAGCAGCAGCTCGAGCTACCAGAATGGGATTTCCTTGGCACATGAACTGCTGGACAGTAGTGCTGACATTTCAGTCACAGAGAGCGTGGAATATGTCACAAGAACATGAGGCTGCTGCTGCTCCAGGACAGGGCTGCAACTCTTTATCCATCTTTATCAATCAGCAAGGAAGTAAAGACTACATTTCACTCCACTGCAGCCAGGTCTGCTCAGAGTGGACCTTCTTATTCCTGCCCAGTGGCAATTACCCCTGCACAGGCAGCAGCTCCTTCCTGCAGGACAGGAGTGGGTGAACTCCAACAGCCTGCAGCTGGCTCTGAATGAGTGAGGAGAAGACAAAGACCAGAGGCCCCACCAGCCTAGGAAAGTTTTATTTTCCACCTCTGCACAAACTGTGTGGGCCTTAGTTGGAGCTGGTGCCAAGAGAAATGCCCAAAGATCAGCTCCTGAGGTGCACACAGGCACTGAGCCAGGGTCCTGCAGCCCCCTGCCCATGTGTTCCCTCCGAGTTCAGATGGGCTGTGAGCACCCTCCTTACTCAGGATGGGATGGTGACTCTTTGTACTGCTGCCACGGGGCTACACAATGAGTGATGCCCACCCTGCCACCAGTGACATGGCTGAAGCAGGGACAGGAATAGCCACAGAACCAGTAATTTGAATTTCTTGACCAGCTACTGAAGCTGGTCAAAAAATCCAACCCATTCCTTACCTGAGATGTCTGTTTCATGGCGCCCTTCACAGCATCTCACTAAGAATCAGTCTTCTCCCTTACCTACACAGACCAATCCCCCACTTGTGTTCAATCCCCCAAATTCCCTCCTAGAGACACTACAGGTATGCCAAATCCCAGCAACAGCTGCCCCCATGCTCTCTCTGGACACAAGTACAGCAAAACAGCTCTAACTTCTCCCCACACTAACAGAAAGAGCAAATGGCCTGCCTGGACACATAGCCTGTATTTGTAACAGGAGCTGCACAGACTCCCTGTGCCAAGGAAGAAAAACATGTAAAATCTTGAGTCTCTGTGAGCAGCTGAGATGCTTTCCTGCTCAGCTGACAGCTCCCCTTCTCCAGGCCTGCATGGGGGAGGACACACCTGAATGCTCCAAACAGACCCTCTGCAACCTCCTCTTCCATTTATTGGCAGCACAACCCAGCAAACATTTGTTCCAGCAGCCTCAGAACCTGACAGCCCCTCCAAAGACAGCAGTATCCCATACAAAGGAGCACTTTTTTACCTTTTCTGCCAATTCTCTGTACAGTCAGGGGTAAAACAATTACCTCATTACAGTCACACACCAAATTCCCTTCTGCTGGAATTCACATCAGCTCTACTGCAACTTTATAACATTTGCATTATAAAAATGTCTGCAAAGGAGGCCAAGAAAAACAGCTTTTTGTTCAGAGGAAGCTCTGTGGTCAAGATGATGTCATCAGAAAGCGCCAAATTAATTTCCTGTGGTTACATCCTACAGGAAATCCAAGAAGCTCAGCTTTCTTGCTAAACCAAGTAGTCATTTGTTGTCAATAACTGTTAATTATGTGCCCAGATGTGTCATGAACTAAGGACTATTACAATTAGCCCACATTCCCTGGACTCCCCTCAGCAAGATCTGTTTAAATCAGTGGGCTAAAGACCAGGCAAAATACTCCAGCCCCACATCCCAGGCCAGCCTGGGGCTCCCCACAATGGGGTATGAAACCCATGGGGCTCTTCTATAGGGCAAGAAACCCCATGGAAGAGCAGCAGCCACACAGGTTACCCCGTTAGCAGCAACAGGGATACCGATCAAGAAAACTCCACAAACAATAACAAGTAACAGCTCTTCTGCCCTTCATGAACAGAAACAAGGAAATCAGGAGTGATTCAGGAGGTTTTCCAGCTGGTAAAATAATCAAGAAAATGTCTAGGAAGTCTCTCCCCCAGCCACAGTCCTTCCACAACCTACTGAAAGATGCATTTTTCCAAGGTTTACTTGATATTTAACGTACCAAATTAATAAAGCAGTAAAGAATTCAGCAAATTCTAGCAGATTTCTTTCCACAACTTACCAGTGGGAAACTAATCTTCCTCAGCTTTTAGATCTCCCCCAAAACCACCTGTGCTTACATGAATTCTCACCTGCCCTACTGCCATGCAATCATCAGTCTCCATTTCCCCACTCACGGTAGAGGGGAATCCCTGGAGCAGGGGAGAGGTTTTGTATCTGTGCACTAAAATATGATTCTGTCCTTACAGTGAACTTTCAGTAGAAATGCCTTGGGACAGCCTCCTCAGCCCATGCAGCCCACTTCCCTGCACTGGCAGGGAGCCCAGCATAATTGAATGGTCAAGGCAAAGCAGATCCTGCACAATTTGTTTTCAGGTTTGCATGGGTTCTTTTTGCTCTCACTGGTGTTTAGACAGAGTGTATTTTATGCAAACATAGGGGACAGGGATCTTGCCCATTTATTGTCTGGAAAAGGCACAACTTAGGATGCAGCTTAGCAGAGTCCAGGTCAGCAGCACCTGTAACACGGGGAAACGTGCTGAGGACAGCGAGGGCTCAGCTGCAGCAACGTGGTACTGACACTGACCCAGCAGCAGCTCCTGCCCCTGGAGCCCAGAGCCCCCCTGTGCTGTAGGAACAAGGATGGCAAGGCAAAAGCACCTGCTCAGAACGAGATGGGAGAGTCAAATGGACAACCCAAGCATCCTGCCCCTTGCACTCACAGATTGTATCTACCGGTACAAAGACTTTCCTTAACAAAAGGCAAGTGGACACCCAGGAGGAGAAGTCACAGCTTCCAAATTCTTGGGGTAAAACAGGGTAGACAGACAAGGCTTTTTTATATGTCCAGATCTGTCTGGAAGACCATGCAGGGCAGACTACCAGCTTTGACTCTTTAAAAAGCTTCCTACCTCTCTGTCCTTGAGCTTCATGGCAAGCACCAGCTGATGTCTGTGGTTAGTAAGGGCTTCCCGGTAATTTCCTTTGGAGAAGAATGCAGAGCCCAGATTTCCATGAGCTCGGCATTCTCCTGTCTGGTCACCTGTGTCACATGCAAACAAAACAAAGATTAGCTAATACAGGCACTGCTGGAAGCATCCAGTGGGAAGACTGAAACACGGGGTACAAGTGATGTTCTGGTGTGAGAACCAGCATTAGAACAAACTCATCTTTGTGTTTAATACACAGGCAAACTTCCCTCTTTGCTGGCCTTCAGAAACTTCTACAGTAGCCATCAATCTTATTTTTGGAATTGTTTTACTTTCTTCTGCGGCCTAACACTTGGCAATTTTCCATTCCTCCCTGTTTATTCCTTGCTTGACATTGTGAAGGTCAGTCAAGGGCCAAGGCCTAGAATAAGCACAAAGCATGCCAGCTTTCTCCAGAAAGCAATTCTGCAGCACAGCTCAGCTCAGAGGTACAAAGTACACCTACAACCATCTTCAAGAGAGCAGTCCTTATGCTCTCAGTGAACAGTCCTGGCTCAAGCCTTTGGGCATTGTCTCTCCAGCTCTGCACAGTCAGGGCTTTGTCTCACACCTGTCTGCTCTCCTACAGCACCCCACCAAGCCGAATGCTCTTACTGTTGTGCAGAATATACAGTACTCAAGAGGGATTTATGAATTTGTTTATTTTTAAACACTCTTTGTTCATCATTGTGTCACTACTGATTTGTTCCTTCCCTGGCTACTGCCCCAGAATCTCAGAGTGAGTACTTTTGTTCATCTTGGAAAAGCAGATGGCTTCATTTAAGACTCATGTAAGGTCTTGAGTCCAAGCCAACACAGGGAATAAGAGCAATTCTCACATACGTGACATCAGGTAATTAGAAGACCCTGTAAAACCTTAGCACATCCATTGATCATCTGCCCCTTCACACAGGCAGGCAAACAGGGATGCACAAACCTGCAGTCTGCACATTTCAGAAGCTTCCGATTGGATTTAGCAGCTTGTGAAAACCCACAGAAACCTGAGCGAGATGCTGATCATTAACCTAGCTCTTGATTTGTTTCACCAGTCCCAACCCAGCACTCCAGAAGCAAAAAGAGGATTCTTACCTAAACTCTTGGCTACGTCCAAGTCCTGCTGCATGTATCCAGTGCTTTTCTCCGTGTTCCCGAGGGACCAGTACGCACTGCTCAGCGCAGAGAACACCGATCCCCGCAGCTTCAGGCTGCAAGTGCCAATCTTCAGGGCAGCCTCTAGCACCACCACAGAGGCCCCGTGGTGGCCTGCAGTCAGGAGCTCCTGACCAATCACAGACACCACAACAAAGGGGCTCTTGTCCAGCTTCATCTTCTGCAGTTGTTGGTAGGTGGGCTCCAGGGACTCTGAAGCACAAAACCAAAGACAGAGGTACTGAGCAAACCAAGTTATTTGCATCAGGAATCACCTTCACAAGTCATTTTGACTTTTTTGTAAACAGATGACACATGACTTAAGGGCCAGACAGCCCAAATTCAATGAAGATTTATTAAGGGAGCTTGGGGCTCAAAGGTACCATCTAAGATCTGGCATATCAAGACAGATCACCTGGCAAGCTGCTGTTTGCTTTGCAGAAAGCACTTCAGGAAGGCAGCATAAAAATAGAGCTTAGAGCAGTCTCAGCCTGAGCTCTGAAGTCTGGCTTAATGGCAGAAGGAATACAGAAGATATCTATGGAATTTTGTAGGAAACTGGAAATGGGCCATCTGCAGTGTCTGAGAGCACTGCAGTTTTTGCTCTTTCAGCACAAACCTTCAGACGAACGTCTGCAAAGCCTGTGCCTGTCCAGATACCCAAGCATATGATGTGTGCTAAGAGAGGTGACCAAAACTGCAGAAAGAAGCTGCTCCTTCTGCAGGAGACGGTGCTCCTGTGGCATGATAGCACTGGACCTACCCAGCTGCTTCAATCTAACTGCAGCAGGGAGCACAGTTGATACACAGCTGCACAAGGCAGTCAGCCAGAGATCATCCTGCCAAATCTGGGGATGCTCCCACAGAATACCATATAACCTACATTCTAAGCAGCAGCCTTAGCACCTCTGGGTAGCAAATCAAATTGCATTCACCAGGTAACTGCTGTACAGGACAGAAACTTCCAGATGAATTCATTTTGGAGGATGGAGAAAAACACTGTAAAAAAGCAAATACCAACAAGGATATTTTTTCATTTCAGTGCTCCTTGGCTCCTAAGCCCTGTGGCCCCCAGCACCATCTGCTGAGGAGGACAATTGCCATGTTCCCTCCTGACTAACAGCATTAGGGCATTGCAGCACAAAGCCTGCAAGAGACACAGAGCTAGGAGGAGACAACCCCCTTCCTCTAGAGAAAAAAATCTTGGAAACGGGGACACGATGAAAGAGAGGCAAAACACTGCACAGCTCATATGGCTTCAAGGTCTCTGTGATTGCAAACACCGCTTGAACAGAAGCGAATTAGCAGAGCAGCCTTTTTGCCTTCTGGAATGTTGTGTTTTGAGATACAGCAGTACCACAGAAAAGCTGCTGATGTGCTCTTCTGGGGCAAACACTGGCCTGGGGCATTTCAGATGTGCTGCTCCCAACCTAAACATTGTGGGAAGTTGTTCCAGTAACAACACAGGCAATGCCACAGCAGCACACACCTCTGCCTGCACCAATACTGGAGAAAGGAAAAACCAACGAGGACTCCATGGGAACTGCTGTACAAACCCAGTTTGATTCATCTCCAGTGCCCCTCAAGCTGGCCATCATCTTACTGCCCCACTTAACCAGAAAGGTAGTTTTTGTTCCTCCTGTAACTTCAGGCTCTATTCTTGGCATCCTTCTGACTCGGCAGAGAAGACAAATATTGAAATCTTTCCCTTCAGCCCTCCAGGTTCTCCTGTCCTCAGATGCTGGGACTGAAGCTCCCACCTCTGGCTAGCTCAGCAGCAGGTGATACCCCTGAGAACCCCCATGTGCTTACCTCGCATGGGAGACTTCATGGCGGCCTCGACCATGCCCACCAGAAGCTGAAGGCTCTTGGGATCCTGCGCCAGCCCCGAGGCAAAGGCGGCCAGCGCGTCCGCATGGCGTCCCAGGTACTGCAGGGCCACGCCCTGACGGAAGTATGCCTGCAGGAACAGAGGCAAGAGCAATGCCCATCACTGAGCCAGCACAAACAGGCACAAGTAACACAGCTCCTGACCTCGGGCTGGTGGGCAGCAGGCCACACCACGGCACTCCGGCTTCTCTGGCCACGTGCCTACAATCACTGCCAGCCAACATTGCAGTCTGGTCTGTGAACCCCACCAGCGTGTACCCCCTCTCTGTGATCACCTGCTGAGCTTTAGCGAGGCCTCTGAACTGTTTTGGGGTACAGGGTTGGTCACTTCTAGTAAGGCAAAACTTTACCCTTGGACCTGGCTAAATACTACTTCTTAACTACTTATAACAAGATACTTTTTCTCAAGACCCTCCTTTCCAGTCTCGGCTCACACAGCACAGAAGCAACCCACTTCCCCTCCCATCAGCTCTTGCCAACGAGTCCAATATCAACATCCAGCACTAGCAGGGCCCAAAATGTACTGAAAGCTCAAGCTGCAATGAAACACAACACAAAGATGCAGCCAGGAGCTGAGCCTTCTTTCTCCACTCACATCCACTGAGGCAGACACTGTCCAGCACTGCCCCACTTGCTAAGTGTACTATATATGCAACACACATACACGTGTGTATGTGTACTGTATACATTGATCTATACAAGCTTCTTAGACTAAAGCAAGACACTTGTAATTCTGAAACTGTTTACAAGATGATTTTTCTTAATTCCTTAATTTTCCAGAAAACCATTTATGAGAACCTGCAATACCTTCAAAGTAACTTGTATATCCTAACACCGTGTATCTCCATTTCTACATCAGCAACACCAATATGCAGTTGCAAAGCATTCCCAGAGCTCCCAAATCTGCACACACTGGCATACCAGAAACCTACACACAAAGCAGGAACTTCACACACACACTCTGCTCACACAAGGAGCACAAAGCTCCAGAGCTGCCTGAGAGATACTGGGGAAAAAGACCACAGAAAACACAATCTAGTATTTACAAAGTACTCAGGTATTTGTAGCACAGACATCTGGACGCTGTGTTATAAAAAGGTCTTGAACCTTTAAGCACCTTTGATGCCTGTTACTCAGGTTTTATCTTCATGCCCAGCTAATACCTTTCAAATGCAAATTTTGCTGCACTTTGAGTTCATTCAAGCCTATTTCAATAGCACAAATAAAGAGGTTAAAGCATTATTTGTATTATTTAAAAGGGCTTTAAGAACCAATACTGCTCCTTGAGATTGGCTCTCTTGGCTAGGACCTCATCACTCTCTCTTCGTCCATAATAGCAGAGAGATCTGCACTCAAGATACATTAGATATATATCTGGGAAGTCTTTTTACTTTAACAGGAGAAATCTTTAATTAATTTTTGAACTCGTTAGAGCATTCAGGCAGTTTTGGATTCCAATCCAGGAAGGCAGAGATTAAGGAAAATCAGAAATGATGTGAGGAATTTAGAGACGTGAATATTTAATCTCTTTTCCATTAGTAAGTCTTGATTGTAGAACCCCTTTTAATGAATTCAATGAAAGCAAAATGCTTTTCATTAACCTTTAGTATAAATGTGTTCTTATTGAACCAAACAAGCCACTGTACTGGAAACCCAATTCATTGTTAACTAGATTACAAGCATGAAGCTTTAAATCAAAGAAAATACAAAGAACTAACAACATGCAGCAGCCACCAAGCACAAGTCCTCCCAGCAGAGTGTGAACTGTCACCTAAATCATGCTGTACACTATTAAGTCTTGTTTTTGCAGAATTACCATCTAATTGCTTTCTTTACTGCCTGATGAGAGAGGGAGTTGGACACAGCACAACTCTGACTGGGACCTCTCCAGCCCACAAGGCTGCTTGGTCCAGGACAGCCGTGCCTGCCTGGTTCAGCTCTGCAGAAGGTGGGCACGGACACACAGCCGCCAGCATCGAGCTCCGTGTGCTGTGTGGGCATCTTCAGCACCTTGTGCTTCACTGGCACATCCTGAATGCTGAGAAATGAGAACCTGAACCCTCTGAACCCTGCACACGGAGGAGACACACGGGCTCCAGGTGACAGGAGGAGACAAGACCCACAAACATCCAGTTCAGTTCCGCACATTCTGAACATCCTTTACGGAAAGGGCTTTTATCCGCTCCCCACATCTATTGCTGGAAGTGCCCCTGGAAACTGCTTAATTTGAATACAAACACAACATTCAAAGCCCAAAAGAGAACCCTATTAATCATAGCAGAAAGTACAATTTTGGCCTATTTTTCTCCTGCAAAAAACCCTTCCTTCCTTCCTCTTCCAGTTTCCAGCATACATAAGAATGCTCTCTGCACATTGTGTTCTCCACAGACCTTTAACTAAATAAATAAAAAGCATTCACATCACCTATTTCCTCCCCAAGAGGCATTCACAAGTTAGTTTAGCATTGGAATGAAGACACTGTATCAAGGGGAAAAGTCTGCAAAGAGGAAATGGTGAGAATCACCCTTTGGAAGAGGAGAGGAAAAGGGAAGGCAGGGAGCCAGCAGCTGCAGCTGAAGGCATGAGCCAAGGAGCAGCTCCTGGTCCCGACACAGACAGAGCCTTCCCCTGCTGAGCAAGCTTTAAATTTTAAATCACTTTATGTGAAGATACTACAGTGCTCACTCTACAGTAACAGTTACATTAATTTTCCAGTGATCCCAAATAAGAAAAAACTATCAATCCCTTTTAAGAAGATTAAAGCACGGAGAGAGACAATGTTTCACTAAAGACAAGACAGAAACAGCAGGTGTTTTCTAACCTGGCTCTCTGCATGCTCAGTGTCTCAATACAGACAGCTGGAATCATCTCTTTCATTTCTGCAGTCTCTGCACCACACTTTGCAGGAACAAGGCACCGTGCAAGAAGAAAGCCTCATTCTCAGCTGGAATTTGGCACCAGATGCATCTCCCTCAATGGGAATTATTTTCTCCTGTCCTTGTTTTAGCAGGATGGGCCCAGCTGTGCTGTTCCCACCTCCAGAGTCCCAGCATGTCAGGGGTTCCCAGCACCTGCACCCACCCCTCCAGCCTGAGCTCTGCCCAGCACATCCACTGCCTGCAGAAGGACAGGGAGAGCAGCTCTTGCCAGCAGGAACCCTTTGGGAAGGGAAGCGGATTAGAGTCCAAAGCAGCTCTACAAAGCAGCCAATCTCATCAAGTCCCCAGTACCACGTTGGAGAGGCTGTTAAGTGAGCATTCCCACACCTCTCTGAGAATCAAACACCAGTGCAGGCTCACACAGCCAGGTGGGCTCAGCCTTCTGCACAACAGGCTGCACTTCTGCCCACTTACCCAATTTCATACAGCCAAGGGAAGGAGGGAGGACAAGGAATAGACAGCACTTTTTATCCGTAATACCTCTGAAAGCACTGTTGATATTCTGGAAGCAAAAATAATTTACTCTAATTAATTAACTGGCAAAATATATTTGGCACTTGAGACTTCTGAGCCATGCAAAACACAGATGCTGCTCACACTGCTGGCCTCAGGACAGAACCCAGAGAGGTGAAGTGGCATCACTCCCAGCACAGGACCCAAAGGGTTGAATAAGTCTTCCTACCTCATTCAGGTTTTGCCACCCATTTTTGCAGACTTGCCTCCTTGCCCCATGCTTTTCAGAACATTCCATGTTTCCATGGCTGCAATACAGCTTTTTACTGCTTTTCCTACCCTCAACATAATTTTACCAAAGTTGTATGAGCATGAGAAGAGTACAGAGACAGCCCTGCCCCTAGTCCAGGGCAGTTCTGTGGGGCCAGCTGGTGGCCAGGCCACAGCACAGTCAGCATCTGCCGAGGCAGGCACAGCCCCCCTCTGCAATTCCAAGCACAAGTCCTGTGTTTTCTGCCCAATTTATTGATCCACGTAGTTTCTGTACACACCAATATTTTCCACCTGTGTTTATTATAGCCCATTTAATGTAAAAGGAGAATTTCTCTCTGTCCTACTAGGAACTGCCGCTAGACTGATGGCTGCAGTGTCCAGGGAACACAAATAAACATATTATTAGCTTTTTTGATTCTCTCATCATTTGAGATCCCATCTAGGTGACTGTCTAGTCCATGAATACTAGATTTCCCTGTGCAATCTGAAACAGGATTAGAATGCAAATGTCATAACTGAACAAACATATCAAGAGGGGAGCTGAAATTTGTATTAAATCTTCTGATATCAATATGCAAGAACTGTTTTAGGCAACAGTAATTGGTTTATAAGTAATACAAAATATGCAATGAAGATAAAAATACAGTACAAAGACACAACATGTAAATAATGAATGGGACCTTTAAGTTCCCTAAGATTTTGCCAAATAAAACCAAGTCAAGGTCCTGCCCACACAGGTTAAGTAGCAACAGATTCTACATTTGGGATCTCCCCTCTCTGCTCAGGAGCTCCTGTGCCTCCCCCTGCATCCCCCCTTTCTGCAGGAATCCCACTGCATCACAGGCCATCCTGCCCTGCCAGGGCTCACCTGGTCCCTCTGCCACCAAACCTCACCCCACAGGCTCATGGACATGGCACAATGCTGGCCAACATTAATTGGATAACAGAGACAGAGGAACCAAACTGGAACAGCATCAGAAGAACTTGCAGCAGAAAATTCCTGTCAAACAAACATGGAAAACTTGAAAAAAAGCACCTTGGTCTTAGACAAAGGCTGCCATTGTACACAGGGGAGGAAACTCAAACCACCCTCGCTGCTGTCAGTGGGCCTGGACAGTCAGCCATGGGGGCAGGAAAGGCAAACACACAGCAAATGCTTCTTCCATAGTGCTCCCTTGGTTTGCCAGATCAGGAGAAGATGCCAAAAACAGCAGGAATAATCTCTGATGCATTTAATGCCTGCTCTCAGTCTGCAGAACACCTCTTGTGCAGTCAGACCCACTGCCCCTCAGGGCTGCCCACGCCAGCTGTGCCCACGGCTGACCAGAGCTTGCAAGGGACCAGCAGAAGGGAGGGAATGTGTGAACAGCTGCCACAGCTTCTCAGGGCCAAGCACCAGGTTGAATCCATCCTCTCCCCTTGTAACTGTTTTACAGCCAAATTTTAGAGAAAAATACGGACAAATCTCTGCTGTGGGATTTCAAGAATGTGAGGAGAGGGAAGATTGCACTTTAATTCAGAACACATGTGGCACATGCATAAATACTGCTGCTGACCACACGAGCTGAATTCCTGCTTTCCCAAAATTAAGGTTGCACCCCAGGTAACACTTTTCCTTCACAGTCCTACATCTGGCTGACACCTGAACCACAGCTGTCAGCCTGCCCTGGAGAATCAGCACAACAGATTTGTTGTTTCTGCAGCTTTGTTTCTTTATCTTCTACCTGTTTCCAAGATGACTCTTACAGAACTACGTTACTTAGAAATGGGAATTTCCTCTAAGACCCATGGAACATATAGAGAAAAACAAGATGGGTGTGTGTGCGTAAAATATCTTGCCTGGTTTTATCCAAAGAGCATTTAATCATTCTTATTAATTGTGCTTCCACTACCTGCTTAATGGGATTCTGTTCACAGCTCACTTGCCCATCCGAAATATATCGAATTTAATCAGTAAATAAAGAGTCAAACCTTTGTTTACTTAGTTGAAGTAAACAGCCCAGCTTCTCACAGAGTTTATCCTTGTTGCTCCTTTTTCACATGCTTCAGGCTTACTCTAGGAACAGCAGCCACATCCTGGAACCCCTCTTGAGAGGACATTCCTCTCCTTCCCTAAGAGCAGGTGCCAGCAGACAATCTTCCTGTACTTAGCAGCTACAACTCTTAACCATCACTTAACAGCAAGAACCAGGAGTGAAGGGAGGAAAGCGCTCTGGAAGAGTAACAACCAACCTGTCAGTGCCCAAGTACAGCACAAGGAAAACAGAACCAGCCTCTTCTGCCTCAGCCAACAGGCACAGCACTGCAGCATCTGCTACAGCTCCTCCACAAGAAGAACAGGGACAATTTAGCACAATTTTTGGCTAAACAGCTTCTTTCAGAAATGGCAGAAGAAAAGATAGGCCACCTTGCATCCTGCTCAGAAGTAACACCAGTTTTTGTAAGATATTATTAGATATTTAACAGATACAGAATTATACAAAACTTAAACTAAATGGATTAGCTGACACCTGTAGGTGTCTTCTCAGGGAAGCTTGGGGCAGAGGCAGGGCTGGATTGAACACCATTATTACCTGGTGCTTAGTTTACTTTCAGCACTGTACCATGATTTAAATTGTAAATTTAGTTCTTTTTGCCTATTCTAGGTACTCTTCCTCTGGACCTCAATACTGGACCCTCTTGGCTTCCCTCTCCATCTGTAAAATCCGTGTGTCTTGCACTTCCCAATTATCCTACCTCCTCCTGGTTTTAGCTGCTGCTTTATTGCTGTAAATCTGAAAAGCGTTTAGGGTTGTTTTGGAAACACTTTTGTCTGCACTGAGACAAGATACAGCAGAGGTCATTTAACAACCTTTTAACAACTTTGGCTCACCACAACAAGGTACTTCACCCAAATGACTCAAAACCTCTGTAACTGCTGGAAGTCAGATAAACTTTGATCAGCAAATGGTGATTTGAGTGCCACAAGAATGAGTGAAATGCAATATTTTAAATTACCATTTCAAGATTTTAACACAGACAGTTTTTGCAACACAGCAGACAGACTCCACAAGAGCAACAGCTCTGCATGCAACCAAACATTCAAAGAAAAGTGAAATGCACTCTGAGAGCCACTACAATTACACTGGGCTTCATGGAAAACAAGCCCCAAAACCACTTCCTTACTACACATCTCCACGGGTCCATTCTCAAGACTGCCTGATCTTAAGCTACATCTTTTCTTACTGGTGAAGTAGAAAAAAAATCTGAGCAGTACAATCCCCAGGAGAGCAGAGCAGAAGATGAAATAAGATGAATATAAGATGAGTAAGATGAAATACACATAGAGCACAGGAAAGCAGCGACTGCCACATGCTCACAGTGCCTGCAGTGGGGAGCTGTTCCACATTCCCTGGAGAAGCACCTGGTGCTCAGCAGGGGCTGTGACAGAGAAGCCCAGGACACACCTACTGCAGACATCTCCTGCCTCTTGGCTCACCCTGCCAGCGCCCAGCCAGCACCGCCTGCCAAGGACAAAGCTGATGACAGGGGAGAGGGGAAAAATCAAATTTGCAAAAGTACTAAACATATAAATCTTTGGCCCAAGTGAACGTGGGAAAAATTCTTTAGCAGGGGCGTCCCATTTAGCAAGTTCTGCCAGATCATTACTCTTGTAATGCAAAGGGGAAAAACATCAACACCATGTTTCCCTACAATGATTCGCCTCCTTTATCACAGATCTCTGAAGCACCAAGTAATTTAGTAGTTGCTATGGAAACTGCTAGTTTTATTGAACAGCCCTGAAAGGGTCAAGAGGTACCATCAAACTGGCCAATTGTAAATTATTTCCCTACTAAACATCTGCTTTATTTTAGTTGCCCTACCACTTCTCTGTTTTGCTGTTAGAACAGTATCTGGATGGACTCCAGAATAGGTGTCATTCTTCAGTGGGGTTGCAACAGCCAAGTCCAAAAATAGCAATTTTCATTTTCTAATACACTGTAAAATCCTTCAAGCAATGGAGCCCTATTGAGGACAGAATAGCAAGGGACTGGGGACTCTTCCCTCTCACACACATCAGCACCAACTTGAGGCAGTGGTAACCAACACAAAGAGCTGGTTTTCAACATGATCCCTGGGGTTTTCACATGGCTGCTTGCACCGAGACGAACATGAGACGAACAACCCAGTCTGATCCACTTGTGCCTTCAGAAAAGGGACAAAACAGCAGTAGAAGAGCACCCTGCCCTTCGAAGCAAGCACCCAGCTCTTCTCAGCTTTGCAACCCCAAGAAAAGACAGTCCCCCTTGCCAGAAAGGGTCTGTGCTCTAGGAACACAAAACATTGCATTGCCTGTACTGGACTACCAGAAAACAATGTAATCTACCTTCCTTTATTCATCACACAGAAAATGGCACCAGAGGTTCCAAATGCTAGTTAGCAGCTTCTATTCCTACAGGCCAGGAGAACAGCAGGAGTACTGGCTGCATTTCCAACTTTGCTATTGAACTCACTGGATTTCTGTCAGTTCCACAAAAGTGCCAAATTTCTTATTATTCCCATTTACTCAATGTGTGTCTATGGAGCAAGGCTTCCTCTGTGGAGGACATGAACAGCTCTCCTGTGCAGAGGCATTCTCTGTCTCTTCAACAGACAGAAAGCTGCCCTAGGCAATATCACCTGGAAATCCTTATTCCAACATCTTTAAGTTACCTTTAAGTAACCTTTAAGTTACAAATGTACTTAATTCAAATGACTGGAGTGGGCAGGAGAAAGCATTTTATTACAGAACATACCTGAATTTAAGAGGCTGCATGCTTTCTAATGACAACCATGCCTAAGTTCTGTGCCCAGGGCAAGCCAGTAAAGGGCAGGCTCTGTTGCCTCCTCATACATTCTCTCCGTTTTTCATCTGGCTGAAATTATTTAAGTGATGACAAAGAAAGCAAAAACTGTGTCTATGTAGACAAGTTCTGGTCTTTCTCACATATCCTGTGAACTCCATTACTTGTGTAAGGTCTTGGCTTGGAAGAAAATATTCTAAGTTCTGAGGTATTTGGCATGCCTTGGTATGGTGACTCCAGCCTTGATTCAGACTTTCCATCCCCAGGAATCCCAGGAGAAATGAAGATATTTTTCTGTACATCCACAGGAAAATTTCTCCTTCGTCAGGCAATGAGTTCATAGTATTAATTTCAGTTCTCTTTTCTAAAATTATCCACCACAGACTAAAATTTCCACACAGCAAATACTGGAGCATTGCTCTGTTAGGATACACTCAGCAGAAGTGATTCTCACAAGGCCAGGGCTTGTCTAACTGCACAGCTCAAGCCTGTACTCCTGAAAAAGTTATCAGGGCTGCACAGAAACTGCAAATCATGCAGACACAGCTACAGAGAGACCAAAACCAACGAGAAATGTTTGATATGTCACAGTTCTTTCCATATCACAAGAACTCATTACTTCTGGACTCTGATGCAGGCAGGTGCCAGGTGGTAGAAGTACAAATATGAGGGGACATGCTAAGCCAAGAGAGATCCTGCACTTCCAGAGGCACTGCTCAGGAATGCTGGAGGAGAAACCAAGCAGTGCCCTGCTCCAGGACCACAGCCTGGCCAAAGGACAAGGCAGTCCCACTTCACTGGAGCTGCTCAGCAGCAGAATCTGGTGTGTTAATTCTCTCCTGACTAACAGACACAGCAACTGCCCCTACAAAACCAACAGCTTGAGGCTTATGGTACTGAGCTCTGTACAGCATTCTGCAGCACAACACCTCATGGCAACAGCTCCACTCCAGCCAGGAGCCCCTGGGCACAGGCAGAACCTCAAGCACCAGGCAGGCACCATTGGCACAGACCTCCTTGGCTGTGACCCCGAGGACAAACCCTTCCTTAAGCATTTCCTGCAACTTCCTCTTCCACTGGCCTCTTTTTTGGCATTTCCCAGGGGATGTTCTGACAGCCAGGTCACTGCTGTTCAGCTGTGGCATTCGTGCGGGGTAAATGCAGCCTCAGTGAAAACTCTGTCTCTAGGGAAGGAGAAAGCTCACAGTAATTACAGCTCGCTGAGAAACCTCCAGCAACAGGGATGGCTGTAGACTCTTCCCTGTCTGTGAACTGCACACATTTTAACTTTGGGTGAGAGGTTTAATACAGTGAGCACCAGGCAAGTCTCCCCCAGAAGGTACCAAGAGCAAGCAGGAGAACAAAGAGAAGAAAGCACTGCCTGCTGCTTGCCACTGGCCCGCAGCCCTGTCAGAGTGCTGAGAGGAGAACAAGCAGGCTTAGTGAATAATTGAAGACACAGTGATGAAATCTCAGAATGTCAGAAGCATAATACAGTTTTGTAGGTTTCATCATGAAGCCTTGAATTCCCAAATAAGACACACTGAATAATTTATCTCCATGTCAGTACTGGGTCATCAGCTGTTCACTCACAGCACGCTTCAAGACACTTGAATGGGTCTGAACAGACTAAAGAACAGGGTCCAGAGGGAAGAGGTGATGAAAACTCAACCCACTCACCCTTCCAAACACTAAGCTCAGATAAAAATGTGTAGAGCCCTCAGTCATGCCCTGTGCATGAGGTCCCACGGGTTCTGAACCTGCTTTAGTGCTGCCCAGCACCTCCTCAGCACAAGAGACTAGGGAGCCCTCCTGTGCTGGCTTCAGGCTGGCATCTGCCACCTTGTCACCCAGACTCAGGCTCACCCAGCTCAGATCCAGAGGCTCACCTGTCTGTAGTATCTCAAAGCCCCCAGCCACTGCTCTGTGCCACTAAAAACCACCTGCTCAGCAGAGCAGGGGATGAACACTGCACAGCTTTTGCCCAGACATCATTTGGAGCTTGCCAGGTAGCTATGTGCACTCAGATTTTATTGGTTTAGTGTTATTTTTTTCATATTTTAGCATTCACTGCTGGGCAGGTACCTGTGCAGCAATCCATACCCAGCCTGTTTAATCAGTAACTGTATGGCAGCAAATAAAAATCCCTGCATTTCCAAGTGGAATTCCACAATTGCCACACCCAACCACCCATGATGGGATCAGAGAGCACAGCTCAATCTGTCTGGGCAATCTGCTTTCCTAGAAATCTGCTTTAGATAATATGAGCACACAGGCAGGTCACACACAACAAAGCTTGTAGGATTTAAATCAATTCTCAACCATCAAAGACGTTCCCACGAACTAATATCCTGAAACAACCCCCATCAATACTGACTGACCTGGTAGCATGAGTAATTACCTCCTAGTTCATCCTTTAAATGACAGAGGAATCCTTCCCAGCCGAGCTATTCCCCTGAGCATCTCCCTAGGAAGAAGGAGCAATATTCAGAAGTAGAGCTGCATGCCTGTAGCTTTCCCTGTGGAAAAGGCAGGCAGTCACCAAGGAATTCCCCTTTCCACCTATGCTGACAGGAATTTTGTAATGTATCAGATTATTTGAGGGGAAAAAATGAAATTCAATACAGCTATACTTGCACATATTCTTTTGGCTTTCACAATAATAAATTTTTCTATGTTTCTCTTAAAAATATCCTTTAAATGAAAGAGTCTAGATTAAATTGCAGTAAATTTCCTGAGGCATTAATTACATCCATTCATTATTTGTAAAATACAACAAACTTTTCAAAGGCTCTTGGTGTCATCACTTATACAGTGGGATTTGTGCACTGGTGATTATCAGTAACTGAATACAGAGAGTCAGAAAACACCTGGGTGCTAAAAAGGCAGGGGAAATGTTTCAAAAAGAAATGGAAAATGACACTTACAAGTCTGGAAAGAACTGGCCATTTAAATGACAACGTGCCAGACAAAGGCAAAAGACAAAGAATGAAGAAATCAAATTCACTTAAGTGAGCACGTGTGTGCACTCATGCATATGCAACAGAAAAAAGACAGCCAGCCACAGATCAATCATGCTAACAGACCATATGAACATCAGAAAATGCAGGTCTGAGATTGTTTCTATCCCACTGGATACAGACTGAGACATAAGCAAAGGAACAACTGCCACAACTGCACCAGTGTCACTGTGTCCCTGCGCTGTCCTGCAGCAAATTATTCTGCAGATCAGTTAAGCAGTCTTTCATTCAATTATTGCCTAATTAAGTGAAAAACAAGAACATCATCCTTTAGGTCTTTGTTAACACTTCAGTAAATAATTCCAAGCTTTTCTCTCATTACATGACAATCTTTCAAGGCATCTGCTCTTTCTCATCACACATCTCCAAATATTCTTCCAAGCAGGGTGCCACAGCTCAAGAAGGACATCACTGTGCAAGATGACAACCACCACGCTGGGTCTAACAAAAGCTCCTGCAGTCACCTATTTGTGACTCACTACAACCTGGAAATGCAAGACAGGAGCTTCATCACAGCCCATGGCTTTGAGTGGGAGAGTCCTGCCAAGCTCCATTCTTCACTCAACCAGACAATGAATAGGTGAAAGTTAAAAACTTCTGGAAAATGAAGCAATTAGGAAGTGCCTTTTTCTGGGAACATGTTGCTTTCACAGCAGCATGACAGAGGTTATTTTGAACTTATTACTTCCACTGGATTCAGCTGTAAGTAATTAAATTTAGTCATAGAAGTCTGATCTATAAATGGAACCTACAGAAGCAATTACCAGAGCTTCCACTGGATCAGGAAGCAATGGCCTGCTCTGTTTGATGTAAACTGAAAAGAACATTATTTATACTGCATGAGAAGTCACAGTAACATGGTCCCCTTGCAGAGATTTGCTTTGAAAATTACAGTTTTCAGTGAAGAGAGTCACAGGTTATAAATTCCAGCCATGCTCTGCTCCTTCCACTTCAACAGTCTCATGGGCAAAAAAGACAATCGTATGACACAATTTAAAAGGATTGTTTTGGCTCCTGTTCTGCACTCAGAAACCACATGAAGAAGTTAATTAAACATGCAAGAGATGGGGTAACTAAGCATCAAGATTTTTAAAATAATATATTTTGATACCTCATTTTGGTCTGTTTGGAATCTGGACAACGCAGAATCCAATGGATCTGTCTCTCTCAGCCCAGCCCCTGAGCATGCACTTTTTCACTCCTCAAACCACCACTGTACAACTGGACGTGATCAGGGAAAGCTTGCAGAATTCTGCACTCCTGAACACAGTGGTGGAGAGGTGCAGCCTGACAACATTTGCTGAGGACACCAAACTGAGTGGGGAAGTGGACGCTCGGGAAGGGAGAGCCAACCTGCAGGAAGACCAGGATAGGCTGGAGGAGCGTGCAAACAATTTTCTATCTTTCTTCACAGGCAAAAACACTGAAGTGCAGCACCAACTTGTGCAGGAGAAACAGCTGAATCCTGCTCTCCCTTGTCAAGAAGATGAAGAGCTTGCGCGCTGCTAGAAGTGAGATGTGCCACATGCTCATCGAATTTGAATCCCCATCTGGAGCTGCAGCCCAGCTAGCAGAAGGTCAGGGCAGTAAACTCCTCTGTGCTCAGACATCAGCATTGCCATCAATATTTCAGGGCTCTCCTTCGTGGTACAGGCAAGGAGAATAACCTACTCTTCATCATATTTCTTTTACTTCACAGAGGAAAGCAGAAACAATACTTTGTTAGCAAGTGCAACACAATTAACAGAGTAATAGTGATCAAAACTACTGCAGCTTGTAAAATCTTTGCTTGGTTGTAAAGAGTTCTTTGACTACTAATGGCATTGTGCAATGAAGTCTGCAGCAGCTTGGCAGCCATTAGCAATGATTCACAAGGCACTTCTCAAACAACATATTCAGGAATCAAAATTCTGAATGCTTTTCCTGGTCAATCTCTGGGCATAAAAATATGAGAAAAACAGAGGATCTGTGATGAATGAGCACAGATCCCCACACACTGAATATAATATAGAGAATTGTTATAAATATGTTATAGGGCATTCACTATCAGAGGTTCGAATTTTTTCTATAACACAAATTGATATTTTTATATTTATCATTTGATAAGGAATGTGCTAGGGTCATCCCTTACTGGGACTGAACACACAGATTCTGCACATATTCTTTTGGCTTTCACAATAATAATTCCTATTGTGGCAAAATTGCAAACACACAGCCAAGCTCTGAAAAATGGCCAAGTGATAGTTCTCACAGCCAGAAAATAAGTCAAACCTACTTTAGCAGATCAAGAAATCCTCTAGCAGTCTCTTCAGGAAAACTACTCTGAGCCTGAACCCTCTTAGGCCTGCCTAGGACAAACCTTTTTGAGGACCATTTTGGTATTTGCATTCTGACATTGTGATAGAAGTCTCTCCATAATAAAAATCAAACAAACAAACAACAACAAAAAAAAAAAAAACCAAAAAAAAAAAACCACCAAAAAACAAAACAAAACAACACACAACCAAAACTTTCTACCAGAAAATCTGAAAAAAACTCCTCTCTGGGAAAACCTGCCTCCACAAGATCGCCTGCTTGTCAGCCAACCATCAGCTGCTGTCCTACACCAACACTGGCAAACACCACCTCAGACACTGGGCACCTCTCACACCAGACCCTTCCTTTCAGGAAAGCAGTTTATAAACAATGATGTTGACATGTAATTCTGTGGCTGTGCATTTCATTTACAGCTGGGAGATTCTGTATAGTAATCCAGGGGAAAAGCAGCCAACAGCCACCATATTCACAACAAGAAAATCTGCTCCATACCCATCAGACACAGCAGTTCCAGCCACTGGCAATTCTCATGCCACATGCAGCACCTTACCCCTGCCACATCTCTTCTCTTGTCTATCCTAGAGAGGGACACAGCAGTTACAGTAAGTGTTCCTTCAGTAATTCAGTCCCATTTAAAAAAAATGAAAAAGTAATTCAGCAGGGGCTGAAGGTTTCAGTTTCAATCATCTCCCCTTTGCCCTTTCACGTGACTGCTCCCAAAGGAAATCCTGCTTGGAGGCATCACTATTTCATGTACCTGAGTCAATAAGCCTGTGCTCTGAAATACACAATACCAAGAGAATACACTATCCCAATGCCTTTAAAGACACCCATCCCTACCCTACACACACACTGATCCTCTTTCCTGCACACACAAGGCTCAGTACATCTCCTGCCAAGCATCTCACATCAGGTACACTCATGACCTGCCTCATCTCCCCCAGCTCCTCCTGGCTCGTACCAGACCCCACATGGCTGAGCACAGCCCCCAAGAGCAGGGAGAAAGCTGACCCACAAGCACAGGCCACAGGGCATTGCCTCAAACAGGTTATTTATTATTCCCAGCCACGCAGGAAAAAACAGAGTGCTACAACAGTTTATACTGGCAAAGATATGTTATATAATGTAAAAGATTTGCTTTAAACTATCAACAAGGTAGAAAATGATGACAACAACCCTCCTCCCAGGCTTTGGTATTATAAGCATGTGGGAAAGAAAACTTTCAAGCCACCACTTCAATTAAAATAGATCTTCAGCTTGAAGGCAAAGAGATTCAACTGCAACTCAAGTCTGGAATTTCCAAAACATGTTTTGCATTTATTAAGGTATTATTAACATCAGTAGAGAAGATAACCAGTCAATTCATACAGCAGCCCAGACTCATTTAAAGGTTGTTAAAAATGCAATTCAGTGGCAGAGGTAGGAACGTAGCTGCCATGAAATGCAGAGGACAGATACCTGGCAGAAGGCATGAAAGCAGCATCCTGGAAATATCATCTAAAATAACACTGATTTCTGCAATTGCTGGTTCTGGAAGTAAGGTCCTGGATCCCACTTTAAAGTCGAGGCAGTCCAAACTGCTGAACCAAAGCAACACAGCTACTGACTGTGTGAGTATTCATCTTCTGAAATCCCAAGTACCTGCAGCAGGACAGAGGCCACAGAGATGTGACCTCTTCTCAGCCATCACATTAACCTGATAAAAAAGCCAGGAAAGTCCTTTTTCTGACAATTCATCGCTCTCTGTTCAGCAAGTCCCACCCAAGCTGGATGGACCCTGCAGATGCAGCCACAGAGGCCAAAGGGACATAAAACCAGAGAGCCACTGCTGCACCAATCTTCACTTTACATTCCTATCTCTATTTGAAACATTTTATGTGTGTTCATCATTAAATTAAAAAGCAATAGCTCAAATCACTGGATTTACAGCAAGGCACAACTGAACACCCAAACTCGTTGTTGGGAAATTTTGCTGTTTGCCCCTTTCTACTGTAATTCCATTGCCCTCATCATCCCACATTGAATAATCTCTCCCTGACACATCCCAGTTTATACACATTCCATAATCACAGACTTTTATGTTCCCCACTCAGTCAGTTATCCAAATGATACAAATTCAGCCCCTTTGATCTTTCCTCATACATCAGTCCCTCCAGGCCCCTAATCACTTTTTTCACTCTTCTCTGAACTCCCTCCAGTAATGATGTGATTCTAATCCTCTGAAAGGAGAGGTTTTTGGCTCCAGTTCTTCCCACAGATGCAAGCAAACTAATTCAGAGAGACTCCACAAGTTCCGTGCATAGCACTGTCACCAGCCACCACACATAGACAGTGACACCCAAAGAAAGATGGAATTGTATTGTGAATGCTAGAGAGCCAGAAGCTGAAGGAACCACAATGAAAATTAAAACAATGAACTGCTCAGTGCTTTATAGTCACCAGGACTTTAGGGCAGTTTCCTGCCAGATGCTCTGAAGAAGCCAGGGTGACTGTCCCAGGGTTTTACAGAACTACAGCTCCTATAGCAGCTTCATGATAAATAAATACCCCAAGAAAATGGTGTGCAGAGCAAGGCCCAGGGCCCTGCCCACAGCCTGAGAGCTGTTTCACAGTTACCACAGGACACCCTGCAGCAGCTGCAAGTGATATGAGCCCTGCTTATACTGATCAAGTGCCTGGCATCCCACCAGAGGAGGAGACACTTTTCACACCTCCACCAAAGGCCCTGGCCAGCATGAGAGCCTCCAGAGGCTACACAAGACCTGTCTGTCATCATTCAGAACCAGTTTTGAACAATTTCCAAACTGAACTACAACAAACTGACTTCAATTTGACAGCCAGTAAGTAAATAACCTTTAAATTCTATCCACAGATGTGTTGCCTGATTAGTGTATTCTTTGCTACAGCTCTGGCAAAGGAAGGTACATCAGAATCCACATGACTTGCCTGTTGCAGAAAACTTCCTATTTTATGCACAGGGATTATACTGGGTCACCAATCAGACTGGAATTACAGGTATCCCAAGCTGGATCCCCATGGGCACACCATCACCTCTCCTCTGGGGAAGATGCAGATCTCCTGACGTCTTTCACATCATGTGAAAGCCAGGAGAAGCCTTATGCAAAAAACAGATGGCAGAAACAGTTCGAAATGCTGCATTTCAATGATTAAGAGGTATCAGAGTAAGAGACAGCTCGTGTTGGACCACAAAGCATTACATCTGAGACTGGGAGGGCACTGTGCTGTGAGCATGGAGAAGATGGAATTCATCAAAGCAGGATTCAAACCAGAAAAACGCTGATGGAAGCAGGATGATGGGAATTGCAGGCACAGCAGGAGCTGCCATCTCAGCACCACTGTAATGGCCACTGGTGATGCATCTCCATGGCAGCGGGGACTGAGGTGGAACTGCTGCAGGAGAAGGGACAGCCCCGATCCCAGGGGGACAGGAGGCCAAACAGGACACGCTCCAGTAGTGCCAGATGGGCTCTTTCCCTCATGTGTTGCTAAATGAGAGGCTTGAGATAAATGGAAATGAAACCACTCCTGAAGTTGGTCCATAACAAAGCCAGTTCCTGAGCCTCAGCACCTCAGACTTTCCCCATCAGATGGAGGCACAGGGCTGCAGTGTAAAAACCCCAGGATAAGAACCCCTGAAATAGGTCCAGGTGAAAACTGGGAAATTGATTTCAATGCAGCTTTAAGTGACTTTTTGCACAAGACAAAAGCAACAGTGCTGTCTGCATTCAAAGGGTCTAATGAGCCCAGGCTGAACACCCCAATAGATTCAAGGCTGGTCAAGTGAGAGCCTGAGATTAGCTCAGCTGGTTAGAGCATGGTGCTAATAATGCCAGGGCCATGGGCTTCATCCCCATATGGGCCATTCACTTAAGAGTTGGACTTGATGATCCTTCTGAGTCCCTTCCAACTCAAGACTATTCTGTGATTCTGTGAAAGAGTATTTTCCAACAAAAATAAATATCAGGCAAGGAAATGCCTGTGTCCCACTGGAACCTGTATTGGTCAAATGGATTCAATTGGACATGGCAAATGAAACAGCAGCAAATACAGAGAGTGGGGGCACCTCCTTGTAATACCTCCACCCATTGTCACAACCCAGACAGACATGGGGTACAGCTTCAGGTGAAGGTAGTGATCCTTTGGACACTGGATGAAATGGCATGAGACACATTCTAGCTCCAAAGGGATGAACCAGTGCACTGTGTACACAGCACCCTTACCTTGGGGTGGGGTCCAGAGTTTCTAGGATTTACTACAGAAGCCACAGACTTTTCATGGAAGTAGATAGTTCAACCATTATCAGGACCATAAGGACTCCAGCAGACTTGTTAATAATGTCTCTGGAAATGACTGCAAGATTTGAGGTCACTTTTGCTGCAATGCAATGCAAATGACTACAGGTTAACACAGCTAACTCTTATAATGGGGTGAATCCTAGTTTCAACTATTGGAACAAAAACATAAATCAGTCAATGCCGAGATGATTAACAAGATAAGATTAAGGTTAAAAAGTGGAAAATCTATTAACCTGTTTAAGAAGTAAATGTGGCACCTGGCAGGTCATCAGTCTTAAGCCTCTAGGGTGTAGATGCTCTAAGCAAACAGGAGACTGACCGAGACAGCCAAAAGCTCTCTGTGAAGGTTACTGGATCTGTTACTGCCTTGCCACATCACAAGGGACATTATTTCTCCCTAAACTCAGCAGAGTGAGCCACAGACCACCCCCTGAGCTCCCACTGCCACAGACTCAATGTACCACAACCCCTGGATGGGATAGGATCTGGGAAGAAAGAGCTAGTAAGAGGTTCAAAATACAAAAAGAAGCACAAAGAAAAGAAATCAGCGTCTAGAATGGCAGATTCAATTTCATGTCTATATCTTAACAGCTGCAAATTCAGCTCATAACAAAAGTTTTAGTCAGAAAACTATAGTCACCCATTCTGCTTGTCCTAGGCTGCATATATGCTTGTCATTCAACTGTCACTCTGATCCACTCACTGTGTATTGTGAAAATAATTGTAAAGAATTTTAATTATGCCTCAGAAGACACATCATCTCCAGGAGAGAGAGACACATGGTCCACCTGCATATTTGAGTCTAATTTCCCTCAGGAAAATTTTCCTCTAATGCATTATTTCACATCAGACAGTCTACTACACAGAGCAACTTGCCAGACTGCACTAATTGTTCACAGTTTGGGGTTTATCACGTCCTGCTTTTTAAGGCTATGTACAGAGCCAGTCAGGACTGTGAGAGCACAAAGACAACCTATTCAGAGCGATGCCGACCTACAAAAGAAAACAAATGCTGAAGATGGGAAAATGGAGACAAAAAAGACAGTGATTCAACCTGTATCCCAAAGCCTCGAACTTAAGCATGACTGTAACTGGGCAGTTCCCATCTCAATGCTATCAAGTCATTGCCTGAGATCAAACTGAACAGGGTATTTTTGCTGCTAAGACCTTCATTTTGTAACAGTGAGAATCTAAATGCATTACTACACTTCCAGGACTTCTTCTGTTCATTGAAGAAAACTAGGGGAAAGTTTAAGTAATTGTGGCTTTGGGGAACTTTGTATCTCCCTCACTGAGTGCCTGTGCAAAATATTAAATATTTCCCTACATTTCTTTACCCACCAAAATCTAGTCATTCTAATCACTGCTAACATCGATATCCAAAACAAAAGACCTCTAGACTTGGAAGAAGGAGGATTTCATAGGCAAAAGGCTGCAAAAGAACAGTACCCAGGCCACTGGAGCTCCTCCTTACTAATCATCCCAGAGTGTCCATTTGCTATGTAACCAAGGGAGAAGTGTGTCAGCCTGTGGCAAAGCTGTCTTCAGCAGCTTATGGAATGTTTCTCCGAGCCCTGATGCAATTAACTGCCAGTAAAGTGCTGAGGCAGGCAGAATTAGGAAGCTATAACAAATCAAGTATATAATCCTACACCATTTACATTTAAAACAGCTGAATTGCTTTTAACTCACAGAGCTGTAGCATGTTTACAATTTCATTTCATGTGATGTAGATGTCCTATTCCCCAACCAGGACAAATAAAAAATCCAGTTTCAAGGCCAAAATGGGAAAAGACTCAAAAACAAAGTACAGCTCTCCAGAGCTCCCTGACCCAGGTGGCAAGACTGGCCATCCTGAGCCACCAGCACACCCTCAAAGTCACTGCAAACACTCAGAACCACTAAAAAAACCCCATGATTATTGCAGAAGTTCTTGTTTAGCTCAAAGGAAGTTTAAGTAATGTACAATATGGAGATTTCTGGGTCCAGGAAACACTTTCTCATAAAAACAAGCATGCATAAACTCCAGCATTCTTGCTGTAATAGCCAGTTAGCTGCAGAGAGAGCAAAGCAACTGCTGCTAAAGTGTTATAAAAGCTTTGTGGTGGGAGAGGGGGGAGGTATGAGGGGAAATGGACATTTCCATAGACTCTGAAGACTTCTAAGGAGGTCTATTAAAAAAGCCCAACAAACCACAAACAAATACACACACAAACCTGCTTCTTAAAAGACAGTAAAAGCAAGGTTTGACAAGGTCTTAAGCTTATCTACGGTGTCAGAAAAATAATATACACTACTCAACACTAATGTCTTCAGCAATCCTGGCATAAAATGGTCGAGTAGACCCAGATCCAACAGCTATTGAGGATGATGGGAAATTTCTCTGCTAACTTAGCTGACTTTTAGCCTGGACTGTTGGATGGACTTTGCTGCTACTGCTCAGAAGATAATGCCAATTAGGAAAGCAGCACAGAGAATTCACAAAATGCTTCTAACTTCTGCCAGCTACACAAAGAACAGAATTAATGTCTAAGAAAATCATGTAAAAGTGACACCTGTACTCTAACAGCTCATCACCATCCAACCAGCTGCATTACAACTGGGACACCCTGTGAGCAAGTGCTGACAGATTTGCCTGATTCCCACAGCTGGCCTTCCCACCCTTCCCCAGGACAAGAACATGCAGGACACCCAGGAGAGCTGGCCTCACTGCCCAGCACTGCACAGCCATTCACACTGCTTTAACTGCAGGAACAATGCTGATTTCAAAGGATCATGGACTTGTTTAGAGCTACACGAGCTGGAGCACAGCTGGGGCTCATGCCCATATAGCAAATTTCTCTTTTTAATCTAACTTTGATAGTGAGATGTGTTAAATCTGTGATTTTATTGGCAGATACTGACTGTATTTGCCTAACCTCTGAAGTCTGATGATTGACAGTGTTAATGTACTTTTTAATAGATGAAAAGGGAAATGACAGCTTTTGGCTCACTTTCAAGCACATTTCTTCACTGCAAAATACTCTACAGATCAACCTGCTTTTCATGCAACCTAAGAAATCTATTCTTTATAGTGTTACTAATAACTGGTGGCATGCTGAAGAAAACTGTAGCTCAATAGGAACACTTACTGTGGGAGCTACTTTACTTCCTGAAAGGAAGCTGTTTTCTTCCTTTCTTTAATCTCAGCTGCATTGATCTGATCTTAGAAAATCCCAGATAGAAGTTACACATTACTTCAAAATGATTTCTCAACTCTTTCTACACCAAACAAAGCTTACCCTCAGACTTCTCAAGAGCAGCAGTTATAACAAGACACTGGTGGTTCCAGCATCAAAGATGATCTGTATGGACTGCTGAGGCTGAGGGACTGCACTGTTCCACATGAAGGAAACTGTTCACAGAATCACTGGTTCTATGGTTTGGTCTGGAAGGGACATTAAAGCCCATCCAGTTCCACCCCCAGCCATGGGCAGGGACAGCTCCCACTGTCCCTGAGCAGCCCAGGCTGCTCCAAACCCCATCCAACCTGGCCTTGGACCCTTCCAGGGATGAGGAAGCCAGAGCTTCTCTGGGCACCCTGTGCTTCTCAGGGCCTCAGCACTCCCACATGGAAGAATTTCTGTTTCTGAAGGGGGGCAAGCTGTGGTTTGCATTACATATTGTGAGAGACTGGCAAAGGTGTTTCTCCACCCAGATATCCTTGTCATGAGTCTGCATCTGAGCAAGAGCTAATATTCAGAACCCAGAAACCCATGAAAGGGCTTTCCAACCATAACAGAGTAACATTTCTATGGAAAATGGGATGGTGCCAAGTCATAGGAGTCTCTGCAAAGGCCTAATTAACATGAATAACACAGCTGGATATTTTATGTATCACCTAAGTCCCTCCTTCCTGCCACTTAAGAGCAAAAATAGTTGAATGTTTTATGGAGGTTAATTCATGCTTGCTTAGGTGTGATTCCACTTTAAGAGAGGGCACAATAGACTCTTGCAGTCATCCATATAGGAGACACATGGACAGCCTGTCTAAATGGAAGTCACAACATAGCAGGTTTGGCAGAGAAATGTGAATAGTTGCCAGAGTATCAAAAGAATTGCCTTTCCTTCCATTCCAGACTTGGGTTTCAGAGTAGATGAGCTGATATCATCACCTGTCAGGTTACAAGACAATCGGAAAAGGAAAGACTAATGGCAAAGTACAAAGAAAAAGACAAAGAAATCTAAAAGAAACACAGCATGGTTTACCAGGAGGTCAGAGAGTTGGTTTTATCCCTCTGATGGCTGTTTAGTTCAGAATACATTCTGGCATGCTTCCTTACAAATACACAACATCTCAATTAATTGGAGGTGGCAGCAGCTCCCAGACCTGCACAATCCCTTTGAACCCTGCACCAGAGCACTGACCAAGAGAAGCATCTTGGCTCCCAAAGCCTCTGCAGTGTGTTACCCTGGGCTGCATGTCCACCACTGCACCACTGAGCCCAGGCTGCAGAACCTGCCCAGCTCGTGAGGTGTCAGCTCCAGCTCAGCTCCAACCACCACTGCAATACCCAAGGGCTCCATGGCAGGCCAAACAGCAGCTTGTGTCCAGGAAAGATTCAATCACTCGTACAGTAACCACAAAAAGTGCTTCTACAAACTGTTTTCCGTTAAAAGGACAGAAATTATTTGCAACTGAAGCCACTATGCTTCATTCTGATTCAGAGTTTCAGACTAGCCTATCCCACAAACATTCCCACCTCAGCTGTGCAATTTTGTTTCAATGTAGGCAAGAAACTATACAAGCCTAGATCTGGGTTATTCAAATAGCTGTAGGCACTAAATTGCTAGTGCTGCCCTGAAAAGCATGTAATCATAGTTTGCAAAAAGTTGTCACACTTATGTTCATCTCACAACCTCATTTACTCCATTAAATGTAGAAAGCTACTAAATAATAAAAACAAGAATAAAAGAAACAATAAGTAACTCTGACAGGAAGACCTGTATTTTCATATAATGGAAAAAAAAGCCAGTTTTTTTGAAAACAACTTATTACTCTCTATTAAAAAAAAAAAAAAAAAAAAATCAGAGTGCAGAGAGGTGCTGAGGAGCCAAGCCCCCTGCAGCCAAACACACTTTCCAGCTTTCCAAGGGTCACTCCCAAGCAGCACAGGCACTGATCCACACAGCATCAGTGCCTGCCCCAGGATGAGCAGGGCAGGAGCAGGGAGCAGCTCTGGCCAGGCAGCTGTGCTCTTGGGGAACAAACCCAAGCTATGCTGACAGCACAATCCATACAGCTTTAATAAATATCCCAGTAGGAATGTTACTGACACTTTTAACTGTGGCTAACCAAAGCGTAATGGTCTCAGAGATTGCTCCAATTAAACTGATGACACAGACAGGTATTTTATTATTTATAAAGCCCTGGGTTTTGCAGCATAGGAGAAAGCAATCTGAGAGCATTTCCCTATTCATTACTCCAAACCTTTTCAAACCAGCATCTCTGCAAAAAATCCCTCTAGGCTGAGCTTCTGCTGTTGCCCCACATTACGCCCAGTTATGAACCACTGTGTTTGCCTTACATAGGGAATCCTTTTCCATTCCTCCAGAGACAAGCTTTCCTTCCCAAGAACTCTGTGGCTGAACCAGTCCATCCAACCTGTATCAAGGAATTCTACAATTTCATTTTGTCTGTATTTTCTCAGATTTGTATGCTTAGCTGCTCCTGTCAACCTAATATTCCAAGTTCCAGTTGAATATACTTAGCAATACAAGCTGCTGCTTCTCTTACAAATTGACCCAGGAATCCCTATTACAAGGGTTGATTTACCAGAGCAGGGTATTTCTGCTTAAATAAAGTAACAGAGAGAAGAATGTTACAAATATACTAAAAAGCACTAATATCATTTGGCAGCTGAAGATTTCATTTTTTTTTTCCACAAAACATTGCGAAGTGACATTGAAACTAATCAGAAAGACTTCAAATCATGAAATTATTTTCCAATTTTCAATCCAAATACAGAACTCTGACAAACATTTACAAACACAGCAAGATTATGAGCTTTGCAGAGCAGTGCTTACAAATCCAACCCGACTCCAGGGTACAATGCAGATACAATGTACACATCATGCACCCTTGCTATAAGGGATAAGTTCTGACCTCAGCCAGCTATCACATCCTCTTCTTTCACCTTCACCTACATCTAACTTCATGCCCATTTTTAACCTCCTTTGTCAGCTCTTGAAGTAACAGACCCAGTTTAAGAAAAGTTTTGTGTACGTCATGGATTCTTCTTCTAAACCAAAGTAAGCTCTAGTAGAAATTCAAATGGATGAGCAGGACTGAAGGGATTATTTTAGGTATATCAGAAGGTTACAAGGCCAATATACAGGAATTAAGGAAGATTGCATTAATCATCTAAAAGGATTCAAATATTTCAAGTAGAGCAATTCAATTTCCTAACAGGAATAAATTCAAACAACTTCCCTTGCAGAAATTTCCATAATTACAAGTAATAATTATCTTCTACATTGAAATTCTGCAGTACAGCACTTACTGCAAAGGACATTCCCATCAAATGCTCTATTTAGGAAATAGAGGAGGAATATTTTCTTGGTGAATTGTATGTTGCCATCCCATTGATTAACCCATGGTTCTGCTCTGCCAAAATATGCATCTATCTTTGATAACGTTAACAAGAATTACCAAACCCTACTTAATGACCATATCATTAGGTTTTTATAAAAGCCTAAAATAAAGAGATTTTTTAGAAATGTATGCAGAAAGAAGAGGAATAGATCATATCCACAGATTACATCAAAGGAAGATCAGTTATAACACTGCATATTGGACATACAGTCCTTTTCTGCTGAGTGAATCAAAGGCTCCAAGACAGCATTTGGATACACATTCCTTTTCGGGCAATAAGGACAAGTATGGCAACAGCTGCTCCAGTATTTGCAAAAACTGTATAAACGCAAACAAAATACCAGAGGTTACGAGAAACTAATATTTGCATTTGTTGCTTTTGTGCATAAGGAAAATGTCTGTCAGCTGTTCTCCTTGTGCATAAGTAAAATGTCTGTCAGGGACATGTAATGTCAGTTATTCACCATTTTTCATAAACAAATATGTACAATCCCACATCTCTTGTGACCAGCTGTGGGAACAGAGTCCACTGGACTGCTGCTGCCCCTGTACATCTCTGTTACCCTATAATATCCCAATTCAGCCTTCCAGCAGTACAGCAAAACAGATCCTGCTCCAAGCCTGTGGAAAGGGGAGCACAGTGCTCACTGATCTTCTGCAGCACCTCAGCCATCAGTCATGGGCTGAGCTTGCTCACAGCACAGCATCTTCCTGGCATTGCAGAACAAGTTTTCAAAGCAAGTTTATCAGAGCTCACGACTGACCCAACAGATAAACAGTATTATCACAGAGTGTCTAGTGTGCTGAAAGACTTTAAATGGCCACAGACAAGGTGAAAGTCAATCATCCATACAGCAGGAGATCCTGAAGAACAAGAGATGGCAAAGGCAACAGCAATTTGATAGTGATGGATAAAATGATAATGTCTGGGGGGACTGTCCCCTCAAAAGTTGCTGGGTCTTTGCTGTACACAGTACAGAAAAAGAGCTTGCAACACCAAGCAGGTGTCGTGTATCTTACTATGCCCATAAGACTGGAAGTGAAGATATAGAAACTCTTATCAGATATAAAAAAACCTTAGATAATGCACTGTAGTTACAAAGTTCACATTTCATTACAGAAATTTGTGGGAAATGTGCTAAGACCTATCAGGATTTTGCAACTTTCCTACTAGAAATATTCAAATCGGCCCTATCCCCACCCAGTCAGCCTTCCCCTCGAGGAGGTGCCCTCATGCTCTCCCCTGCCTGCAAGAAGCTTTTTGATTTCATTGTTAAGAGGAAGGCAGGACAGTGGTCCATCACAGCAGAACAACGGATTACCAGCTCAGATCACTATGAATTCAGGCATAACATCATTCCAGAGCCAAGGACTGTATTGCCTTAAATGGAAAAGATCTGCAATATTTAACAGGTCAAGAACACTATCCATTTCTGTTTATTTAAGCATATAAGAGGGTAGATTTAGATTTTAAAAGTCTCTCAAAAAATATAAAATACGAAAGTTCATGAATACTCCTCTGATAATTGTCAGCTATGAAAGTGGGGAAAGAAGCAGGGGTGAGAAAGGAAAGGAAGAAAAAAGGGGAAAAATATTTTTTTAAAAAATCAGTTTACTTATTTTCACTTAATATGAACAGAATTCTGGAAAATTAGTTTGATTTTCCAGCTTAGAAAAATCATGGCATTTGCCACATCAGTAAATCCTCATGCAACCAATTCCAGTGCTGCCCGTCACCCGCCCAGAGAAGGACACCAAGGTCAGCTAAGCTCATGCTCCTTTGCAGGAATTATCAGCCTTGCAAGCATTCCCCAGTCCTTTTCCACAGCATAACCCATTTCACCCCGCAATACAGAGTGGAAAAATAACTTTTACACCAATAGCCCACCCAGGAGCCAGCCCATTCCATTCCCTATGGAAAAGGACTCTATAGCCTGTGACATTTTAGCTGCAATACAATACAGATTGCAATCACTGTAGATTCCCCACAGTGCTTGCTTGTAAGAGTCACATAGACATCATTACTGACAAGAACAAGGTCACAAAAAGGTATTTCATTGTTTCTAGTGAATAACAGAGGTTGTCCCAGGAACCGAAACACTCCCATTCAACCCCACTTCAGCTCCGAATGGCACAGCAAGAAAACAGCTCCTCTCCCATGGAGAACATGATGTGTGCCCAGATTCAGTAGCAGCAGGGACAGATGGAGCCAGGAATGGTGGCACAAAGTTACAGATTACAAGGAAAAAAAAAAAAAATCTGAGCTTTTGAATCCTACTAATATACAGTGACCAAGATGAAATGCACTATTCCAGTCTCCTGGAAATCCAAACAGAGGACTTGGACATACCATAATATACAGATTCAGATTTCAAAAAACAAACACAGATCTCCAGGAGAGTAACTTATGGCAGAGAGATAATGAGATTTGCATGAATTTACTGAGAGCATATTTTCTTCTGTACTCCAGGAAAACTGAAGTAGCTGTTTGTACACAGAGGCATTACACATGAATGAATCTTCTTACAGAAATGTTCTTGGTAAATATGCCTAATTTGTGGCAGTCAGGAACAAAGGGGTATCTCAGCCCCGTGTTGCTATTGATGATTCACCGAATCCTTCATGACATCCACACCCACCACAGTCCATTCAGGTTTTGTCCAACATTTAGTCACAGAATTGATTAGCAATTGACTTCTATGTGCAATTTTGTTTAGTATCTAAACCAGCTGTTGTTATCAGGCTCAAGCAGGCAAAATTTCCCACACTGCTCCTTCATAAAAACAAGGTACATTTCATAAACATGAAGCACCACTTCATACAACTTGCTGGCTTGAACAGTTCAGAAAAAAGTGCTCTCACCTGAACTCCAGTACCCCATTATGCACTCATAAGTATAATGGTATTTTTTTTATTATCCATAGATTCACTATTCTGCATTAGCAAACACAACCACACCACTATCCACACCATTCTTTTCTCTCCTTAGCCCAGAGGCTGCAGCAAATCCTAGCCAACAACAGGTCAGAGCAACCCAAGGCAAGTCCAGGGCAATGGGATCCAGCAAAAAATCACCATTTCACTGATGAGGGAGCCACTCGAGCCAGCATCCTGCCAGCAAACTGTACCCTGGAGCCAAAGGAAGCTTCAAAAAGAGGTTTTGATAAAGGAAAGATTTAGCTCCAGAACTACAAGAATTGTCAGCCTGCCCTCAGTGCCAGAGAAGATCATGGACCAGGTCATCAGAGAAGGGAACAGAGCTGGGGAGGGGTCTGGAGCAAATCTGATGAGGAGCAGCTGAAGCAGCTGGGGAGGCTCAGCCTGGAGAACAACAGGAAGCTCAGAGGGGATCTTCTCCCTCTCTACAACTCCCTTAAAGGAGGTTGTAGCCATCTGAGGGTTATTCTCCTGAGTAACGAGTGACAGGACAAGAGGAAACAGCCTCAGGTTATACCAGGGAAGGTTTAGGTTGGATATTATTAAAAATTTCTTCATGGAAAGAGTTGTCCAGCCCTGGCACAGGCTGCCCGGGGTAGCAGTGGAGTCATCAACCCTGGAAGTGTTCAAAACCACGTGGATGGGGCACTGGGGTACATGCTTTAGTGGTGAACATGGTGATGCAGGGTTGACAGTTGGACTTGGTGATCTTGTCCAAACATAAAAATTCCATGATTCTACGTAATTCTTAAAAACTGAGCTGCTGAACACACTGACATGACTGATTTTACACTTTTCAAAAAATATGATCAATGTAAGGAATCAGTCATGGCTGTAGCCAGATCCTGTATAATTACTGGCTCCTGAGATGCTGTCAGTGCAGTTGTGTTCACCCAAAGGCAGGGGATGTCTCATGCTGGAATTCCAGCCTGATTTCCCAAGGTAACAGACTCACACACTGCGCTGGCAGCTCCTGGGCCCAGTGCCTGTGTCCCAGGGCACTTGGCCAGCATGGACCTTGCTCTGAACTAGAAGAAAAGGATGCAGGGGGAACCTGGAAGGAAGTGGAGCCAGAGGCGAGTCACCAAGGTCCACAGGAAAAGAGTCTTTATTAGTTCTGATGCTTGTAGGAAAAAAATTAGTAAACAACGGTAATTTTTTAAACTTAAAAACACACAAGGTTTACAACAGGAGTATTTCAGTCACAAGCAAATTCAGTTTTTCACGTGCTGAAGGCAAGAGAACCGGTTACACATTCCAGGCGATAGCTGTATCTGTGAATCACCAGACAAAGGAGCATACTCCAGGGTTACACACAGGACTAATAAACTGCATGAGATTCTATACAGCACCATTTCACAGCTGTGAAAGCAGATATCTCTCAATGAGCAAAACACCTTAAACATTTAATAATAAAAACATGGGTAAAGCAAAAGAACACGAGTATAAATAAATAAATCAAGGGAGACTCCTGATTCAGTGAAGCAGCACATGCATTCAGCTCTCTTATTCGGGTATTCTAATAGGGACAAGACAGGCAAATGACTTCTCAGAAGTCACTTGAGGAAAGGACCAGCAGTGCCAGGGGCTCTGGTACCACTCAGTGCTGCCCTGTCTCATTTTCTGTGCTACTCAGACCTGGGGCAGCAGAACCTCCTGCATGGTCTGCACGAGCCCCTTTCCTGAGGCTACTCCGTGCAGCACATGACGGCAGCACTGCAGCGGCACCGGGCCAGCAGAAATCCCAGCCGTGCTCACGTGAGGCTGCTGGCAGCACGGACTAAAGAACCTCTGCTGAGATTCCCTGGGACTACAGCTGAACACACAACCTAGTCCAACATGAACATAGTTTGCATCACATCAGGAACAGGAATTATTGTTTTGCTCAGACGAGTAAGATGTCTGACAGTTCAGAGAAGTTCAGCTGTCTCGTGTACCCTCTACACAATCAAATTTGACTGCCCAAAATCAACTCGATTTGGACACAGACAATAATGCAGAGAAAAAAAATAACCATCTGACATGGTGATTTAAGCATAAGTGGGTGAGCCAATACTGCCGAGTGAATCCTGACACTCTGAACAGAATCTTCCAGAGCCGAGGAGTCCAGCCAACAGCCAAGAATAATATTTCAGTGGTTCAGTCAATACAGCTGTAACCATGGCCTGGAGGGGTTTCCACAGCCGTAACCACAGGAGTGACTGCACACTCACTTGAAAATAGTAAAAACAGACATTTAAAAATCTACAGCTTGTAGACTCTTAAAACCAGTTTGAAAGGAGGCACAGAGGGGCCTGAAAAATGCACCAACACTCCCACCAAGCCTGACTGTCATCTGTTTATCCTTCTTACAAGACAATGACTTGAAATAAGAACTCCTCTCCCTAGGTACACTTGCTTGAAAAAAACCTGAAAGAACAGCTTCAGACTAGCTGAAAAGAGATGAGGTACCCGTGTACAAAGCCTGACTGATCAGACGGAGCTGCAGTGGCACAAGGCACATTCCAACCAGGACAGTCTAACACCGTTTATTCGTGTCTCACACTCACAGCCAGAGACACTCTCATGCCTTTCACATATGATTCCTATTTCTTCCCTGATGTAAGACACAGTATCACACAACATGCTACAGAAGGAGCCCTGCTGGTTCAAGCAGTCTTTCCCAAACGAAAAAAAAAATAAAAAAAACCCAACCAAAACCCAAAACCAAACAAAAAACCAAAATGGATAAAAAAAAGAAAATAAAAAGTTTAATAGTCCACAGCTGCCAGGAGCAAAGGGTCACTGCCGCAGAGGGGCGGCACAGCCCACTCGGTTTGCTGGGTTTTCCCTTCAAAGGATATCCATAAAACGCACTGCCAAGCGCCATGGAAAAGCGTCCTGCGCCGCGTCCAACGCCGCGGCCCCGCGCGGACACCGCGCACCGCCCGGCGCGGGGCCCTGCGCGGGCACCGGGACCCGCGGCCCGAGCACCGCCCGCATCCCGCCCGGGCACGGAGCGGCCGCGGCACCTCCCGCGGCGGCCCCGCCGGGGCGAGGGGAGCGCGAGAGGGAGCGGGGCGGACCCTGCCGGCACTCACCTTCTTCCGGGGCTGCCATTTCATCATATTTGTAGAGCGGGGACGTGCAGCATCAAGGTGGCGCTGGGGCGACGGGCGCAGCGGGGCCGCAGCCCGCGGTCATGCTGCCCGGCCCCGCCACCAGGCCCGCGCCGCGTCCCGCGGGACAGCAGCCGGCCCGGCCGCGCGGGCCATGGGCGGGGGCTGTGCCCAGCCGGCGGCTCCGCCCGCACCGCTCACGCCCGGGGCCCGCGGGGCGCGGCCGCTCCCGGGCGCATCGCGGGCGGCGAGACCCGAACCAGGACACGGCCCCGGCCCGGCCCGCCCGGCGCGCGGCGGCTCAGGGGCGGCGCCGGCCCGGCCCCGCCCCCGCCGTGCGCCCGGCCCCGCCCCCGCCAAGCGCCCGGCCCCGCCCGCCCGCGGGGGGCACAGACGCACCGGGCCGGCAGGGGGCGCTGCGTGAGGGAGCGGCTCTTGCGCCTCCTGTCGGTGTCACCCGGCACCGGGACAGCCCGTGAGGCACCGGCACAGGGGGACAGCCCGTGAGGCACCGGCACACGGGAACAGCCCCTGTGTCCAAGCACGGGGACAGCCGCTGTGTCCGGGCACGGGGACAGCCCGTGAGGCACCGGCACACGGGGACAGCCCGTGAGGCACCGGCACACGGGGACAGCCCCTGTGTCCGGACACGGGGACAGCCCGTGAGGCACCGGCACACGGGGACAGCCCCTGTGTCCAAGCACGGGGACAGCCCGTGAGGCACCGGCACACGGGAACAGGCCGTGAGGCACCGGCACACGGGGACAGCCCCTGTGTCCAAGCACGGGGACAGCCCGTGAGGCACCGGCACACGGGGACAGCCCGTGAGGCACCCGCACACGGGGACAGCCGCTGTGTCCGAGCACACCGGTGTGCCCGGCACACGGGCGGTGCCGCAGCTGGAAGGGCCGTGCAGTTCCAGCTCTACCGTGCCGTTGAAGTCTTTTCCCGTCGAGCTTTCGCTGCCAGGGCTGGGGCTGCAGGCTGAAGGCAGAGCCGGGCACTGTGGCCATCTCCAAGGAGCCAGTAATTCTAACACCACAGAGCTTCAGCCTGAGCTCTGGGGCTGCTCTGAGACTGTTGTAATAAACGAACACAGGCTCAGGAGAGTTACAAATCCTTAGGGCATGAACACAACACAGTTTAACTCTGGGCTTACATTATTGAAATGGAGAGGTGTAGTTTTCGTTGCTGTGAGGAATGACCAACAATGTAGCATCTCGGAGGTAAACAATAAACTTAATGGCAAATGTAATATCAAAACACAGGTCAAAAAATATTCACTGCCAGGTCCCTTGGAAATACACCCGTTGCTTCTTTCCATTGCAGCTCCTCAGTCCCAAAGGACAGCGCACCTTGGGTCTCGGGGAGGCCAGAGCACTGACAGGGTATTTCAGTTCTAGCCTTGATGCTCAGATGCCACTGCCTCCCACAGTGACACAAAGCTCAGACACCAGTCCTAAAGCTGCCTTCAGCAGGTCCCATCTTGTCCCACTACCCTCAGACACGAGCTCCGTGTTCCGTGGTTCTGTTCCCACACCTTCCCCTGGATTACTGGCAGTGGATGTGGCAGCACAGAGATGCAAGTGAAAAATAAAGCTTTGAAATGCAGCAGGGACTGAAAAGAACAGGTGTGGCCTGGAACAGGAATTCCTGCTGGTTTTACTCCCCAGAGCTGGTGTCTCATGGAGCTCTGCCTTTCTATTACAGCAGCAACAGCAGAGCAGTGGGCCCTGAAACTCAGATTTCCATAAATTGAAAAACTGGTATTGACAGTTCTGAAGAGTTCTGTACATAGCAGTCATTGCCTGAGTCAAGAAAATAAGTGTTCAGCATCAGACAATGCCATTCTCCACGTGGCTGTCAGAACGAAGCTCCATCAAATTCACAGACAGATTACAAAATGTGGTGTTTTGACATAATCAACAGGAGGTTTTTCAAATTCTTCCCAAGTAAGGATAATTAAGCAGAAGCAATGCAGGAGCTGTTGTAAGAGACTAAAATGTTACAGTTAATGGCTTAAACATTGTTATGAAGGACTTTTTGCCCATTGTGGCAAAACTGTGTAAAGAAGCTGCGACCATCAAAGCCCACCCCTCCCTGGAGGCGACTCCTGACTGAAGCATTGGACTTGAGTGAGTTAAGCTTCCTAAGGGACCTTGTGATAAGATAAAGGTGACACTATTTCCAGTCATCTCAGGTCTAGCAACAAGGAAATACATAAACAAATATATTTTATTCCTTTTACTACTTTACAGTGAATAATAGTCATAATTTTGGCCAGTTGGCACAAAATCATCCAGCAAAAATGACAGCCTACACCAATACTTTCTATTTTTTTACTTTCCTTGATTTACTGGTGTTTTTAAAATTTGCATTGTAGATCTGACAGTCTAGTACATGGTCCTCTTTTCCTACAGTCAGTGAATACCAGAAGCAAGCTGTGCATTACTAGACGTATCTGATAGCTCTCAATCTTACAACTCAATGGATAAAAAAACCTTTTAAAGTGTCTTTTTCAAATTAATCTTTGGCAAGAACCTAGAACTATTTGATGTATTACCACATTTCTTGCATAATCCTTTATTTTCAGGAATTTCTAAGTTGATATCTTTGTTACACCTTGAAATTCCCTCTGCTCAACCCAAGTGAGCATCACCCAGAAGCAATCACTCACTGCAAGTAGGAAAAGGTCCCATTGGAGATGGCTTGTTGAGCAGTTTGCTAGTCAGGCTATCCAAGCAGAATGAGAATTCAGTTCATTGTGTAATTCTACTCAGGTAGCAGCTAAATTGGACGGTGTTCAGCAGGCCCATGAAGACTCAGAGTAACAACCTGCACTTCCCTGTGTTCTGCCTGGGCTGGCAGTGTGTGAGATGCCAGCACTTCAGTAACACCCACACAGCCAGAGCACTGCAGACCAAGCTCCTAACAGCTGAGTCCCTTGGCAAATTCATGAAGGATAATGAAATCAAGTCCTTTTATTTCTGAATTTATTAAAGCAGCTTTCAATTCATTACAGTGATTTTGTGTCTGTCACTTTCCCCCCTCCAGCCAGAGTGCTGAAGGCAGACACAGCACCTCACCATGGTTTACAGATGAGACTCTGCATGAGTGACTGAGCTACAGCAGCTGCTGAGCAAGTGTGGCCTGCAGAAGGGAAAAAGGAGTTCAGAAAATTATACTCTGGGAGAAGGGAACTCCCTTCAAGTGAATGAATTAGGCAATTCTTTTAATTACCAGACCAAGTCTTCTGACAAAACTCCATCTATTTCACACCCTTCAGGAAATAAAGGGTCAACACTCCATCATTATCCATGCCATCCTTTGGTGTTTCAAATGAAAGCCCTGCTCCATGCCTTGGAGAAGGGAAAATGGGGGGGATAATGGGAGGAAGAGAGGTGATAATCAGAGAGAGAGAACACAGAGCCCACAGTGCCCTGTTCCATCATCCTTCCCCTCACAGTGCAGGGAGAGCCTCTGCTGGCACCTCACTTGTGACTGTAATACATAAACATGATGTGCTGTGAAATATCTGTGTGATAGTCCTATGGCAAAATGTATTTCTGTACTTCAATGGATAGGAAACATATCCTAAATTTTAACTGCATCTTACCAAGGAAGGTGTTTGCCTTCAGAACTCTTGAGACTCTGCTGTTGGCTTAGGAGGCTTCAGTTCTACCCTTACATGATCCTGAGCAGAAAACCATGTTTGGGACCTGCTTCTAATTATGACTTGCCCCTCCTTTTTTCCATAGGAAGTACAATTACTGCTGCTATGGAGACAAGTGTAATTCAGGCAAGATGTGGGTCAAAGCAATACTTGGAAGGCAAAGATTCAGAAAAGCACCCTTTCTGCTATCTGTCCTCTCCTGGAGAAAGGTCTTCTCCCAGTCTTCCCTTGCCAACTTCCATCACCACCTGCTGCCTCAGGTAAGGAAGAGTCAAATAAATCACCTGTAACTAACACCTGAAACTTCTCACCAGGAGAGCTGCTCTTCCTCCCTTGCCTCCCATTCCCACACCTTACCCAGTGACTCCAGGCATTCACAGGATCTGCCAGCACTCACATCATCAGCGTCTCTGTGGGCATAACAGCCTCAGAGAAGCTCTTACTAGCCCAAAACGGGAGACTTACATTAATTTAGTGGAGAAGGCTATAAAAATTTAAATCGTTTTTAATGTATACTTACAATGTTATCAGGTTCCTGAACCAAAAACCTGCTTTTATTCCCCAAGATAGCCTCTGCCTGCTCCTCACAGTACCCTTAAACACATTCCTATGAATTCTTTCCAAAAAACCCAGTTGCAAGCTGTATTATCTTACATGCAGACAGTAGTGAGACTGAAAACAATCTCGCCCTTCCTGGTATGATGCTGCTTGGACAAAAGGCCTGAGATGATAATTTGCTGGAAGAGGCAAACGATTCAAAGAAAATGTTTGTGTTGAAATGAAGGAATTCTGTGTCTGAATATGAAATAACATCAAGCAGCATAGAGGATGGCTGCGGTACCTTTAAGGAACACTCTTGCACTGAGGAAACAGATCCATCAATACACTAGAGGAACCAACAAGCTCCCAAACCCCAGCAGGAAATTAAACGTGAAACCTTTCAATTATGGTTTAAAATCACATCCCCATTTAGACACTTCTCCTAAAGAGGTGGACTTCAGATACACCTGACAATGACATGAAACTGAAAGATAAAATAAATTAAAGTCAAACATGTTGCTTTAACAATTAGCTCTTCTGGAGCTCACAGGTGAGCAGGGAGGAGGTTAGAGTTTGGTGACATACTCTGCACATCAAATTTGTCCTGTTTTTCAGGATACAGAACATACCTTCTAAATTTAAAGAAATCATAGAAGCATATGCCAAGTTTTAATAAAAATTCTTTTTTAGCTTTGTCCGAAAGGGCTACACAATAAAGCTATTGTATTATAAAGGATCTGTTTTGTCTATTCTAAATTTCTCTTCCACACAGTGGAAATGTAAGCATGTTACCCAAGCTATCCTACTCCTGAGCCCTGAGACACTCAACAAAATATCCTGTAACTGTCAGAAACAGCCCTTAAAAATCTCTAAAGACTCTTCTCTTACTGGTTTAGAATGACAGGCAGTTCACCTGCTGAACTTTCTTGTAAAATGTGTACCAGGAATTTTGTTTGTGTCTCTTCACATTTTCAGTCAGGACTGTATGAATAAGAAATGTGACACAATTTATCCATATGCAGCACCGTATCTTCCCAAAGCACAGCATGCTGCATCTCACAGCTGCCCTTTTCACTGCTGCAGCAGTAAGAGAACAGAGGAAAGAAATAAACTGAACTCCTCTACAATGACAAAGTGTCCACAGACAGCCAACGAACCCTCAAAACCAGAATCAGATAAATCTTCTTCAAACAGACTGATGTTCAAAGAGCAATTCCTTCTGTCTGAAGAATACCTTGTCACTGCCCTGTCAGAGATAACCATTTCAAAAGTGGGGAAACAACCTTAAGGTGTTGTAAAACCCTACAGCACCACTGAAACCATTGGAGCAGAGACAATTTGGCTTCTCTAAGGAGTCACAGCTAAGATTCTTAGAATAGAATAGTTCCAGTTGGGAGGGACCTAAAACCATCATCCAGTGCAGTTTGCTGAGGAGAAGCATCTCCAATTCAGCACTGCAATGAAGATTTCTGACGCAGTTTTAGTTAGCTTCACTACTTCAAACAGTAAAATTAGGAGAGCTCACCAAAACAGGAACTTGAGACCCTGTCAGTGACCAAGACAACCCCAATTAGCTTTGTCCTACAACAGTGAAGCCAGCACACAAGACTTAGAACCTGACTTCAATGGCATTTTTCTGCATAAAGTTGTGAGAGCATTTAAGAATAACTAGGACAGCTGCTGGCTCTAGCCTAAAAATACAGAACACATCTGCTCAATTTACCTTCATGTGTTCAAGCATCCAGCACTGAAAAAGCATAAGGCTTTAAGAGGTGCTAAAATTTTTCTCTATGGAGAAACAGAAGGAGACAACCATGCAGCATTTTTCATTCATGCCTGACAGGAAAGGTGAGGGGTGAACTATTTGCAAGAACCAAAAATAAAACAATATTCAATCTGCACCTACATAGAAGTGTTTACTGATGGTAAGAGATTGGTTTAAAACACTTTTTTGAAGGTTATGTAAATGGAAGATAATTACTATATATTAGATTACTCCATAATCTATTTTTGCAATTAGCACCTTTTCTTACTGAGCTTTTATTACAAAAGGTGACCCCACAGCAGACCCAGAGGCACAAACCCAGTCTTGAAACCTGTGCTCACTTCACCTTTCTTTTTTTTTCCAGCACAGATTTTTCCATTTTAAAAAGTGAGATTATCTGCAGATACCTTAGAAACAGAGGTTTTTTTGCACAGGCAGAGGGCAACCAGGAAAAAATAACATGATCTGCTTCCCTAGAATGTCTCTGCTGATGTGTCTGGACCCCTTGGAACAAGGACTCTGGTGTCACCCACAGACCCCAAAACTCAAGCCCCACCATGCAGCACAGAAAACACCATTAGAACTGAAATGTAATTAAGTAATTATAGCTGGAAAAAAGACTGTGGTAAGTATTTTTAACCTGATACACAGTAGCTTTGACAGCAGGTTCTGAATGTGTCTCAGAAATAATCAAAAAAATAACAGGTGTGGGAAGGAATGACCTGAATAAAATAAACAAAAATAAGAAAGGGAAGAATTAAGGAAAAACTTTTCAATTTATTAAGATCTAGGAGAAATGTAAAAGACTCAACAGATCTTGAATTACACTGCTACACATGATGCCTCCTTTATATGCTGCTTGTACAAGCAATGACAGACAAAAGAGGGACAAATTGGTTTGATATATTCTCTCTGCCTGGGCACAGACTTTCACTGTTCAACATGACATGGTAGCAGGCTGTCAGAAATGCAGTGATTGTCAGGTTTTCACATTGCTACCCAACCACCATTCTATAAACATCAGAGTTTAGGTAAAATGCTGCCAAATAAGCTCATATTTACACTTCAGAGAAGTGTGCTGTTATTCTTCTCCTTCTAATTAAGCTGTATAAAGGCTTAGGCCTAATAACCATGACTTTAATGTCCTAAAACTGAAACAGTTTTACAATGGTTTATTGCAAATAATTCTAGGCTCAATAAAAACCAGATTAAAATAAAATAAAATAAAATAAAATAAAATAAAATAAAATAAAATAAAATAAAATAAAATAAAATAAAATAAAATAAAATAAAATAAAATAAAATAAAATAAAATAAAATAAAATTCTTGTTGCTAGTCTCAACTGAGGTGCTACAGGAGCCCGTATCAGACAGACAAGTTGGTCCCTAAATCTAACAGCCTGGCCTATTAAATCAGTGATTTTTTTTCTGCTGGGTGTCCTGACCGTTCTAAGAGAACAGACAAAACCTGGGAACATACCTCTTGTAGATCCATCTTCTAAAACATGAAGAAGAAAGCAAATGGTGCATCTTGTTTATGAGGAAGAAAAGTCCTTTCTGATGCCACTTGTTAGAAGTTTATGCCTTGAAGTCTGGGAGCAGTTATCACACCTATCCAAGCACAGGGACACTTACAGGGCTGTGCCCTTCCTTATTAAAACAGCACAGAACACAATTTGCCTCCTGAGTTTTCCAGCTGGAGAATCCCCATGGCTTGCTGAGGACAGGCTCTCACTGACAGCACAGCAGAAATACCTGGGCATCCCAGACAGGAGGAACCAGATCCCTGCTGTGGTACAGTCTCTGAGCTCAGCAGAACAATTTCTAGTCAACAAGTGTGCAATATGAACCTTCTGGCAACTCACAGATCTCACATTCCTCTGAGGCAACCATCAGAGCACCCTTAAGCAGATCCCTCAGAATAGCACAGTTCCAAAGATTCCAGAGTGGCAATTTACCTGTGAGACTACTACAGGAGACTTCTTTGTAGTCTAGTACACAAACCAGCAAGATTATAATACTATTAGTTAGCAATCATCCTTTTAGCAGGAAAAATCATCAGTAAACATACAAAAATATGTAAGAGAGAAAAAAACTCTCAAGCTTGAAATGTTCCATTTGGATAAAGAATTCCTGACTTTCTGTAGGCGTTCTCCTGTTGCTGCCTTCCAGCATCTCCCCTCCTCCCTTTAATTAGAGCCTGTGCAAAAGGAGGGAGAAGCAAAGTTGTATTTAACTCTCTGAACACCAATGACCAGATAACACATTCTGTACTGAATAAAAGTATTTTTAGTTGACCTCAGGGAAAAAATCTAGGGAAAAAAAACAGGAAAAAAACCCGTATTTTCACCCTGAAATACAGAAAAGCTTAAACCCACCTTTGGCTTTATTGCATGTGAAGCACTGTTGGGTAAGAGATTCAAATAATTCCTGGAGGCCAGTTACTGCAGAGAGAGCTGTGCATCAGTAAAGAGAGCAATGTCTGGCACCAGAGCCTCTGCTGGAATGTGGAACCATTCTTAATAGGAAGTACAAGTGAAAATTGGAGTCAATAGATTCCTTTGGTTCTCCTCTGCTGCAAGTAACTCCTATGAAGAAGCCCTCAGTATGTTTTCTGAATAAAACAGGAATTTCTCCGAGCTCATCTCAGAAAAACACTGGGAAAGGCATTCTACACGGGCTGGTCCCAGGAGCAGAACTGGGGCTCCAGGACTGAGAAACCCCACGGAGCGTGTTTGTACTCGGCACAGAGCGTGGCTGAGCCCAGGCTCAGCATAGGACATTTCTCAGCATCTTTACAAAGCTGGTTTTTCCATTTTTCCGAGCGCGTTCCAGCGCGCACATCTGGCAGCGCCGCGGCGCGAACAGCAGTTCCTGGCTCTCCGTGCATGTGTTCTGCATCCCATGACATCATGCACTCCTCAGCCTGCCAAAGAGCAGGCTCTGCTGTACAGACCACCAAAACAGAGCCCCAGCATCCCTGTGGGGAACAGGGCTAACTTCCAGCCCCAAAAGTTTTCCCCTTGCAAAATCTTGTTCAGTGTTTCATCTGTTGTGCTGCACTCTCTCCCACTCACATCCATTACTCAAAAACAGTTTTCAAATCATTCCTGAATTGCTTCTATTCTGTCCTGCCTGTAAAGATCTTTTCTTTGCATAAGGCTGTAACCACTCAGTTATTTCTCAGCAGAACAACCCTTTTTCCTTTTATCCACAGTGGGTTTTTAACTCTTTAACAACCTGAAAACTAGGAAATCTGTATTTCCCAAAGAATCTTAGGTTTGTTTTTCTTTGCTATGGGTAATAGTAGGTGGCACTGTACAGATTGATTGTTCTCTGGAGATGGGATTAATGGCTCATCTTGTGTCACACTCATTATTTAACACTGCCTCAGCAGCACAGAAGCTCTCTTGCACACTTAAGAAAATAGGTTTTACATTCTAGGGCAAATCAGAAGAAAAATAATTCTATTAACTGAAAAATGTTCATGTTTAAAATCTTTCAAAACCTTTTAAAGAAAGGCAGACAAATGCCAAGATCAAAGATCCATGACTTACACACTTATTGGTGGAGAGACCTGGAGCCAAGAACTGCTGCATGATTAGACCCTGGAATTTACCAAAAAACTGGCTCTCTGCTCCTACTCCTGTTATCAATCCCAAACTAATCAGCTAGAAGGAAATAGACATACAGATACTGCAATTTGGTAATGAAGTCACAATGAGAGATAAGGCTGCAAGATTTCTCTGCAATAATGTCACTAGCAGAAGTGAAAAACAATGTCTCCAAGCCTAATTCCTCTTAAATAGGTCTTCATTGTCAAAGGGGGGAGAAAAATTGCAACAGATTGATATTTCAAAATGACAAATCTCAGTTTTCTTCTCATGCAAAGTGGTCTCGTGCAAAACAGCCAACTCACTCATCAGGCAAGGGTCACTCAGAGGTTATCCACAGAAACAGGACAAAGCCAGAAGCCAGGTCTATCACAAATTACCAGGCACATTGGCTCGAGGCAGCAGCAGCCCATAAATCCATTTCTCCCAAGACAGTACTTGCATTTCTAGATACAGTGATTCCACTGACATCTCCTTTGCTTGCCACCAGAGCATTTCCAGATATCAGTCTAATGTTCCAGAACAGAAATATGAGGGCATTCACATGATTTCAAGTCACTGCACTCCCAAATGAAAAAGCAATTTTTTCCTATTGCCTGCCCCCTTGACTGAAGGTTCTCAAGCCCAATTGCTGTGTTTGGCATCAGGTAACTGCACTCACTGACACTCATTTCAGAGCACTTTTGGAAAAGTCACCCAGTTAATGCCCTTGAGTTTCTTTTCATCCAGCATTATTATTAAAAAAAAAATATTATTTTATTACTTTTTCCAGTGATGACCAATGTTTAAACTAAGTCATTTGCTTTATATTAATAAAGATTAAAATATGCTATATACATGTATCTGTGTAGTGTTTCTCACACTGAAATGTATATGTTTTGTTTATACTACCTCTTCCCTGAAAAAATCTCAAATTAATTATTATTATATATTAATTATTATTATTATATAATTATTGCTACATATGATACTCCAGGGATAATGTATTTTCCATTTTACTTTTGGTAGAGAAATACATGATATAAAGAGAATCCCAACTGCAGATAAAGTAAAAGATCTTAGAAATACCAGATTTAAAAACACTGAAAGAAGGAAGAGTCAATCTGGCACTCCTGCTCTGACTGTTACAGGGTGGTTTGTTTTGACTTTGGGAGTCCTGAATATTTCTGGTCCTTCCTCACTTGAAACAGCAATGCAAGGAAATTCATATTCCTGAATTTCAGTTCTGCGTCTGTTTTCATGGCAAGTTATTCCTGACAGAGTCTTTATAGAAGCTTTCAAGAGAAGTTACCCTGTGATCATAAAGATGGTGCACTAATGAGTTTCATTAGAATGCAGTGCATCAACCCTAAATTGAGACATAGCCCAACATGATTAATTACCCTCTTGGAACGGCTACAGCAAAACAGAGTGGGCTATCAAGGCTGTCCTCTAATAGCTGTGTCCACCCACCTTCTCCACCTGCCTGAAGAGGAGTTCTCCTTTCCTGCAGCTTGGCTACCACTGTGACAGCTGTGGGTGCTGCCAGTGCCAGCTCAATAGATGATAATCTTAATTCATCATCTTCTCTACTAGCAATTACCCTTGCTCATTTAAAAATCAAGGTCAGTCTTATTTAGCATACTTATCTTTCAGAAAAGTGTCAGTGTTCTAAGCATGAGTTTTTGAGCCTCATCTACTATTTAGTTATGTAAAAACAGGAATCTTATTTCACAGCTAAGCTTATAACCATGTCCAATCAAACTCACTCAAAAAAAATCCCAATTAATCCTTTGAAGTGGATCAGCCAGTTCCCCAGTTCACCCAGTTACAGCAGTATCAAAAAACTAGAGTTGAAAATGCATTTACTTGATTTTTACTTTTCAGAACATCTTGAAAAGAGATTTGACTACAAAGACAACTGAAATCTATTTGGAAAGGAGATTGCAGGTAAACCTACAGCTGTTTAAAGTTTATTGGCATTATCTTGAAATCTGTCAGTTTCTGTAGCTCTGGGATGCCCCCAATGAGGGTTCAGCCATGAAATATTAGGCACCTGAACACACTGTCCATGTGCTCCTCAAACATTCCAGCCAGCAAACTGCATGAAGGATTTCAGCACATGTCCCAGTCAGACACCAAAATTAAAATTTTCAGTTATACAATCTCCTCCATATCTTGCTGTTGCACAGCTTGTTCCAAAAACCTTACACCTCCTAGAGCTGCACATTTAAAGATGTTGAGACTTGATGATCTTCAAAGGACCCACCCCACCCAAGCCATTTCATGTGAATTCTATGCTACAGTAAGCACAGAATATGGGCTTAAAGCTCCAAAAGGATTGAGTCTTGCATTTGTAGGAACAACAGAAATTTCACAATAGTCTTCCAAGGGTGTCCACTATAGAACATGCCTGTGGCATGTGGCAGAGGCCTCCTCAGTGGCTCTTCACAGACTGTGTGTGTGGCACAGGCATTGCTGGGATGTAAATTGTGCTCACACGTTATTTCTGATACCAGCACCTCCATGCCACTTAAGATTCTTGGCTCTAAGGGTGCTGAGGCCCTGGCACAGGCTGTCCAGAGAGCTGTGGCTGCTCCATCCCTGGAAGTGCCCAAGGCCAGGTTAGATGGGGCTTGGAGCAACCGGGGACAGTGGAAGGTGTCCCTGCCCATGGCAGGGGGTTGGAACAAGCTGGCTTTAAGTTTCCTTCCAACCCAAACCATTCTGTGATTCTAGGAAAAGTACTACTAAACCCTACTATGTCTCTCAGCAGCTGCCAAAAAGCTGCAAGCCATACCAGCCCCATTCCAGCTCTTCCATTTATAACACTTCTAATGAGCAGATGGTTAATTTTTGTGAGCGGAGAATAAAAAACAAAACAACTTTTGTTGGTGCAAGTGTCTCGGGGTCCTTTAGGTTATAAAAACCAGTTGTTTTGGATATCTGCTTAAATTTTTGACTGCAAATTTAGCCTTCTCTATATTACTGGACAAATATTCATATCCTCCATTTGTTTTCAGGTAAAATAAAAACCTGCCAGACATTGTTCAAGGCTTTTTAGCTATTTAGAAGTTGGGAAATACTTCAAGAGTAAAAAAAAAAAAAATACTGTGCCTGTTTCCTGTGTATTTCCAGCAACAAAATTTTTGTACCTGTAGATCACACAGTATGTGTTTCTCCACCTTTAGTATTGCCACCTCACTTAAAATGAGTAGATGAAGCTCCCACACAACTGTGAGTACTGGCCTTCAGAGCCAGTTCCTCAAATACAATCTCAGGCTGAAACTGAAAGCTACACAATATTGAAAATGTGAATATTTGAACAATGCTACTGCTCACTTCAGAGGCCAAGGGACTGAGGCAACCCCAAAGTAAGGAAAATAATTAGGTAACAAGCTTTCTTTATGTTGCACTGCTAGAATTTTTGGGGGGTTGTAGCACTAGAGAGATTCGCAGAGGTACCTAAGGTAAAATGTAAACACTGCCTTCTTTACCATGGTAGAAAGCAAAAAATTTAGTTAAATGTACACAAAAGCCCTTCAGAGGCCTCAGCATTTGAAAGACCAGTGTGCTCATTGCATTTACCTTCCTGGCAAAACTGTCTTCAACTCAGATTCACAGAATGAAGAGTCGTAGATCTGCTACATTCAAGCTGCTTCTTTCTCTTCTACAGTGTTATTTTATGAAACACGAATTCACAGAAGCTGCAGTAAATTTTTAATTAGTGAAATACAGATGGTTATTTTCATACAAATTTTAAATTTTCCTGTTTTTATTAAGCACCAACCAAACCCAACACAATGTGCACCGTATTTACAAATGCATAAAAATATTTATAGTTCCATATATGATTTATCACTGTACTAACAGTACTGAGCACTCTGAACTACGAACAATAAAAATTACATTTCTGTGCTTATTTTTTTTGTTGTTCAGTATAAATAAAATCTAATAAAAAATAAAATATTAAAACAATTTTAAATTTAAACAATTTTGTGTGGGGGACAACAGAAGAAAGAAGAAAAGCATTAGTATTGGGGAGGAGAAATTGTGCAAGAGCACAAGAGACAATGGATGTGTCTGAGCCAGGAGTGAGTTGCTGGTTTGGATCATTAACTGAGAGCTCAATGCTCGCTGCTGCTCCCTCTGCAGACTCCAGGATCAGTATCCTCATTCAGTGCAGAGTGTGGGATCAAGCTGAACAAAAGTGGGAGGGCACAAAATCATACAGGCAACTATTTTCTTTTTATTCACTGGAACACTAATTTAGGCTCTTTAGAAAGCTACCTTTACTATACACACTCCTCTTATCCACACTCCTTTTTGCTGCATTCCCTATTCTGTTACAGCTTTCCAAAGCCTCAGTAACTGCACCTTGCAATACCAAACATTTCCACCTGAGTTAAGTGCACGTATTTTCTGCTTTAAGCCTGGGAAGGCTCAGTGCTGTAGCTGTCCTTTCCCAAACAGTCACAAAAGCCATTATTTCTCGGCGCACTTTCAGAGAGCAACCAAATCCAAGAAGCTGACATTTTTTATTTAGTACCCATGGGCTATAACCATGAAAAATTTACTCCCTGAAATACAGTTGCATGCATTTCCTATCCACCCTACTCATGATAAAAAGTAATTTCCTTGCACAGCCTGGTAACAATGGCAACTGAATGAGATGTATCACCATAAAATAAACATGAACACATCACACATCTGAATTCTCCGGAGTGAGACTACTACACTGAGTTCCCAGAGAACATTTAAATGAATAAGAGGCCTTGAAGCTTGACATGTATCTCTAAAGGCATGGGAGAGGATTCAGGGCAACTGTCATTAAAATTAATCACTATTAGTGATCACAAACCTCTAGTAACACTGTGGCTCACTGCAGGAGAGCTATCAGGGCCAAAATAAGATGTCTAAGCAATGAAAACCAAAAGCTGATCAAGAATTTACAGACACTCCTGTGTGACAACTGAGGGGGGCTAAAGATTACACAACAACAAAATCTGGTATTAGATTGTTTTCCAGTTCCTACTCATCTGGTAAAGGAAAATCAAAGGAGAACCATTATTTTGTATTTTGGACCAATTAGGAATGAATTACAGCACAAGAAAAAATAAAAAGAAAATAAAAATAAGAAAATATGTCCAGAATTCCTACCCTGAGTTATTACAAAAGTCCAATCTAGTGAGGCAGGACCCAGCCATGCTCTGCCCAGCTGATGGGGGAGCTGTCCAGCAAACACAGAACTGAACGTTACCAGGGTTAAAAACACCTTTCACCAGCTTGCTCACACATTCAGAAAAATTATGAAACTGAATTCCACTAGATGTTATGGCTTCACAGGACAAATGGGCTCAGAAATTCAGTTCTTGAGAAGCCCATGAGTGATAATGAAGATACACCAGCTCAAATGCAACCTCGAGGACAGAAAGCCCTGGGATCCGTGACAGAGATCTGTCTGACATGTTTGCCAGGAAAACAGACCCCACAATTCCTGTTTCCTTAAACATCTCCTACCCACCAGGGCTTAAACACCACCATGTGGCCCTTCAGTCTCAGCACAGCAATTCTCATGGAAGAGCCAACACCTCCTATCAGCTGAAGGGAACAGAGCTCTCAAAGAGGCAGAAGAAGGCTGTGTGTGATTCTGTGACACATGGATCCCAGTGCTTGTGAGGATGTGGGTTTATAAAATCACCTTGAATTACATAAATTAGTAATTAATAAAGTATCATTAAACTGTTTAATTATTTATTTGTATAATTCATGTTGCCCTTTCTGCTATGTCTTGCACTGCTTTTTGTGTTTTATTTGTGAAGGACAGAAGCCTGCAAGCAGATAGCCACAAGGAGTAAAATACTTGGCAAAAATTAAACCTCCTTTTTCACCCTGAAAAAAGTTGGAAAATTATGCCTGAAGTACCCATTAATGCAGTGTTTCAAGAAAGTTTCTTTCCACTTCCCATATGAGACAAGCTTCTATTAACGTTTCATCCAAGTACATTCTCCCTTTGTTAGCATCCAGAATATCTAGGGCTTGGTATACATCTTTGAAGAAGTTCATTAAAAATGAATCATAAAACCATGAATTTAGCACTTGTCTAAATAAAAAATAAGTTTTCCATTAGGGGAAGTGAGCACTGTATTAGTTCTAACACAGGAAAAACTAAAGGAATAGTTTTCAGTTACAGACCTATCAAGCACATGGAATAGAATTGTGAGCCTGACAAGACTAACAAAAGCCATCAGATACACTGCCTGAGGAGGATAGTCTCAAATACTGGACACTAAGAAAAATGCCTTTATTATATTTTTATATACATCAATATTCATATTATAATATGAATATATATATCCATGTATTTTTTTTTTCTATAAGCTGGTTCTTCAACTGTTTTAGAATGAAAAAAGCAATACAGGAATTTGCATACCACTGCCAGCTTCTGGTAAAGTCATCAGAAATTACAAAAATAACTGCACTGAAGAGCATAAAAAATAGTGTCTATGATAGACTTCTAAGAACTTCTAGAGAAATTCAGTTATTTGACTTCCAGGACAGAAACTTCACATTCCTGAGTGAAGGGAAGAAAGGAAGAGTTCAAAACTAATACAAATCCAAAAAATAAAATCGAAACTAGAGTGACTATTCACTACATGACAGAAACTACAATATTGTTCAACCTTTCTTTTAAACTTCAGGGGTAAATTCTCTGTCGGTGGATAACAGCTGAACTATCAATCATTTATTTCTGTTGTTCCATGTAACACAAGGGGCTTTATAATTTCCTCTTTGGAGCAAAAGAGAAATCATGTACAAAGATGCTTGTGGCAAAAGGGAAATGTCACCTGCTTTATCCAGCAGTTCAGACCTCAGTGCCCTCAGACACAAATGGAGCAGTGACTCAGAGAACAACAGGTTATAGAAATACAAATAATTGCCACAAACCTCTTCCCTGTTTGCATTAGTCTGAACTGTCATCATGCTCTTGTCTCAGAAAACGCCTGTGCTTAATGCAGCAATTATCCCTGTGCTGCATCTCCTACTTGTACATGATCACAGACACTTCACATCTCACTTGGCTACAGGGAGTGAGATGGAATGACCTCAACAAACCCCTGCTGGCACTATAAGGCCAGGAAGATGGAATGTTAAGCCCTGGATGTATTTTCAGCTGTCAGGGAGCTCTCAGCAAGGCCCCTGCTAATTGCTTGGGTTTTCTTGCCCTTGGCACAGTGTAGCACACTGTGTAAATGGTATCCTTGAGTGCTTCCTACTGACTTGCTAGTCAAGGCAATTTCCTGCTTTCTCCATTTTTAGTGTTTTCTCCTGTCTACTTGCGCTCACAAACTCTCAGTTTAATTTAATTTCCTCAGAGACTGGTTGAGATTATAGGTCTGTGATGAGGATCCAGTGATGCCCAGAAATGCCATGATATATCAGCCTGTATACCCAAACAAGAAATGCAGGTTTCTAAGAGCATTCTTATCTATCACAAAGAAACCAGGTCCGGCATCCTTGAATCCACTCAAATCCCCCTCCTGTTCTTTATTGTCACTCAGCCACTGATGGGCAGCTCTCAAAGGAGAAGGGGGCTTGATGCACTCCTTATAATCCACAACCTCTTAGGCAGTCTCCCTTGTGCTGCTCAAATTCTAGTCCTTGGCCAACTAGAACTGCAGCATAAATTCAGAAAGCTGGGACAAACCCAGGATAGCAAACCCTAAGAAAAACAGGACTATATCCTGCAGAACAAAACCAAAAACATCTAAGACATGGTTGTTGGTGATTTAAGAGCAGGAAATAATGTAATTGTAGCAAAAGGAAAAATAGATGGGGATAAGGGGCATAAAGACAGTAGGGTAAGAAAATTAGAGCAAACAATTGAAATGCAAAGAAACCCAAATGTGTATAGATAACGTGAGTGTAAAGCAAAGCATTTCAGAAAGCACAGCTCAGAACAGCTGCTCTCCTTCCACAGCATCAGTGACACTGCAGCCTCAGGAGCCGGATCTGCCAGCACTGCCCTGCCAGCCACTCCTGCCTGATGTCAGACAAACACAACAGGCAGCAAGAACAGCATCAACTGTGGAAAGAAATTAACGAAATTCCACTTAAAAGTATCTAAAAAATGTGAATATCTGCACACAGCTGAAATGAGGTCCCAGGCCCTGCTGAACGCCTGAGCACAGAGCGCCCTCTCATGTGCTTCACTCACTTCTCCACACATCACTCCAATCCTCCACAATTCCACAACTTCAGAATGAGTCACCACTATGGTCACAGCAGCAAAGGAATTAATCTCCAAGATGAGAAAACTCAATCCTTGTATGCTGACTAAAAACAAGGACTATATATCTCATTCTTAAGAATAATAAAATTGAAGGAACAAACCACTGAAGAACTAAAACCTGAGCAGAAAAATCATCTGGCTGTTAACTCCTCAAGGTTTGGGTAGGTGAGAAAAAAAGGAAACAACACATACTGAGGTTTTAGTCTGAAACTATGGGGTACAAAACCCAGTATTGTGTAAATAAATGAAAGCACTCCAAATGTCTTAAAATGCTATCCAGTAGTAATGTGCCTGAAGCTTAACAAGCAGGTAACAAGATACTTTTTCTTAAATATCACGTTTGCAGATCAATCTTCACTCCTGCATTTCAGAATTACTTCTGCATTTGTGCTTTGGATATTCAGATATATGAGGAATAAAAACCACTATACCATTCCTGCACAATAATATAACTAGTTCCAGTGGCAAGAGAACTGTGGGGTAAAAAACTAGCACCTTCCAGGAGAGAAATTTACATTACAGCATTTAGACTAAGTAGAATAACTGCAGTTAATTCCATAAAAGAAAATATTAAGTTGCTTTATTCCATATACAAAAGGGTCCCAGAAAACAAAGGAAGGAATAATGAAACCCTACAGTAAGTGCTTGGAAAATTTGTGTTGATTTGTTGCATGCTGAGATTCAAGTACCTCTGTAAGCTTTTCCAAGTCTAAGGCAATAAGCCGATTTCGTAGAAAAGAGCCATTTTTCTTGTGTACTTGTCTAAGACAGACAACCATTACATGTGAAAATACCTTTTTTTTTTTTTTTTAGAATGACATAACTATAGTGTCATCTGTGTCCACTGTGTCCCTGTCCTCCACTCTCATGTTGCACTGCTACTCCTCTGTAATTTTAAGAATTTAAGGAAAAGAGAACCTACACAACTTATCTGCACAGCAGTTTTCCCCCAGTAATGCCCATAACCATCTCTTCTGGTGCAGAGAATACTTCTCCAGTGAACTTGACTGTTGGGAAAAACATTAACTCCGTAAAATGCTACATGATGCTCATTATTTAAATATCTAATTGGGGGAAAAAAAAATCACAGGGGAGGGAGCAGAAAACTTTTTGGTGAGGGAGGTCAAGCACAGGAACATGTTGCCCAGAGAGGTTGTGGAGTCTCCACCCTTGGAGATATTCAAAACCTGACCAGACAAAGTCATGGACAACCTGCTCCAGCTGACTCTGCATTCATCTCCAAGGGTCCCAGCCAACTTCAGCTATGCTGTGGTTTTGCAACACAAAAAAACAGAAAGAAATGCACAAATCTCACGATAATGTAACACAAGTTCTAGCAAAGTGAAAAAAGTCTGTTAAATGGTTTTATGTCTGAAAAACTGGAATGCAACTTTCTGCAAATTAAAGACAGACTGTAAGCTGAAGGACAGGACTGGAAAGTTCCTTGCTCATCAAATTAAAAACAAGAGGTCTATTCATGAAAAAAGTTATGTGGTCAAGTCACATTCTTTCCTCAAAAGTTTTACATGTGACCATGGGTGGGCACTCTGCTTGCCATTCACTGAGAAACTCTGAGGTGGTTAGGGATTGCTACAGCATGTGAAGGTTTGTTTATAAAGATGGTCAAGCAGTCAGGAGAAGTGCAAGTGGACATGCAAGTGTCCTTTCTTCTTGTGATAGTCCTGGTCACAGGACTGACAGCTGGAGGCACTTAACAAAATACCAGTGCAAGCTGTTCTGCCAAATTCCCCTACAGTGAGATGACAACACCTAAACCCTCTTGCACTGCAAACACCCAAAGGCTTCACAGCTCACAGTTCCCCCTTCTTTTCAGTTCTTTCATATTTTTTCTCCACTAGAGATGCTAAGCCACATTTTCAAATTGAGACAATAATTTTAAATTAGGAGAGACAAAGACCATAAGAGAAAGTCATGCCTGATGAAAAGTGCTGTAATTCTTCCTAGCTACTTTTGAATTACATGTACAGGGCATTCCTTTTGCATGAAACACATTCTCCAGACTATTCAGCTTTTCTCTAAAAGGTGTTTCAGCTCTAAAAAAGATTGATACAAAAAGGTGGTCCTGTTTCAAGAAATAACATTTTTCCCTGCCTAGTGGCTCGAACAGTTGCAATAATCAGAGATCATTACTGAACCCCAATGTTCAAATCTGTTTGCCAGCTTGGCCCCCTCTCATTCAGCAACCCACTGTGCTTTTCAGGGAATGCTGCTCCTCAAGCACCAGTCCCTGGGGCTTCAAACAGCACAGTGTCACTGAATGGTACAGTCAGCATCCTTCTACTCACACAGGACAAAGAAATCAAATAAAATCAAGGTACCCCTCAGAGTGCTGAAAACATCAATCTTTGTGATTCTTGCTTCCATTTGTCTTAGGCTGTGAATGTTCCTATTAGCCAAATGTATTCAAGTTTGACAAAGTCATTTCATCTCCTGTTAATGAACAACTTTTCTGTCGAAAGATTAAGAGAATAAATCAATGCCAAAACGCAGTTAATTGTTCAGTAGCAGTAGGCTGTTTGTACCTTTTGTTAGCTGTCATAGCACTGAGCCAGCACTCAACGGGTAGTGAAATCTACATTTTAGCACAGAATTAGGTCCAAATTTAAACTATTTAAGCCACAGCATTTTTTTCCTATAATGTAAGGACTTAAAAATATCTCAAAATCAGCAAGAACTAGGGAGAGAGTGTTCAGGTATCAGAGTCACATAATAGATATCCCTCCATTTTCATGTACCATGCCTAAGGCTGCACAGCTGTGAAGTGAAATAGAATAAAAATTTTCTACAGCACGATCAACAGCAAAACAAAGAAAACTGTTCAGTGGGAAATCAAAGCACAAAATGAGCCTGATCTGATTTGCCTCTTGGATATTTTAGTTTAATTCCTGAAATATTCTGTTATCCTTGCATTTCTCAGTGCTATGTACACAAAATGTTTTTCAAATAGCAGAACTCACAAGCCAGCCCTCTCAGACAAAGCCTATGAAGAGGTTTATGTGCTGTTGTTATAAACATGTTTCAGGCACACACAAGAAGTTCTTGTGGTCTGTAGGAGATCTGATGTTTCTCTCTGCAATCACTTTCTCATTGTTCATGTCTTGAGCTGTATAGATAAGCATATGCATTTGCATAAACACACCTGCTCATTACCCAACATTAATTAATTCTTTAAAGAAAGATTTTGGCGTGGGGATGTTAAGAGCATTACTTTCAGCCACAGATTGTGTTGAACTGATGTTAACAAGCATTAAGTGGAGTAGGAGCAAAAAAGTAAGAATTAACAAACTACCTAAGAAATGTAGTCTGTACCCAAAGGAGGAAAAGAAATAGAGAAACTTATATTTAGTAGTTCAAAACTCAAAAAACCTGCATTCAAATTAATTTTTCAATTTCCTAAGTGAAAGGAACTCAGGTTCTGTATTTAAAACTCAGGCCTTTCAAACCAAATACCAGTTGTCCCTACTAAGCTCCCTCTTCTGGCTAATTAATAAACTTGCTTAGAGTTTGTATGCAGAAATTTCTTCCCAGTTCTGTTCTATTAAAAAAAAAAAAAAAATTTAAAAATTGGTAAATAAAGGTTGATGTTGAAATAGACAAGTTTTCAACTTCAGACAGAGCCCTCCTTTTGTCTCTGACAAGTTCCACAAACACACACAAGGAAATAAACACCCCTGTACTGTGTAGGGACACTCTGCAAACTGACACTCCACCACCTGCACCTCCTCTCAGCTTCTGAACATCACTGCCTATTTTCTGGTATCAGATATTCTCGAAATGCCTGTGTTCAAAACGTGCCACACTAGTTAATTCGTTCCCCAAAGTACACCCTTCCTTGTTCTAGGATTAAATATGTAATAAAAATACAAATACACCTTTTAGAAATTGTAAATGTTGAACATGAGGAAAACAGAATCACAGAATAAACTAGGTTGGAAAAGACCTTGGAGATCATCGAGTCCAACCTGTGACCTAACATCACCTTACAGCCAAACCATGGCACTGAGTGCCTCATCAAGTCTTTTTAAAAAAACCTCCAGGGACAGTGACTCAACCACCTCCCTGGGAGCCCATTTGGAACCACTCCTCCTGTGAAGATTTTTTTCTAGTATCTAGCCTAAACTAGAAGCAACCAGTCCTCACCAAACTAACACAAATTCAGGAGACAGAACAAAGACAGAGGGGCAGTGAATGGCCTCAATGGCTTAAGCCAGCAGTCACCGTCGTTGTGGAGCTGCCAAATCAGCAGCAGACCCTGGTAAAATTTTTCATTCTCTTCTAAAATCTAGGGTCATTGCAGATGATTTATGGAAATAACAATTCAAGGTGAAAGGGAAGTACTATGTAGAAGGGTGTGAACATCACAGCACCAGTGGAATGAACACACAGAGGAAAAAAAAATGAATTCAGCTGTGGGTTTTCATTATTTCAGTTACTGTAGTAGCACCATTGCTCCTTTCTAAAAGCCAAGCCACACTCCCAGCCAAGCCAATTTTGTGAGACTTCTATCACAACTGTGCCAATGAAGGCAGGCAGCACAGTCAAACTCCAACCTCTACAAATCATTTCTGCTCAACATCTTTTTGACCTTCAATCCAGCTAATGAAAGGCTTTGAAGGGAAATTAATTTCATGTTTATATTTACTACTGTACCTTCAGCCCAAGTGAAATCAAAAATCTGTTTCTACATACAAAATCTTAAAAGAACCACAACAATAAAAGATTGCAAAGCCACAGCCTCTGAAGCAAAACACTGAGGGATGATCTGAAAAAAAAAAAAACAAAACTAAAACAACACCACCAAATCTTTAAAAGTTAAGAAACCAGAGACAAGGTTCCAAATGGGATTATGAGGGTTTGAGTGAAAAGAGGGAAGTGTGTGATGCTCTGACAAACTGACGACACCACTGTGAAAAGATAAAAGGGAAGATACAAGCAGTGACTGTGGCTGAGCTTTACTCAGGACAGGATGCCTGCAAAAGTTATGTTGATTCTGCCACTGCCAACTGATAGTAACTTCTGAAGTACATAAACATTTTGTATCACAGAGAAAGATATCCATTACACACTGAAGGATTAAAACAAGAACAGATGCTATGTCATCACAGCAACTTCATTTAAATCTTCCAGTACTTTTTCCATCAATGAGGCTCAAAATTTTCAGTAGAAGTGGCTCCTTACTTTTTGTAAAACAAGAAGAAACAAAGAAATAGAGTTTGCTTAAGGTCAGGTGGACATTTAATAGCAGAACTAGAATTGAAACAGAGTTACTTCATGTTTTTAAACTCACTGATATGGTCTACCTGGGAAAAAAAAGTCTCATTTTTTTATTATTAAGAATGTTTTGGGGTTTTTTAAATATTTCACCTTAGTACTGCATCAATACGTAAGTCTATTATGTCTGTATTTAACTGACTGTTAGCAATGCCTTCATTTAACACAGATAGCCTTTTTAAGCTCATAAATCTTTTCCATCTTATCTTCTATTTTGATCCACAGGTCTTTTCCACCGAACATTTTAAAGGTAGTTATATTTCTGTGACTGGCATTTTGAAACTATTCTTTTATGATACCTTTCCATAACTTTTCATCTAAGTCAGAAGTGTATTAAATCACTACCAGATTTCTTAGAACCAGGATACAAAACTGAGCACAAGCACCCTGGCTTTTACAGTCCTTAGCCACCTGCAGCCAACCAACCTGGACAGCTAGAGCTTAATAACAGTAATGATATTTTCTACTTTTAAACAGAGTCCTTCACACAAAATCTTTTATGACATGCAGTAATATAAACAAGATAATGACCAAAGAAAAACTCACAAAAAAAAAAAAAAAAAACCCCACTCAACAACACAACTTAGAAGTTATAAATCATCTCCCTGACAAAGCAGGAGTTTTTTCTAATGTGGACTCATTCAACTCTTAGGGAAGCATATGAAAGAGCTTTTCCAGAGGTTAATAAACAACTGCAAATGAAAATACAAGAATTAAGAGTGATCTACTTTGAAATAGAAGAAAACTTAACTTCAATAGTTTGGAGCCCAGCTGGTGCAGAGCACCATGCCTGCCACCTGCTCTAATTTCTGAGGGGAGGAACCTGGGTGATGAGCCTGCTCTTAAACTGCACCTTTATGAGCTGAAGTGGCTCATAGGGATGAGTGAGGGATTGACAGGAGAAGTGGAATCTGGAGCAGATGCTGTTAAAATCACGTAGCATGCAAAGGCTGGCCCTGGACTAGCCAAGGCCAGGCAGCTACTGGAGCAATCAGTGGCAGCTGGTGGGAAGCAAGCCCAGGGGGAAGTGGCAACCAACATCATTCACTCTTTACAAATGTTTCCTTACATAATCAGGTCTTACTGAGAATGCCAAGATACAGATTTCTTCAAATGTTTATCCAAAACAACACACAAACACTCTTTGAATAGTATTTTGAAAGGCCTTATCATTCTAATGTATTAATAAGAATCTCTATGCTACCTCTCAAAGTTTTGGAACCACATGTTCCTGGATGCTGATGAATACTGACTACATTAAACATTAAAACAGATGTCTGGTCTTCACAACCCAGGAACCATGCTGTGTTAAAACAGTAAAATAGTAGCATACTCCCATTGGGGAGCAGTATGCTTACACAGAAAACTGTTTAATACCCAACAGGTAATTCAAGTCAAACAACTTTTAAACAGAAAATATATTATTATCTGGAGCTTTTAGCAAAACCAGACTTTAGAACAGAAATACATGCACTCTTTTACACTGGGTGCTACATATGTGACCAACAACCCCACAGGAGTTCCTCCTTCCCCAGAGGAACAATAATACACAGAAGACAAATACACTTCCTTACCTTTGGCCATTTGGGATTCAGGAGTCGTGCCTTGATGGCATCATCCAAGGCCTTGTCATACTGCTGGATTTTCATGTAGGCTGCAGAACGGTTGCTGTAGAGAATGCAGTTCTGGGGGTCGACCCCCAGCGCCTCGTTGTAGAGCACGATCGCGGTGTGGAAGTCGCCGTCATGGCAAGCCTGGTTGCTCTGCCGAACCTTCTCCACAAATTCAGCTTTGCTCAACATGGGACTGTCAGGACTTTTTCTTCTGAAGGATTTGGATCCACAGAAGGAAATCTGGGACGGAAAAGGGAGAAATTATATGTTAGTGTTAAGAAATGATACTCAAAAAGAAAAGAAAAAAAGATATTAAACTATTAGAAACTGTTCAGCAAAAATTAAAGCCAACAGGATCACTGCAGAACAAATTATGAATTCAGAACCAGGTTCTTAAAAAAGTAAATTGTTTATCTATTGAATCTCTCTTTGAGGGTACAGGAGTACCAGAAAGAATCTTGCAAAACATATCATTCCCTATGAATTATGTCTTCTAGACACAAGAGCAGCTGTAGTCTGTTTATATATGCTGCACTCCACACACTCAGAAGTGCTCTTTTCCTCAGCCAAGCTATTTGATTCTACAGCACTAAGCAGAGCTGCCAGGTAGAGAACAGGTGGCAGCTGTGAATATGAAGATGATGCTGGTACATCTGAAGTTTGATATGCAGATCACAGGCATACAAAGACAATAGGAAACCGTGCAGAATCTCTTCAAACCAAAGTACTTGCACTGCAACCTCTATTCACAAACCTCTATATCCAATGACAGGCAGCTGCAAATTGTTCATATTTGGGAAGGGAAAGAGGAGTTTTTAGAACCACATACACTCACAGAAGTAAGTGGGAAATAAAATTTATTTTAACAACAGAACAGTCATCCTTGGCAGAGCCTTCCCACACTGACAACTCAAGGTAATGCAAAATAACAAAGAAAAAAGATTTAAGCCTTCTAATTATAAGACATTATTTTAAGTGAGCTGTAGAAAATCCTAGTTCCATTGATTGTGGTACAATTTTTTCTCCTTACTTCACTTTCTACATTGCACATTTTCCTCAACCACCCCTTTGCAGTCAGAAACTGTTTCTGTCATGCAAAACCTACTCTCTCCCAAGGGCACTCAAGAACTCAACAAGAACATCTTAGTCCAACTCTCATCACAAGGCTGCTGGGAGCTGTGCAGTAACAGTATTTGGCAACAGGCAATACAATACATATGGTAACATACAAAGTACTTGAAAATATTCATTAAAGGTTTAGACTACTATAATTAAGATTGGTGTCATCTAGTTTTAGTCCTGCAGATTGAAAAAGTTTAAGAATATCACATATTGTTACCACAACACAACAACCACAGCGCTTAAATACATTACCAGAGCCAGCTGGGGAATATTTTTTAAAGGTGGAAAGGGAAGCAAGCTGCAAACTGACATCCTGTCACAAGGATCAATTGGTCTATAGACTTTTCTTTTTTTTCTTTTCTTCCTTAAGTCAAATAACAACAATAGAAAAGCATCAAGTTAGAAACTACTGATTTCTTCTTATTATATCCATTCTTTTCTGACAGTGTTTGTCCAAACTTTTTCTAAACTTCTCTACTGAAGGAGATTCTATGCTTTACTCAGGCAATCTCCTTACACTGCTTCAAAATTTGCATCATTAGAATATTTTTCCTAATATCCAAATCTCCTTTGTGTCAGTAAATGTATTGTTTCTTGTCCTGTAGTAGACTGAGTAGACTGAACCAAAACCTCTTTTCCTTTCATCTGTGAGGTTATTTTTCTATAGTATTCTTGCTAATGCCAGCGCTGAACACATTGCTTCATTCAAGCAGTGCAATAACTCACACATCTGTGAACATCTGACAATAAACTTTATCCCATGGACAGTTTGTTGTGACCTGAGGGCAAGAACTGAATATGAAGATTCAGCAGCTTTACATGGGCACGTGTCCAAACACAAAGATGAGGAAACCCTGAGAAAGGTAATTAGTCACCAGAAGGCTTGGAGGTACTGCAGGAAAGGGGGCTGGTGAGTACCCAGGTGCCAGAGGCAGCAGTTTCTTCATGTGTCTGTAAAGGTGGCTGCTGCCTCCCTCCCTGAGTATTTCCTGGTCACTGACCTGCATCAGGGACAATGAAAAATACCAAATGTCATGTATTTCCCATGCTTTTATCACATTCAGAGTGAATGACTGCAGCTTCCACAAGCAGTACCACAACTAACCATGAACTTAAGTTATTCAGAAGATAAATATTTCAAGAAATAGATTCCTCACCAGCTGTGGCCGTAACTGCCTCCAGCAGGAGGCCTGGCCTGGCACAGCCAGCCCCACCCTGGAGAGCTCAGGGGCAGCAGTGGCATCTCACCCACCCCTCTCTGCCTGACCAGGGGACTCTGCTGCTCAGCCAGCTGGAGCTGCATGCCCAGGACCACCAAGAGCTACTGAGCCCTCAGCAGTGGGGCCCCAAAGCACCCAGCACAACCTCGAGGAGCACCAGTGAGACAAGTCCAACAACAGCTGTCTTTTTCTGGCAGTTTATTATGCACAAACAAATGCACACACAAAGCTGTTAAAGATCCTTCCAGAATCATACTGTGAGTCTGTAACAACAAGGAGAATCCATGAGGACACATCCTCTCGGTCTAAGTGAAGTGGTTTCTGCCTCTAATATCCTCTGACGCTAAACAATCTCATGAAAAAAATAAAAAGGAAACTATGATGGTAATTTGTGGAATATGTTACTGTTTAATTCCTGCTATGATGAGAACTACGTAAGGCAGTAAAACATCATGAGGTAAAAGAAAAAACCCTGAAACAGTAAATCTGAGTCACTCTGGCACTCAAACCACAAATAAAAAAAGATTATGATTATGGTACCAACTCACAAGAAGTACTCATTAGAAAGCCATCCCCTCTCCAGTCACCACTGCTCCTCTCCTGTTAACACAGTGGAAGGTGATGGTAATGCACATATTTGGGCTGCCTAACATTTTGCTACAGAAGGTGCTTACTAAAGAAGTTTCTTAGTGCAGCAGAACAAATAAGGTTCTAATGAAGTGCAGAAGAGGATCTAGTCAGAAAATCTGAGTTAGAAGCTCATATATTTCTCATCAAGTAGAAGAGGGCACGAGCTTCTCAACACTACTTCTCCAAACCAGCATAAGACAGCAGAAATCAGCTCTTACTGTCATGTCACACAGAAGCTTCCACAATATCTGCTTCAGATCAGAGTCAGCAACAAATTTCCTTCACTGGTGAGAAAGTCACCTCTGGGAGAAGGTGCTCAGGATTCAACCCTGCTGGCCATGCAAGTGGAATGTTAAAACACACACAACCTTCCTTCGTCTTTTTCAAGATGAAATTAACTCCCAACCACCCCCAAAGCAAACAGGAACTTGAATATACAGCAAAACTATATTACAAGAATTTTTGTCTTCACTGATCAAGCTTGTTAAATTTAGTCCTCTCTACAGAACATCCATCAAATAAAAGGAGTGCCCATACACACTGGAAAATGTATCTGAACAGCATATTGCTGTCCAGAAAGCCATAGGGAACAGATTCCCAGTGAGTTCCAGTAAGACAAGTGAGAAGAGATAACAGCAAATCCACATTCTGCTCCAAGAGGACTAAAGAAAACAATGTGGTACAAAAGTAAATGTTTTATCAAAACACCAATGTTACACCTCAGAGCTTGTTGGCTTGTATGCAATTCCTCTTATTTAATTCTACATAATGCAAATAATTTGTTTGATTTGATGGTGTCTTGGGTGGCAAGTTCATAGTTAAGACAACTTTTTAAAAAAAATTCTTTGTAACTTTTCAAAAAAGATACTGTAAATGTGGTATGTATAATTTTTATATTTTTAATTATCTAAATAGCTCAAGATATTTATTAAAGTATTAGGAAGAGGAAAAAAACAAAAAGAGGCAAGCAGAAAAATTGGCATTCGGAATGGATTCTGAAAAAAAGAGTGACAGTAACTTAGGCTAAATATAGGTTTCCAAAATCAGCTTAAATCTGTAACTGAGCTTCCCTTTCTATGAAAACGTCTACACAACTTATATTTTAATCTGTAAAATGGTTTTATGGTTTCTCTCCATATTCTGGGGTATTACTGGTGTTTTTGCAATAGAAATTTGCTTCAACAAGAGCCCAAGAACAAATAAAGCACATGAAGTCTGTCCCTGAAACCTCCCAGCAGCCAGCACTTCAGCCAGGCTGTACCACACTCCTGAAGAGGTATGAAACCCTGCACACCACATGCAATCTTCCCCTGAAGAGAGCAGAATTTCAACAGAAATATTGTGGAAAGAGATGAAAGACCACCAAAACTGGAGGTTTAAGCCACCACAGGATGATACAAACTTATCAACAGGAAAGAAACAGATTTTTTTTCTTAACTGGTGCTTATTAAAAATAAAATTTTCAATAGAAAATGGTTTTACTTGAAGAATTTTTTAAAAATGCAAAGAAGTTGTGAGCTTCTGTGAGTTTGGAGAGGTCTGCACTTGTTACAGCAGTTAGATCCACCCTAATTTAAGGCATGCTACATGTTGCTAAAAATTGTAATAACTATGCAATCCATTGTTAAATTTCAACAGTACTTTTTGGTTCATGCATCATTTTTAAGCTAGTTATTGTTAACAATAATTATACATATATATATATACAAATAAAAATCACAAACTATCAATGAGAAAACAGACCTTTCCCTCTGATCTGTCTGTGAGCCAGAGGGAAACAGAGGCAGCAACAAGGGAGTGATGGATCAGTAATTCAGCAAAAGCCAGGCATGAACAGTAACCTCACTCGAGGAACACCCGTTAGGGCACCACTAAAGGCACATCCACTCATCCATTTAGGAATTTATCCATTTGCCACATCTCCATTTCAAAGAGCCTATAAAGGGCTCCATTAGCACCTGAAGAGCTCTTGTTTCACACCAGAAGAAAGCTCAGGAGAGATATTATCTAAGACTGTGAAAACCTCCAAGAAAAAGGAAAGACACTAGAATTACGAGCAACTCCAGAAGGGGAAGAAGGACAAGAAGGCATAGGCACGCAGCTCTCTGGATTTCAACCCTGCTCACTGGCGACAGCCAGGGGCATCCCCACGGCTGCAGCACCAAGCTACGGGAGCGCAAGCTGCTGACCGGGCTAACAGCGCATCGCTGACCGCCAACCTGCGCCCAGCGCACGGGCAGAGCCACGGGGGTGACATCTGCTGTCACCCCAGACGCGCTGACTGAACCCGGTCTCCAGGTTCCAAGTTCTGCCACTAACAAAGCCCTTGTAACCAAGTTCATAACGACTTTCTGTACCACTGAAGCGGGGTAAGGAGCTCTGCAGTGCTGCCAAGTACACCTGACTCGCTTACCTTCAAACTTTGCAGATTTTAACGAGATTCGAGTTTGTTTACGGGGGCGCCAGAGCGAGCACAATGCCCATGCCGACATCCGAGCTCTCTGCTCGCGAGGGTCCCGCTCCAGCTAGCGGCGGCCGGCGGCGTTCGGGGCACACACCCCCCGCTCCGGGGCCAGGCCCGGGCCCGCCGCCGCTCCGCACGGCGCACGACCCGGCCGGCACTGCGGCGGGACCCCCGCCCGCCCCGCCGGGCAGCGGGGTCACTCGCGGCACCCCAAGGTGCCCAGGGCGAAGGGAGCCGAGCGCTCGGCCTGGCGTTCCCGGAGCCCCGCCAGGAGCTGCCCCACCGCCGCCCGGCCCCTCACCGCGCCTCGGGCCACCGGGCCTGCGCCCCCGCCGAGCCCCCCTCCCGCTCCGTGCCGGGACAGCCGCCAGCCCGCGCCCCGCAGCTTCCCCCCGCCGCCCGTGTACGGCCCGGCCCGGCGGCTGCTTCCCGCCTCCCCGACCGCTCCAGCGCCGCCCGTCCGGCGTGAACCCACCCGGGGAGGCTCCGCGTCCTGCTCCCGCCGAGCCCGGCCCACCGCCACGGCCCCCGCCGGGGGCGGCGGCGCCTGTTGCTCCATCGCGCTCCTCCTCCTCCTTCTCCTGCGGGGGCCGGGGCCGCCGCCGCCCCCGCCAGGCCGATCCCACTCCGGCCCCCGGCGCCACGTTCCGGGCCCGGCTGAGTGGGACCCGCAGTGCCCCGGCCCCGCCCCGGGGCTGGGCTCCGCCCGGACCCCGGGCACCCCCGCCCGACGGCGCCGGGCCCGCGCCGGACGTCCTGCGGCTGCCGCCCGGGCTCCCCCGGCCCGGGGCAGCGGCTCGGCCGCACCTCCGCGGGCTCCGGCAAGAGCAGCGCTCGCCTCTCCGTACCAAGGACGAGCTCCGTCCTCACGGAGGATACGGCTCCAGCGTCGCTCTGTCGCCATACGGGTGGGGAACCGTCGGCCAGAAGCAGCGGCAGCCCGAGCTCGAGAGTAAGCGGGGCCCACATGGCACCGCAGGTGGTGATGCTGGTCACTAATGACACCGCACTGGCCAGGCACAGCGAGCCTCAGCACTTTGGTTAACCCAAGTCTTCCAACTGCTGTGACCCATTCTGCCTCTAGAAATGAACAAAATGGATTACGCTGAAGAGTCTTGTGCTGCGGATAAGTGGTAAAGAAATAATTTCTTATCTATGTGAAAATTGGATGCCACTTCACTGTAGTTAAACTTACTTTTTCATAGAAAAAAACAGAGTCTGAAACTTCAGAAAGCTTTCTGCAATCAAATGATGAACACATGGCCAGCAGCCCAAAAGTTTGCCACTGAATGAGTGAGATCAAATTTAGGACATCATTGGAAAGCAGGTGTTAGTCAGGACCCAGGGAAAGGACCCAAGCAAAGCAGTTACTGATCATCTAACAACTGTGGGATGTAAAAAAGATGGAGGAATAAATTATAGAAGTTTTCCATGTCTATCTAAAAACAAAGTGACAGTGTAAGTAGGAGCTAGGGAATTACCTTCTCATCAGCAATGATGCAGGTCTTTTAAAAGTAACTGGTAACCAAAGCCCAAAGGTATCAGCTTTTGCAGTATACCAGGACACAAATCTGGCCCAAACACACTGCATCCTGTGATTCTTATATATAGCAAATGGCAGCTGAGTGTTCTATTCTACTTCAAATGAGCTACAGTAAGCACCAGAACTCCTTGAAGATGTGCCAGTGACAGATTTGCACCAAAGGGGACAACCCCAAGGACAGACACACCTTTGTTCCATCAGCCCAGTGTATCTGGAATGGACTGGAACCAGTGGTATTGTTTCCATGCAGATGCCCATGGATGTTTCTCCATTCAATCCATTAAGAAAGGTATCAATGTACAAGAATCAGCATTTTATCATTAACATTGGTTAATATCAGATACATCAAAACACACATGATCTCTGCAATGGGCACATACAGGAAATGTGACTCATGAATATCTTAATTTCTACCTGACATGGGTTTATTCCATAATGCATTAGGTTTTATTCTTTACAAATCAACTTTGAGTAGATACCTTTAACCAGAAGATGCATGTTGGAGAACAGTTACTAAACTGTTCTTGCAATCAGTAATGAAATTAATAATCCTTTAGTAAGAAGCACACAGTTCAAAATCTTCACCTAAGAGGCAAGCAAGTTCTTCTTTCTCAGTTCAGTTCCTACCTCCTCCCTGACAGGAATTTATACATCTTCCTTTCATCTCTTGTTATCATGTTTCCTCTTACTCATCCCTCCTCTGGGAAATAAACATGCTACACACATGTTAAAACACCATGCAGATGGTAATTGTTGGTTTGGAAGCCAATCAGCCCCAGCCCAGTGCACAACGCTGTGATTCTGCCAGTCCAGCATTTACTGTGGAGTTTTACCTGAAGCCCAGAGCACCTCAAGGTCCATCAGAAGTTTTACATCTGAACTGAATAGTCTAAGTGTCCTCAGAAGTCTGTGGGCAGCATTGTGTCAGGTAATGCTGTGTCTCAGGCAAAAGCTCAGCAAGTTTAGTGTTCCTTCTTCATCTGTTAGGACTAAGCATTATTTCCATGCCTAACCTAGAAATTGGAAAAGAAGAAACAGAGAATGTAGGTGGGGATGAAGCTAGCCTAAAAAATTGTTAGTAATTTAGTTCAGGAGTTTTTCTGATACTTTCCTTGAGTCAGACAGCTGGATGGACTAGAACATGACTAATTGTGCAGATTCTCATGCATGCACAGCAGTCACTTCAGTCTTACAAAGTTATTTTTATTTGAAAATTATACATCTTCAACAGTTTATTCCATTATTAAGATTTTTCTTAATAAAAAATTCTGCTCTCCATAAAAAAGCTGTCATTAACAAAGTCATTTTGTCTTCCTTTTCACCTCATTTTCTGATACGAGGTAGAAGGAACGGCACGCTTAGCAGAGCCATTGTCTTCCTCATTTTCATGGGGACGCTTTCTCGTTGTGGTTGGCTGGAAGAAAAACACAGGAGGATGGCTCCAGGAAACCAGGTAAGGCAGAACTTTCTGCTTGCCCCAGAACTACAGGTGTTGGACAGCGTGAGCAAAAACTAACCCATGCTTCTCTCCCAAAATTTATCTAATTATATTTGATGGTTCTCATATAAGATACTGCTCCCAGCTTGAAACAGCTACTGTTCACAACTTTCCTAATTAGCATCTGGTGATGAATGGCACAATGCTGTCCTAACCTCACACCAACATGAGAATTTTTATTTGAATACTAAACATTAGTGACTTGAATCCATATTTTAAAAAATACATTCAAAAGTTTTATTCTAAATATAGGAATAATCCTTTAAAGCCTAGGCAAGTGTTTCTATACATTTAAATTGTTGATAAAGCATGGAAATCCATTGCTGCTGTTCAGGAAACAGAACTAACCAGCAGGCTGCCACATACAGCCCAAGGGTACATTTCTCTAAAGCCTCAAAATTAACTGATTTCCTTATTAAAGATTACTTCAAAATCTACTTTCTCTGTGTATCAAATTTTCCTCTTCAAATATCCACTGTACATACCATTTTTGATGTTTCTGGTGGGCTCATATTGGTACGTGTCTGAGCAAGTAGCTGTTCAAATGTAGTTTTCATATCCTCATCCTGCAAAAAAACCCCAGCATCTAAGTAGTATATAGACTATTTAAGGGAAAAGCAAAGATTGAGAAACTCAGAGAAGTGAATGGGACATTCAGTGCTAGAGACAATTAGAAATAAAGATCATTGAGGTCCTAAGGATTTCAGCTGTTTTAAATGAGGATTTTTTAGGTGAAGGCAGTGGAGAGGGTCTTTTTCCTAAGCAATGAAGTATTGCAGTATCTCCTTTTTTTATTTAACTATTCTTAAGTGCTACAAAAAGGCTTTGACCTGAATATCCATTTAATTTTATATAGAATTTTGACTTGTTTTTCTTTTCCAGTGTCACCTGATTTGATTGTGGCTACATTTGAATTGATGGATAAGGTAAGAAATATTTTTCCATTGATGTAACAAAGACCTGTGGTTTTTCTTCTGCATGCAACCAAACTACCATTCAAAAGACTTCAGAGGCAGAAACAGCAATAATTGTTTATATGCCTTTAAAAATGTTTTATTAAGTAAATACAGGTAAGAAGACATTTCCACTGAGCAATACTTAGGTTTACACAGCTCAACAAGTTTTAAAGTTCTAGATTTAAACAAAGAATGGAGTAAACAACTTGTTTTGAAAACACTAATTTGAAAGCACTACTAGTTTAAATAAATCTGCAGAACATGCTCACTTCTAGTATCTGAAAAATTCCCTAGTACCCCCAAAATCATCAGAGGGCTAACAGGCATCAGCTGGTCACAGAGAGAATGTGGTTTTTCCTGCTGACTTGTAAAGTCGATACTTCCAGACAACACAAGAGGGAGAGAGGAGCCAGTAACTCCTCACTACTCACAGGAACAGGACTGGGGAGCTCTTTTGGTGGAATGATTGTTATGTGTGATATCTAGAACTGAGCATGCTGGATGCTGGCCTTCCAAGCAGGCAGTCTACATCACCTATGAACACCTGACACTCTTAGTAACAGCCCCTGAAGGGAAACAGCTCAAAGAACAGCAGCTGAGTGCTAGATGACATCTGGATTTATGGCTATGATGATTTCTGGAACCTTCTGTCCTGTCTTCAAAATTAAACTTAACAGTAAGAGATGTCCTTACATGGAATATATAATCAAGTTAATAACAACTTGAATATATACTGAAATATCTTAAATTCTTAGGTCATCTAAATCAGTCATCTATTTCCCCTTCCCCTTATGCATACTAGCATTTTTTTAAAATCAATGTTGCATGGTTTTTGAGTAACTTTTTCTGCTCAGATTTGTAATTCAAATGTAAGACTCTATATCTGATTAACTCACTGTAGATGTTACATGCAAAACTACAGTAAAGTAAAACCCATGAATGCCAGGAAATGTTTCCTGATGCCCAGGAGCATAATTAAGAAAAGTTAATCACTTCAAAGAGTAATCCACACATGTTTTTTGTCTCAGAGCACTGAGGGATACTCCCTTGCTTCTCTCCCCTGTTTCTTATGCTCTTTACCAAAGCATCTGAAATTCTCCTGTTCCCAGTGGGGGAAAAGGAAGAGCCTTGTGCTTGGTGTGAATAAACAGAACCTGTTGCATGGCTCAGATGTAGGCTGGGTGACTTTTTCAGACTCCTCAAGCAAAAATATTCAAGAAAGCTCATAGGTTCAGTGGGCACCTCTGCCAAAATTAAGAAAAGACCACCTAAAGACTGTTCCTCTCAAACCTAATTAGACTGTAACAGGAGGCAGGGAAACCATCACTTCCTACTCAGAGGGTTCCCAAACCAGGGACACTTATTCCTGCACAGCAGAGGAAAAACAAACTAGTATTGGATGCTTGCCAGAAGCAAACTGCACTGCCTGCCCAAACAAACATCTGAGGAAATGGGGCTCTGTTACAATGCTCAGGAGAGGTCCATCCTACCAGAACCACAGTCAGACCTGGCCTCTAAAAAACACATCTTGATCTCACATGTGAAAGAGTTCTGGGAAGAGGTGTCTCACAAAGGACACAGAAGCTGCTTATTGTATTAAAAGAAGGCATTCAGGAGACTACTCCTTGCTGCTTTTGCAGTCTTTCTACAGGGACTAAATATTTGAAAACGCAAGACATGAACAAGTTATCCTTCAAACTACTCAGCTTTCACTTAAAACTCAATTCCTACCTGAAGCCAAGGATGCTCTAAGGCCTCCTCTGTGGTAAGACGTTTGCTTGGATCCACTACTAACAGCTTCTTCACAAGATCCAGAGCTAAGATAATAAAATGAGCTGGTTGGCATGTGATCAATACATTTATTAGCTGAAATATGCCTACACCAAAACTACGTGTGACAATGTGCCTTACACCCCTTCAGAGCAATGCACAAAAGTGCAGGCTGGGCAGATCACTTTTCTTTTTGCTATGCATGGGAAGGGCTGCAGACTGCAAGCATCTTTCCTTCACATGCACACGACTCAACACTTCTCAGTATACCAGAATTACCCACAGATATATTTAGCATATACATGGTTTATGTTCTGAGCATGCCAGGAGGCTCAGCACTTCCCTAAAAGCTTCAGTATTACTGTGGAAAAGCAAAGACAGCTTAATTTATCCTGGTTTACAGTGTCTTGGAAAGCAGATTATCCATCTGGAAAAGTGGGAGAGAAGAGACAGGATATACACATGTATGCTCAACATAAACTTTCATTTTCTTAGGAAGCTGCTTAGTAGACACTGTGAAAAATATGCCATTTTTGTCGTATTTTATTACTCCAAATCTCCCATAAAGGAATTTCAGCAAGATTTACTTTTCATTTGATCAGATTATTCTACATACCAGTAGGACTATGGAAATTATGTTAAGATTGTACAGTCTCATGAATGTCTGACTTATTATTGAATAAGCTGTAAACTATTCAGGAAGGAGTTATATTTGATAAATTTATTAGACAAAGGATGACCACATAATTTATTAGAAACTCCTCTGCACATACAAAGAACTCCAAGAACGTCCAAGGTAAATACTACAATTATTTTGTGCATTTAAAATGTCCTGAGAAACTAAAAGCACACAGACAGTAATTATCATTTTAGTTTGCTATGCAAAAACTCAAGTTTCACAGACTACTTCACTTACAGTGGACCAAACATAATAGATGATTCCTCAAATGTGACTGACACTTTCAGCTCAAAGACTAGCACCATGAAAGGACTCTCTTGGAACGTGTGTTTATTGGAATTCTAACTCGTATTCCTTAAATTCCTGGTATTTTTGGTTCAACACTTGAAGAATCTTTAGGCAAAGTCTGTGGACCAACTTGATGAAGTCAGAAGAAAAAGTGAAAAGAGGAGAAATAGATATATGTGCCCACAAACGTTCTACTTTTGTGGTTAATTACGCTAAATACTACTAAGAAATCTCTTCAATAATAAAATATGTGTTCATTCTAATGCTTTAACTATGATCTTCAAAAAATATTTTTAATATATTCATTTAAAAACGAAACATATTAACACATAATGTGCCATGCAGCTGAAAGGAGGATAAAGGAAAACAAAAACTACAAGAAAAGAGCTAGATATTTTACTACCCACTGTGCTGGAGTCATACCCATGTCTGACACATGCTTCCATTCTTTTGCAATGAAGGTGTATTTTCCGTGAGTGATTTGATCCTTCAGAGAGAGTTGAGTATTTTGCTCATTGAATGGTGGATATCCACACAAGCTGTATAAAAGAAAAGAATTTAAATAGCACGGAATTTGTCATAGCAAATAAAACACTGAAATCACACATTTTAAGGCATCTGCTATCGTAGCGGTTTTATACGTGTAGAGTTTTAAACTGTCACTTCCTCATATAGACACTGAAGTTGCCAAGTCTCAAGCCATGTATGTCAAAGACTGCCCAGTGAAGGTACATCTACACAATATCTTACCATACAAAAAGAATAACTCCTAAACTCCAGCAGTCCACAGCTCGGCTGTATCCAGCAGTCCCAAGTGAATTTAGAACCTCAGGAGCAAGATACATGGGAGTACCACATAATGTTTTCATAAGAGAAGCTTCTCCAAGAATCTTGGATTGTCCAAAATCTGTAATCTTGTATTTAAAAATGGTAACACCACATTACATATGAGGATGGACTGTACACATCATATTGTAGACATACATCAGGAGGTAGCATTAAGTTTCTTCCTTCCAAGCCAGTTCCAGTACATGACTATGAATAGAAGTCACCCCAAACATTAAGTGAGAATGGGAGAGGAGGAAGAGGGAGAAATACGACAAAGGATCACACTTTACAATAGCAAAAAATAAGATTTGGATATAAATGGACAACTACAGAATAAAGGTATTGTAGCCTCTTAGAAGAGTTTATGTGAAAAATAAGCATTTCAGCATGCTTATTGTATACTGAAATGCAAATATAATCAATGCTTTAGAGGAAAATAAAAACAACACAAAAGAAAATCCACAACCCTCATTTCCCCCCCCCCCCCAAAAAAAAAAAAACCAAAACAACAGAAAAATCCCTGTCACCATACAGCCTGGACATTTGTGGGAATGCTGTCTGTAATTCAAGAATTTAGATTTTATCGGGGAAAGAAATTATTGACATTTGAAAATACATATGTAGTGTATGGGTTGAAATATCCATAAAAGTAAAATTACAATTATGAAAAAAAAAGGTGTATGTTTTAAGTTACTTCATGGTTTGTCTGACTAATTCCATAATATCTTTTTGGCTGTGTTTAATGAAATATCAAGAAGAATGTGAAGGAACAATCCCAAATTTTTCCATTAACATGAAATGTTAAAGTTTTCTTACCTTTACAAGACATATCTCTTCAGAAGATGAAAGTAGCACATTTTCTGGCTTTAGATCTCGGTGTATAATTCCATTGTCATGAAGATACTAAATACATACAGATAGGCAATTAAGGAAAAACAGATTATTAACTTGTTTTAAAATGTAAGCTTTCCATTTTTTCTCATGGCAATGGCAGGATAACTGAAATGGCTGTGTAAGAGGAGGGCAAACATTTAAAGCTCTGCCAAAATTAACATGGGACTGTCCCTTAAAAAAACAAAGCAAAATGAAAACAAAACAAAACAACCCACACCAAAACACCATCACAAAGAAACAAAAAACCACCTTAGAAATATTATGCTTCAAATGTCAAATCTCAAGCAAACACAGTGCGCAGACCCAGGTTCTGTGTCACCTTTGTAGGAATTCTGCTTTTCTGTCTCTCTTGTTAAACCAGCTTGTTAAGAACGCTGTGCTGATTGCTTGCATGGGTTTCAGCAATGACAAGTGACAGAAAAACTCATCTTGTTGACATTTTTTTGTTGTAGAATTCATGGTTATATACCTTTACAGCTAGCAGCATCTGATAAAAGTACAACTTGCAGATATCTTCTTTCATCTTGATTGGCCTTGACACTCTGTCATACAATTCTCCTCCTTCCATCCTAAAACAGATGCAGGTTAACAAGCCAGCACATAACTTTCAAAAGATTCATCTCATTAAACAAGACTAAGACCAAAACATTTGGCTACTCTGGCTACAGAGAAAGAATATATTTCTGAAATGAGTGAGCAACATCCTAAACACAGCACGTGCATGGCTGAGTTAAGGTCAGTCTCTTGAGTTTCACTGGGAGTTATTACATGATTTTTGATCAGCCCCCTCTTACGAGCTCAAAAATAAAAATAAATAGCAGCAATCCACAACAGCAGCAGAGCAAACAATGTCCAGGCCCTGAGTGCCTACAAAGCATAGAAGGATGATTTCCCCTGATTATCGTAGCTCCTAATTTTACAAAGGAAAGTGGAGGCCAGCAAAAGGAAAACAAAATTAAAAAAGCAAAACCCTCACAGTTCATTGTGGCTATGAAAAAAACATTTCATTTTATGCATTTACTTTCAAACAGGTTACTTACAGTTCCAAAACAATGTAGTAATCTTCTGCTTCAAAGAAATTTTTAATCTTGATTAAGCAAGGCTAACAGAAAAGGGAACACAAACAGAGACACACAAAATAGAATAATTTGTAAAAATTAATCCTAAAGTTCTTATTTCAGTATTTCAAACCAGGTCACATAAACTAACACTTAACACAAATGACTTGCAAGCACCCCAGACCATACCCTCAACATTTTACCTATTTTACATGCAGAGGAAAAAGGGGATACACATTCAAGAAATTCCCAGTGAAAACTAGTCTTTACATTTAGTTATTTTGCAGCATTTAGAAAAACTTGCATCAAATAAAAAATTCTGCAACAGCGGCTCAGTTAAAACTTTTGTGCTGTTTCTTCTCAAATTTATATCGCAGTTATCCAAAGCTTTAAAATCTCACATCTGCTAGGATATAATACACTTAAAAGAAGAAAAAAGATCCATTCAATAATTCACAAGGGAATTTATATATCTCCTTTAACACATTTCTGAATGGATAAAATTGCTCTTTCATTACTACACTAAGGTCAGTAAACTAAACAAGTACATACAGGAGGGAGCAAAAAATAATAAAAATTAACAGTAACACTCACATGATCTATTTTCTTCAAAATTTCAATTTCTGTATTGATATTTAAAGCTGGGTTCTAGTAAAAGAATCAAATACCATATTGGGTAAGACAGAGCTGTTCTGGAATAAGACATATGAGAAATAAGAGACAGTAACAGAAAAGACATCATTTTATGCCTTTTGCTACTGTAAGTGACCATAACATTTTTTTTTTTTTCCATAAAATGATCAGATACCTTCAGTGAATTAAATAAACACAGTGCTGTCATTATCTGGAGCAAGCTATTGCTCCAGACATGTAATTCATTGCAGGTTAGAAATCCCCAACTAATTTCCAAGTTAAAAAAAAAAATCTTTTTGCTCATATACTTTGTATGTAGTTTGTATGTAAAGTGCTTTTCTCCCTCCAAGATGCTTTCCAGATGGGCCAACCTAAAATTACAAGCTACTCTCTCCTATTTTGCAAGATAACATAAACAGATTCTCTAACCCGTGGCTTAGGCTCAGCTAATGAAATCAGCTCAGCAGGGATTTTTTGCTCTTCTTCCAATCCAAATCAATCATCTTGGAACACACAACCCATACACAACATTCCAGATATACTCCTGTGTGTGTTTGGTAGAATGGCATGTATTAGGAATTATAATTCACAACAGCATCTTGAGCCAGTTGTCTTTGTACTTCTCTAAATTCTGGCTTCTGCCATTAGACCTTCCCAAAAGGCTACATACAATTTTCTTAAAATGTATTACAATGGAGGATTCAACAAAATTAGCTTAGTTGGTACATTTTTGGTCAAGACTGTGCTGCTTATGATGTGTTTATCTGATGCATTTTAGGACATCAACCAAACCGTGCAAGAGTCCACACCACCCCTTGTACACATCTCATTAACAGTCCTCAATGATGAACCTAATGGAATGTGATCAAGAAATAAAAACAAGAATTCTGTACATCATACAAGATGAAAAAGCATTTTTAAATTAAATACTGAAGACATTAAGTAATAAAATCCTCCTTTGAAGATAGCTGAGGAGTCAGAGAAGTTACCAGATATTCCAAGACTGCTGCAAGGTGGCCAAGACAGACAGACAAAAATACTTACTTCATCACTCAGGCCACTTGCCACAAACTTCCGTTTATTGATGATTTTCACTGCAACTTTGTTACAGGTGCTCTTCTCAAATGCCAGTTTGACTTCACCACAGGCACCACTAAAAGAAGAGCACAGCTCTGTCAAAAATCTGTGTAACAAGTGCAGGCAAATGAAAGCATAATTTGGAGCTGGCTGCTTTCTAACTTTCTGAATAAGGCACATGCCTCTTCTGAGGAAGTACTCAGCTGTTAGAAAGTGTACAGCACTTCTCAGAAAACATTCAAGAGCTAGAAAGTGTATTTAACCACAAGTGTTGCCAAGGGCCATTCATCCAAAACTGCAGGAGTAAATATGCAAAGCAGTTACTCTATTTGTACCAGAAGTACTGGCAGATAGGAAGGACAAGCTCTGACTGCATTTCCTTCATGCAAAGGCATTTAGGAGAAGAGAACTTAGGAAAAGTTCTCTTAACACTGGACTGCCCAAGTCTGAGGAACAGATATGACGAAACTTGTATTTTTACTAAATAGCAATTATATTACAGAAAGAAATTCTTCTGTTTTCCACTCGGATTTGTTTCTACTTAATTATTCACCTCCAGATTCTTCACTGACCGACTGTTTCCAAAAGAGAAAAAAATAGCCCCTATTTAAAATAGCTTCTCTCTCCTTTTTTTCTGGATAGTTCTTTTTCTTTTCATCTGAAGGCCTCAATAGTGATATTGTAGGAAGCAGTATTCTGACATAAAGCTCTTCCTTTTCCTTCCAACAACTGAGTAAATTAATATACAAACTTTAAAAACACAAAGAATGTACAGACTTCATTCTCTTCTACAGAAAAAAAAACCCAACCAAAACAAAACCTGGCATTTGCAATTGGTGGTAGGTTGCAAACCAAGTAGAGAAACAAAGCCAAAATTCCTGTTTAAACTGTTGTAAAGAACATATTTATTCACATGTTATCATTCATTTTTTGCTTTTTTCTTCAGCTCAGTTAATACTGGTAATAATTCCAGCACAAGATACTCATTATGATAATGAAGTTAACCCTTTCTACTGAGGGAAGAAGGATGCTTACCTTCCCAAAGTCTTTGACATGATATATTTCTCTCTGAATTCTTTAGGAAACGTCATCTGATCATCCACCGTAAGATCAGAAAATACAAACACTGGGAAGGCAAGTGGAGATCATTTTCCTTTTATTAGGTTTAAAATTTTTATTATAACAAACAGCTATGTTTTGTGAGCTTTTATAATCAACATTATAACTGAGAAGATACTGCCTGCTAGAGGAAAAACTAAATATATGCTATAAATTATAACAGTTACGGGTTAGCAAGGTAATCTTGTTGCTGAAAAATTACATTTTGGGACTAAATTCACAACAGTCTTTAACTAACTAATTACATTTAAAGACAAAAGGAGCAAAAATTTCAATGTCCAGCAAAAATCAAAGAGAAGTAATAATCAAGAAGACAGCATTTTAGTGGAAAATCAAAGACAAAGAAACAAAAACCCAGCCCTGTTTATTTTTAAGAGGATTTTCTATTTATTATGCGGTATCTGGTTAGGTATCAAGGGGGTTTTATGAATAGTCTGTTTCCACTGTTCCCACCATCATATGCACAGCTACTGAAGCCCAAAAGGGTTTCAAAAACGGGAAAAAACCTATAAAAAATTATACTCTAGTAAGGTGCTACCTGATGCATATTTCTTTAAGTTTACTTTTTCAGTTTTTTTTTCTAGGGTTGACATGGATAATCTTTATGTGAGTACTAAAACACCTATTAGTGAGATGTACTCACAAAGCAGCTCAACTCCCAAAAAACATACTCAAATCAATGCAGAAACAACCTCTTGGTCAATACATGAAAAATCTACTTAAATTAAAGCACATTTTACCCTTATTGGTCTGTACAGACAATGCAATTTCAGAGTTGTGTGTCAGTGGAAGCCTCCTCCCTCTTCCAACGAGCTCTCTATTAACAAATGTCCCATTTGCACTGTGGTCTTCAATGTAGGCAACAAAGGAATTTTTTGGACCCATTTCCTCAAAGAGAAAAAAAGAATGGGGAAGATGACAGTAAAGAACAAATGACTTTACAATAAAGACACGATACACCAGAAATTTACTATTGTTGACTCAAGAAATGAGACTGAGTTTATTTCATAAACCATATGAATGGGGCATTGCCAAAAGTCAGGTTAGAGTCAACCCTGAAGATACTTTGATTTCTTTAGGATCTCTGCCCCAAAGTCTCTTTTTGAATTATGCCAAAATAACTCAGAGAGTTACCATTTTTAGCACTTACCCTGAAAATTCGGAAGTGCTTCTTGCTATAGTTTTGGTAGAAGCCAGTCTCAGACAATCCCAGCTTAGAAAAACTGTAATCACAGCTTTTGTCCCTCCCAAACCAGTATTCCTCATTCACACAGTCTGCAGAGGAGGGGAAGGTACAGCAGGGAGAGAAGACAATGTTGCAGGAAGTTAACAACTATGGCACTACAGAATGATTCCAAATGGCAATGAACAGGATAACAGAGACAAAATTCTTCCCATAGAAACAAGTCTGTCTTAACTCATACAAAGCACCACACCTTGTCAAATCCTTTAATAATTTTACCCTCTCATTATTCTTCAGTTGACCGTCAATCATATAGAGACACATAACTAAATAAAATTAATTATATTTTTTTTTTAAATGAAGCATGTAACAAAGAATATGAACATCCCAGAATTTCTGTAAGTCTATGGAAGCTGTGTATCTGAGAACTCAGTGTAAACACTGGGATGCAGTATGGAATAAAACATTATAGCAAAAAGTTCCATACCTAAATTTGCTTGTACCTAACTTGAAAATGAAAAGACACTGCTCTTCAGCAAGCTGCCCAGAACTTTTCTGAGATCCTACAAAGAAACCGAGAGATTTATTACAGTATGCACATACCACAATTGCTGAAACCTTTTCCAAGTGCAAAGAGTCGGCCCCAAGGCTGAGGAACCAGCTCTTCAGATTCCTGGTCCTCAGGGATGGACGGAAGCTCCTGAGTGGGAACAGTGTCCAAGGAACTGAGAGTTCCAGAACTTAAGGAAGACTGACTAGTGCTCTGTGACCCACTGGAAGAGCTGGTACCACTCTGTGGCTGCTGGGCACTCTGAGACTGCTGTGCTTCACTTCCAGTCTCTCGAGACATGTTGGCTTCAAAGAGAATGTTAAAAAAAACCGCAATTACTATAGCAAAGTAAAACTAGCAAACACTCACACACTGCACTATTAATGTCCAAGCCCATTCAGCCTCAAAGAAGTAAAACTTCCAACCAAAGCACACATGTCTGGGTTATACATAAATTCCCAGGAACTGTGCAAACCAGGATGGTTTTCCTTTTAAAAGACAACGTGCAGCGGCCTCTGCTGGTTCTAGAGAAGCAGAACTCTCATTCCCGGATTGCTACCGAGGACTTCAGCGCTCCCACTGGGTCACACAGGCATGGGCTGTGCTCTGACAGCATCCCCGCACGCAGCGAGGAACCACGGCTGGTCCCCCAACACAAAGAGAAAACTGAAAGCAATAAGAACTGTAAAATGACATAGGTTTTCTTGAAAGTGCCCGAGAGATTTATCACACTTGTACACAGAAACTGTACAAAACCCTGCCAGACTCAGACACTCACCACGGCCCTGGCAGCTGCCGGCACCGCCAGCGGCAAGAAACAGCCCGGAAATTCATAGCCTGTGGTGCCTCCTTCTCCACTTCAATGCTGCCCCAGCCCCCCCTACAGCCAGCTTCCTCCAACACAGCAGTGCTCACGAGCCTTCCAACCTCAGCACCAGTATATCGGCTTTTTCGCTCCTTGCCATACAGTTTAATGTATACTTTGATACATTCCATTACGAGCCATAAAGCCACGACAGCTCCCAAGCTCCCTCCCACGTCCCGTTTGTTACAGGTGTTTACAAACACAGGCGAGGCCCGGGGCTCCTCCCGCAGGCAGATCACGGAACCATGTGGGCTGGAAAAGACAGAGGCCATCGAGTCCAAGCGCTTCCCCAGCACTGCCAATGCCACCGGTGCCCCTGTCCCCTGGTCCCGCAGGGCTGGGGGACCCCACCTCTGAGCTCTGCAGCCCATTTCCATACAGGAGCTTTCCCTCGTATCCAACCTGAACCTCCCTCTAAACGCTCAGACGGCGGGGCCGGGCCCCAGCAGCCGCCTCGCACCGTGCGGCCCTGCCCGCCGGAGCACTGCTGCCCCGAACCGACACCGGCCCCGCCGTCCCCACTGAGCACTGCGGCCCCGTGCCCGGCGGCACCGCGCGGCCGTCCCGGAGAAGCCGCGGGGAGCAGCCTGCGGCGGCGCCGGGCCGGCAGAGGAGAGGAGGGCCGGGGGAGCGGAGGAGGGCAGCGGAGGGAGCGGGGAAGGGCCGGAGCGGGACCCGAACTCACGGCTCAGGGGCTCGCGGGGCTCGCGCCGTCCGCCCGGGGCCGCCGTGCGCGCTGTGCGCGCGCCCCGAGCGCGGCCAATGAGCGGGCGGCCCGCGCGGGGGCCGCCGGGAGCGGGGCGCGATGCGGGCGGCGCTGCGGGCGCGGCTCGGGTGGGCGCGCCGGGCGCTCCGCGGGGCCGCGCCGGGCCGCGCCCCGGGGCCGCCGTGCTGGAGCTGCGGCGCTGCGCTCCCCGGCAGCGATGGGCCGCTCCGCTTCTGCCCCGGCTGCCGGGCTTTGCAGCCGCCGGCGCCGCGGCCTGACCTCTTCCGCCTGATGGACTGGTGAGTGTGGGCGGGGCGGCCGCGAGCCCGGCCGGCCGCGGGTCTCACCCGCCCTGTGTCCTGCAGCGACCGCTCCTTCCGCATCGACCCGGGGCAGCTGCAGCGGCGGTTCCGGAGCCTGCAGCGCGCCGTGCACCCCGACCGCTTCGGGCAGAGGCCGCCGGTGAGCCCCGGGCCGGGCGGGGGAGCCGGGCCGGGAGGGGCCCGCGGGGCTCGGTGACCGCCGGAGGAACTCGCCCTTAGCCTTCGGCTGCGTGGCGGGGTCGCAGTGTCGAGTCCCCACCTCTCTCCCGCTCGGGGAGCGAGGGGATTCGCCTGTGTTTGTCTTTCGGTGCTCAGAAGAGACTCTGCCGTGGATTTGCGGTGGAGGCGGACGATGAGGGGCCGCTGCGGTTCGTCAGGCGTTAGCTGAGTGCAGTTCCCGGGTCCACAGAGCCTTCTCCGTTTCTCACACGGACTGGTGTGGGGACGCTGGTGTTCCGCATGTAACAAAGTGTATTTTGCCACTTGTTATTAGCTTCCAATTATTTGCCATCCGTTTGCAGAAAGAGCAGTACTACTCTGAGCAACACTCTTCCCTGATCAACAAGGCCTACCAGACCCTGCTGAACCCTCTGAGCCGGGGCCTCTATCTGGTAAGGTCTCCGTTAGGTATTGCAGTGTTCCTGTAACTACCCTGGGGGCTGGTAGGGATGGCGCCCTCGATTCAGTCCTTGATGTGCTAATTTGCATTGCTCTGAAGAGGATCACCAGAGATTGATGGGAGACCAGAACTAAGTTTGTCCAATATTTAATCAGCGTATCATCTCATTTGCTACTCATCTTACAGTAATTTGTCTTTCACATCACACGTGGTGTTTGGCCATGGCTGTTCATTCAGAATTTCAGTCTGGCCCATGGCAGCCTTTTTTTATGTTTTTTTGGCTGTGGGTAACTGCTGATTTTTATGGTCAGCCTATGTTTGGAGTTAATTTTCAGACTGACTCTATGCTCTGTAGATTTATTGAATATGAATCTGAGTATGCCCCACTAAGAGACTTAATTTTAAAGAAAATAATTTCCATTAAAATGGATGTGGGAATATTTATTTTCAAATTCCCATTTCCTCTGCCAGCTGGAGCTGAGTGGAGTGGAGCCAGCACAAGAGACAGACTGTGATGCAGACTCAGCGTTCCTTATGGAAATCATGGAAATTAATGAGAAATTAGCAGAGCCCAAAAACAAGGATAACCTTGGAGAAATTGAAACTTTAATTAAAGGTAGGTTATGACTTGAGGAGTTTGTACAGAACTAATATACTGAATCTTGTGTAATACAAGAGTCTGAAAGCTTTAAACTGTTTTGGTATATTTCTTGTAATGTCTTCAATTTGTGTTAGTCTGGAATTGACTCACTGCAAGAGCTTCTGCCTTGTTCCCCCCTTTTCCAGTGTTGTCTTTACCTATTTATGCACCTAAACATCACATCCTGTCTTGAGAACATTTGTATAACAGGACTATTCTGATGTCAAAATAAATATATATAAACAATAAAAAGGAATTTACTCAACCTACATCAGGTTAATCAATTGTTCCAAAGGAAAAACCTATCAGAATGAAGTTGAATAAAATGCTTGTCTAACCACACTAAATAATGTTATTTATAAAGGCATTGTAGTTCTTTCACCTTCTTCATCTGGCAGCCATTATATTAGGTGGTTATTCTTGTTACACAAGCAACTTTCTTTTTATATTGTTGGTGATACCAAAAACATTTGGTTTACTGACATATTTCTTTGCCATAAGAGCTATGTGCTAAAAGCAACTACAATAGCTAGAATAAAAACTGAGTAACACAGGAGGAAATTAACTGGAGCGGGGCAAACTGATACACCAAAAATAACTTAGATTTCTGGGAAATTAGTGACCATTGATGTGCATTGGAATTGCTGTCAGTATACCTGTTTAAATAAAGAAATACATGTTTGAAACGATATTTAAAACAACATTGACTGCAGTATAATGAAAAATTCACTTGGCTGCCAAAGGCTGAAACTAGTAATGAACTTTCTCACCACAAGTAGTCAGAATACAGTGGTATCAAATACCCTAAGTATAAAAAAAAGTAAATGAAATAATTTGTTTTGCAGTTAAACAAGAAGAACTGACCAGAGAGGTGACTGCAGCTTTTGAAAGAGGTACCTGATTTTATGAAGTTTTTAGCTGCCATACATACCTGTCAAATGTTTAAAGCTCCACAGTCTCTTACTGCCAAATATTTCCTGAGCTATGGAATAGAAATACTGCATTAACAAGGGTTCTTTGTTAGGTATTTAGAATAAGTACTTCTAAACTGACATTCCTGCTGATTTGGGAAATTCAGGAGCTCACATTAAAAGCAAAGTCCAGTACAAAAGTTCCATTCATCTTGCATCTAAATAATTATTTTGAGTGGGAATGTAGATGCTAAGAAATTGTTTGTGTGTCTCCCAGCATACTGGGAAGGACAGACTTCATCCTAGACATATTCTGAGGTTTCACACTTGAATCTGGGAGATGTTCTGCAGTCCTGGAGCTGCAGTAGAGCAGTGAGTGCTGGTCTTTGCAGTGAAAGCCACAGCAGCTGTGTGGCAAGTAAAGGCCTGTTCAGCATAAGGTTTTGGGAACTTCCTGTGCAATAATCAACCTAACTTTATTCTACAGCCAATGGATAGGCACAAGCTTGAACCATTCCCGAGTTTCTGAAGCTGGGAAGAAACCTTTGTGGTTCTGTGCCAGGTGCAGAATGCTGCGCTTTTGTCAGGGGTGGGTGTGTGTGACTGCAAACATCACAGTAGTGCTGGCTGGGCCTGCCTGTGAGGAGTTACATTCTGGTACTCTGTGCCATGGGAAGGACTGTGTGGCCTTTGTCTGTAGGTCATAAACCACCCTCCCCTTTAACTGAGGAGAAATTGTTTCAGTATCAGTTTTGGAATTGGCACTGTCCAGACCAGACTCCTCCTCATTTGCATTTTTCAGTTATGTCAGTTGGTCTATTTATACACGTTTTAAATAAAAAAATTTGTCTTGCCAAGTGGGTAGATCAATCCTGCAGCCACTTTACAGGAGTCATTAAAGGGTATTATTCATTCACATTTCTTTTCCAAATTGTCTATTGTTATGTGTTTTGTGGAACATTTGAGTTGAGATGTTCCCAAACCATCCGAGGTTAAAACAATAGGCAGCATGGCATTTATATAATTTTATATCATTTATATAATATTATATAATAGTGTCTGAGTCCCTGCAGGTCACAACTCATGGTACTAAAACAGGTGCTGTCACTGAAATCTTGAGATTCATTTTGGAAATGCAAATTCACCTCTCCCTCTGTAAACCAGTAATGTTTGATTTCATTTCAGATGATCTTCAAGAAGCCAAGAAGCTGCTAGCAAAAATGAAATATTTTGCAAACTTAGAGGATAAACTAAAGGCCAAGAAGATCCCTTCCTGATGTTGCCTTCTTAGCTATTACGAGTTAGTGTTATTTTCAATTAAACAGATGGTTTTGTTACCAAAATCAGACCAAGGGTGTTTGTTTTCTATACTTCCATTAAAAGCTGTAATTCTGAGAGGAGGAAAATAGATATAAAAGAAATCCCATGCTTGCTGCAGCACTTGAGTAACAGATGGCATTAGGAAATGCTTACAGCCAGGAGAAGTTGTACTGGGTAAGGTGGGCTGCTGTCCTGGCAGTGGCAGGTATGGAAACAAATATCAGAGAGGCATACAAACACCAGATGTGAGATTTCTTACTTCCTAACATGTGAAGAATTTATTTTAAGTTGAAAATGAGTCCAGGAAAAAATACTGGAGAGGGGGCAGAAGGCTCATTCTGCATGTCCTACAGGCTCCCTGTAGTTTAAAGACAAAAAGTATTTAATTCCCATCACCTGTCCTCTCTGCTACTTCATGCTTTTTGGTATGTAAATCTCAGTCTGATGGGAACTAACCTCCAAAACTGTAAGTTTTACCCTGTTGCATAACTTGAAATGTTAAGATGCTAGGTTAGGGGGAAAAATGAACCAAATTGAAATCCCAGGCACTCTTTTATAAGGATACAAGTTTTTATTATAAATACCAGTAATTCAGAGAGGTGCTGTACTTTTATTGTACAGTACAGTAGTAGAAATGGATGAGGAATGTCTTTAAGGCTTTCAAAGTTACATAACTGGAAAAACAGAAACTAAATACCCCTATTTCTTCATAAACTGGAATATTTCAAATATCAGTTCTCAGTTCTTGTGTGGGTTTTAACAAGAACTCAGAATGTTACATTCAGCAAAGCATTTGGATACACTCCGTGACCCAAACTGAAGACAGGGCTTAAAAATGCAAGAGTCACTGAATTATCTGCAGAAATCAGAGTCACTGAATTATCTGCCAGAGGGGCTCACTGAGCATCCTCCCTGGCATTTCTGCATCCCTACAGCACCTGTTTCAGCAAGGCAGGTTTTAACAGCATTTCAGCAGTACTAACTTGCCTTTAGCTACACTTCCTCTAAATACACAGGAAGATTTAATAAGCTACTTGATCATGTATCACACTCCTAATTTAGAAAACTAGGTTCATAATTCTCACTGAAGTTCTGTTGCATTTGTGAAATTATGCAGAAATCTTTAAAAATTCATCTTGAAGTTGCCTTCTTTCATAACGCTCCATTTCCTTTTTCCTGGCATTTCTTCCAAAATTAAGCTTGTGAAATTCCTTTTTGATTTCCAGAAAAGATTTGTTTTTTGTCTCGGGAATTACGAGGAAGATGAAAGCAGCAACAACGAAGCACTCCAGTAAGAACACCACAAAACAATACTGCTTCAGTCCATTCTGAAAATAAATGTGATTGCAACATATTTCAAGTGTAATAATAGTAGTTTTGAGAAAATAAGCTTTTTGTTTCCATTTACACTTAACATTGCTGCTCAGATGTTTTTCTAAAAGGAGTCATTCAACCTATTCTTTACCTGTAACTTTTTAGATAAAAGACTGTCAAGTGCTGTGCAATTATTGGGTAGACTTTTATTTTGAAAATAAACCATTTAAACAGCCAAATGTTTAATCTAGAAGTCAACATTTGCTACTTAGCTGTCACATATTTTAAGATTATATAATTTAAGTTTCTCTGAATGTTAATATTTTTCAATGCTGTACATTTAAAAAAAAACAACTGTCTTACTGAGAAGCAGAGCTCAGCCATGAAGAAAGGACAGGCAGATCCAGATACTCAGATGAATGCTGTTCCTGTGGGTTTTGCTGTCAAGAATATGTGCTAAAACTAAAAATACAAAGCTGGAGATGAAAGCCTGTCTTGCCTTTCCTAACAATCTGCTTGCAGAACTCTGTCAGTTCAGCAAGTTCTCAGAGATGTGACTTACTGGCCACAGGTACCACCTCAACGTCACTTTGCCAAAAAAGCACAAGGCACTATTAAAAATGCTTTATCTAAATCTCAGTATCTGATTAAGTTCTTCTGCTTTTGATACCTTCTTTTTCATCTGAAACATGAACATTGCCCTCCAGAGCATTCCTTTACTTTTCATTTATCATGTTACATTGAGATTTGTGATGTGTAAAAAACACTTTTAAGAGGGACTGAATGTAGCTAAGCTCATTTGAGGGGCAGTGTGCATCCTGGTCAAGTGTCAGTAACATCCACAAGTATATATAATACAACACAAGCAATGGGATGGGACCTGGGAGCAGATGAAATGGAAATTGTGCTGTGCATACTCACCACTATGAAGGGAAAGAGCATTCCAACTGTGAAGAAACTAACCCAGCTCACAGTCCCTGCGATCATGTAGGCAGCAGGACGTGAGGACTGTACAAATAACTCAGCTGTCAGGGTGTTTGTTATGCCACCTGAGGATGGTTCAGAAACAAGAGTTGTGCTAAATGTCCATTTGAGGTACTTCCAATGCCACAAAAGATTGACTTGATTTTGAATATGTCATTAGCTGATCTATTATAATTCCTAACAGCACAATTCTGAGGCTACTGCCCTTGCAGGAAGTTTCCCACTAAAACACAGCCCCATTTCAGCAGCACTGATCAGGGAGCAGTGACAAGTGTAGAACTCCTCTGCCCTGAAGGGCAGAACTATGCCCTCCCTCACACATAGCTGCCCCAGAATCATGCATGGAAGGCTCAGCTGTGGGCTGCAGGATGGCCTCACTTGGGTTCCTCAGCCAGAGCAGCTGTGCTGCAAAGGCTTCTTGGCTGTGTGACACCCCGGCCCTCCCAGACTTCCCCCAGTCACACACGTTCCTGTGCAATACCTGGGCCCAGCCCAAAGCTCAAGATGAAGGCAAATACACACGTCATGCTCAGGTAAGGCACCCAGGAGTACAGCTCCTGAAACAGAAGACAATGAGGTTTAGTTCAGATTTTGATAATTCAGTTTTAAAGTCTGGCTTAACGGTTATGTTTCCTTCTGTATTTTATTTCAATTAAGACCAGCAATCTTTCACGACTCTTTTACAGCTAATTTATTTAACAGTTCTGCTTCAGAGAAATTAAATAGTGTTAATTCAATGATTTTTACTAAATCATATCAGAATTATGTAAGCATAGTGTGGGCTGGGCTGGAAGGGGCTTTAAAGCTCATCCCATCCCACCCCTGGCCATGGGCAGGGACACCTTCCACTCTCCCAGGCTGCTCCAAGCTCCATCCGACCTGGCCTGGGACACTTCCAGGGATGGGGCAGCCACAGCTTCTCTGGGCACTCTGTGCCAGGGCCTCTCCACCCTCACAGGAAAGAATTTCTTCCTGATACCTAATCTAACCCCACTCTCAGTTTAAACCCATTCCCCCTTATTGTGTCACCATGTGCCCTTTCCACTCCTCAGTCACATGGGGTGACAGGAACAAGTCCTTTGCACCTGGTAAGTCAGAGAGAAGGTCAGAACAGTGCACCAGAGCGTCATGAGGAGATAACCCCCAATGATAAGGCATCTTCTTCCCACATGGTCTATCAGCAAACCCTGTGGACAAGATACAATCTTCTGTTAATACACTGATCTCATTTTTACCAATATTCTTCAAGAAGAATCATTGCTCTTTGTACTGGGAGGTAGAACAAACTGCTCCTTACACAGGAGAGGGCTGTGAGACATTCACAAACTCCAGTGCCGAGTGTCACGTACGGGATTTTTTCTGCCATGATCCCAGCTTGTTCAAAAACATAAGTTGCATAGAAATAAATCTACAACAGAAAAAAAAAAAAAAAACCCAAAACCAAACAATTAGGTTTTTCTGGTATTTAAAACATTGTCTGGAAACATAGTCATGTTCATACTAAACATATAGATCAATGTATTTTATATTGTGAGCTACTAATTCAACATAAGCAGCAATAACAATCTGTTAAATTCATTTCTAAGTAAACATATTGCTATCACAGAAGCCAACAGGATTATTCAACTTACTGAGTATGTTTTATATTCTTGAAACAGACACACTGGAATAAACTGATCCACCTTTATTTACTTTTTCATAGGAAGTGTCAAGTCATTCTTTAGAAAAGTTTGCATACCAGAAACACAGAAATGAGAAAAAAAGTTAAAGAAAAACACCAAAATAATGCAAGGATATTCTTTCCCAGTTATCCCATTTCTCTGAGCTTCTCTATGTGGATCCTTTGTATTAATAAATGGCTGAAAAACAGGTGGGAATGAAATAATTATTTAAGCTGTTTGCTCATATGAACTCTTACAGCATTAATGCCACTGAGCTGTTGGCCCATTGTCATCACGATGACAGTGATGAGCTGCCATCTCACAGCACGGTCACTGAATAACTGCCAGGGCTTCTTGGGTTTCTCCCCATCTAAGGCAAAACATTCCCGCTGGATGTCTTCCATCTCCCTTCGGTACTCTGAGGAACCATGAAATCGTTTCAAAGCTACAAATAGAAAAAAATAATTTAGGTTTACCTATTAACCACAACTTCTGTGAAATCACCTCTTTCCATAAAGAGCTGGCTTTTGCTAGGATATGAAAACTTTGCTTTGTGACTTGCTTGTTCCTTGCTGTTTTTTCAACATTTTTTGGTGTGGTGGATTTGGAGAATTCTGTGGCATTTCTTTGTTTCTTTTTAGAGGAATATCTGTCCTTGAAATATTCATCAGGCAAAATATTTTGTATCTGAACCTCAGACCTTCAAACAGTCTTTTCCTTAAAGGACGCTCTTGCCAGTTTGAGGAGTTTTGCTTAAATTCTAGGCAGATATTGAGTCCTTTGTTATGGCCCTGACTTTAATGTTGCCAGTGGGATGCAGTTAGTGAGCTGGAGCAAAGACAGAAAATCCTTCTCATAAGGCAAATATTATCAGAAGTCATTTGGATCCCAGACTAAAATCTTTACAAATGGTCTTAAAGACTATACGGCATCAGTTTCCTTAAAATCTTCATGATTAAATGTATCTCAAGTGACAATTTGTCTTCTTAAGGCCAACAGTAGGAGTTCTTATGATCCTGATAATGAACTTTCCATGAGAGTAATCAGCTTGGAGCTCCAGTCAATGAACTTATATTTGAAACAGGATAATAAAATTTTGTTCATTATGGGCTCCTGAGTTCCACAATCCCTTCATCCATATAAACTCACTGTAGGAAAAGCATGGGCCAAAAAGCACTAGATGATATAACTGTGCTGTGTGGATAAAGATAAAAGGAGAATCTGGAACCCAATATAATCATTGTACCCTTCCGGAGAACAGAAAGTACAGATGCTGAATATTACCTTTGGCACAGCTCAGCTCATCACCTCTGTCAATAAGAAGATATCTGGGACTTTCAGGAAACCATGGAAGGAATAACAGTTGGGCTAATGCTGGAATACAGCTGCTGGATAGCAACAGAGGCCAATGCTTTTCTCCACCCAATAATTCTCTGTGAGAAATGTGGAAAAAGAAGGCAAAGAAATATAATAATTAGCTCTTGGTTACTATTTAGTGCAGTCTCTGCACTTGGAACTTCTAAGTTCCAGCTGGATGAAGGCCTGAGCAGCTTCCTCTGATCATACAGGGGGGCAAAAGCAGTGCTAGTGCTGTGATACAGAAATGTGAGTCCTTTGCTCTCAAGTCCTTGCCAACATCCACTGTCTCCAGCAAGAAACTGGCAGAAAACATGAACCCAGCCCAAATGTGGCTGCTTTTCTGATGCTGTTCTGGTGACCCATCTAAACTGACACTGCTTCCCTGAGGAGACAGCACTGATGGCTGGCAGTTGTAGGAATAAGGTGACTCAAGCAGGATTTTCTTCTCCCAGGGGGACCTACTGTGAATTCTAATGCTACAATGGCACAAGGAATGTCCTGCAATGAGCTGTAGGAAATTGGAATTCTTTACACAGGAATAACACAAAACAGGAAAAAAAAAAACCTCAAACATTTCTCACCTCAAACCAATTATTTGTCCTGTCAGAATTCCCCCAGTGAGAAAGATGGAAGTCCCCATGGCCAAGCCACCTCTTAAGTGTTTTGGGGCAAACTCCCCAATATAAAGAGGCTGCACACAGAGCCCAATACCTGCAAGTCAATGGAAAAAACATTATCCTATCAATAGAAATTGTTTTGCAAAGAGTTACTAAACCAAAACACATACGAAATGGCCTTAATTAATTTCCTATTCATTTAGCTGCCTTCAGATTCCAAGCTAAACTACAGAATACTTTCATCATAAAACCTAAAGGATCAGAAATAAAAATAATTTATCATTCACCATAGTTTATTGATAGTAGGAATAAGAAATCATTCACCTGAATTTATGCCAATCAAAAACCTTCCAGCAATCAGTAACTCAAACAATCCTGTAGGAAAACTGATCCCCATTAAAATGGAGGCTAGTATTGCTATAATGTTATTCATCAAAAGAGCTCCTTTCCTAAAAAGGAGGAACAAAAATAATAATAATAATAATAATAATAATAATAATAATAATAATAATAATAATAATAATAATAATAATACCACAGAACAAAGAAAAACTTATTAAAACAAACAAACAAAAAAAAAACCACAAAAACAAAAAAAAAAAACCAAACCTGAAAACAACCCACCTCAACCAGACATTATGGAAATCTGTAATAATGGGAGTTTTTAAACAGTTTTCCTTTCTGACAATGTGGGGGGATAAATGGACTTTATACTGAAGAAACATGCTATTCCCTGGAAACCCAGATATCTGATACAACTGCTTATGTTTTTAAAATGTCTAAACATAAGAATTAATGTATAAATATGACAGAAATGCCTGACAAGGTAGGAGTGGAGTTTCTTCATTTAGACAAATGAAGTGCAACAGATGAAGCTGTATATCCTTGCTGGCACAAAGGCTGCAAACGTATCAGGGGAGAACTCATGTTTCCAACACACTGTGTGCATTCCCCTACTCAGATTTCAGTAAATGTAATGCAAAGACTAAGACAGGCTCATCCTTGAAAGTCACATTGGAATGAACTGTAAAAGTCTACTAGAAAACTCAGTTTTAAAGTGAAAAAACATGTGTAGGTACCCAAGATACTCTTTTCTCACAGTCTTTTTCCATTTATTTATTTTCTGTTCCAGTGGGAAGGTAGGAAAAGCAAACATGCTTTCATATACCTGCTGCTGCAACTGACCTGCCCAGGCGTATGGCCATGCTGCCTCCAATCAGGGCTCCACACAGGCCTCCAAGGGAAAAGATAGAAGCAATGACAGACCAAAGAAAAGTCAGCAAATCTGCATTTAGCTCCTTGTGATAACGACTACTCCAGGTCTCGTTTAAGAACTTGTGTATATGCTGCAGTAGAAAAGAGTGATGAATGTGTAGCATTTTATACAGCCCTACACACAGCACTACAAATAACTTGCACCCCAATCCTGAAAATCAATTCTAGGAGTTAATTCTAAGAGATATCATCTGACTGGCAGAATCTTCCTTGACCACAACACTTTGTGTTTCTTACTCCCCACACACCTGAAAGGCTGCTGAGCAGCTCTGCTTTGTGCCCTGCCTCAGGTGCTGCAGCAGAGGAGAAACACAACCCTGACATGCAGTGCCACGAGAGAGCTCTGAGGTCCTTCTGAACAAGGAGGGGAACAGGGTGGATGGTTGGCCCAACTGTTTTTGGGAACATCTCAGAGCACAGAGGCCTTGCAACCTAAAAAATTTTACTGTAGGAAACTCATTCTGACACTTGATCGAAATCTCCCTGCCTTAGTGCAATCCAAAAAGTCAGAGTAAAATCCCTTTTTCAACTTTAATAATACTCCACCTTTCTTAGAGTACTAATGGGTCAGAACTTTGAAGCTGTTATTCCACATGCTTGGTTTTCTAAAATTTGCCTTTAGAAACTCTTGAACTGGCACTTATCTGTAATCAGAGGCTCCTGTTTTTTGCCTGCAAACAAAGACTACAGAAGAACGAATTTCTTGGACTCTCCCTCGGTTCCCAGCATATGACATGTTCTTGCACAAACAGCTTCTTTAAGCTTTGTAAAAAGCATACTGTGTTGAAGCAAATTCAGTCTTCACAGTTTCCCAAACAAAAGCATCAGCTGGTAGCAAAAAACTGATACCTACCACTTTCACAAGAACATTTGCTCAGATCCTTGAGTCATCCACAAAATATGCAGAATCCTGGAGGCTACAGCAAAGAACGCTCAAGTAACAAATGACAATACCTACAAGTACTCAGTCACTACAGATGCAACATTTTAATTCCCTAAGAAGGACTTTTTCAGTGATCTGCCTTGTGATGGACACCTTTAAATAGTAACTATGCTTTCTCCCTGTTATCCAGGGATAGAAAGAATGGGAATGGCTCAAAGCTGTGTCAGGGGAGGTTTAAACTTGACATTTGGAGAAACAGTGGTGATATCCTACAGAAAGGGTGGCCAAACTGAAGAACAGGCTTCCCAGACAAGTGGTCAATGCTCCAAGGGCATTTGGACAATGCTGTTAGTAACATGCTTTAACTTTTGGTCAGCCCTGAAGTGGTCAGGTAGTTGGACTAGATGGTCATTGTAGGTCCCTTCCAACTGAAAATGTTCTGGTCTATTCTATCCTTAGTGTTCTGGGTGATTTTAATAACTGAAAAATATATTACTTATTCAGTTAATCCTTCTAATAATAAAGGTATTTATGTGGCCTATTTGGCACTTTTGTCTGACACAGACTAGCTCTGATGGGAGGTACTCACAAACAAATGCACATGAAACCACATAGGAAATGAACAAGATTCCTTCACATGAGGGAAAGAGTGCTTCAGTTCCCACTGTGATCATGACAAAAGCACATTTGGCCTCATGGCCTCGTTCAGAGAGAAAACAGCCCAGTGAACAAAAGATGAGCTTTTACCTGTGTGGGTGCATTGATAATAGAGACATTATACCCATACTGAAAGGTGCCTCCAATTCCAACAGCACAAACAGCCAGGAACAACGTCCAGCTGGGGAGCTGGGGAACAAAAGAAAATCATGGGCATGAAAAGAGATAGGACCCTGAGCCCACACACATGTAATATCTAAAAGAAAATTATGGTGAAATACATAATGTATTTCATAAGGAGCAGTCAAAGTATTTGTTTAAAAAACAGCCTGAACTCCTGAACACTGCAGCAGGAGAAGCATTTCAGGCTGGCTTTGGCCCTGATCATTAACAGCCTTTAGAAATACCACAATTACAAGTCTCCAGATTAAGTGTAGGCAACAAAACCATTACAGCTGTTATTAGGAACTGAGCAAATGCTTTTTGCATAAGCCACACTGCTCATGGTATCTGTTTTTAATGAAAGAATGCTAGGACTGTTTATGTCTGGTGTTAGAGACACAAAGACTCAGTATAAGAATTAACCAAAGCTCAGTTTCTGTGAGTCACATTTTAACCAAGATGTGAGAAGTAACAATGTTTTATTTCCCTCTGAGCAATACTTTAAGTCCCTAAAATGATTTCTCGTTGTCTGCAAGTTGGCAGGTGCAAAGCCTTAGTACCTCAATCACAATAATTTGTTCACTAGCAATAATATTCGTTTAAAGTTTATTGTCATATTGGCACGTATTTTTTAAATTTTTCAATATCCATGACCAAGTTACAGTCTCAAATAAGTATTCACAAACTAAAATTCATAGAGTCACAGATTCACAGGTTTTAAGGTCAACACAAACTACTACTGTGATACATTCAAATCTCAAGAATCTAACTGGTCATAAACCATACTTTGGATGAGGCCCCATGGACAGATATCTCCAGAGATTTATACAGTGTTTGATATCCTCATGCAGTGCTCTCTAAGTTTACTTTTTACTGAATATGATCATACTAAAAATAACATCCAGTTCAAATGTCTAGCAAATCTTTCCTTTTAAATTAGGTCCTAATTTCATCTCGTATTATGTTATTGATTAATTTCAGCTGGACACAACGTCTCCTATATTAAAGACACTTCAGTGATCAAATATCCCCTTCCTTCATATATAAAGGCTGTACATATTTATTTTAATAAATTTCTACTCCCTGAATTTCTCATTGTAAGGTATGTAGACTAATTCTTCATCATTCTCATTCTTGGTCCAGTTCCCAGAAATGCTGAGTTATTCCAGATACTGTACTGTATTCTCAAAGAGCTGTGTCCTTCCTAAAGATAATTCATCAAAACTTCCTTCCTTCTTCTCTCCCCCGCTGAAATTTGCAAGTTTAAATTGATCTTATTAAAGTAAAATCCAATTAAGATTTCCTTACAGTTTCCAAGAATAAAAAGTGTTTTTCTGAATGTCAAACCAAGCAATGAATTAAGAGTTATAAGTAAGGGCTGCAGTGATTATGGTAGAAAAAAACCAAAATTGATGTGGTAAATACTGGCACTGCACACTCAGACCCTTATATTAACTAAGTACTGTAAATGTATTTTGTGTGTCTTATGGGTATAAGCTGGAATCTAGAAGGGACAGAAAATAAACAAACAAACAACCCAAAATAATGAACATACATCATATAAGTTAGGTTTTATTATGACAGATCTTTTGTTCTTCCTGTCCAAATCAGCTGGGCTCGTGACACTGGTATGCTGTCACAACTGGAGTTTGGAGAGAGCACAGATTAACAGCCTCATGTGTTCTGAACTCCTGACAGTTTATAAGGGCGTTCACTTCATCCCAGAAACATGGCACAAACAACATCCAATTTGTATTCAATGTAAAATATGAGAATCAGAAAGCTGCTTTTATAGCTTCCACTTTCTAACACAGCCAGGTGTCCAAGGAAACCGCAAAACCTGATGAGTCTAATCACTTAATGTATTTCTATTTAAAAGCTAACATGAAATTCCCGCACATTTCACATCTGTACATCACTGCTAAAACTACAAACTCCCTGCAGGATCCACCTTCAGAGGCCAGGATGGTTCTGCTTACCTTGCAGGGCGAGCTAGACCCTCTGAGCAGGGGCTGGTGCTCCATTCTGAGCATGGGCTGAGTTAGAGTTCCTTTGCAAAATTTAATAAACTACGTTACAGGAAAAAAAAAGTGCCAAAGAACTTAAGTTACTAATGTATTAAGACAGAAAAAAGCTTTGCTTTTTGCTGTTGTTTTGGTTGATTTTGGTTTTTTTCTCCCCGCCCATTGGGACTCTCCTCAACGGTTCCGAACTTTTTTGTGACAGGGATGTCCAACTTCGATAAAGCCTCAGAGCAGCCTCAGGGAGCTTTCCCACCTCTTACACTGTGTACACGCACTGTCCTTCTCTGTTCTCCGCGCAGAACCCGCACCCGCAGCCTCCCGCAGCTAAATCAAGGACGGGCGGTTACCGTGTGCCTGGGCGCCATCCCTCCCTCCTGCCGCCCGCAGCTCAGCTCAGCTCAGCTCGGCTCGGCTCGCCTCGGCTCGGCTCTGTTCGCTACCTCCCCGAGCCCGCCTGAGCTCCTCAGCTGACCGGGATTTGGCTGCCGGACCGTGCCCGCCCCGCTGAGGGGATTAGGCCGGGCCACGGACAGGGGAGGGGCTGTCCCGGCCCTCCTCGGGGACCCCGCGGCGCCCCCGCGGGGACCCCGCTCCCAGAGCGCGTCTCCCACAGCACCCAGGACTACAACTCCCACAGGTCCCACAGCACCCAGGACTACAACTCCCGCAGGTCTCCCAGCGCCCGGGACTACAACTCCCACAGTGCCCGCGGGTCCTTATCGGATCGCGGCGAAAGGCCTGGAAGGACCCGGGCTGTAGCGGTGGCCGCAGCCGCGGGCCCGGCTCGGCCCGGCTGAGCGCTGCGGGCGGAGGAGGTTTCGTGCGGGGCTCCTGCGGGAGCGCCTCGGGCAGGGCCGGCGCGTCGCGCAGCGCGGATTGCGGCGTTGATGTGCGCTTTCTCCCCCGCAGCAGGAAATGGCAGCGCTAGGCAGATCCTGCCAGGGCATCCCGGCGGGCCCGGCCGTGGAGCTCCCCGCGGCGCCGGCCGCTGCCCCGGAGCGCCACGGCCCGCAGCCCTTAGCCGGCGGCCACGGCCGTCTGCAGCCACCCGGGATGGTCATGGCAGGGATCGGAAACGACGGCGTGGACGGATCCTCCGGCCTCTGCCTGCAGAGCAGCTTCGACCTGGCCTCCCTGGCCGCGCTCGGGAGCCACAGCGAGGGGCTGACGGTGGCCCCGGTGAGCTCCTTCAGCAGGAGCCGCAGCCAGTAAGTGCCAGACCCGCTCCCGCAGGGCCGAGGCCGGAGCGCCGGCAGTGGGGAGCTGCGGCGGGTGCTTTGCGAGGCGGCTGGGATCTGTATTCTTTGCAGCGGTGTTGCGCTGGTAGGAGGTTAGAAAATTGTATTGTGCTGGGCTAAGGACCTTGAAGCTGGCTGGTGGGGGATGAAGGAGCCTTTTAAAAGGCAAGAAAGGTGATCGAGTGTATCATCATTGCATACTTTCAAACTCATTTATTTGTTTCAGTATTTTTTTCAGTATCCCTGTGATACAAAGTATTAAGAGACTCAAGCTGGGTCATGCGTTGCTTCTTGGAGCATTTGAATTTTAGCAAAAATTGGTCTTGCCCCTTGTGAAAAACTAAATAACGAAAGGAGAAGAAATTAATGTGGAATTCTGTTCAGAGAACTGAGCAATTACAGCTGCCTTTGACTTCCTTTGGAACAAATTGGTCACTTATTGTCCCAAACTTTTACTCCCATCACAACTGGTGGCATACTGTGACTGTTGATCTCAGATTAAATTTTCAAAGGGAAGAAAATATTGTTTGAAAATATCAGTGTAACCAGAAGATACGATTTGAAGCCAAGTAACTGTTTTTCTTTTGCAGTGTCTCTGTGCGATGTGGAAAGAAGCATAAGCTAGAAGAAGAGGCAGAAGGGTAAATTAATTTGTCTTTTATAGCCTGAAAAATCCTGATTTGCTTTTTGTTTTGTAAAAGATTTGAACACATCTCACCTACAATACAAACAGGAAGGAAATCTATCATTGTTTCCATTTGGAACTCTTCCCTTGAATTGCACATGAGCCCAAATCCATTTCTATTACCTAATTAATTGTGTGGCACTGATTTTCCTGAATAGATACTTACATTTTACTGAGAGCAATGTGGATTCATTATCTTTGTTAAGGTTGTATTGCCATAGTGTGTCAATGCTGCTGAAATGCACTTTACATTTGTTCCTGTAGAGTGCCACATTTCTTTTTTTGACAGTTGTAAACTTACTTTGTTTCCTAGCTGTCCTGCGCGGAAGAAGAGACTGACAGGAGCCAAAAATTGCCCTTTGAATCCCAGCACTGAAGAATGGATTCTTTGTGCAGGTCAGCAGGCAGCTGGGGAGGTAGCAAGTCAGTATGGTGGCAGCGGTCCTGAAACTGCCATGTTAGAAATTCCCTGTGAAGAAATGGATCAGACAATGGGGGAACAGCAGTGCGAGGTTGCTCGCAGGAAACTTCAGGAAATTGAGGACAGGTAAATGCAGGGATTGAGTAGCCCGGCTTTGCTGAGCTTTCCCTTTTTTGGTGGGCATTCAGGGGTAAATCTAGCACTTAGCAGTGGGATAACACTGCTGTAAGTCTAAGGTGAACCTTCTGTTCAAATTATTTCATTTTAGGCTACCCATGGTCTGTGAATCTTCAGGCTGATCTGAAATGGAGGGTGCCAGAGCAGGAGATACTGAGTAAATAACACCCTGCTCACAATCATTATGCAGCTTCAATATACCATAATGGGGTTTAATGCTCTTCTGTGAGCATCCAGAAGTTCAACCTCTAACATTTACCTGCTCAGGCTTGAGCTCAGTTTTTTTCAACCAACTGCAGCTTGTTCTGTGATTTAAATGTGAATTTGTCAGTGGAGAGGGGGCAGCATGAACCAGAGAGGTCTCTCTGCACATATGCAGTAAGGCTGAGATTCATCTTGCTGATGGTGTGATGTGGGGTAATTGGGTGGCTACAGACAGTCTGCTGTAGTCTTTTAATAAATTTACTGTGCGTTCTGGCCCTTGAAAGATTTCTGGGAATGGCATGTGTATGTATCAGTTGATTGCAGAGGAGCTGGTATTCCAAAATATCTAAAATGACCACTGCAGATGATTAGAAAAGCCAAAAGTGACAGAAATTTTAAAACAAGATTTTTTGGTAGATTACTCCATAGATGATGCATAAGGAGAAGCAAGGAACTGTTAGACTGTTATTTTTTTAATGGGTAAATCAGAGTAGTGAAATCTGTCTGTTATCTGTCTATGTCTGCTTTGGTCTTCTTGGAGGATCGTTCCCTGTTCTTCCCAGCTACACTGCTAAATTTTCTGTAAAACAAAAAACCAAAAACAAAGGAGATGCTTCCATTTGTTCTAAACACTTCAACAATTTGTGCTGATTTAATCTCAGAACCTGGCACAGCGTTGTGAAAAGTGAAGCACTATTTTGGGTACCTTTGCAATAATTCTCAAAGTCCAGTTTTGGGGAATTGAGCAGGTGAAGCAGCTGCATAGCTGAGACTCACTCGTGTAACGTGGCTGAATCATAGAGTTTCCCTTGGAGGGAATTTGTTTATTTTTGCTCAGTGTATGTTTGCACTGACACTGCTGGGATAACACAGGGGTAACAAAGCTAGCTCAGGTACCAGAAGTGGCATTGCTGCTCGAGTGGCTTCTGTGATAAGTCCTTCTCGGGGTATTTTGGCCCAAGAGAGACTCGTGTTATCATGGCCCTGCTGCTTCTGGTACCCAGCCTAGGTCAGAGATCTGCACAGAGCAGAGCACGTAGATGTGACTGTAGTCTGCAGTGGATGTTCCTGATAACAGTATGCTCAATAGTGTTTATCTCCCTCTTCCCCCTCCATTCCTAGGATAATTGATGAAGATGAGGAAGTTCATGCTGATGGAAGTGTTAGCAATCTGCCCACTCTTATCCTGTCAGATACCCTTAAGAAAGGGATGAAGAGGGATTTTGGTGAAGTCCTGACAAAGAAAATAATAGAATCTATGTAAGTTCTGGAGGAAATCACGGTGCTATGTAGCTAACATGTGCAAATGAAAAGAGAGACCTCATTTCATGTTTATGGAGATGTCCTTGATTACTGCATGGTGCAGCCAACATTGTATAACAGACCATTCATCTGGTTAAAAATAGGAAAAACTGTCCTAATGTACAAAAGTGTAACTGTAGTGGTCATCAAGTATGTGTTTTGTACTCCTCATGTCTACAGAGGGAAATTTGTTGAGTGAATCAGTATCAGTTTTGGTTTCGTGTATGTGAATTTCCAAAAAGAGATGATCTTGAAGTATGACCAACAGTGGTCAAGTTTGGTGCAAAAAAGAGAGGAAATACAGGATTAGAAATAATGGAACTAGTTAGGGAAGAGGAAATTTAATGGTGGGGGGGAAAGGTATATATTTGGAATGTGGTTCCAGGCTAGCTCAAAGGATGAAGATACAGGTCTTCTGCATTTGATAGCTGTGCTTGGAGAACTTAAATTTCTTACTGAAACTCCATCCCTTCTAGGAGCCGTCCTTCTATGGAGCTCGTGCTTTGGAAACCTCTTCCTGAATTTATGACAGATAAACTGAAGTCTGTTTCTGTTAAGAACTTCAAGCAGCAGAGTACAGAAGTATGTCAAGCTAAGCAGCCAACACCAAGAGCTCCTTTTGACCCACAGACTGAAACGTTCCCTGGATCACAACAGACTGCCATGTCTCCAGATCCATATGCTAGTTTGGGAATATCTGGGTGTGCAGAAGAAGAAATGGAGTTGTAGATGCCAGATTTTAGACTGGAAGTGGTGAGCTTCTGATGCTTATTGTTGATGTTTTTGGATTTTTTTTCTGGTTTGATGTGTGAATCTGAAGTTATATTATTTGTTTTTGTTTTCTTACTAACAATCATAAGCACACCACAATCACAGGGTGGCCAGGAAACACCCTAAGATTTCTGTGTTCCAATCTGTTAAATATTCTTACTTTTACTGAAAAGGTAATTCAGAGGCCTTTGGAACAGGGAGGTTGCTTTCCATCTTGCTTCATGGTGAAATATCCTCTTAATTGCCCTTGGTAAAGCATAAAATCCAAATACTGAATGTAACTGTGGCTTAAGCCACACCTTTTTCTTACTGAGCCATTGAAACTGATGCACATACTGTGCTTGGCCATTCGGTTTAATTTGAATTACAAAATGTAAAGGAAGAAATATCTTCAAATCTAGTCACGGATAGAAAAACAGTCCCTCTGGTAATACATCTTTTCACACCATCTTGTTTGTCTGGACTTGATGTAAACTCAGATGTAGGAATTACACAATCTATGGAGTAGTAGGGAGGGAATATTACAGCTGAGCTTAAGTCTTTTGCTTTGTAGAAAGTAAAGCCAGCAGTTATAACTTGCAGGATACCTGCTAACTTCAGTCATCTTTGGTTCATTGGCTTCTCAATTTTATTTGTGGGTTTTTGATGTTCCCCTCCCCAAACAATGCAAGGTTTGGAGAAAAGTGGTTCTCAGCAAAGAGATTCACATTTTACATTGTGCTGAGATTGTTTGCGTGCAGGGAGTTGGAAAGTCAGTTGAAGACAGTGTAACTTCTGATGAAATGGATGGCATCCGTTAATTTGGATAAACATGATAAGTAAATCAGATAACAGGGATAATAATGGCTGCTTGCTGCCATTAGGAGGGTCAAATGCTGGATTATTGTCTGTACCCAAGTCCCAACCTTTGCTGGTGAAGTAAAGGAGATGCCTGACATTTTCCTGAGAGAATCTAGACATAAAATTTGAGCCACAGTTTGTGCCAATAATACAGCATCACATTGTTTATACAGATGCATGCCAAAAGAATTTTCTACCCTGCACAGGGTGCCAAGGAAAGGAATCCACAATGAGTTATTGCTTGTACCTTTTCTCAAAGCACAGCAGTTCCTTATGCTTAAGGTTCTCTAACTTGTTTAAGGGTTTTATCTTTTATTCATAAGCCCTTGAGCTTTCTCAGAGATACATGAGTTGAGGCTTTTCATAAGAAATCCCTTTCCAAGTAATAGGTTCTATTCAGAGTCCTAAGTCCCAATCTGGTTTTGACATCTTGCTAACATAAAGGAGCAAGTACACAGTAACACAGCTGCTCATGTAAGAAAATCTACTCTTCCTCTGCACAGCTAAAAGATAATCCTTGTGATAATATTCTTTACTGTTGAATAACCCATAGCTAAAAGCTTAAAATCAGTCTTCTCTTTTTGCAGTCATCCTTTATTTCCTTCTGGTTGTTCAAAAGATACCTGTTTGTTAAACCCTGTTTATCTTGCTGCTTTTGTTGAAGGTTGTCTGCAATTTTCTGTCTCTTTGATAAAACATTTTAGAGTTTCACTAAAAACACTCCAGCATTTGATTAGGTATTACTCTGGAAACCAGTATAAACCTGTACCATTCTGGAAGGTTTATTAAGTTGAAGAACATGTGCAGCCTATCTTGCTATAATGCCTAATTTCATTTCAGGGTCTGCTATAAATCTTTTGCATGAACTGTGTAAAATTTCTTATGTATTATGAAGCTGCTGAACGTCTTTAAAACCTACAGCCTTTGACATGCTCCAGTGCTTGAGTAAAACATAAAGCAGTCAGTTTGGAGAAGGCTGTAGTCACTGCAGGTAGAAAATGTGATGCCTCCAAGTAAGTAACTGGTTTTCAGCTTGCTGGATTATAGTGAAAGTTCAAAGTTGGAAGTATTTTAGGTGAAAGTTCTGAATTCTAAATAAACTGAAAAAGGATGAAAATTTCAAAAATGTGATGAAACCATCTCAGCAACACTGAAACTACAATAGAAGATGTAAAAAAAATGTGGGAGGCATAAATACATCAAACAATGCAGTTGTTTTCCTCTTAAAAACACCAAATTGCATATCAGATTTGCAGAATAAGAAATTGTTGTAGATGGCTTTTAAGCATACTTTTTTCCTGCTAGCTTTCTACCAAAGGTTGACTTTCAGAGGTGTCTTTCCTCTTAATTCAATGCCAATAGAGCATCACTGGCCTGTTACCTGCCATCTAAAACAAGAATAGAGTGGTGTACTGTTGACAAAAACTATGAGATGGAGAAAAAAAAAATGTCTACGTTTGCTTTGATAGAAAACATTTGCTTTCATTTTTTCACAATGCATTTCTGCCCTTGTGATAGGAGACAGTGGGGCTGAGTTGCTTAAATTGATAGAAAAGTGGGAACCAAGTGACAGGAGCACTGAGCAAGATCCTTGCTACAGCAATCACTTGGAGAGGGTGATTGGATGAGAGATCAAGCTGTGGGCATTTACAGACTTCTGTATTTGTGAGTTTCATTTGTTGTCTTCATTAAAAGACTTTTATTAATGCTGTTCACAAATGGGATGGCAAATGTGATGCAGTATTAGGAAAAACATTATTTTGAAATACGAAAGATCTGATTCTGGTCTGTCTTCTCTTGGGACCAAATCACCCTTTGTATGTCAGTTTTCAATAAATTTTCTAAAATATTTTTTAGATGACTGTTTCATTCCTGGTGAGAGTGATAAAAACCTTGGGAGCCTACGTGCAGTCCTTCAGCTGGACAGTAAAGTACTCTTCCGGCTTAAGATTTGAATTTATCTATGTTATGTCAAAGGCATGCCCCTTTTTCCCTCCACAGTATTCAGCAGGACAAGGGAAGGCAACAGCAGAATAGAATAAACCTGAAGCTGCCAGGAAGGAAGAGTTATTTTAAGTCTGTCATGACCTAAAGGCCTCTGACAAAGCAATAGGGGTACCAATAAGTGTTGCTATAACTTGTGTTTTGAGATCTTTCATTTTACTTCAGAATAAAACTATTCAGAACTAAGCAAGCTAGGTATTCTTAATGTTAGAGAAGACTTTTAAATTCAGATTTTAGTAATTTTGTTGGAAGGTAAGACTTTTGCTTTTTTTGTGTACCATCTTCCTGGACTTGATTCTAGTAGAAAATACTAGTGATTATAGGAATTCTGCATGGTAGTAGGCTTCTAGATGCCAAACAAGAACTGCTTCTGTGTTTTTTGGTGGAAGAGATCTCGGTAACTATTAACAGGTTGTTGTGGGACCCAGTTTTTGCAGTAAGTCAGGATAAAGTATGCCAAGTCCTGTCACCTTGAATGTTACTGACCGAAACATCTCTGGTTTTCTTTCTTCCCCACCCCAAGTTATTTTTGTCAAAATGGAATGCAAAACGTGAAATAGCATTGAAACCAAGAATAGCTGTGCCAACACCTGCAACAGCTCTCTTATTTTCAGTAGAAAATTTCTTCTGTCTCTCCAGATGTTTTTAATATTGTGATAAATACTTGATACTGGAGCAAATGGATGTGGACAATGAGAAGTCCTGCTGTGGTATCTGAAATTAACTCCTGACCAAGTCATTTGATGTTTCAGGATTTCCTGTGGCAATACAGAATCTGTAACCATTTTCAGTCCATGTCTTTCTCGCACCCACCTCCCCTCAGACTGAGAATTTTGGACAGCATTACTGGCCACCAGGGTGCCACCACTGCCCTGACTTTTGAATATTCAGACTTCAAGCTCCTGCCACCTGCCTGCCTTACAGAGGCTAAAAGTTTTGCTCCAGTAGCTCTGGCCTTCACACAAACCCATCTACCCCATCCAGTGTCCCCAAAAGGGAACTGCTGAAGCATCCAGCTGCAGACACCTTATGAGCAGTGCTCCTCAATGCATTGTGGCAGGATGAGACACTGAGGGGCCTGAACTTAAATTCTCCAAGGCCCAGATATTCTCCCCTCCCCACTGAGTTCTACAGCAAAACAGGGTCAGTGAGCTGCACTGCATTTTAATTGCACCAATACAGTTAAATATTAAATGGACAAAGCAACTCTACATAGCAAATGGAAAACAAGCATTTAGTGAAGCTGTAAGACTTAGAGACTATTAAGGTCTAGCCCAGTTGACTATACATGAATATTCCAGTTTAGTTTTTGGTGTTAAAATTTTAACTGGAAAACAAACCATTTTCAGGTTCATGGAGAATGAGCAAGTTCTTGAGAAACAAACCTGCCTCTCTCCTAAGCCAACACTGACTGGGGGGGAGCCAGGGCAGGACAGGACACCCTTGGCTTTTTCATACCATCTACTAGCATGGTAAAGATGAGAAACACTTTTCTGAATGGACATGATTTTCCCCACATACACCCCAAAGGGGCATTGCTGATATCCTGCCAGGACAGTTGTTCACAGGGAGTTAACACTACCAGGTTAGACACTGATGAGCTGGGGAAAGAGTTCCTTGGCAAAGCTATCCTCCCACGCATGGTCAGTGCCAAGCGGAGACGATGTTTCGCTGAAAGGCGACAGGGATCCTTCATACCCAGAGTCACTACAGCCATCCAACAGGTAGCTTGAGGCTTCAAGACTATGACAAGAAGAAAGCAGATGAGAAAAGCCCAGTTCAGACATGAAGCTGTCTACAGGTTCCTTCTTCACAGACAGTGGAATTTCACGGACGGCCTTGTCGTCAGATGAAGAGAGATTTTCTTTCTCAATTTTCACTAGCATATTGGTTTGGTTGCCCACTTCAACAGGAATCTCCACTACTAGGGGTTTTGTATACACGTGATCAAACCTTATGAGTTCATTAATGGCTTCCAGCTTAGCTGATGGGGACCCCAAAGAGGGAGAGAAGGCGGTTGGTACGGAATTTGTTTCTCCAGAGATCTCTTCGTCCAGCTTTTCCAGGCACGTTGACTCTGAATCAGCATATTTGAGAAACAACTCTGGGTCCAGACTGTCCAGAAAGCCCAAGAGGAGATCAGACTGCAAAATGAAAAACAGTTTTAGAAAGACAGCTTATTACTGTTACAGCCAAACATCAAATGTGGCATCTATTAACCTCCACGTGGAAGTTAATATACACTGATGCAATCACAGTTATTTTACCAAGAATATCATCAAACACACAGTTAAGGCAGTTACCTATCTTACAGAAATTCACAGAATAGGCCAGGTTGGAAGGGACCACAGTAGGTCTCAGCTGGTCCAATTTCCCTGCTCAAGCAGAGTCATCGTAGAGCACATGGCACAGGATTGCACCAGATGGTTCCTGACTGTCTCCACTGAGGGAGACTCCACACCCTTCTGAGCAATCTGTGCCAGGGCACAGTCATTCTTCACCCACAGCTTTTTTTGTAAGGGTACTGGCAATCCCCAGGGAATTATACATGCATTTGAGATTTACAGCCACTATTAGAAGCTCCTTGAGATCTTGTACCCATCAAGTACAAACATCACAGTGCCTGCTGGCTACACAGAGCACAGACCAAAACCTGCCTTAGGCAGACTTGCACATGACTAAAGCTGTGGGGACTGGGTTTTTTCGTGTGGGTGTTGTTGAACTCCTGTACTCACTGGACACAGCCTAACACAGCTGTTCTGACACACAGGTATGGCATTCCAAGATTCGGAATGAATGGAAATCATCAAATTATTTATCAAAATATTAAAACACTAGTCTTAAATCTACAGTGGTTCCAAATTTAATGGACAGTTTTTATAGGACTGGATGCTCACCTCAGAGTCTGAAGAGTCACTGCCATCAGAATCCATGTGGAAACTATCAGAAATGGTGACTGCTGGGCCTGCACCTGCTGCAGAGGAACACGTAGTCTGAGTGCTGCGGACTCAGCGGACCCGGTCACCAATCTGATCTCATCCACCTGGGATTCCTTCACAACCTGTACCAAGGCAAAAACTCAGTTACTGCAAGTGTTCTGGCAGGCACTACAGTACATGATCTTCAAGATCATAATTTTTCTGCTAAGGTTTCCAACACAGAATTCTCTATTTGATTGTTCTGTAGGAACCTGAAGGTAAGGTAATTTAAAAGTTCAGTGAGGTTTCCCTACATTTGCACATTAATTTTGTTTGACACTTTTAAATGAAAGCCTGACCCTCTCCACCACATCTGAGACACACCTACGTGACTGTAACAGTTTCGACTTCACTTCTATAAGGTAAAAAAACAGAGAAAACTGTCTTAAAACAGCCTGGAACTAGTCAGCTTTCTACATCCCACATTACCCATTTCGACGTGGCACCCGCCGAGTTTCAGGACAGCCTCCACATGGAGGACAAAGGTATTTCCGGCATATCCCTGCCCACAGCACCGAGGTTGCCCCGGGAGCGGGGCAGCTCTGCCCAGGGCGGGGCAGTCACTCCAGCAGCGCGGCTCACCTGGAACTCGTCACCCTCCTCCTCCGTCTTCAGAGCATCTAAACCCAGGCGGGAGCGGAGCTCCTGGTTCTCCCGCGCGAGGTTACACGTCCTTTCCCGCAAGAGCTGGTTTTCCCGCAGCAGCTTCTGGTTCTGCAAAGAGCCGTGAGGCAGGGAGGCCGCTCCATTCCTCCTCTCCCTCCTCCAGCCCCTTATCCCCCCCAGCCCCTTACCTCCTCCTCCAGCTCCACCACCTGCTGCTCCAGCTCTGTCATCCGCGCCTTCTTCCTGTCGCGGGCACTCTGGGCCGCCACGCGGTTCTTCAGCTTCCTGCGGGGCAGAGCGGCCGTCAGCGGGAGACCTTACACCCACCAAGCACAGCCGCAGCCCTCCGGGTGCCGCCCCCCACTCACCTGCGCAGCGCCTTCTCCTCCGGGCTCAGATGCGTGAGCCGCTGCCGCTTGCGGGCCGGCTGCGTGGTCTCCATCCCCGGGATGTCGGGGTCGGCTGCTGCCGGCAGGACAACGGACAGATGCCGGGCAGCCGCGGGGCCGGGAGCCTCGGCCGCTTTGCTAGGGATGAGGAGCAGCCGCGGGGCCGCGGCACCGGGCAGCGCTGCCATGGCGGCACGGCGGGACAGCGGACACGCCGCCCGGCGTCACCAGCGCGGCCGTCTGCGCCCCGCGCCGCCCCGCCCGCATTTCTACCATCGTGGCTCTCTCTCATTGGCTGCGAGGCGTGACGATCCGGCCGGGAGAGCTCGTGGTTGGCCCGAGGCCGCGAGCAAGGGGGGAAGCGAATTGCATCAGACGTGAGGGCTGCGGTCGGTGAGGCGCTGGCGAGGGGCGGAGCGGCTCTGGGGGCAGAGCGGGGCCGTGAGGGGCCCGAGGAGGCCGGGGCTGCGCCCTGCCCTGCCCTGCCCTGCCCGCGCCCTCCCCGCCCGCGATGGCGGTGGCTGAACTTGACCAGTTCCTTGAGGAGGCAGTGAACCGAGCCTGGCGTGACGATGCAGCTGAAGTATCTTTTTGGTCTCCTTTCCGGAGCCGGTCTGTCACAAGTAGTCACAAGCATAATCATGGGGAGCACAAGTGTCACGAATGGAGCTGTAGCAGATGCCATAAGAATGAACTTTTTAGTCTAAGAAGACTAAAAACGCGGCGAGGTTAGTGACTGATGAGTGGAAGTTGCAGGAGACAGTGCAGAATTCCCTCAGGGCTGTCACACCCGGGCTGTTCCTGAGCAGCAGCAGCGCTGTGTGGGAGTGAAATGAGCGCTTCTGTGGTGTCTGACGAAGGAAATCACCCTGCCGTGATGGGTTGGTGTCAGATCTGATAGATCTAGGGTTCAGACAAAAGTTTTGTAGGTAGAAAGCCGAGAAATACTCTGCCCATGGGAATGCAGATGTTCAGCAACCTGCGGGCAGCAATGCACAGCCATGCAGGGCATCGAGGGTGTTTGCACTGCCGGCAGCTCAGCGCCTGAAGCTTTCCACGTTTCCACTTGCAACAGTTGCCAACGACCTGAATAGTTATGAAATGTCGAGACTTTGGCTGCTCACAATTATTTCTGAGAGCCATTTGTACATTGGTTTTAAATTAGTTGAGATGTTAAACACTAAAGGAAAACACAAGCTTTAGAAGATCAAAGACACTGGTGTGCTGGTTTGGCATTACTCCAGCACTGGAGTTCTGCCAGGCTTTCATGATACAGAGAACAAACTGCATTTGTGAGCTTGTGTTTGTTCTTTTCTTACGCACTGCAGCATGACATTGAGCTAAGGCTGAAAGTTCATCTTTCTACTTTGACACCTTTGTGAAAAACATGGCGATTTTTCAATAAGCCTTTTAATCAGAGTGCAAAAAATTGTTTGTTTGGGTCCTGCTAAGCCCTTGAGATACTGGCCATTGGAGATACTGCTTCTCTTTTGTGTGTCTCTTCTGCATTTGGACTCATGTTTCTTCTGTAATTCTAATTCCCACTTTAAAGTGTTACTTTTTTCTACCAAAATGTATATTCAGTATTAATAACTGCTTCTGATTTCAGACATCCATTTCAAGTTGCCCTTATTTGCAAGAAAAGTGTTGAAGGGGGTGAACAGGGCTGCCATACATTGCTGATTTGTAATATTTGTAATATTGTACAGCTATACTGGGGAGATCTGATTTATCATTATATGATTTATCATAAAGATATCCATATGTCTTGGTATTATGACTGAAGAAAAATCCTAACCTTCTGTCTGCAGGTGATTTAATTTTCCTATTTAATTTTATGTGGAACCAGAGCCCATGAAAAGCATTCTTCCTTTTGCAACAAACACCTGTGATCATGGATAAACCACAGAAGTGCAGGGACATATGTGCTAGTAGTGGTGCCTGATCTACTTCACAGTGATGTGTAACCAACAAAAGTGGAAGCTGCCCTTGGCACTGGTGGTGTCCATTGTTACTGAATATAATAACAGCATCCATTAGTGTTGGCAGTAATAGCCAGCAAAAGAAGGGCATGACACCCTGCATTCTAGTCCTGTTTAATGGTTTTAGTAGTACTAAGAAGAGCTCTGGTGCAGTTGCTGAGAATATATTTAGGCTCACAAATATTATGTTACTACCATTAGGATATGATATATAAAGTGTTTTATTAAATATATGGTTGAGTCACTGGGTAAGAAAGTGCCTAAGAAAAGGTCCATTAAGCTGGTCTTATACTGTGACACCCTTTCAGAGAGTTTTAACAAAAAGGCTTCAAGTTTAATTCTGATTTCCACTTTTTTTTTTTCCCTTCACTGTTTACACATTCCAGTCTTTGTATTTTTCTTTTTTTTTCAGTCATTGGATTTAATCCTGTGATCCACGTGACTCAAGAATGCTTCTCACCCTGCCTTCACCCCGCTGGGGGGTTCAGCACTACCACCAAGGATGTGCCAATGAGGATACTGTTGGCTGTCCTGCCAGAAACCACATTAGTTCCTGCTAAAATAGCTTTATGTTTTATGTTCCAGGTGGCCAACCCACCAGAGGAAATAATTTTGTTTAATGAAGGTGGAGAGGCTTTACCCTTGTGTAATCTCAGATACAGAGAAAGAAATGTGTGTTCAATGTTATCTACACATGAAAAAAGGGGGAATAGAGGAGGAAAGTAAAATGGAAGAGGGGGCATAGAGAAAAGATTACCTGACAATCATAATCCAAGAAAGAGCTTGCTTGCTAAATGTGTGTCTGAAAATACTTGGATGGTGGCCCAGGCCCCCAAGTTCTTGACAACAGCTGGAGTGTTCCCATTCCTGTATCAATAGCTGATTAAATGAGAAGAGAACCTGTTTAGCAGCCTAAAACAAGGTTATTCAAAACCTGTAAACTAATTTTACTTATTCTTAAATTTTGTCATTACGCATTTGGATTCAGGGATCCAAATGCATATCATTTCATTGTATCTTTCAAAGTTGTAGTGCTCTCAGTCTCAGGGAATATGCAGAATCTGTATCCTCTGGCTACTGCAAGGAACTGCCACCCTGCCTGCATGCTGTTCAAAGTGACATTGGCTTTCCTTCTCTTAACACTGCAACAAGCAAGCCTTTCAGAAAGGTGATTTTCACTCAGCTCTCATCCCTTCTCCATTAGTACTTAATAAGTTATTGGGATTCTGCTTCACTGGCTTCTGTGATTGTTCCCAGGTTACCACCAGAAAAGCATGGAAAAGACACAGTGAGTTCAACTTTAAACAATCACTCTCCTAACATATGTGTACCTTGCATTCCAGTTCCTTGTCCTCCTGTCCTCCTGTCCTCATGTTCCACCCACATGTTACTGGTACTTCCATCTACCCAGAATTTCAAGGAAGAGTGAGGTAGATCTGCCTGAGTTCCATCTTAGATCTTGGTTGTGCCCCAAAGGCATGGGCTGGAGAGTCTTACTTTGGTCTCTTCATGGTTCAGTCCTCTGACCTAGCTGATTTGTGGTGAGGGAGAGATCCCATCACACCTGTACCTGAAGTGACTCCTGTTACACTTCTAATACCTTCAGGCCTTCTTGCTGGAATTCTGTCCGTGTTTTCCCCATAGCAGTGTCCCAAGCACTGCAGGCAGCATCAGCTGGCTCAGGCAGCACATACCTTGTGACAGAGATGTCTCAAATGCCCTTGTTGTAGGGTTATCTGCCTCCCCATGCAATAGAGTTGGTTCTTCCATTGACCATAGTCAATGAAGCCTTGCTTCTAATTCACAAAAGAACTCTGAGTTAACTCAGACAACACTATCAGTGTTTCTGGAACAAAAATATTCTGCAAGTTGACTAGAAATTAGGCCTTTTGTAACGTTTTTCTTCAGGAAAAGAGGGTCTCCCTTCAGTGCTACAGGAGTTCCCAGCAGCCATAAACACTGAGGTGCAACTTGGAGCCCCTTTGGATAGTTCAGTTCCATTGCCCACATACAAAGAGGTTGTGCCCTATTCCAGGTTTAATGGTAGCTTAGCAGCAATACATTTCAATGCAGCACCTCGTAAAAAAAAGGAGATCAGGAGCACACTGCCCAAAAGCCAGGTGTAGATCCATGTATAGCAACTGATTAACTTTTAGAAAATATGAACCTCCATTGTGGCCTTCTTCTGTAGTGACCTCTTTGCATCACAGATTGTTTGCCAACAAAATCATCTCATGTTTCACAGCTTCTAACATTTTGTGTGTGTAATTCCTTTTGCTATTGTTACAGAATACAAGATGGCAGATTTTTCTTAGAACAGTCTAATGATATATTGTCTTTTTGAGTGATAACAGTAAATTTGAGATCAAGCAATCTCTATAAAAGGCTCACAATGTTCCTTGCATCTCCATAGTGTTTTTTTTCCCCCTGAATTTCACTTGCATTGTAATTCCAATTTGCTTCATTTTTAGACTCCTCTGAAATTCAAGAATTCACTGGTCTCAGGCAAGACCAGAAATTAACAAATGTATATCATTTTTAGCAGTTGCAATTTTTTGCCAATTTACTATTTTTTCCAGAAAACTGACATGCTTATTAAACATCAGAGGTCCCAGTGTAGAGACAGCTTCCTAATCCCCCTCACACTGCCAAGGAATGCTGATATAAAGGAAAAATCTATCCACTTGCAAGGACATGGCAGTATTTTGATATAAAGATCTCTTGATTTGATTGTTTCTGTCAGACAGAGAAGGAAATTTCTCTTGCACATTTAGAGCTTTGAGCAAACCACTGATGGGAATTTAAAAGAAGACAAGATATCCACACCACATTAAACAGAAAGACTGGCAACCCTGTGCCCAGTTCTGGAAGAGTGAAAAGTTACTGGAAAACTCTGCAAACATTAGTCATGTAAACAGATCTTTATACATAGCCACTGGATGCCCTTGGGAAGGTTTATGCCATCTGCCAGTCCCTGAGAGACTCCAGCTGGGAACCAAACAGCATTGGTCACTTAGCCAGGAAAATGGGCTCAGGTCAGGTAATCTGCTTGGTGGGCACCCCTGATCTCTGCAGGAATCCCACAGGTCAAGAGGAGGTTGCAGATGTCATTCAGGCTTTGCTTAGTAGTTCTGGCTTCTGCTTCCGATCAATTTGGCTCATTCCCTTCCCACACCATTCTTCTATTGCTCTATTGATTCTGCTTCCATTGCATGAATTCCCTTTCCCTTTAAAAAGTCCAGCTGTTGGCACCTCTGGTGCTTTGCTGTGGTTTGTCTGATTGTAGTACCTATTTCCATGTGTAGTCCTACTTCAGCCCTTTGGCTTTTCTCTTTCTAGCTTGGTCCCAAGCACAGTGTTCCCCTGCAGGGTTCTCTCCTCCTGCTGGCAGGAAATTTGGGCCAGAGAGTTGTGCAGAGTATGTAGGATTTGGAGATTCTGGGGGATGCCACAGGAGTTGTGCACAGAGAGGTGTCGTGTTCACCTGTGTACAAGAGTTGTGCACAGAGAGGTGTCGTGCTCACCTGTGTATATTGACACACAATGACACATTAGAGGTGGTAGTTACAAGCAAAAGAAAAAAGATAAAGGTCCTACACTGACTTGAGATGATGCAGCAAGTGCATTGTTTGGGGCGAAGCTTTGAATGTGCTGGGCCAGTACAGGAGAGACTGAACTTGCTGCTGTGCTGTCCCACGGAACCAACAATGCTGTTCTGGGTTTTGTGCCAGTGCCTCACATGTAGAGCAAGCTCTCTGAGGAAAACACTTAACTTGAAATCTCACATCCCTAAAAGCTCCTGTTCCAGTAAGTTTTTCTGTTTGCACATCCTGGTTCAGAACTGGAACCTCTTCTTGGAAAATACCCAGGGAGGTAAACAACCACGCTTAGGCAAACTTGATGGCTGCTTCCTGTTGGCAGAAGCTTGCTCTTCTTTGGAGCAGTGCCTGCATTTGAAAGGGAAAACCTTTTCTTATTTCTTAGACCTTCCCTAGGCTTTGAAATTATTTTAGAAGTCCAGAGCCCCTGAGAGTCCTGGAAGCTTCCTTGTTTTGTCATTTTGAATTTATTTCCTTATATTTTTCCATTTGGGTACCCTTTTGTATGCAGAACCCTGTCTCCAGCTATCATGTGACCCTGCATGAGAAGAGGAAATTATCAGGAAATGCCAAGTTAGGAATCAGTTCTGTTTCAGCATAGGTTCAGCAGGACCCAAAATGTGGGGGATATTGTCAGAATCATCCATCTCCTGCCTCCTACATTTTTGATTTGCTGACTCCACAGAGGGCACAGGGTAGCAGCTGGTGTTCAGAGAGGGACAAGTCTGTTATGGTTTGTCTCTGGTATTCTCATTGATTTGCTCTGTTAGCACTGACTTTAATGATAACTCTTATGTAAACAGGCAGGGACAGCTAAAGCTCTTAATCTACTAATTAAATAGATCCTATACTTATAGTTGAATGTGGAAAATGAGTGTTTTAAGGTGATTAATTAAAGTGCTAGTCAGATTTTTTAACTTAAGTGAGTCATTAATATAATAGGTAACCCAAGATGAAATAGAGTAAACAGTTTCTTAACTCACTATCATATGAACAAATCCATTGTTAAAGTAGGAATTCCTTCATTTTAGCCAGTAACATTTGAAGAGTGTTTTTTGGTTTTGCTACTCAGAAACAGTGAAATCTATTTTTTGGCTTTAGCATAGAGTTCTTCATATTGCAATTAGGATTAGCAGCTGATACATCATACACTTTAACCATGTGGTTCAAATTTATTCTGCAATGTTTAAATATTGTTCATTTTATATTATTGCTTGAAGTAGGGCTTCATGAACAGCAGCTTGTACCCTATATTTATTCCAGAAACACTAATAACAATGTTGAATTAAATACAGAAGTTTCAATATCTAGATTGTATATAAATATGTGAAATATACAGAGTGTGTTATTTATATTTAATTTCACTAGCAGCTTCTTCAATATTATGAATAAGGAAACTGCTAAGCATTGACCTAATGAACACATGAAACTAACAGTAGTGTGGGATTTAGTGCAACTATAACTGAAAGTGAGTAGATGTGATACAGAGCAATCTCAGGAACACAGCAGCACAGTGAAAGACACTGGTATGGATGCATTTGAGGGTCTTTCTTGCAGAATGAATACTGAGAATCTTGGAAAATACAGCTCCAAATTTTTTCCAAATCCATTCTGTTCCTGCCACCCCTTGCAGAGATTTTAGATGACCAAAAAGCATATAGAAATAATTTCCTAAGTTTGTTTCTTAGAATTCTTTTTTTCTTCTTTTAGTAACATGATCTGCTGTGCCTGCCTGGTGAGGGCTCTGAAGGAAAGCATCAAGCATGGCTGTATTGTCTTGCAACTCCTATTTGAGCTTGTACTGTGTATTGGGCAATAGTTTGCAAAAAGAAAGGACCAAATTCATCTAAATAAGGGTATTTTCAGTACAATCTACATAGTTCAGTTTTACAGACCTGATTCATTATTATTTTTTCCCTTCAGTAGACAATTACATGTACAGAGAGGTGAAGGATTCCCCAATCACCATGTTTCCCCTTCTTATAGATTTAAAAGACTACATGTTTTTTAAAACGTTGGAAACCTTAACTACTCAAACATTAACTACAAATTTTGTTCACGAAAAATATAATCAAAGTTGTTGTGGCTAGTCAGTTGGTTATTTTGCATTGCTTTGATGCTGATTTACTTGGATGAATTGTGTTTCCAAACCTTAAATAGCAAGAGGCAAAGCCACTTTCCACGTAATTTTTTTTTCCTAGTACAAATATCCACTGACTTTTCTATTTGTTCTTTAATTAAGCTGACAAGCTACAACGGTTTGTTACTTTCATTTAGAATAACTGGTGATAACGACGAAAGCATCACTTGCATAAATATAGAAAAAAACGTTGTCCATTACGATGGGCTTTCAGGTCCAAAGTGCATCCAAAGCCTGCAGATGCTAGATGAAGATGAAGATGCTGGAGATGAAGATGCGAGGCTGTGGGAGGTACTTCTAAGCGTGTCCTGCTGTCGGACACGTCCCGCAGCCCCGGGCGCGGTGGCCCTCGGGGGACACCTGCTGGTGGCCGTGCCGCGGTGCATGCGGCCCCTCCCCGGCGGCGTGAGGAGCCGCTGCGGCTCCTGCAGAGCGAGAGCTCTGCGAGCGCTCGGGTGTGTCTGAGCAAAGCTCCAAGGCAGCCCTAAAACTCTGTGCTGTGCAATTCTGTCTCAGAGAAAAAGGGCAGGCATGTACATGTCCTTAAGTTTACTGGGAAAAGGACAGCACTTGTTCCTATTGCTTGTTAAGAGGTACACCAATATCATTTACTTAGGAAATAAGCTCTGCAGAGCAACATATAGGGAATGTGGGCAGTAGTCCGAGTTACCAGTTCCTGAAAACACCTGGACTGGGTGTGTGAATGAGACAACCAGGCCTTTTTATCCCTCCTATGGACAGCTGGTCTGCTCTGAGGAGATTGTTTTGGGCTTTTTCTATAATGTTTATCACACTTATTTTGTGATTGTGTATATATTGTATATATATTGTGCTTATATTATGTAGCTACTTCACTATCTTTTTTTCTCTCAAGAGCAGAGGGAGGAGGGTTCTATAATATCCATTTCTTTGCAAGGGAAATGAGATGTAGGAAGTTCAGTGTCAAAAGCATCCTCTAGTGTTGATTGCCTGCTTCTGAGATAGAATTATAGAATTGTTTATGTTGGAAAAGATCTGTAAGGCAATTAAGTCCAACCATTCCTCCAGCACTGCTGAACCACTAAACCATGTCCCCAAGTGCCATATCCACATATCTTTAAAATCCCCCAGGGGGATGGTCACTCCACCTCTATCCATGGCCTCCATATCCGATGCTTGACAACTCTTTCCATGCAGAAATGTTCTCTAATATCCAATCTAAGCCTCCCCTGATGAAACCTGAGGTTTTTTCCTCCGGTTCTGTCACTTGTTACTTGAAAGAAGAGACTGAGTGCCTAGAGAATGCTTTCTCAGAGCATTTGACATTGCACATAATTTAGTTTTTCTCAAATCACAGCTCTCACTGTCCTCAGCTGTAGTTATAAATGCTTGAGACTTCAGTATTTAGACCCTAGGCCTCAGTTTGTTATTCAGGAAAAAAAAAAAGAAAGAAAACATATCTGAAGTATTATGGCATAACTGAATTGTGAACTGTATACTGCCAACCGGGCAGGATGCCAATTAGAAATATTTGATGCTTTAATGATAGACAGTCCATTCTCTTCCTGTAACTTCCTGCTTGGATTTCTGCCCAAGTCGAGGGAACTTGGTGACCTGAGACCTAGTGCCTCATGTCACTCCTCAGCATTTGACTGTGAGGCTGCTCCAAGGCAATTTTGCTGTGTCTGTAGCCCAAGTGGAATGGATCACATCTTCAGCAACTCTTATTTTAGGCATAGGATCTGTCCACTTGCTGTATAGAGCCCCATTCACATCTTTTTCCTACGTAGTTTCCAGACAGTTTAAGCTGTTCCTAGGCTGATTGTAATATACGAGGCCGTATGTTTACTAAGCATCGGGCATTTGTCTCATGGAAAATCAAGTAGAGGTAGTTTGCACTAAGGGATTAAAATGCTTCTGTTTAATACACTAGATGCCATGCATTTCTGAAATTGTACTGAAACCTGTAATCAAAAATTTGCACCTGTTGACCACATCTAAATTTGCATAGTGCATTACAGTGATGTCCCTTCCAGCTCCCTTTCTAAACATGCAACAGTTTTGTGGCCTTTGATCCACTGTACTGTAGTCTTAGGTGGGTATTTTGTGGATTACTGTAGGAACCCAGAGTGTATGGTCCTGCAATCCCTTCTTGACCCTTTGCCACTGAAGAAATCCTCCATGATGTGTTAAGCTAACATTTGCTCACTGTGTCATGCTAAGGAAAACACTACCTTGTTTTCACCTGTAACAAAGTATATTTAGGAAAAGAGCTGGCCATTTGTAGGCTATAGTATTATTTCTTCTGCCAGTGAGTTAGGGCTGGGCTTTGTTTCCAAACATTGTGTTTCATAGCCAACAAGAGATCTTGGATCAGTTTGTCTCAATCCTCCTTGTCACTGAGTTATATTTTTAGGCTGTGTAACACCATGTATTAATGAGTTCCATGACTTAGCTGTACATACTTTTAATGGAAGAATGTGTAATTGGCTGACATCCAGTTCTTGTGGGAGACTGCAACAAAAATCATTACCAACACATTTTCCCCTCATCATCGATGGAGGTTTTGTAGACTCGCACTTAGAGCCAAGCGAAAGAGCCCAGGTAACCCAGCTTCCCCTAACTCAGATTCAGGAGACTGCGATCAGGGGTCCGGTCAGCCAGTCCTGCCCTAGACACCATCGAGGAGCCCGCCGGGTGCCGCCTGCAAACAGCTGGCACGTCCGGCCGGCAGCGCAGCGGCGTCTCTGCGGAGGATGGGTGCCCGTGGTACGAGTGCTGCCAGAGCACTGCTCCGCCCGCCGGGGCACGTCCACCCGGGCTGTGCCACCGGCGGGGCTGCCCCGCGCCCGGGATCCGCGCCTAACGCACCGGGCACGGCCGGCGGCCGCGAGCCGCGGTAGCGCCGGGAAGCGGCCCGACCGACCCGCTACGGACCCAGGCCCGCAGCCCGCGGCTGGGCACCGCGGCAGCCCCGGCACCGGCGGGCAGCGGCCCGGCGGACGCGGGCCCAGGCTGTTGCCACAGGGCTGCCCTTCGCGTCCCGGCCCTGCAGGCCCAGCCGCGTGGAAAGCCGATCCCGGTAGGGCCGTCCCGAGCGCCGCTCGCTCTCAGACCTTTGCGGGGCCGGGCCGAGCCAGGCCGGACCGCCGGCAGCCCCGGCAACCGCTCGGCTCGGCCGGGCCCAGCGGGGCTGCGGGCGGTGTGTGCACGGCGGGAGGGACTGAGCGGGTCAGCGCGGCGCGGAGGGCGGGGATAACCCCGTGGTGGCCGTCACGTGGAGCAGATGAAAGGGAAGCGGCTTGGCAGGGCGGAGAGGAGCCGGGGCGAGGGAAGGGGAGCGCGGCAGCGAGGAGCGGGGCGCAGCGCGGCGGGAGGGCCGCTGCCATGGGACGTTGACCGGCCCGGGACCCCGGCCCCGGAGCTGGAGCCGCTCGGGAGAGATGCGCGGCGGCGGGGCGCCGCTTCCTCCCGCCGCGCGATGAGGGGCTGCGGGGCCGGCGCGGGGCTGCCCTTGCCGCCGCTGCCGCCGCCTCTGCTGCTGCTCGGGGTGCTGCTGGCCGCGGCGCCGGGCGCGGCGCTGGGCAAGGAGACGGCGTTCGTGGAGGTGGTGCTCTTCGAGTCCAGCCCCAGCGGCGACTACACCACCTACACCACGGGGCTGCAGGGCCGCTTCTCCCGCGCGGGGGCCACGCTGAGCGCCGAAGGCGAGATCGTGCAGGTGAGCGCGGCCGGGGGGCGCCGCCTGCCCCAAGATGGCTCCGCGGGCCCGGCACCTGCGGCACAAAGCGGGGCCGGGCCCGCCGCCCCACGTGCGCCGCGCGGCCCGGGACGCGGTGACAGATGCGCGCCCGCGCACAAAGGCCCAGCGCCGGCCTCACCTCGCCGGGCCGCCTCGCTTTGACAGCCGGGCGCGCGGCGCGGGCTCCGCGCGGCGGGAGCGGGCGGATCCGAGGCCGCCTCACACGCGCGGCGGGCTCCGCTCCGCTCCGCTCGCCCCTCCGCCGGGCGCGGGGCCGGCGGGCGGGCGGGCGGAGGCGGGGCCGCGCCGGGCGGCCCCTGCCGGTCCCGGAGCTGCCGGCGGTGCGCGGCCGGAGCTGTGCGGGGCTGCTCGGCTCTGGGGGCGGCCGGGCCGCGGGGGGGCCCGGGCTGAAAATGCCGCGGCAGTAATGGGGTGCTGCGCCCTCGGGCTGTGCCGGTCGATGGCCGCTCCGGAGCTGGAGCCGGGACTGCTGCGCTCGGGGTCCCCCGGAGCCGGGCTTCCACCGCGTCACGCTTCGTACAGAGCTGTGCTTGACTTGCTCACCAGAGAAATGGTTCTCGTCTTTGACTGAACGCAACTATTCTTTACTCTTATTGAAACTCTTGAAGTGCTTATCTTATTCCTTTGTAGTTGCCTGTAATTGCTGACTTTATTTTCCCCCCCCCTTTGGCTAAGTAGAGAAAAATTACTTGAATGGTGTTTTAGTAAGTTTGACTGTTAAGCAAGCGCCAATAGCAATCTTTATTTCTCTTTAACAGCTGTGGGGTTGGTTTGTTTGCGTTCCATATATGTATGCCTATGTGCAGATACCTACACATGTAAATATACATACAAAACTTACAAGAATATAACTGGTGTCAAGTAGGTTATAGAAACAACTGTTAAAGTTCAATAAACACAAATACCTTACTATCAAAATAACTTTTTTTTTTTTTTTAAGTAAAGAGTACTGCTTATGAATGCTTGATATTTCAAAACAGTTTCTGCTGGGAAGATTTCTTATAAAAGTTCTCTTGAAAGCAGAAGAGTTGTGAGGCCAAATTGCTGATGTAAGGTAATTTTTCAGAGAAAAGAGGGATGGACCCATTAAGTTATAATTATGACATTTAGAAGAGGTGGTGCTAGTAGGGGCTGGAACTGACATGGACATTTTTTTAACCTTTTAATGCTTTTTCATTTTAAGACTTAATAGTGTCTTTGGAGCCAGCAGGAGACTTCAAAGGTTCCTTTTGTGTCAGGTGTTAGTATTAAGAACAGAACATAGGCCATTTATTGAGGTCATCCTTTCTTAGTGACTGTAAGTAAAAGTGGAGAAAAAATAAACTCTTCTGTTAAGACTCAGATTTGCACAAGTTGAAACAAGGGTACGAAATAGACTTTGGCAGGCCTTATTGTTTGTAAGATCACCTGTCTGCTTCCTCTTCATGCCTGAATAGACAGCACTCCAAATAGGAAAAACTACAGCAAAAGCCACATGATGTGGCAAATCTTTTACAGTAATTTATCACTCAAAAATTGATCTGCTTTTTCATCTGGATGCACGCTAGATAACATATGCCATGGACAGGTTTGTTTTTGTTTTTTTTTTTTTTGATGAGCTGCTCTTTTTTTCAGAGGAGAGAACCTGGCAAATACTGTTCCAGAGCAGCTAGACTGAATGCTATCAGTTGTGTTTTCACTGTTGAGGTTTTAGATTGCATATAACCTCTCTTGTCAGTGTCCTGCTTCCTCTATCTCATCCTGAAAGAGAGTTTATTAGAGCCAAAATTGATCAAGATTTTCACAGCATTTTCCTGCCTCCTTTTTTTCAGCTGGGCTGTATTTTTGTAGAACATTTTGAATCTGCTGTTCTGGGTCATCATTTAAAGTTCACTGTGAGGTTTAGAAAAGGCTCATGAAGCTGTTGCCACTCAGAACCTGTTCAGCAGCAGCCAGTTGTACATCAGTCAGTGAAGCAAGCTCTTCTTGGCCCCAGCCCCTTTGTCAGTGCACACAGCTCTTTCAAGAATAAGATGCATTTTTCTTTAAGATGAAATATTAGAAGTTCTTGAAAATCAGGCACACATTAAAGAATGGATCAAAGGAATTGTGGTTTTGGGACTACACAAAGGCTTACTTTTGTTTATGTTAATAGCATCAATTACTCATTGGTCTTGAAAGTCTGAACAAAAAAACCCCAACCTTAAGAAACAATGCACTTTCAGCTTTTGATAGGTCATACATCCACTCCTGAACTGGTTATTGGTCAGATTCCTATCCAGTAGTGGTGTGCTATTATATTGTTTCTCAACTTATTGTGAATGAATCTTATTAGGGTCAAGTGTCTCCCCAGAATAACTTCAGAGAGATGAAATGTTCATATGCCTTCTTTCATGTGGCCACAGTTTGTATTCAGCAAACTCATCCTTATGTTGCTGTGTCAGCTGGTCCTTAAACTGCTCGAAAGTCTAACCATTTTGTTGGTATCTGGCATACTGGAATATCCCATGTTTCTTGGGGCAGTATACTGGCCATTGATATGGTCAAGAGATTGGAAGTTGCAGATGTTTGGTTAGAGAGTGACTGTGAAAACCAGACTTTGTTGAAACCTCTAAAATGATATATTGCTTTGAAACAAATTATGACTGGGGAACTCCCTATGGTTGAAACTTCTTGTACCATTCAGGGCAAAAGTTCAGATGCAGTCTTGTCTCAAACTCAGTGTTACATGGCCACAGACTGACAGTGCTTGGACAGTAAAAATCACTGATTTGACTAGCAGTGGCTTTATTGCTCAGAGTGAGATTATGTTATATTAATCTTGCAACTGGAGAGATCCTGTTCCTGTTGCTTGTTCAGCTTGATAGCTAAGGTGTGGAGCATCTAATGTTGTGTTTCTTATAAAGTTATGGTTGTGATTGGACTGCTCAGGTGAGGTGCTTGGGAAAGAGGATCAAATTTAATGCCTGTGATGTGTCAAAAACTTCAAATGATGTACATTCATCATTTAAAGTTTTCTCTCAGTCTTGCTTTTTTTGTACTCCTGCCTTAAAGGTACTGCTGAATACAGTAATATGGGTGGATTACTGATACATCCAATTTTGGAGAGAAGCAGCGTGGAGGAGAGATTTGAGGGTATTACGGGTGGTTTTTCTTGTGCAACAAACGTTTGTGTTTTGGATGGTTTCTGCTTGGAAGCCTCAGCAGGGAAATGATGAACTTTATGTAGCCATTGAACTAGACAGTGTGTAGGTGATGTAACAGTCTCCACTTGCATATATTTTTTGTGCTTAAAAGGTAACACTATGAGGAGAACAAACATAATTCAGTGCTTTAAGCTCCAGGAAGAAAACAGATGTGGGACACTTCCCAGCTTCTTGCCTGACACTTCCTAGTAGCAGATTATTGCCCATCTTTCTCTTGTAGAAGGTGGGGAGGTTTCAAACTGGACTGCAAGACAGTGCCTGTGTGTTCCCTCCTTCCTTCCATCTCCCTCCCACCCCTTACTTCAATGGCTTTGAATCTTTCCTCTGTTTTCTCAAAATGCAAAAGTTACTAAAGGTTGCAAACTGCACTCTGAAGCGTTGGCAGTTTTCAATGGTGTTGAAAGGAGTGACTTGAAATAACTGTGCAGATACAGAAGATGTCTAGCCGTGATCAGAGGAGGCCGAGTCAAGGGAATGTTTGTGTCTTTCGAGAATGGAAGACAAAAATACGTATTTTCGGGTTTTTTTGGTTGCTCTTTTCTGATCATGCAGGTTAAGTTTCTTCTTGCTGAGTGCCTGAAGGCCTTTCAAAATGAGGAAGTGGAATTATTTGTGGCTTTGAGTCACTGTCTTATTGAATGTTTTCTTTGCTAGTTATCCTCTTAGAATATGAAGACTCCTGTGATTGGGTTTGTGTTCGTTTCCATACCTAGCTGTAAATCTGTGGCTTGCAGTAATGATCCTGAGGACATTGTAAATATACGTTTATCTGTGCTTCAGGTTGGCTTTGTCATCGTGTCCTCCTTAAAGGAAGCATAATTTGCTTTCAAAATAAGAGATCACTTAGGCAAAGACTTGCATGGTTGTTGTACCTGGACAGCCTTTGTAGAGTGTGATGCACAGGCAGCTTGCTCACAGCAGAGGTGTTGTCTTGGGCTTGATCTCAGGACAGATTGGTCCAGCTGTTTCACAGTTTTATCCCTCCCTCTGTCCTTTTTTTTTTTTTTTTTAAAGTTTCAATCATGCTTTATTCTGTTGTGTACTGTGGTGTGGGGGGTATTGAAGACAGTGTGTCAAGGTGTTTTGTTTAGATTTTTATGCTCTTGTACTGTTTTGTCTTGACACTGGGTGCTGTCCTCACACCCTGAGCTCCAGCCCAGTCACATCATTGCTGGCTTATTTTGCAAGGAGCTGCCTGTTCTCATTGGCTTCTAGCTGTGATGTCATAAATAAGGATGCTTACTTTTTATTTATTCTTCAACATTGCAATATCTAAGAATATCTAATATCTAGAATGGTGGTGAAAAGACACAAGAGGGGACTGATCTGAAGATGAGGTACCAAATTCAGTGATGAGTTATTGGTTCTGGAGGAAGCTCAAGTGTCTGTGGTCTTTTCACAGAGCTGCAGCAATACCAGAATTCTTCTATCAGAACCTCTTTGCAAGACTAAGGCAGTCCCTTGAAGAAAAGGTGGGAGGCACAGTGTAAGAAAATGCAGTAAAATATATTAAAGTTGGGGAAGTTACAATGGAAAGAACAAAAAATGCTAATGTGACCCATTTAGAGGAAGAAGAATAAAGTAGGTTAAGTAAGTAAATAAAAGCAGAAAGCTCACAGCAGTGGCTCAATACTCAGACTAATCAGTGCAATTTCTGTACTTCCAAGTAAAGGTGAGGAATCAAGTGGGGAAAATAGTTTGTGGGAGTTCAGGTAACTTTTCTGCATATATCTATATGCTTAGTTAAACCTCCTTACAGATGCTGATGCTCTGTACTGTTGCAAACCTTGCCTTTGGTGGCAGGATGCTGACCACTTCCTTTTCCACGTGCTCCTCTTGCTTGTTTGGGAGGTGGAAGTAGGAAAAAATGCCAGGGGGGAGTGGTACTCAAAAATTGTTCAACACACATCCATTTGGAGAATTTTTTTTTCATTTATATATATTTATTTGTGTTTAGACTGGGTCTGTGTGACTTCAGTGGTTTATATATAATTACAGCCTACTTCATGGTGTTACCAGCAGTTGTGGCCAGCCATGCCCCATGGGTGGAACTGGCCCTCAGCCCCCTGAGCCCCTCGCTGGTGCCCTTACTGGGCAGCACAGCTGCTTCCTTAGTGCTCTGCCTGCTGCAGGCCTTCTGAAATGACACCAGCTGAAGTGTGTGGAGGACATAATTCAGTGTGGCAGACTTGGAGGGGAGGAACCTCAGGCAGCTCTACTGCGAGCAGATCTTATAGGAAAGTCTTGAGTAGTTGTATAAAACCATTGATTAGCATACATAGTAATTTTCTTCCAGTTTATACCATCTTGTGGTGGAGTGCGTATTTAAAAAGTCTCCCTTTTTTTATTACAGTCTTCTAGTTCTTGTTTTGGAATTGCAAAGTGAGGCCCTTCTGAACCAAAATAACTTTCAGAAATGGTTTTTCAAAGTATGAATGCTTTCAGGAGGCCAGCATTGGACTGGTTAAGGAAAGACAAGATCTGGATGCAGTAATCAGCTGTATGTTCTACCCAGTTATGTAGGTAGGTGGTGCAGGTATTTGTATTAGTACACTTGGAAGTGCTCAATTTAGGAAGCATTTAAGTGTTAACTGGTCCATACTATCTCTTGTTTTGGGCATCTGGCCTTCAGTATTCAAATATGTTCAAACCAGAGCGTGTGCCTACACATAAAACCAGAATGAATGCAAGTTGAATGCTTGGCCTTATTTCTTGTTTCCTTGCTTAGAAGGAGGGCCCTTCACACTCACAGAGATCAGCAAAGGAAAAACAGCTTGTTTTTAAACAAAGATGTGGTTTGAAGTTGTTGAAACAGCAACAGAAGATTCATGTTAAGAAAAATAATAATCGTATTTTCTGCATTTTTCTTGACTGCTTGGCACAAACCAGAGGTGACCAGGGAAGCGTGATCTTGCGGATAACCCAACCCAACTGAGACTCCCAAAATTTGCACTTGGCTGCAGTTATGCCATTGGTGAAGCTGTGCTTACATTAGGCTTGAGCAGTAGTACTCAGGAAAACAGGCCTCTGGTCACTTGGGGTGTCCTCTTCACAGTGGTGGACTGCTTTCATTCATTTTTTTGAATTTCCTTTTCATGCTGCTTAGAGACTTTTGTTGTTGCACTTGGCTTTAAAATGAAGAGCCAGTTTACAAAGGTTGATTAGGTGCCTGTTATGTTCCAGACACAAGTACAACCTTAAATATGCAGCTTAATATATGCAGACTCTCTAGGCTTCCCAGACACATGTTACTTGGTACATTAATATGAGGATTTTAGTTGTTTTCTAAAGCTGATGGCCAGCTTAAGCTTTCTGTTGGTTTCCTTGAGCTTAAGCTGCTTTATTGTTTTGCATAATTTTCAGTAGTAAAGCAAATGGAAAAATCAGTGAGGAGGTGAGTGGCCTGAGAAGAACGAAGGGGCATATTTTAGAGTCTGCAGTCATGGTTTGAGTACAACTGTTTAATTAGCTGTACAGGCATGCATGTTGCAAGTATGTGCCTCCTACTGTGAATTTATTGCATGTGCTTGGTAAGCAACTTTCAAATACTTCTGATTCTAGTGTTTGAAAAATTGGTTTTAATTCAGAAAAGAGCCTAGTTTGTGCCAAGATCTGTTTTCCTACTTTGAGGCTTTTGATGCTTGCCTGCTTTAAAAAAATATGCACAATAAAAAGTGGTTTAAGTGTGGCTGTGAAAAATCCTTCTCCTCTACTTCTTTATCCATTCTATTCTGGGTATTCTATTCTCTCCTCTCCCAAGCAGAAGATGCTCAAACCAAATTTGAGCCAAATTTGTCAGAAGCCAACACTTCAGACAAATTTGAGTTCACCTTTGGAACTGCAAGTTTTGAGCTTTTAAACTGTCTACTTTGATGACACATTAAGAAATGTACCTTTGAAGGCCTGAATTGGAAATGCAGAAGGTATTCTGTTTGGATTTTTTACACTGATGGATCAATTTCACAATTCTATGGTTCATGAAGAAGAACCTCTTTTAAAGGCTGTGGAGTTTTTAAAATTTTATTTTATTTTCCTCGCAGAGACTGCCCTTGAAGTTTTATAGACTTGTTTGGGTTTGGATAAATGGTGGCACTCTTAATTGAGCCTTGATCGGTTTTATGGTAATAACAACAGCAACAACAATAATACCTGTGTCTCATAGATAAAACATCAATATTCTATATACAGCATGCCAGTTGTGTGCACAAGTGTTTCTGTTTGTGCTGCAGGAGGTTTAACCTGTCCTTGCTGCTTTGGAGGTTAGGATATGCAATGTAGCAGTTGCTGCCCTTTTCTTAGGCACACTGGGTTTTCTCCTAAGGCAGTCTCTAAAGGTGTGTGTGATATAATAGGGAAAGGTATTGGTTACCACTCCAGTAGTGTATTTTAATAGCATACTTTCTCATACCTGATTTGTATTTATTTAGAAACCTTTTAGAGCAGATGCTGTCTTGCCTGCTGTGAGAGTAAAGAGCGGATGAACGCTTTAGGATCTGGATGCCAAGCTGGCAGATATCCTGGATGATGTGTAGCAGGGCTGGGAGCAAGAAATGAACTCTTGAAACAGTGCCAAGGGGTGCTGCTGAGTTCAGTATTTAAGAGGAGCCAAGGTCTGGAGACCTCTTTTTGCTCAGAGACAAGGTATCCCCATTCTGGTAGCTAGCAGTGTTTTGCCTCCTTAAAAGATACTATGTTTTACATCCCAAAGCTGCATCTGAAGAAAAGACCTTGTGGACTAGTTAATATAAAAGAACTTCCAAAGTATGATTGTATTTTGGTTTTCCACTATTTTATTTGAGAAAGCTACTCTGCCAGAGTTCCCCCTGCCCCCATTCAGAACTGTCAGGGATAGTCTTTTTGGGTTTGGATACTGGGAATTGACAGAGTTTTTTCTACGGTGAAATATCACGATTGTAGTTGCAGATTGCGGTAAATTTTTCACACCAGAGCTGAATTATCCTCAAATAATATAAATCAAATGAAGTGGTCTGCTATCCTGTTGTCTGCCACTCCTGTTATCTTCAGGCAGCTGCGGGAAGGTGATTTGAAATCTTTCTGGACAGCTTCAGTGTTGAACATAGATCCCTGATGTGGAATAGTCAGCCAAAACATATGCACACGTGCACGTGTGAGGTATGCAGCACAAACAGATTCTCTGTTTCCAAAGGTTGTGTTAAGTTTTGTTTCAGAGGCTTGGATAGGAACTTTCCTGGAGCCCAGAGACATCCCAGCCTTGGAAGCTGTGTAGCAAGAAACTACTGTCCTTTTCAGTGAAAGGGCTGAAGTGTCCTGAAAGAGTTAAGCTCTACTTAGCTCACTCGTAAGGTATTTAATATCCTTATTAAACTCAACTGCTGGTTCACTTTTTTTTTCCTCTTCTTATGCTGAATAAAATTTCTTGAAGAGCTGAGCCTCTGCCTCTCAGATCAGAGGCTCACATGTTGAAGCTGGCAGTGCTAGAGGCTAGTTCCTATCTGTGTGACAGCATTTTTAATTTAACAGGACCAGCTTTGATGTTCTTGAATATTTATAGGCAGCTTCAGATCACTCTAGTGTGTATTCTTTTTAACTGGAGCAGAAGTTCTTCCTCACACAACAAAACTTCTTTCCCTCTGTTTACTCTTTGGTCTCTTTTGAGTTTGTAGACATCAGAGTGGTTTTATGTTACAGAAATATTGCTTAAATACTTACTTAAAGGGGGGAACCACTTGATTTCCTTTCTAGTTCCTGCAGCTTGGGGGTAGTCCAGTAACTGGATGGTAGCTCCTTGTTTGAGCCTTGCTACAGACTCTTGTAAAAGAGATAGATGCAGTGAAATAGAATTTGAACAAAACCCAGTTACAGTGAATCCTTCTCCATTACCTGTGTAAACTCAGGTGGGTTTGCAGTGGCTCAGACCTGGAGGACCCTCAGGAATCACAGAAGTGTTTGTCACAGACCCTAAGGAAAGGAGCAGGTTGTGGTGTGAAGAGGAACTGAAAACTTAGGATTTGGCTCTTGGTAGGAGCTGATCAGAAGTTACGGAAAAAAGTTTTAGAAAGAAATTGCCATTCGGATCATTTGACTTGGATGAAACTTTGACCAGACTTGGGCAGGAGTGTTAAAAAAGATACCTGATGGATGAGCTTTCATTCAAGCTTTAACCCATCTCAGGCTTCTTTGCCTTGGTGCTTCCCTGCTCCACTGGCAGTGGGCTGCTCAGAGCTGGCACTGTACTTTAAGGAACAGAGCTGTGGGGTTTGGGCACTTCAGATGCCTCTGCCTTTGGTGTCCTAGGCCTCGTTGTGATTTGAACCTTCACCTTGATGGTGCCACAGGAGGCAGCATGTGTGTCATAAGAAAGTGTTCCCTCAGCTTCTGCTGTGGGCTTCTCTTTTCCTTCTTCCCCTGCCATGTTTCCCTTCTGCTGTATCCTCTTAGCCCTGTGTTGTGGATGTCATGTGGATTCCCTTATTACTGATGTCCTGACCCACAGAAGCTTTGCCATGGCCAACTGGGACAGCAAAGCAATGGCATTTTTTCCCTGGAACTTCTCTGTGTGGATGCTGGTAGTTCAGGCAGATTCCTGTATCCTGCTCTGCCGCACTCACTGTTTGTTGTGAAGTTCTGTACACTTTGTGTTGCAGGATGATCTCCTAGGTAAACTTGGAACACCGTTATTGAAGTAGCAGATTTTTTTTTTTTGTGCATTATTTTGAATGGTTTCACTTAGTAAAAAATTCTGTATTTCAGTGATGATAATTTGTTTTAATGCACGGCCTACAGAGGAAAAGATCTCTGGGTTTAGACATTTCTGCTGTAGATGCACTTCTCTGCTGGCACAGCCTTTTCTAGTTCAGCAAGTGAAATCAATGTCACTGCCTGGGTAGATAAATAGCACTGGAAATCAACCACAGGAGGAAAGTGCTTGCTTTCTATTTGACATAAGGAGTTTGCTCAAAGAGTAAGGCTTCTCTTGCTACAGACATTCAGCAGGGAAATAGACCTGTAACTTACTAATGTAAGTTACTAATGTAAGCAGTGAGAGTGTCTGAAATATACCACTAAGCAGAACTCGGTAATACACAAAACTAGGGAAAGAACTGGATGGCTGCTGGAGTGCTATTCCAATACTTTTGTCTAGGGATAGGTGGGTGTGACAGTGACTTCATTTTTCTTTAGTTCCTGCCTCCAAACTGTTGTTAACAAAGGCAATTTTCCTTTCCCCTCCGTACCCTGAAACATCTTTGTGAGACAGGGAAATTTATCACCTGTGGAAATACTCAATGCTTCTGTCTCTGGGCAGGATTTCTCCAACAACCACAAGTTGTGCTAGGGGAGCTCTACATTAGATATCAGGAAACAAAATTCACGCAGAGGGTTGTAAAACATTGGAAGAGACTGCCTTGTGCAAGTGGTGGTGTCAGTGTCTCTGGAATTGTTCAAGAAATGTGGGGACATGGCCTTTGAGGGCATGCTTTAGTGATGAACATGGTGGTGTTGGACTTGATCTTAATAATGGTTCTGTGATTCCCTCTGTCAGTGTGCTTTTGGCTTAGTAGGAAGTAATAGACAGTAGCATACTTCTAGTTAAATGTTATTGCAGTGAGAATTTTTGCAAATCAAATTACTTTTCCATCCTTAAGTTGCACTTGGTGGCTTAGAATTCAAATTGGTGAAGCTGGGAAAATATTTGCTTCCTGTATAAGTCATAAAACATACTGGGTGGCAAGGATATTGCTAGCAAATAACCTCATAGATAAAGATATTTGTCAGACCAGGTAGCACTACTTACGAAGCTGATTTATATATATATATTTTTTAGCAGTTGTACTATCCAAGTACTGGTGAATGTTGAAATCTTGTCATTATAAACATGTTCCAGATAAATTGAGTTCTGCAGGCTTTAGAACAGATTACACAAATTGATGCAATCTGTTCTTGTTCTTGAGACAACAGAATTTTGACCTAGGTTAGGACTAGTCCAGGTAGGAACGACTGAGAAAAGTAATAGGAATCTTGAGTATCTGTCAAGGGAAAGTTGTGGGGCAGGGAGCTTGAACTTTTTATAGCATTCTTGCCAGAAAAAAAAAAAAAAGCTTGGAACAGCAAATAAGAGATGCTCAGAAGAACAAGAGAGAAGTTGAACAAGCCTTAGAAGAAAGCCATCCTAAAGCAGTTGCTGGGGTATAGCACACTGTAAACACTGCCCAGCTGGAGAATATCCTCTAGCACTTTCTCTGCCTCTAGAGGCATGGTGGTTATGGCTGCTCTGCTTTAAGGAATGGTTCATGAGCTGTATGATAGAGGAGTTTAATCTTTGTATCATATCCATGCCCAACTGTAGGGCTCTGTTTCTCAGCAGAGAATAGCATTTCTTAGTCTGAAAGAGAATTTGTACCTGAATTCACAGATTTTTGCTGTTTGTGTTATATGGAATTAACATTACAGACTGTGCCTCTGGAAGGAGGAGTTGGTTTATTTACCTTTCCAAGCTGAGACAGCTGCTAGAAGAATATAATTTTAAAAAAATACAATATCTATTTAGAGATAAGGCAATTTACATTAAAAATACTTTTTAAAATAGTAATTTCAGGCATTTTCAGTGCTCCTTCAGCTTATTTCTTAAGGATACAGCTTACATTTATAATTGTGTCGTAATCTTTAAAGCAATTAAGAATGTGCTGTTTGACTGGGACTTTATGGGTACCTCTGTATTTTGGTTTGGTTTGGATTTTCTACTGTCCATTTAGAAACCTGTCAATGAAATGTCCTTGCAGATGCTGAGGGATGACTGCTAACAGTGAATGAAGCAAATTATTGGAAGCATGAACAAAATGGGTTAGTACAAAACATATGCTCTGCTTTGCAACAGGTGAGCATATGCTGCCTAACTGAAATGCTAGAAAAGATTGCTTTGAAATCATGCATGTTTTAGGGAGATATTTACATTTTCTGATGTTGACCTGTTCCCGTCTCTCATTAGCTGATGGGGAATTAATCTCTGATGTTAAGACTCCAGGATCATATTTCTAGTACTGAGGCAGGTCTTGGATTATTCAGTGGGGGAATAAACTTCATTGAGGATGTTTAAAATTTGGCAGCTAATCCTGGCAGAGCAGCAGCTCTCCCCTGCTGTCCTACAGGTTGCTTTTCCAAGCCCACGTTGTTGCTCTCTGGGGTGGATGGAGAGGAGCTGGGGAGCAGCTTCTGGGAGGGCTCTGATGCTGGTTACAGCCTGAGATTGTTTCTGGGGCTGGCAGCATGGTCACAGGAACCCTGATGGATAAGCAGTGACTGATGTTAAGTCTAGATGGGTGAGCAAAGGAGATAAAAAATTTGGTTTGCCCTCTGATTTCTTTCCTGGTGCCTTTTTCTTAACTTTGAATTCTTACTTTCTGATTGCTTTTAGTTCCTGTGTGAAATCTCAGGACGCTACCAGGGAAACACACAACTGTTTCTGAACTTCAAGGTGAAAATGATTTGCAAGAGAATTTATAAAAGTTCGTGATCCTAAAGTTTCAACCCCACTCTTCTATAATAACTAAGGAAAAAATTATAATAACCTCTAACTAATTCAGAGTTAATCTTTGTGTAGCTGAATTTCTCTTCTCATGTCTCTTTGAGGGTAGAGAAGGAAGCTTTGGTTTGTTTTGAAATGTGATTGATTTAGTCCTGCAGTTGGAGGTATTTGTTAAAAGCTCTTTGTTGTATCTAGCCACACAAGTGCAGTAAAAGAGAATTAAATTAGGAAAAGAGAAAATTTCTTACATGTGATGCTCCTTAAGTGTTATTTTTAATATGTCTTATCTCTGGTCCCTTGACATGGACCAGGTCTCAAAGACACTGAAAGGAAATGCCAGAGTGGTGTAGAATCTTGGAATTCCCAACCCAGCCCTGCAGGGTCTGTTAAAATAATCACTGGTGCCTGAGTCGTGGTTATCCTTCAGGACAATTTTATAGGTGGCACTATTTCTGTCATGTTCTGATATTTCATCATGAAATTACTTACAGATGGGTTGCAGGCAGAGAAACTAGGGTTGGTATTTTTTATCTCAAGAGACCTTACCTTTCTTGAAGAAAGCTAATTAGTAGTGCTCTGGAAATCACTTCAGTGCCCTTCTTAGGGTCAAAATTAGGGATCTGACAGAGAGAATTAAAGTGCAAATAAGCAGATCCAAAAGTTGGCTATTCAGACATGTCTCAAAGTTCCAGCAGGATTTACTTTTTTTTTTTGCTCTACCATTGTCCAAAAGATGGGTCATGCATGAATATTTGCATCAGTGTGCTAGTCTGGTAGGTAACTTACTACTTCTGTAGTCCATATAGCAGAATCCTGAAAATTTGTCATCAACTTCATTTTATAGCACATTTTGTGATAAGAAGTGTTTGCCAACCACCTTTCCCCAGCCTGCCTGCCCAAAGCCAAATGAAGTTTCTGAAATTGTAGTGTGAGATTTTAAGCTGCTGCATTGACTGAAGATGTCTCTAGACTGAAAATGAGAAAGGCAGAGCTTTGTTTTCCCCTCAAATAAATATCAGAACAATCATTTAACTTTCAAAATATCATTTAATGGCTCTTGCAGGCCTGACACATCCCCTTGCATCAATCACTTGTGCAAAAATATTAATATAAAGTTAATACTTCTTCCAGGTAATAGTGATCTGTTATCAAATATTTTGGATTCTGTCCAGTCTGCCAGTTCAGCACTGGGAAGGAGTGGGCATGACAACTGACCTTGAGCACTGTGCTGGACATTCAGCCACAGGCACTGCTGCACGACATCCAGATTCCCTGTGGCACACTTTCCCTTGGAGCTGTCAATTGCAGCACCAAAGCTTTGCAAACAGCCACAGCTGTGTTTTCACGGTACAGCTCAACTGAGTTCTCTCTGGTTTATCTGTCTGGGAAGCCTGCTGCTGTGATTTGCCCAAGCTGTTTCCATAGTCTTTGGAAAAAAGAATTGGAATTTTGGGTCTCCTGTCTATATGTAGAGTTCGTGCTGACTCCTCAGGCTCTGCTGCTGAGTGAGTGATGCAGCTGTTAACAAATATTAGTAGTAGTGAAGTAATGCAGCACCTAGAACACTGAATATTTTGAGTGGGAATTCAGAAACCTGAATAATGTAGAACTGGCTGTTATTTCTGTATATTCTGGTGTGAGTTCCTTACCACCACATTTTGTAGAGACGTTCAATGAAGGAGCTATTCAGGCAGCCATATTAATCATACATATTGGGGATGCTTTTTAGCCAGTTTCAGGTTTGCACAGAATTGTTTGACAGGTTACTTTTCAACTTGCATTCCAATGAGAAGTTTTTATAAGTTGTAACCTCTCTAATTTTTTAACCCTTATTCTGTTTTTCCAGCTTGTATACTGAGACAGGTCTTGTAGAAAACGCTGATCATGAAATTAACAACTTCATTGCATTAAATGCTCACAGTAGGTCATAATTTTACAGGTTCTCTTCAGTTCTGACTGTTCTTAACTTTGAAACCACAGAGAGACCAGAAGAGGTAGGTCATGGGCTGGATGTTAAAGATTCTAAGAGTTTTAGGAGAAGAACTCAAGACTGTTCCTCCATTGAGCAAAATCAGGTCTGAGGCAAAAGCACTTGGCTATACCCCATTACCTTGCACACCCAAAGTGTGTGTGTGTAACACACACACCAGTTTTATTGCTTGTGTTTTCCACATATGCACCCCTGACTTTCCTAAAGGTAATTCTGTCCTGCTCTCAGAGTTTTGCAACCACCTCAAATTAAGTGAGACTTCTGAAAAGAAGGGAGAAGAGAAACTGTAATGCCACCAGACAGAAGGCAGCGTGGGAACACAGTTATTTACTGTGGCAAATCCCAAATCCTTATTACCAAAACTGTCATAATGGTGGTGCTGCTGCTGTGGCAGTGCTGCACTGATTTTATTGATTTTATCCTTCAGAGGAAGGGATGTACCTTTATATACCTGCAGCACTCTCCAAAGGAACCCCTTCTCCATTCTGCAGATACAGGGTAACATTTGACAAAGAATTGAGGAGTTGAATCTATCTGAGCTTTTGTTCTCTGTGTTGGTAACACAGGTGCAGTTATTTGAAATATCAGCTAGATGTGTGAGGGGAAGAAAAAATTAGAACTAAAATATCCAAACTAAAAATGCAGCAATATGTTACCCTGTGTTGTCATCTGGGTGAAGGTTTTGGCAATACTTCTGCCAGGTTTTGAGTGTTTTAAATACAGATGTACCTTAGTAAAGATGATGCAGCTGAAGTTTGAGTGTAGCCTTGTACAAATACAAGTCAGACAAGCTGTGATATAAAAAATAAAGTATAGAATAAAAATATTATTAGAAAAATGGCATGGACAGCCTCACTGTAAACAAGAGTCTTGTTTTTGATTAGTAGGCAACCTCTGTTGTTTAATAACCAAACAAAAAGAAGCTTGGATACAGTAAATCCCAATGGTTTTTGCAGATTCTGTAATTGAAATATATGAGTACATATGCTTGAGTATATATGCTGATGTCAGACAAAATGAAGTGTCTTGTTTGAGATCAAGGTTCACCCATCTTCTGTTAATGTAAAGATGAGTGCCTTTCCCTGGATCTGTGTGTTGGTGGAAGGTGGCTTGTAAGTGTTTGTGTACAATTGTGAGCCAGCTGGGCCTGAAGCAAAACTGGGACCCCAGGGAAGAGAAGGGGAGTGGTGGGCAGTGGCCCACTCATTGTGTGCTCCAAGGGGTAGGGAAATAACTGCTGAGTGTGGAAACTCAAACTTCATTAGGAACTTTGGAACAAAAGTAATTTAAATTGGTTCCATTTTTACTTTAAGAACAGAACATTGAGTGTCTACCTTTACAGTTGTCTCTCAGCATAAAGACAGCCAGGCTATTTTCATATTTTTTGCAAAGACTTCTTTGAGGTTTCATTTGTTAGGAAGCCTGTGCTCCAGCTTGTCACTACTGTGAGAATGGGTGGGAGGCCAAGGGAAGCATTTAGTTTACTGGAGTTTGCTGCATTTGTGGGATCCTTTGGCCTGACTTCAGAAGGTATTTAGATGGTTGTAGCTGACTTGACATTACTGAAGAGAAATGATGTCTTTTAGCTGTTTAAACAAATTCATAGTGTGTTATGGAAAGTATCTGTGTGATATTAGGAGAAAATTCTTTACTTTGAAGATGATGAGGCACTGGCACAGGTTGCCCAGAGAAGCTGTGAATGCCCCATTCAGTGTGGATGGGGCTTGGAGCAATCTGGTCTAGTGGAAGGTGTCCCAGCCATGGCAGGGGATTGGAATGAGATGAGCTTCAAATTCCCTTCCAAGCCAAACCAGCCTGTGATTCTATGGCTCTCACAAATTGATTTTTTGAGTCCTAATTTTTCTGACCTCTTTCTTGCCTCCAAAACAAGAGGGAGGGGAAATGGGAGGGTGACTGTTGGCATGTCACTTTTTAATTAAGTCATGGACACATCAGACTTAACGTTTAGGCTCCTGGTAATTTTTTTTTTTCTTTACACAAAAATCCCTTGCTGAGTGCAGGGATATTGGGTACTTAAGAGTTAAATAATCTTGCTTTGGAAGCAGCTGAACAGTTTACACTCCTTGCTGGGCTGTACAAAAATACTTTTCCTTTGAAGTACTCGGAGGAGCGGCTGAGGGTAAAACCTGGAATGGGGTTGTAGCTAGCAGCCTGCAGTGGGCTTAGCTTGGAGCAGGCAGCTGCCTGCAACTGCAGTGTGAGATGGCAGAGAAGGTCAGGGTTTCTTTCAGTCTTGCCACCACTGTCTCAGTGTGAAGGCTTTCTTTCTGAAATTCTTCAAATGCTATTTCGTTCTTATAAATTTTTTGATTAGGACACATTGCAAGAAATATGGATTAAAAATATCCTTTCCCATAAAGGCGTGAGAAATACAGGGCTCCTGTTGGAAGTTCCTTGACTGCTTCTGATGTGATCTGGTAGTGAAGTGCATCCTGCTGCTGTCTGGGATGAGAAGGATTCACTTCTGCTGAGTGGTGTAAAACAGGTCAAACTCCAGTCTGGAAAGAGCTTTCCAAAGCTGGCTAGAACCTGTGAAATCTCAGGCCTGATGTTCCACCTTAGCCAAGCTGAGCTCTCAGTGCAGCAAGAGCTGACAGGAGAATGACAATAGTGGCACTTGCCCCAGATGGAGGAAACTGAACCATGATGTTTGTTAGAAAAGCTGTGGGTTAATAGCACTGCACAGTGGGGAGCTGTGTGTCCTCTGCTGTCAGAACTGTGCATGGCACTGCTGGCTGCTCCTCTGGAGAGCAAACCTTGCCATGGGCAAAACCAGGTGCACACTGCCTCTGATACACGTCGTGTCTCCTGCCAGGACCAGCAGTGGAACTAGACAGACTGAAGTTGCTCCCTGGTTTTCTGGGGCAACGCTGTGTCTTTTGGATTAATAATCTCTTGTCATGTGTTTTTTGGGGAAATGCCATTACATGAAAGTGAGGAAAACAAATTTCCTTCTAGCAATGCCACTAAAGGGACAATCAAAAGCAATTTCCCCAACAGCTAATGAGGGGTAAAATTAAAATACCTATTGAAATTAAAATATCTATTGAAGAGACTATGATGGTGCTGCAGGTCAGATCTCCAAATTTCAAGGTAGAGTTATCTGTAATAGTAATAATAGTGATGACGTCCTTTCATCTTTAATAATTTAAGAATCAGACATTTGGCTGTTGGTATGGTCTCTATGTTTCTATCCCTGCTGCTCTGCCACTCAGTCTTTAGCTTTCTACCTCTGCCTTGTTTTTTTTTTTTTTTTTTTTTTCTTTTTGAACAAAAAAAAAGTGTCAAGAATTTAGTTGCTAAAACAGGCAGCATTTTCCTCTAGGGTATCTGCTGTTGCTTTGCCCAGCTGAAAGAGTAACCATAAGTTGTCAGGGTCATCTGTTCTTTAAGAGGAGCAAGCTGCAGGCTGGCAGGAGGGCACAGGCAGGCTGCCCACATGTTGTTGCAGTGGCTGTGTGCAGGCTGTGTGTTCTGTGTGTCTGCTGCTCCGGGATCACAGGGCACACATGCCGGTTCAGTGTGTTCACAAAGCTGCTCTTGGACAGGAATGGGTGCTGCTGCCTTTTCCAAAACTGTGCAGGCAAAGCAGATATTATCAGGGCTGGCCCTGGGGCATAAAATAGAAAGATCAAAGGAAGTGGCAGCAGCACACAGAGGCTCTTCAAAGCCTCAGTAAGGGAGGATTGATAGAGAAAAGGAGAATGCTCTTGCTGATGTAATCACAGCCTGTGAGACAGGTTGGTGTTTTTTTTTTTTTCTTAATTTAAACAAAGGCACAAAGACAGTCCTTGTTTGTTTAGAGAGGTGAAACATGTGCCACAGAGATAGAGCAGGGATACCTCAGTATATAGAAGGTTTTCATGAATAGCGTGGAGCTCAAACATTTTGAAGTGTCGGCAAAGTTGCAGTTTTTCTTATTTTGCTTTGCACAACTTCTGCATGTGGCATTTTCTCACTTGTGGTGTCCATGTGGAATGAAGTAGGAAAATGGCAAAGGAAGGAATGCTTCTTTTCAGGCTGCCGTCCTTATTAAAATGGAAGCTCATTTTGTTTTCTCTTGAGAATGCCGGTTAAAAATTTCTGGGATTTGTATGAAAAGAAGTTAAGCACAGGCAAGGTGGAGTTGGAGGGGAAGTGATAAACCAGATCCATTGTCAGGAAGCACAGGCTTGTTCAGGCACAAGCTGTGAATTGGAAAGAAACAGTTGTTCTCCCCCTTTATCTGTGGAAAGGGGGAAGAAGAGGTGAGACTTTTCTGGAACAGATGTGCAGGGGTGGAGGGAGTTTTCAATCTTCTCTGTTACAGACTTCACTTTATATGCTACAGCTGCAGAAGTGTTTCTGAACCTTCATTTTGCTTATAAAAGTCCCACCTTTATAATTCAAAGGGAACCTTGTGAAATTGTGACCTAGAGCATGGTAGTCCAGCTTTTCCACCCAAAGCTGTGCCTTTATGGTGTATGGTAAATGACCTGAGCTAGCACAGTCTGAAATCCAAAAGTTACATGAAGACATGACTCAAAGCCTGAATGAGTAACTACTACCAGAAAGGCAATGCATATCAATTAATGTAGTTGCATTGATTTTACACACGTTTGGAGCTCAGGCAGGACAAGCTCTTCTGCCTAGCTGGTGAGCAAAGCCTGCATGCATCTCTTGGTATAGACTGGAGGTCCATGGGAAGGAGAGGCTGTCCCTCTGTAAGTCTTTGGGAAGCTCTTAACTCCAAAACTTTAAATCGGCTTCACCATTTTGCATTGTTTCACTTGTTGGTTGTTTTAGAAGAAAGACCTAATGGGATTATCTCAGTCCCAAAATGTTTTCCAGGATGCCAGAGATCAAAGTGGTTGTTTCTGCTGGCAAAATCTACAGCTTTCCTTCCCCTGTAGGTCTGAGACCATTTGCAGTGCAGTTCAGATTAGTACACAAAATTGTGGTTCCCTGAAGTTTGAAAATCTATCATGAGGGAAAAGTGACTGCCTATATTGTTAACTTTAATGCCTTCTTCTGAGGTCAAAGCTACATTTATAGTCTGCTGAATCAGTTTATTACCTTAACAAGTCAAGCAGTAAGGTCCCTGCTGAAAAAGGGATTCATCCTCTTTGTTGTGGAGTATGTGGGATGATACTGGCATTCTTGAGTTGCCTCATGTGGAAATTTCTAAATTTTGCTGGTCAGCATCAAAACGTTTTCTCTTCACCCTCCTGCATGTCTCTTCTGCAATGCTGCTTCTACAGATGTGTGTGATTTGATACTTGACACTAATAGAAAGTGCTTCAATACACTTAAAATAGTCTGATTTTGGTTTCTACTTAGCAAACCTTCAGGCTCCAGGAAATCTGCACATCTTACAGAGCTTTGAGATGGGCTCTGACATGTACTTGTGTTAGTGCTGCAGGCACTTTCCCCTCACCATACAAAGAGGCTAGAGAAAAATTCTGGGATGGGAATCCTAGCAGTTACCATGGCTTTCTGCTTTAAAATACATTCTTTTTGGAAATCCCACCCAAATATGTGAAGGACAGGCTGTTCCAGTCTGTTGTAGAGGACAGTTAATAAAGCAGAGGTTTCTCTCCCCACAGAATAGGGTAAATTGATGGGTTCTGCCATCAGTATGGCATCCCCATTCTTTGCTTCTACTGAGCAATAGAATGAAAAAAAGGAGATTTCAGCTGATTTCCTGTATGCCCTAGTGAGTTTGTGCAGCCACTTCTGCCAGCGGTTATCTGTGGCCTTTCGATTCATGCAGCCAAGTGAATTAACACAACTGCCATGCTGAGTTAACCAAAAAAGTTCCTCTGCTCCAGTGACTCTGGCAGAAACCAGTAGCAGATATTTGTGAAGGAATGTAAGATTAGAGCAAGCATATGGTGAGAATTGTGCAGTACATGCTTCCAGGCTCTGCCAGCTTGTGGCTTAGGTCTTCCCATAAGGATCAAGTTCTACAGGAGAGCCCTTGATGGGTTTTTCTTTCATATTTTTTTCCAGTCCATTACTTCATGTGTTGTCTAAATTTGAGAGCACCCAGGGAAGATTGGTTTTGGGGGTTGCTGCACACTGTGACATTGTACTTTGTTTTCTGAGAGCAGTGGAGTCCATGTTGCTGCATGTAGTGCAGGAGGTGTAGAACAGCAGTTTTATTGGCATGTCTGACAGGTACCTACTTAAATTGCTCATTAACAGGATTGGAGGGAAGACAACTAAATCTCCAGAATTTTTCTCATTCCCTTACTATTCAGTGTGATTTTTTTTTTTTTTTTTTTGAGCTGCAGGGGAAAAAACGTTGCCAGGAAGTAATTGTTCTTTCTGTCTCTTCCTAATTCTGTGCAGCAGCTGCCTTGTCTTTAGCTGCTATTAATGGTCAGAGCTTTGTGAACAAAGGAGCGTCGGGCTGATGTAACTTCTTCCTCTGTTAGACATTCCCTCTGAAGCCATCTTTTGTCTTGATGGCCGTATTGTAACCATTGATATACTGATGAATGAACAGGAAGCTGATGATGATAGTGAGCAGATGAGTTTGATCATGAACAGGTTTTACTCAGACGCCAGCCTGAGGGAGTATATATAGGAACAGAGCTGTAGCGCTGTCAGCTACAATGTCTGATTTGTTCATTCCGTTTTCTTTTGTGTAAGAAACCAGAAAAGGTTGTTAATCTAAGAGGAAATGTGCTAACTTTTTATAGAGATCAACAGTATTACAGGTAGAAATACAGTAATTCTGTCTGTTGTCTCATCATACAAAGATAAGTTTACTTGAATGGCTGTATTTTTGGGGGGAGATTGTGAATTCTTGAGCTAGAATGACTGTTTCAAGACTGATGGTAAATACTTTGCTGTACTGTTAGCTACCTGAAAGGGGCTGCATGTTGTGTGATAGTCACTGAAGCATCCTAACCATGGCTTTTCCAGCACAGATGTTTTTCTGATATGGCCTTTAGTGATTGTGATATATATTAACTTTATATAGATAGATAAACTATTATCAAAATGCCTGATGGAATGGACTCTTACATTTATTTTTAAAAATGAACACCAATTCAGTGTTATTTAAATACTACAGACAAAATTAGAGGTTTCCCAGCAGTGGAGGGCAAAGATGTGCCTGTGAGTGTGGTTGTTCTTTTCACAATGCCTAGCCTTTCCTGTTTGTTTTTGTGATTCGGCAGAGATTCCGTTGACTTGTTTTTATTTTTGTGTCTGTCACATTTTCTGCCTTGCCATTGTTTATATCTGGTTGAAAGTGCCTTTTATGGTCCTTGGTTAAAGGGATTCTCCCAAGTCACAGCTGTATGTACAGCAGGTTATCAGTGCTGATCTTGGTTAATTGTAATACAAGCTGGAGGCATGCACCAGGAAGAACGAAGAAGCATCATAAAAAGCTTCTCAAAACTGTGGCTAAGATTTCTTTCCCTTCCTAAGAATAAAGTGTATTCTGAAAACCTTGTCCTTACACTGAAAATTTAATGGGATGTTGCAATTAGTAGGAAAAGTAAGAGAGCAAATCATCAGAGAGCAAAGCAGAAGACTTGGTGAGCACCATTGGGCTCCAAGAGCTTGAATGCTGCATATAAAAGTGCAGTGCATCATAAAAGTGGAAGGGGAGAGTAGATAATGGAGCAGATGGATCACAAGCTATGAATCATCTGAGTCATGTAACAGTGTGACATTCATTGAAAAAGACCTGAATTTTAGCAGTTTGGAAAAGAGGCTGTTAACAAGAGACTTGGAATAGTCTGATGTCAAGACAGTGATTAAGGAACAATTATTGGTTGTTCCTTGCAGTACGATTATCAGAGCATTCTCAGTGAAATTCACAAAACAGCTTTACAGTAAAGCAAAAGAAAGTACATTTAAAAAACAGTAGATTGTGTTTCTTGCTGTAGGATGGTGTAAAAGCCATAAGTATGTGTGTCATTCCAAAGGAATTAGGTAAAAATGTGGAACATAGATGCATTGCTTACTTAAACACAATATTCTGGGTGAAATCTCAGTTCTGGAGGTCTTGATCACTGATAGTCATAATTAAGAGGCTGTATCTAAAGCATAGTCATTCCTTATTTTTCCTGCTTTTCATATTCTCTGAATTTCTGCAGTTAGCAGCTGTTGGGGATAGGATACTGTGCTGGTTGGATTTTTTGGTCACACCCTGCATGGCTGCTTTTGACTTGCCCAACATTGCATAGGAATCCTGTGGCAGAGGAAGCAATCCCTCTGTTGGGAAGCATTCAGCTGCTTTAACCACAACACTGTATTTTTTTTTCTCATAGTATCTTACCTCATTCCCTGCACTGTCCAAACTTCCTGACATGCGAGGGGAATGTCCTGCAGCCAGCCCTCATTCACCCCACACTGCTGTGTTTTTGGAGTGCAGTTCACAGCATGCATTTCCCAATCAGTGAGGCATACCTCAGTGTTGAGGTGTGCCAGCAGGAGATACACAGCACTACACCCAAGCCAATAGGCTTGACTGGATTTATTAGCATGGGTTGTATGCCAGGGCTGGAGGGGTCGGATGAGAGAAAAAAGGGGCAGCATGGGGTGGGAGTGAAGTGGTGAAGGGCCAGTGTGGAAGAGAGGGGAATCGAGGCAATAGATTAGTGACCATATCAAGGAGGAATCATCTGGAAAGAGATGGGAAAAGGAGGAAGAACTTTTGATGTATCCCGAAATACAGCACAAGCATTTGAAATTTAAGGTTGAATCGGGCCAATGATTTTAGTTATTTTAATTATGGGAAAAATTTAACTTTAGAAACTTCTGGTACCTGTTTTTTTTCCCAGCCATACATAGGGTGCTGTAATATGATAAGTATGAACATTAATATTTCTCAGAAAAAGCTGAGAAAGCTGGTTTACTGTTCTGTAAAACAGTTCACTTTTTGTAGTTTTTTATTCAAAGCGGAATTTAATTTTGTTCTTAGATCAGGAATAAACTCCTTGTAATGAAAAGGGAGTGCTTCAGGTCTCCATAATTCCAGAAACTTCCATTATTGTTCGTTTGACTTTAAATAACATTAATTGAATCCTTCAGGCACCAAGTGCTAAGTTCCTGCAAGTGCCTTTGATAAATGAAAAAGAGCAAAGAAGTGATAATTAGTTGGGTGCAGAATAGTTCTGATTCTGGTTCAAGATGTCAAAGCATAGGCTGTGAGCAGGGAGTGAAACTGGCCATCAAGTCAGCTTTTCATCTGACCAAGAGTTATGAATTGTGCACTGGACTGAGTTGTGGAGCCTGTGTTAAATTTAAGTTGGTTATTTCCTGTGCAAAACAAAACAAATTAGGCCTGAAAGAGGGAGGATGAATTTCACAGTGTGTGAAATAGGAATGTTTGCAGAGACTGGTTCAGCAATGTGCTACGTTAGAATTAAGCACAGCTTTTGATTTTCAAGTCATTCTCTCTACTACGGAGCATTCTTCAGTGGTGACTCAGGGTAGAGCTAATCTCACTCAAAATGGTTGCCAGTTGCCACTTGGAACAATAGGACCGAAGCCACAGGCTGCCATCAGGTGGTAGTTTTTAAGAAGGGCGTTTTTTCCCCAGTGGATTTGAGTGTTTTCTGTCTGGTGACATGAAAGATTGCAATATGCACTGAATTCCTGTAATGGAAAATGTTGAAGCAGTGCATTATTCAGCGCTTTGTCTGAAATGGAGAACCCAGTGCAGCAGGTAGTTTTCTTTTGTGGAAAATCCCAAATGCTAAACCTTTATATGTTTTCAGGAACAGCTATTGGCACCTGATTTACATACTGGCCTGTGCTTCTTTTAAAGTACTCAGTTCCTCCCTGGGCAGTGGCATCTCACCTTCCAGTAAAGGAGAGCGTGTTCTGTTGTCACATCCTGTTCTAGAGCCTCATCTTGTGTAGCCGCAGAAGAGACTTTGGCTTCGCCTGTATTTCCACAGGAAATAGGTCAGGGAGATTGTGCTGATTGGAGCTGACAAAGAAGTGCACGTAAAACAAGGTGTGATGTTTGGATTTTGCCAGAAAACCTGTAAAGCAGGTGAAGAGCATGAAGGGTGCTGTGAAAGTAATTTCTTGAGAACTTGATGCTGGAGAAAGGGGAGGCAGTTTGGAAGCAAACAGTACCTACTTGGAGACCTCTGCTTTCCCTTTTTGGTCCTTTCCCTCTAAAAGTTACCTACAAATGTTTTCACGTGGGCAGAAGCCATAAGTTGAGTACAATCCATTGAAGTAATCTGAATTATCAGATGAAGGGAAGGTCAGATGATGAGTTTTTGGAGAGGAAAGCTTGGAGCACAAAGTAGGGAAACAGGGATATGAGAAGGCATGTGACAGCTGGAGTTGGAAACAGAACTTCTGTAAACTTTATTGGTTTGTGAATTGGTCCAGAATGGCTTATAAAAGATAAAGAATCTGACCAAAAGGCAAACTTTGAGAAGCAATTTACGATGAACGCTACCTTCAGATTGTAAACTGTCACAAAGATTTTCTTAGAACATTTTTGGTTGTTGCAGTGTAAGCTAAAGTTAAATGTAGAGACCAGGAGAGGCTTTGTAATTTATGACAAAATTCAACACAAGAATATGATAGTTATCCTCAAGTCATCTATTTATAAATTTAGAAATCTTAAATGTTAAGCTTCACAGAAATCTGTAAGGGGAGGTGTCCAAAATAGTCTGACTAATAGCAGCATAACAAAGAAGTAATGAAGACCCATAATACCCATAGGTGATTCCAATATTTTTCTTTGTCTAATATCTTGAGAGAGAGATGTGTGAAGGGATTTGCAGTAGACTGGGTCAGAACTGGGTGATTTATGGCAGAGGAACGAGGAAAGACTGAACAGAGTATGCAGCACAGGTACTTTCTTATCAAGACCGAGGAATAAATAGGATTCCTTAGAAATAGTGCAGTGTGGGAGGAGCAGCTGGGGGAGAGTGTAGAGAAGAAGAGTGGGTGCTGGAAAGTCTGGTCTGGGCAGGGAGAGCAGGCACTGCTGGAATCCCACCTCTGCTGGGCCTGTGCCTCAGGGTGTGCTGCGAGCTCTGGGAACCAGAAATCCTTATTCCACCGCTGAGCTGAGAGCACATCTCTGAGATGGTGGTTTGTTTGTCTCCATCACGTCACTCTGAAAGACACAAAATCAGTGTTCTATTTTAGGCTGTTCAATTTTCACCATATTCAAAAACTTTAAAGTCTATCTTGCACACCACAGGCTGAAGGAACTTATCTATTGGCCAGAGATCATATGGTTCATAGACTCTTGAAAGAGTGTGTATGTAAATATTCAAAGATCAGTTCCTATACTAAACTGAGAAACAGAGTTGATCCTTAGACTGTGAACTATTACATTTCAGCCTTGAAAAAACTCTTTTTCATGCTGACTAAGGCTGACTGTATCACTGATCTGTCTTTTCCTTCCCTAATGGTACTTCCAGACTGACTTGCAGTTAAGGTAGTGATCAAGAATTTTCTAAATTTTAAAACCTTTTTTATTGACAGCTTTTTTGTATTGCAACCCAGAGGATTTGTTCAAACCATGTAGCTTTGGTGCCATTTGAATTAGCACTCAAGCTGCCACTGTGCTGACAGCAACTGAAACTTCATGCTCCAAAACACACGCTCAAGAAACGTGTCTGCTCATCCTTAGCAGATGCCAGCTGCTTCCCTTCTTTGTTTTGGGGAAGATACTGGGCATAACGTGGGAGGTAAATATAATGAAATTATTTCTATCCTACCATTACTTGATAATCCAACAACTGTATTTTTAAGCTCTGACAGCTAATTAAGACACTTAAGAGAAAATTATAACAAAGTTCTATCAGGGAAAAATGAGTTTTCTAAAATAGAGTAGCTCCTAGCTTTTGAGATCTACAATATTAAAATTTTAATTATTTATTGGATTTTTAATTTTTTTGTTCATAATAGAGCAATTTTGATTCCTCTTTGCATTCAGATTTTAACTCATCTGTTAGATTTCACTGTTTGCATTTGCAGCTGCTTTTCCTGTATTTGAGGGCTTGGGGATTAATTTTTACATTTGGCCATCATGTGTATATTTAATAAAAATGCCTGAAAAAGTTAGGAGGATTCTAAAAAGCAGAGTCTGGGATTGTTCTTACATTGGCTTTTTATGCAAATATTGCAGGTAGGTAGGAGTCTGTTATTTGTTATTCCACAGTTTCTCCTAGAAAAATAACACATATTTTGTTGGGTAGTGTTTGCAGGCAGTGTAAAAATAACACATATTTTGTTGGGTAGTGTTTGCAGGCAGTGTTTATTGTGTGACTGCCTCCCAGGCTCCAGCTGTGAAGATGTATTTATGTTTTCTGTGAGCAGTAATGAAACTACAGCTGGCTGTGCATTATCTACTGTACCTTTTGCATCCCTCTTCTAAGCATAGTCACTGAGACAAAATTTAAATTTTGAACTGAGTAGAAAGCTGATTCTTGCTGCTGCCTTCTGCCTACTGCAGCATATTTTACACGACGTATCATGATGAGTTTAAACAGTAGTTGAAGTATCCTGAGTGCAAAAATGGGTGGAGAGAAGGATTAAAATATCCTAACCCTTCTCTTTTGTGCTTCCCCTGAAGCAAAGCTGCCCACTTTATATTGCCAGCTCCAGCTTTATCCTCCATCTCTGAATTTCACTGCAGCCCCAGGGGAAGCTGCACCTCTGTGGCTCTCCCACAGCTGCTGGACTTTGATGAGGACATGCCTTCGCTCTTTCCACTGGCCTCCCTTGGCAACCAGCCCTTTGAAGATGACCTCTTGCTGTTTGCCTGTTGTCTCTCTTGTGTTGGATTATAGATGAGAGGTTGGCGTGAGGGGAAGGGGGATGGAATGGAGTGTTGTGCATTTTAAGCCTCATTTCTTTCTGCATTCTCACCTTTTTTTTTTTTTCTCTCTCTCTCTCCTCTCTGTGGCTTTTACCTCTCTATATAGATAAAATGTTGTCATGCGTATGGAAAGTGGTTTCTGGCAGAAATACAGAGTTCCTGCTTGGCATGTGTATATAGGACAAAGGAAGTTTGATTAGCATTGTGGTAAGGGCTCTGCGTTCTTCCGCAACAATCTACTCACATTATTTCCCTTCCCCCATCCCTCTTTTTAAGTACAATATTGTTCTTAGTTATAGTGCAGCCTTTCTCTGTGTGCATGTTCTCTGTTCCTCTTCCCTCCCTCTTGCCCCAGTGAATGCTTCCTCTTGGAGACAGGACAATATAATCACCTTGTTCATGAAGGCCGTGGTGCGAGATGGAGAGGGATGCCCTAGAGCTCTGTGGCTGGGTCACATTTTGCATGGACACTGACTACTTTTGGAAATCCAAACAATGAGACTGCTAAATACTGAGAATATCCTTCATGAGGGTCTTAGAGGGGCAGTAGCTGTAGGGTAAGAAGTATGGTATTACAGGGGATTAAACACATCCAATTTTCACTATGGTGAAAGGTGGACAGGTGAGGTTATTTAGGACAGAACATTGTAAGTAACAGTGTTTACACACTTTGACAAATTTTACCATCTCCTTTTTCAAGTTTTCTCAGTGATGAAATGAATCTTCATCAAAGTGTGGCAAGGAGAGCAGAATGGTAGTTGACATTGATGTGGAATATTGATGAATAAAGGCAGGAGCAATGTATGTTTGAGGGTATTTTACAGCAAACATGAAGAAAATAATCTAGATGTACCTGTGTGTGCAGCTGGAATGCCTCAGTGCAGCATTCCACCCAAAATTAGAAGAATAGGGTGTGAGGGGTATCTGTGATCTCCAAATGTAATTAGTATATCCTTATACTGCTGTTTAATTGGATCTTCACTTTCTAACCCAATTGATGCCACAGAAATAATTTGTGTTATTTTTAACTCCTCTTTCTCTCCTTCCCTACCCTTCTTTGTCTAGCAAAGTTCCCCACAAACCTGAATGCAAGCAAACCAGCTCTGCTTGTTAGTAGCTTATTGCAAAATACACAAAATAATATCTTCTCTTGTCAGAGGTCACCTCTTACTACATCAAGGACTGCCTGGAAAGCCAGGATCTAGACCAGTTCAGGTGTCAGAAAAATGAACTGTAGTGACTTTGGATGTCTCAAATCAGTGTGCAAATACAAAGAGCAGTCACTGCTGGTCTGGAGTCTCACAGTACTGTGAAATCTCCTAAAAGTCCTGGAATTTTCATCACAGCCAAATTTTCTAAGTGTGCATCTTGTGTGCTTTTGGCGAGGGAATGCAAAGGGAAATTTCTTTTAGGGTTCCTTATATGAACAGCTTCTGTCAGCTGGGTTTGGTAGTTTGTTTGTTTGGGGTTTAGTGTTGTTTTGTTGGTTTTGTTGTTGTTTGTTTGGCTTTTGTTGTTGTTGAATAGTTGTATTCATTCTTTCTGGGCCCCAAACACTCCCTAAGGTTGAACAAATCCCATTATGTTGTACAGTCTTTGTCAGGGTGTCTTCATACTTCCTACTCCACTTTCTGCCAAAAAACTTCGTTGCAAAGTATTGGTAACTCCATATCAGGCCTTTAACTTAAGCCAAGGAGATGACATGGCAGTGACCTGATATTTTCAGTTCTAAGTCCCTGCTTGAGTGCTATGGGAGAAATGCAGTTTTTCATGAGATGTGAGATAATCCTGCTTTTCCCAGCCAGTTATAACTGTCTAAAGTTCTGGTAATTAGTGTGTTTTGGGGGTCTGTCTTGTTTGTTATAGAGCAAAAAACTCTTGTTTTATCATGTAGCTACTGGCCTTCTTCTGCTAAAAGTAATTTATGAAGGTATATTTTTATTGCACATTTTCTGTCTAGTTTCTCCCATCCTCAGTGACATTATGCATTCGCTTTTTGCCAGCATCTTTCCTCCAGTTTAAAGAGGGGGAAAAAAAGCCACAATTGTAAATATGGTGTTGTTCTCCTTTGGTCTGTCAATACTATGATAGGAGAACTTGGTGTAATCAAAACACTTAAATTCCTGTGAGAAGAAATCTTCCTTCAAACTGTCTACAGTATGTACATCTTTTCGTGGGAGTTTTGCTTTTTGAGGTGCTTTAAAGGAAGGAGACACCAGTTTTCTGTTTGAATGGACCAGGAGCTTCCTTTGCAGTGTTTGGAATAATTGGTGTCCAGCTGCTTTGTTGCAGTCGATTGCTCAGCTGCATGGCTTAGGCAGTTCAATCCCTGCTTGTGCAGCAGATCTGGTACAAATGTGCTGAGTTTAGGTTTGTAAACTTGTGTTGCTGTGCACATGCTGTGGGGATCTGTAGTGTCTCCGAGCTGGGACAGTCCTAGCAGGAGGATGTTGCCCTGTTCTTTTAAAAGTTTTAAAGTTCCTTTAAAAGTTTTCTATACCTTCTGATGTTTACATATTTCTACTGGAGTTCTCATGCACTGTTCATGTAAATAATGATTGTTTTGCATTCTTCTTTGTGAGAAGAGAAAATTGATAGACTGTTTGACCAGTGTAGTTAGAGAAGTAGCAATTTCATCCTCCAATCCACTGTCACTTTTAGAATTTTATATATTACAAAATCAGAAATAAAAATTACTTCCTTTTACTCTTTTGAACTTAGTATGAGTACATAAGTTATTTCATGCCATAGTGCGACAGGAGGATGCCTGGGAATGTCTTTCAGGCAGTTCTCCTCCTCTCCTGAGGGATTTGAAGCTGGACCATGGCAAGGTGAATTGAGTTTGCTGATGAACTAGATCAGTGCTAAAATCTGGTTCCCTAGTTAACAAAACCTCCTTTGGCTGCTCTTCAAAACTTACTGCTCCTTTTCACAGGATCTGGTGGACTTTGTGTAGCTCTGGCCAGTCTGCATTGTAGATTTTGCCTGGCCTCTCCTGCATGGTGGATGTGTTCAACTGAGTATCTCTGGTTTTACATTCAATTACAGCACAGACTGGATTTCTCATCATCCCTTTTGGCATACTTCCTGGAGTAAGTGGACTGTGAGAGGATTTCAGGAATGCCTGATGCTCTTGCTGTAGAGAAAGTTGAGTGGAAGCCACTTGAGGGTTCAGTGCTGACCACTGGGTTGGATGGCATGGTCACAACTGATAGCCAAGAAAAGCACACTGCTGAAATGCTCAGGTCCTATCATGTTACATTTTGTGGCAGTTTGGTTTTTTGCAGGATGTACTTCTTTCAAACAGAAAAAAATATGCCTGAAAGGGAAAAGAAACCATAGTCTAATGGAGTTTTCTACTTGTGCTGGTGAATAAACATTCTCTGCATGGCAAAGCTGCAGAGTGATGGGGAAATGCTTCTGGCTTTCACCTTTTCTAAAAAGGCTGCTGTGTTCCAGCTGCAGCCAGCATAAAAAAACCTCATGTTTTATCATGAGGCTGCAGAAACAATAGCAATGCCTAACCTTTTTTAAAAAAACCTTACTCTTTAGTTGTTAAAAAAATCCTCCCCCTATTTGTACAGTTTTGGATTGCTTATCTGCAATGGCACATTCTACTGGAGCATTTTTCAAATCATGACACGCTGAGTTAAGGCCTGAGCCTTTTCTTTCTGGTGAAGTCTTAGTAACGCTGGGTTGGAATATTGCAGTCAAGAACTTTAAATCAGTTTTTGGTAACAGGTTGCTGTGCCAATACAGAAAAGTAAACAGAGATGGAAGAGTTAAGTTCTTCATTCTACTGTATTTGTAGGGGTAGGAACAAATAGTCTTGTGGTGATGCAGTTGTATGAGTAGCTGCATTATGCTGAAGATCAAAATTGCAGTGGTGGTGACAATTAGTGGTAAATCTCCATCAGCTGAGGGGCCTCAAGCCTGTTTTCGAGAATGAGTACAAAGTAAGTTTTTAATTCTTAAGAAGTAGTTTCTCTTTTCATAGGTAAGGAGCTAAAATTTCAGAGGAACAGCAAAAAATTAGTGTTGTTAATGCTTAACGTGACTGGTTTTCAGCCTTTTTGGTCTCACATTGGTTATTTTAATAATCATTTAAGCTTTTTGTGTACCTGCTCACTGGTGGAGCATGGGAAACTGAAAAGTCTTTGATATAATCACTTCTTAGAAACAGCTAAAACATCAGTGTGTTATTAACATTATTCTCACACTTAGTGTAAAACACAGCACTGTACCGGCTACTAAGAAGAAAATTAAACCAGGACACTAATCCATGTCTTGGCATTTTGTCAGCAAGGATGCTGATGGAGGGCGATGTCAAATGCTTCACTGAAGTCAAGGTAAATGACATCCACAGCTCTCCTGTCATCCATGGAGCAAGTGGCTTCATCAGAAAAGATACAGAGATTGGTCAAGCATCAATTATACTTAGTAAATCCAGATTGGTGTTTTCAGCTGCCACCTTGGTTTTTATGTACCTGGAAATAGCTGTCATAAAGATCTGTTCCATGATTTTCTGAGGTACTGAAGCGAGGCTGACCACAGTGGGGTTTCCCAGATCTGTCTTCTTGGATGTTGCAGATGAGTGTGGCATTCTTTTCCTGGCATCAGGGGTCTTCCCCCAATCCCCATGACCTGTGGAAAATAATAGAGCTTGACGTTGCAATTACAGCAGGGAGCTCTAATAAGACACCTGGAGGCATCCTCCCAGATTCCTTGGACACCTTAGGCCAGGTTTGCATGGATGATTCCTAACTCAACCCTCCTTACAGCTGGTGGTTGCTTGCTTTGTTACTACTTTGTGCCAACCCCATTCAATAGCAGACATTTATTGTTTGCAATTCTTCTTGCTGTTAATATACTTGTTAGTCTTGACACCTCTTGCCAGTTTGAGCTCCTAATGGTTTCCGAATTCTCTGCATCTCCAAGGAATATTTCTGTATTTGTGAGTGTGCCCCTTTTTCCTTATGTCTATTTCATCCAACTTCTGGTGAGTCTAGCACCAAAATACTGGATTGTCTCTGAATCAGACACTCTGCATCCTCTAGTACTTTCTGGTGAATGAAATTGTTGTTACTTGTTCAAAATCTGTTTGGTGACTTACTGCATTTGGGATAAAGCATGTACACTCAGTCCACTTTTTGTGTTTAATAAGGCTGTTTTGACAGGGGAGATGCTTGCTGCAGAAGTGTACTAATGTTTTTTCTGCTTCCTGTCAAACACATTGATTACCTTATTTCACTTGAGCCTCGATGTACTTCAGACTTTGGATCATTCCTTTAGAAGAAGCTTTCCTGAGAAAAGGGATTGGAGGAAGGAAACAAGACCTAGAGCTTGGACGTAGTGGCAGGACACCGAGGGGCTGGGTAACCAAAAGTATCTGAAGTCTGAACTGAGTTATCAGGATATGCTTCCATACACCTGGGGTAAGCCAGGAAAGGAGCTCTCTTCCTTTCAGTTACCAGGGGCTACACCTGGTTTAGGAGAAAGCTTTCCCTGATGATAGAGTTCTTATTCAGGTTGACTTGTATTTTATGTTTTCTTTTGAGCACTGCAAAACCTCATAAATTTTATTTCAAAAGCCTGTCTAGTGAAAGAATGTGAATTCATGTGGACAGAGATGAATCCATGCCAAGTGCATTCCAGGTGGGAAAGCTGTATGGAGTGTCTGTTGTTTCAGGCTGTACAGCAATAAAGAGGTCAAGTCTTCACAAAAGGACTGAATAGTTCTGCTTCTTTTTAGAAGCTTGTGCACTGTAGTGTTTTGAATTTGCTTTTTACTGTGACAGTTTGAACCTACTGATAATTTTCCACCTCACAGAAAAAAAAATAGTATTATTGTAGGTTGTCCATCATCTCTTCTGTTTAGTGTTTTTAAAGTAAAACATGTCTATGATGGAGAAACACCCTGGATCCTCCCTGGGCCTGATAGATATTTTCATTTAGCCTTACTTTATTGTGTTCTGTGATTCAGTGATTAATTCACTTGTATTGTGACAGGAAACCACGAGAACATGACATACACTTGCACTGGAGGAGTCCTGTCATAAGCACCATCAGCCCCAGTGAATGGTGTTTCATTCCATGTGGGCACCTAATCAGAAGTAACACCAGTGTTTCAGGCTTGAATTCTTAAATTCACATGCTCTTGTTGCACTTTTAGTTGATAATCTCTGGTTTGGAAAATTACAGTATATTTTATCTGTCACGATCTACAGAGATCACTACAATGTAAGCTTGTGGTATCCAAGCAGAATCTACCAGCTACTTGTGGCTTGGAGTGGTGGAGTGCTTTTCTGGACAGAAAAAAATTCTGTCATTGAAGCCCATGTCTTATTGGCCTTGGAGGTGATTCTGGGTTTTTTTCTATGTCTCTAATACATGTTTGTAAAAGGAAGAGAAGAAGCTCTTTCAGCTTCAGGTTTATACTGATTTCCAGGGACAAAACTGCAGAGTGTGCTTGGTGTGTGTGATCCAGAGGGTCATTCACACTTGGAAGCTGGTACAGAGTAAGAGTATTCCAGAGGAAAGTGGCAGTGGAAAGAATTTCTGTTCTTTTGGCCTTCTACCTTCTTTAGTCCTTTTTCTCTGGACTAAAGTGGGTTGAGCTGTTAGTTATTCTGTGGTGGGGAAAAAAAGACCAAAGCTTTTCTATATACGAGACAGTGTGTAGAAAGATCCTGAGCTGTTCATACAGCATTTTGTAATACTATAATGCCTTATCCTGGCAGACATAAAAAAAGGGCAAAAGGGTGAAAGTTCTCTTTTAATCATCAGGACTTTTTAGGTGATAGTTACAGAGCAAAGTATTCTTCATCTGTTGGTTCAATGTTTGTCTGCCCTGTAACACTAACCCACATAAAATTGCTGCGGCTCTTTATAAAGTTATTTTAGACCCTCAGCAATGTATACAGATTTTGTAACCTTGGATAAAAGCACCTGAGTCGTGGTTTCAGTTTTACCCTTTTAGGCATGTGCAAAGTGCCTGAGCATATTTCAAAGATTTTGAACTAGAAACTTCTCAGATATGGGTTATGGTTTCAAAGCTCAATTGACACACCCTATGTCAAGGGAATTACATCAAGGAAATGGTTCCCTGTTTCTTTAGATGCTTAATATTGATTAAAGCTTTGTGTTTGCCTAAAGGATCCCATGGACTCTTTGTGGGGTTGATTATGTTGGTATATCTGCCCTGGCAGTTTAGTAGAGAGAACTCTGCCTGACTCCATCCTCTGTTCTTATGTCTGTGCTAAAGGGTTTATCCATCAGATACTGAGTTTACAGAGTGGTTCATCTTCCAGTGATAGTACTTCCCCCAAGCTTTTAGCTCTAAGTTAGATTGCTCATCCATGTGAGATGGTAGACAGCTCAGCAGTGTGTGATAGTAACTCATTTAGGAAAAAAAAAAAAAAAAGGAGAAAGGCTAAATTAAGAGCCTACCTAGTACAGTGTGGCTTGTTTTTTTTTCTTGGAATGGATTGGTGATGAATCTTGAAAAATAACGAGTGGTAGGAAAATCCCTGTATTGTGTCAGTTCACTGTCATGTTTCCTATATTTTACAGTAATCACCCAAGTTATTCAGAAAGTTAGGGCCCCACAAGATAATATAAATAGCACTTCATGTATTGTATCACTTGCAAAATGGAAGTCAGGGTACAAGACATGGGAGAAAAGGAGAAAAGGACAAAACGACAAGCTGGTGATGCAGAAGTGATGGTAGGATTAGGGGCCATTACATGGTCCTACTTTGCATGGATTAGTGAGGGGTATATATATGTAAATTATTGAGCAGTATAATCTCCTCCTATTATAATCAGCTACTAGAAAGCAGAGTTGTCATAGTGTTGATATCAGTTCGTGGTTTTCTTCAGCTAGTTTGATAAAGTTAAGATTTAAGGAAGGACACAAAACTGGATGAAGTACAGACTTTTTTTCCAAAGACCTCTGAATATATGTTAAAGTCTGGGAAACAGGAAAGGGTCTGTGAAAAATCCAAGGAAAAAGAGAACAAGGAGAAGACAGTATACAGTATAAGAAGTGACTAGTTTATACACAAAGATATTATCCTAAGAAAGGACAACAAATTTAGAAAAGACAAACGATGTGTAGGAAGCTCCTTGCCATAATAAAATTAGAGTAACTACACCAAGTGTTGGAAGGAGGAGGAACAGATTAAATATCTGAAATTAAAACAAAGACATATTGTTGCCTAGTGTAAGAAACACAAATGACTGAAAGGAGACTGAAGTTTCTCACTTCATGATAGCCTTAACCCCCACATCATTTGGGTTCAGAAAACAGTAGAGAATGCTTCACAATAGTTAGGAAATTTCTTGTATCTTACTTTGGCTTACATGATATGCTTGTTTCAAAGGACACAGTCTGTTAATACTGTGTAATTATTTAAAAGAAAGGTGATAATGGCTCTGAAACATGGGGCCTGGATCTTAATGATGTGTAAAGCTTTTATAAGGGACTCTGCCAAACAGTTTGTATTATTTCTATCTTTGTTTGCAAGGAAAGGTGGTTTGCAGTACCAAGGGGGGCTTTGTAGTTAAGAATTTTATATCTGAGCAAAGGACTTAAAATCGCATTTAATTGTTAGCCTTAAATGATTTTTTTATAAGCAAGATGACAGCTTACATAAAATTGCAAAGATTTTGTACTCATGGCATGCTTCAGAAACATACTGAATTCCTCATAAATGCAGCCTTACATTTCAGTTTTTCTGGTGTATGTTAACTTAAAACAAATATACTTTATTATTTATTATTTATTTATATGTCTGTATGGTTTTGAATTCTAATGATTGGCTAAAGGTTTCTTTTTGATTCTGTTTCAGATGCATCCACTTGGACTGTGTAACAGCAATGATGAGGAAGACCTGTATGAATATGGCTGGGTAGGAGTGGTGAAATTGGAACAGCCAGAGTTGGAGCCTAAGCCATGCCTCACTGTCTTAGGAAAGGTAAGGGGACAGTTTGGGGCTGCATGTAACTGTTTCTTGGAAGGATTAGTTCCTTTCGAAGAAAAATCAGCAAGAAATAAATCCAAGGAAACCTCCCCTTACTCCACAAAACATTCCTGTTTTGCCTATTTTCACTCTAGGGACTTCAGGGAAAGATGCTGTCCTAACTCAGTTGATAGAGATGGTGATGGGGAGCTAAGCATTCCCTTTTTGAGCTCTGTAGGAACCTAACAAAGATGAAAGCAAAAATGGCTTTTTAGCAGAAGCAGTATCGAAGTAGAAAGGCTGAACTGCAACTGTGATTCTTACTTGGTCAAAGCAGTCAAAATGAAAGCATCTTACTGATTTTCCTTAGGCACAATTTTCTGAGAATACATACATTAATTTCCTCTTTTTGGGGAAATAGAAGCTTTCAAACCTAGACAGATTTATTCACTTTCATTGCAGGATAAATACCTCTAATACCAAGTGAATCTTATTGTACTGGTCAAAAAATTAAAAATTTTCCTAATCCTCAAATCTTGCCATGGAATGGGGCCTCTGGAATCTTAAATTAAGTGCAAAAGTTTTCTCTTTGTTTTATGGGGTGAAATCACTAATAGGCCATTACTGCTCCCAGATATGTTAAAAAAAGAAAGCAGAAAGTTGACCTTCTTTTGTTCATGCCTTAGAATTTTTGAGTATTGAGGTTATTATATGTTGGCATTTGAAGTCTAGAGGATTTGAAAGTATGTGAAAGAGCATAGGCCACAAGCTCTACCAGTAACTGAGTAGTTGAAAACTACTGCATAACAGGGATTTATCCTAAAATCCAGCTGCCTAAATTTAGTAGGATTGTGTTGGTGACTTCAGGTTAGCAGTGTATCAAGCAGAAAATAAAATTGCAGGTTGACCTTTTTTTTATGTAAAACGTGGCTCTGTAAATTTATAAACAAACTTCTAAAAACTTCACTTTTCCAAGGAAATGGGAAGCCATCTGCTTGTCTAAAAGTTGCTGCAGGCTTAACTTGTGGTACATGGTGAAAAACATCTTTTTAAGAAGTGACTTCCCTTTCTGTTGAACTTCAGCATAATACAGCTTTTTTTTTAAACTTGGAAATCTGTTTTTGCTTAGGTCTTGCTTCTTTGCTCTCAGAAAGATAAAATCTGGGGATGAGGTCTTGTGAGGATGGGAATTAGAGAAGATTCAGTCCTGAAAGATGCATACTGATCCATAAGCAAACTCCAGGAGTAAGTTTAATCTTGAGGCAAGCAATTTCAGGAAGGAGTCTGGCCAGTCCCATCTGTCAGGCTCTTGAAAATTATGTGAGGAAATAGATGTACAAAATAGATAAAGAAAGTTGAACCATAAGTACCCTGCACAAAAAAAAGGTTAAAATTCTATACCTGGCCCACTGCTGTGTGCCAAATCCCACCATGTCCTCTGTACTCCCCATGTCCCCAAAGCCACATCCATCTCCAGAATAAGTTCAGCTCAGTATCTGCTGATGCTGGCTTCATAAAGCTTGGCCTGCTGAGCAGCAGACTCTGGCTTTCCTTCAGGAGCTCTGTAGCATCTACTTTGATGCATAATGATGGTGATGTGACATAGGGTGTGTCCAGAGAATTGGGGCATAGAGTTCCAAATGTGTCAGTTTATATGTAGCAATTTCAACAGGTGAAAAGAGTCTGGCCAAGGTTCTAGTCAATACTGCACTGCATTTCATTGTTCTGTATTTTCTCTATTTATTCTTCTCTTCCTGAAATATTTCTTCCCTGTTTCATACTCTCTGCTGTAGTTTCTCCTTTCCATCTTTAGCTAGCAGCTCAGTTCTCACTCTGCTCAAGTTATGTCCTGATTTAGAAGGACTTCCCAGAATTCTTGGAATATTGTTGATTGCAGACAGCAGCAGGAGCATCAGCCCCGAGCTTCTTTCATGTCTATCAGTTAAGTCAGCCTAATTATCTTAGTGAGAATAAGTTGTGCTGTGATTGTCTGGGTTTCTGAAAAGTTCCATTTCTGTGCAGTTTGGTACACAAATCCCTATGAGAGGATTCAGTGTGGCCTGTGAACTATTTTGCCTGGATAAATATCAAACCTCCTGCATGTGTATATGTGTCTCCTGGTTATTTTTAGGATTTGGCAGCTGACTTAAAAGAAAATGTGAAAGGGAAAGGAATGGGAGAGAAGAGGAAGGGAGGGAGAGGAGGAAAAATAGAAGGAAAAGGAAAAAGATAAGTAAAGGAGTAGGGGAAGGAAAAGAAAGGAAAATGGGGGAGCGCTGGTCTTGAACAGGGAAAGGAAATGGAATTTTTTTCCATATAGAAAAGGAGGAAGAAATCAAGGAGTGCAAACCTACAGTTTGTTCCTCATTAAGTTTGATTTAACTTGCCCCCAAGGTGGAGCATCATAGAGGTGATAATTGTTGAAATTTTGGAATATGGTGAAGCAGAATGTAGACTAGTTAAAAACTGTAGAGGTAAATTGCATGACACATGAATCTGGTAAAAAGTTTTGTATGGCTTTATTCATACTGTTGGTTTTGGTGGTCGAGGTGTTTTTTGATTTAGGGTGGTGGTTTTGTTTGTTGGTTTGGATTTTTTTTTTTTAAGTAAAACTTTGGCCTGTGTTTTTAGAAGTTCTGCTCTAGTTGTTTATCCACAGGTAGCTATATGGAATTGAATGTGTCCATTTTCATATTGATTTTGTAATTTTCATATTGATTTGTAATTCATATTGATTTTATAATTGCTCATATTTCTTAGTCATTGCTTGTCCTTCTTTATATGATGTAATGGAAGTGAAAGTGTTTTAAAAATTGTCTCTGCTGTTAAGAGTGCCTGTGGAAACTGGGCCTTGGTCGAGGCAAGGAGTGTGTGTGGCAGCTGTGTTTTACCATTACCTTTGATCACAGTGCAGCCCTGTTTGAGGCCATGCTGCATGCAGGCAAAGCAAAGGCCTGGGTTTTACTGATCTTATGAGCTCCTGAATAGGGCTAGAAGGGGAATGACAGAGGAAGAAGAAAGCTTTTGGAAATGAAAAGGAAACCCCGTGAACCCGAGCAGCATTATTGGCTGGATTTGCCTACCAGGGAGCCGCTCAGTTTCTGCCAGGCTAATTTTGCTTCAGCTTCTCTCCCCCACACCCCCAACCCCACCTCCCCCTCTCTCCTTCTTTCAGACTTTTTTTGTTTTTGAGGCATGGCTGTAGTAACTTGGTTCTCAGGCTGGGAACCCACTGAGCTGTTGCCATGGTCACTGGGAAGCTCTTCGTGCCATGTGCTTCAAAGGGAACCTTTCCCCTCCTGGAATTCCTGCCTTCTCTCTGCTCACAGCACAATGAGGCTCCTTCACTGCTCCAGCAGTGGCACTGTGCTGGAGGAAGGGAGAAGCAGGGTTGCCTGCAATACTGATTGCCTGCTGCATCCTGGCAGGGCTGGGGAGTTGGAACTGGGTGTTCTTTAAGGTCCCTTCCAACCCAGACCGCTCTGGGAGTCTGTGACCCACTATACCTGCATGTGTCCTGTACTCTCCAATATGCAGACCCCTGTTCTTCCCCACCCCAGTAATTTTCAAAGCAAATTACATCTGTCAAGACTGTGAAATACAATTCAGTGATACCACTGGTTTTTTTTTTTTTTATTTCAGTACAGGATAGTGAGAAAATGCTGAAGATTTGTTTAAAAGTAGCACTTCTTCCCTTTCTGCAGGATTGAAAGTCCACAAGAAAGGATTTAGTTTTTCTTTCTCTTCCAGGGACTGCTCTTCTTCTGAATTAATAGGATATATGTATTTGAGGATGTGCATCTGAGTATAACCTAACAAAGACAGGATGTCCCTGCTACTACAGCTTCCTGTTTTCTTCAGATGAAAGAAATCTGTGATATGAGGAAATTCCTGGCAGTTCTTCCAATATCCATTCACTTCTTTTCTGAGAGCTTATTTACAAAAATTTAAACAAGTACTAACTAGAAGAATCTCTTGTTTTACCATGTCATCATTATTATTATACTAGTTAGGCTGGGCCAAAAATCATCATAACTTGAAAATGCACTTAACAGTTGAACTGTGATTCCTAACGTTTTGTCTAACAACTTATAGGAATTTTTATATTTAAACTAAGGTAATCAAATGAGAATTTATGGGGCTATGTTGGTAGTTTAGTTCCTGAATAAAGAGAGATCTGTTCTAAGACTTGAGAAACAAGAAGGCCTGTGAGGAGTCCATTTTAATCTTTTTCTTTCAGAGTTACTAAAACTAATAAAAAAAGGCAAATTAAACAAAAGTAACTTACACCTTTATATTAATAGCCTAAATTAAGCAATCAGTTACATGTTCAAATTGGTTGCTGACAGTATAAGTATACTTTTTGTTTCTTTATAATGTTAATAGTTTTATACGCAGTTTGGATAATTTCCTGTAGAAATGGATTCTGTTCCGTTGTAGAAATGCATATTGAATTTAGGCAAAGACTCTTCCATGTTAAACTTGTTCAGAAATTAGGACTGAACTATGCCATAGATTAAGATCTAAAATTAATGAGAGCCATGCCTAAAACCATTGGTCAATGTTTCCAAAACTTTGCTTGTTCAGATACTTTCAACTGGTAGTGACAGCTGCAGTAAGGCACCCTGTGATGAATCCTGTGCTGCATGCAGTAGGAAATATTGTCACTTCAGGAAAACTTCTTCTATCCATTGAAGTAGTTTACATCCTACTTATGGTATCTATTCCCTAATTTGGAGACCTTTTCTGCCTTCTGTTTGTTAACCTGTGTTTCTGCTTTGCAAACAGCATCCAAAAAGCATTTGTCATTGTTTTTGAGGCAGTAGTCTCAAAAATTAGTGGAAAAATTTCATTGATCAGGATGAAAAGTAATAGTATGAGTGATGTTTTAGCTGGCTGGTTTGTTTGTTTCACTGTGTGGCTACCTGAAGGTTTGTGCTGACAGTGTAGAGTCCAGTGGAGGTAGGAACAAGTAAGAGGAGGTGGTAGGGTCTACTTTTTGTGATGGCAGTGTGGGCATAAATATATGTCAGACTACAGACTGAGAAAGGTTTTTTTGGCAGTATAAACTTAATATTGGTTGTTTTGGGCTCCCAGATATTCTGTGTTAAGGAGGAAGTTGTTATGAAGTAGAAGAAAGCTTTTTGAATGAGACTAGATTCCTTTGGCTGTGGACCAGCTGTCAGATCTATATTGCAATGTCAAGCATGCCAGAACTCTGATCAAAACAAAAACTATTGTTTTTATCAACCCCATTGTTCTGTAATGAAAAATGAATATGAGTTTTAATGGGGTTAAAATAGCATCCTGGCTAGTGTTAAGGATTCAGATCTTCTGAATCAGTCATGTTCTTTAAGAATCTTCATTAACTTTGCATTAATTTTTTTTTATTTCCAAGGTATGTTGTTTTAGCACTACCTAAAATTGGGGTTTACTGTGAAAAAATGTAGTATATAAAACTGTAATGCCTGCCATGTTTGTGTTTGTCTTTACTGTGTTTGTTCTAAAGAATATATTGAGAAAGAGAAAATGATAATTTTCCCAAAGCACCAAAGAACATCATAAGTACTATAATATCATAATGATTGTTTCTTGTTATTCCCCACTTCAGCATCATTTATAATGTCCAGGACACCTGAAATGTTAACATCCCTTTTAAACAACTGTAAAATATCTTTTTAAAATGATATCTGAAGTGATACTGTTACTTGTGCAAGTACTTTTGATGTCATTTATGTTTTGACATTAATTTTTCTTACTTCCCCATTGCTGGCAGTGTGATCAGACCTCTGCACCATATAGACACAGGGATTTCTAGAGTTCTAACAAAACTCTAGCATAGATGAGATCAGAAGAGGGGATAGATAATACATGGGGTTTTTTTCAGGAAGAAGATGGCTTTTCTTAATGACACACAGAAAAAGACAAGAAGAAGAAAAAAAAATCACATAGAACAAAATGCTTTTGCCAAAATCTCAGTGTGTTTCTGCTTCCCATCTCCTTGCCTCTTCATCCCCCCACAGACCATAGTCTAACAAGCCTATTTAACAGATGAAGAAGGTGATTTGAATGGGAAAGAAAAAAGGAAGAAAAGCTGCATCTGAGAGTGTTAGAACACGTGGCCACTGCATGAAACAGCAGTGTCATCATTATAACTGAATTCTTGAGTTTATAAGTACCTTTCTCATGTATTCCCTCTTTAAATCCTCTCATTCCATCTCTACCTTCCACTGTAATTTCTGCAGTCCCTTTTGAGGAGAGAAGGGAGAGGTTGAGCACAGGAAAGAGAACTGACAGGCAAGCCAGTTGAAATGTGGGGAGAGGAAAGGTTTGTGTATGGATTGTATGGTGAAAGATGCAGAAGGAAAGAAAAGAACTGGATCAAAGCCAAAGAGGAGAGAGCTCAAAGGAAGGGCCAAACAAGGGCTGAATTAGGTTATTGCAGTTCAGAAGAAGTAGTTCTGTCAGGTTTTCATTCATGGTGAGCTCTTTCCATTGGTAACTAGTGCCAGCAGTCTGCTACTGTATTATTTTTCTAACTTTCTTTCCATGTTGCCTGCACAGTTAAGAAAAGCATCAGCTATTCATGAACAAAGCCCTCTCTCGTGTTTCTCCCTCTGGGCACTCCTTAGATTTGCCATTGTTGGATTGATTACTTTAAATAAAAGTCCACTTTTAGAGTTGAGTCCTTAGCAGTCCCCAGCACCATCTTCACTCCTTTCAAACCAACTGTGGAACACAGCTGCTTCTCCCTTAAGCTAAAGAAGCAGGTGTTGTTGCAGTACATGTGTTACTGGAGTTCAGCTCAGTCACATCTCCCAGGGAAATTAATGGAAGTCAAGGCTAAGTAGAAACTAAGGAAAAATTATTTAAGGCATGCTGCACTTACAAATAATAATAAAAATATGTAAATGCTTCATGTCTCTTAAGTTTCATGTCTTTTAAGTTTTTTAAGTTTTCATTATTCTATGTGCCTTGTAAGCCTTTCAAACATTGAGAGCTGTTTTTGTTTTACATGCAGAACCTACCTGTTTCTCTAACAGGAGAATTGTATAGTGGCAAGAGTTTGAAACAGAAAAGTAAGAGAGCAAGTGCTGCTGTGTTGGATTATAGAAATGAGCACAAAAGAAGCCTGGCAAGCAGAATCAGATAAATGGACCAGAAAGTGAAGAAAATAAGGAGCAGATATGGAGGCAGGGAATGGAATTATTTAGGACTTCACAGATGAGTGACATGCCTAATTTTGGTGCACTAGGAGACAGAAGGCTTTGAAAGAAATTGGAGAACTTCGGAATGTAACCAGAGCTGCATCAGAGGGACTCCAATATTCAGAATAAAAATTGGGCAGATACAATCGACAGTGGTAAAAAGCTGGATCCTGGGAAATTGCAGACATAAAGTGGGAATGTTTTGCAATTATTTTCACAAGACTGAAAGGAAGGAAAGAGAAAAAAAAATTACACAAATTGTGCTTCATATCCTACTGCTTTGAGATAATTTGCCAGAACATGTTTTTCTGCTCTAAACATTTTATCTTTTTGATGACCAGGTGATATCTAGAGGTGTGGTTTTGGATAACATGATGATTTAACATTTGTACTGAGTTCAAGGAAATGACTCCAAATGAAACAAGTGATCATACTGTGAACTCAAAATGAGTAGGAAGTGCTTTTTAGTCAGTGCAGGGAGTACTGACCGAGCTACTTACAATTCTAGCAGGTTCGTTTTTGAACATTTGAGTTGGACATATTTGTGACATGAATTAGGTTATACAGATTAATTATACATTATTAGTATTTACATTGCTGTGGCCTTAGAACTGTTCAGTAGGAATATGAAACTCTCACAGAGACTTTTAAAAATATCACAAGAATGTGTGTATTCTAGTGCATTAATGTCTCAGTTCTTGGCCCATTGGTGGTTTGTTCAATTGGTAAGCCAAGAGAACACATCACAGACATGTGATTTTTCAAAATGCTCAAATAACGTGGTCCCTTTGGGATAGGAAGAAAGATGGGCCTTAGCCCTGAGGATCCAAATAGTGAGCTTTTAAATGGGTGTGGGGGGGAGGAGGTATTTGCAAAGAGCACAGAATGCATAGACTTCAGGTCCATGGATGGTGTTGAAACTCCCAGAGGGTCGCTTCAGCTGAGTATAAGGGTCTAATGAGCCAGCCTGACTGTTTATGGGCTGTGGTTAACCTCTTGCAAGTTAGGATTTCCTGTCGCCAGCAATGAGCTGTGACCGCCAGCACCACAGTGTTAATGATGAGGTAGGGGCTGATGAATGGCTGGACTCCAGACAGCAGCCTTCACTGGCAAAGAATCAAGTGGCTAGAGGGAGAAAAACATTGAAGTCTACAGGGGAAATAATGCAATCTCCAGAACCTATAATTCCCATGTTTAAAAAAAGAAAGGGATAAAGAAACTGGCGACAAATTCAAAACAAGTGAAGCTTTTATCTCTGCATTCTGAATAGAAGATTGTTCTTCAGCAAAACTGGCTGTAAAAGCCAGGCCAGTTAAAACAATATGCAGGCTGCTTGCCTCCAAGTAACCAGAAATTGTTGGCTCGGAGTAGCCTGTTCTGAGGAGCCAACCTGCTGGGAGACGTTATCCAAGCAACGGCTTGAATGTAATTCCTCCCGCTGTGGAATGGCTCTTTGGCAAATGAAGACCCTAATTAGAGATGGAAGGGTTTCTATTTTGTTTTTCTTTAATCCTTGCCCCGAGGCCTCTGCAATACAGCCATGTCTCTGCTTGCGTGGAGAGAAGTTTCCAGTTTCCCTTTGTAACAAAAATCCTCAACCTTTTTCATTTTTGTTTTCCCTTCTTTTTATCTTTTTTAAAAATTTTTAATTTTTTTTTTTTTTTAACAGAGTCAACAAACTAACAAGGGCCCACCACAGTCTGGGACCTTGAAACTAAATTAATCCAAAACCAAGGATAACTGTTTGGAAGAAGGGCTGTATCATCCTGTATTAGCCAGTCATAAACATGGAGAGTTGCTAGCTAAACTGGAATTCTGGCCCACCATGCAGATTTTTACTATTCAAGTTATTACCCAAGCTGATTCTAGTAGTAGAGAGGGAGGATCTCACAGAATCAGCAGTATCCTACTGGATTCCAAGGGCATCCCACATGATTTTTTGTTCATTCAGAAAGATTGAAGTCCCTTACTAGGGCTTACATGCCTTTCTGTAGTCTTGGATGCAGATGCTCATCCCTGCCAAAGAGGACAGAACCTCCAGGGCAATGGACTGCAGCACTTGGATATGTGTAGAAGTGAAAATACCTTTGCTTCTTCTCAACTCACCTTGGTATATGTCATGTCTATCTGAACATACTGTTAGGGATTTCATGTAGGCACTTAATAACCCTGCAAAGAACACTGCATTTTCTGTCACTACTGAGATATGGATTTATTGTTTCATCATCTCAGATTATTGTGTTATCTGTAAAATGTCCTTGTTCACAGTAGATACCAACCTTTTGATGAAGGTCAGCTTCCTGAGGGTGAGGCTAAGCAAGACAGATGATGCAAAGCATTCCTCATTAAACTGGCTGAGGTTAGGTGGAATTCTTATTAACAATTTTTCAAAGTTTTGCCACTTCTCATTCTAAATACAAGACAATTCTTATAATTTGTTTTCCTTTTTAATGTACATAAATACCAGTTTATAATTCTAAAGTTAGAGCACATGCCTATAGGAGGAGCTTCAGTACATTCTTTTTTTAACAGCTTGGGTACTCTAGGGATGCCTTTTTATAGTGGTCTGCATTAATAGTTTCTTTAATTTACAACTCCTGCAGTGCTTTCTTATATCTCTGGTTTTTATTCTCTCAGCACCACAATATGCTTGCATGTATGTTTACACAATTATCTTAGGTCTAGTTTGTTGTTTCTATCCATCTACTTTCAGTACACCCTCAGTGAAAAGGGTAAGAATTATGTGATTGGTTGTAGTGGTGTTTTATAGCATATGATATAGTACAAGTTTAGTACATAATTTCTAAAATATCCTCATCCTTTGACCATTATATTTCAAAGGTAACTGTATATAGAAGTTCTGGGAAAACCTTGAAGGGTTAACCATCAATTGTTGTGAATGCAGCCACCCAGTTCTTGCTGAGTGTGCTAAGTTCTCTGTGAATATGTAATCTAGTTCAAGACCCCAGTCCCCTCCTTTGATCTCTTCCAGTGCTCACCCTTCTCTCTTGTCACAGCAACAAGAATGGTGATAGCAGAGGTCAGGCTTTGGGAGTGGAGTCCCATGACTCTGAAATGTATCTCTCATGTAAGAGATGTGCAGCCGGCAGGCTTTGCTGTGTTCAGGATTAAATAAATGTCCTTTTCTTACTGTTTTTAGTCAGTCTAGAGTCAGAACTGATAACAGTGTTTCTCCCTAACCCCAGAAAAGAGAGACACTTTAGTTTTCTTGTTCTTGATTTTCACCATCTGAGAGCCTCTCAGTACTGAGTGGTATGAATCACACTGGTGTGTATGTATATATTGTTGATGTGATTATTATGTATTGCATGAGGTGATAGTTTTTTTAAAACTGCAAGTACATAGCTTTTTAAGGTTTGGGGTTGGATTTTTTTTTACAGAAAGGTACATTGGTTTTAAATTGTGATTATGCTTTTAAATTTTAAAATGCTGCTTCACACTTTCTATACTTCTTAATTGGTAAGCAACTGTTGTAATGCTGTGTAATTCAGAATTTATAGGGCATGTATATAAATCATATCTCAAGGTGCCAGAGAATTCGAGTATTCCAGTCAGGAAGGGGTTTTTTGCTGGTGTGATACATGGGGATTTGACTGTCTTGTTTTGATACTCTGCCTTTGTTTTCAGACAGAAATATTCAGACAGAAGAAAGTTCCTTTTTCATTATCTCAGAAAAGGTTTGAAATGGCATCCTGTTTATGCTTGGTTTAACTGAGTTTCTGGAATTACCAGGGAATTGTACATTAACAGGTCTGAAGCATCAGTTGGTTAATTTGTAACTTCTACTGTTTGCAAAGTAGATGGCTGTCCTTTTCTCCTTCCTCCTCTGCCCTGCAGAATTGGCCTGTGGCCTGGCTCGCTAGCTCCAGTGTTGGTTCAAGGGACAAGGTATTTTTTGTGATTGATTGAGCCTGATAGCAGTGTGGGGGGAGAAAAGAGAGAGGCCTGGATTGTTCAGATGTTGTTGTCTGTATTCTGCGTAGCTCTGAGAGAAACAAGTTTTTGCATTTTCACAGTTGCAAAGAAAAGGTGTATTTGCACAATGCTGTGGACTTTATGTAGGGCTCTTAATGATGAGCAGGTTTGGGTGTTATTGCCGAGCTTCATGTGATGCCATTTCTGCCATACTGAAAATCTAGTGCTGCCATCCATGGAATGGGGGTGCAGTTCATACTCACTGCTTGTTTTAATAGGGTTGTTTAAGGTATTCCTCTCTCCTGAAGACGTTTAGGGCTTTGAGAGCATCGGGGCAGAATACGATTCAGCTGACTGGAATGGCAAACTGGCAGTGGCAACATCTCCTTGTTACAACCTGCAGATTTATCATGCACTTATGTAGTAGGAACAAGTGGTCTCCCTCTCATCATTAGGACTTCCTGGGTTTGTCCAGACTTAATTGAGATTTTCTCAAAATTGCAAAAAGTTAAACCCTGATAAGGTAGGCTCCTAATGCTTGTTTCAGCACCAAAGTCTGCAGAAGTGTCATAGTTTAACCATACAACTATAGCAAACCTCTACTAGAAAAGCCAATATTATAGAACTGCATATTCTGCATCATATCTGAGTAATATTGTCTATATCTTTGTGGTCTCACTTGATCTTTATATGGAGAAAACAGGTGCAAATCAATTGATATTGGAACAGACTTTATTATTTTTGAGTCTGCTCAGGAGAAGACCAAGACCACTGAGTTGCTATATCCCTCACTTATTTTGGTCAAATATTGCAGATGGAAACCTCATTCCTTCAGCTGTATTCCCAGCAGTCAAAATGGTTGAAATCCTTGAACTGCTTTTCCAGAGCACTAAAACAAGACACTGCAGCTTTTCATTGAAAATCTTGTTCCTTGGAGTCACAGAGTTTGCAAGTTGCATGTCGTTGAGTGTTGCTCGTGTGTTACCAGTACACTGTGTGAGAGGCTGACTTCTCTTATTTCAAAGCACCAGAAGACAGCTGATGATAGAGTCAGCTATGAAAAACCTTCCACTTAACACTGATTGCATAATCCTACTCTTTTGTCAGATTAATGGCCACTGACTCCACCATGTAGAGAGATCTGACATAGACTGTTGGATCTGATGGGCTGGGAATATCCAGAAAATATGCCTCAAGTTCAATAATTATTAGTTCATAGAGAAACTGAGGGGGGAGAAACCCTCAAAAACTGGGTCAGTTGTCAGTTAAATAAGGACATACAAATCAATTTTATTGACTACTCTGTTGAACAGTCTCTGCACTGATTTAGAGTAATACCATATTTTCTGTCCCAAAAACCAAGATGTACTGAAAAAAGGAATGGCAGTAGGAAAAAGCTGTTGTTATACCTGTTGGAGCTGTGCTGTTACCCTTTATTCTAGGAGCATTTTCCTTTTGGGACCTATACAACTGTTTTCTGTGTACTGTATCCTTACTCTTCCCGTCTTGATCATTTTGGAGGACCAGCTAATAATGCTGACACCCAGTGGAACAGTTTGCTAAAAGGAGTTTACTGGCATTTGTACTGGTTATTCCTTAAACCATTGCCCAACCTCCTCTTCCCCAGCTTCATGAGTTTCTTAACCCAGGGAATAAATCAACCTGCTCATGTAGCACATACCATAATTATAATTAATATTTGTTAATTAGAGTGTACTAAGTTCCAAGAAGATAATACCTAGAGTTGGATGAACAAATCCAGGAAGAGAGATAGGTAGTTTCTAATGTAAAAATATTTGTGAGAACATAATTTTATAACACCAGGATATATCTGTGGTTTATACAGGCAGCCAGTACTTTTGAAGCATCCTTTTCTGCCTTCAGTCCATCAGTATTATCCAGGATGTTAACTTTAAAAAGTTTATTTATAAGTAGTAATCTGGCTCTGCCAATAGCCATTTTCAACAAAATGTACTCTCTTAATGGATGTGTAATGCATTACTATGTTGATGTAAATGGCAGAGCTTGCAGTACTTAATGAACTTTGATCTCCCCACCTATAGTTTTAAGCCTTGGTCTTTCTCTCATCTGTAATTTATTCACTCTCTGAAATCCATTAGATTAAAGTGTCATGTCCTCAGGTGCAAATACTGTTGGATATTGTCAGGGAATTCTAACTCTGGCAAAGAAGTAAATGTAATGAATAAAGGCTGATGTTGTTGGTAAGATTTTTCTCTTAAAGGGGAACCTTGTTAAGCAGCTTTTCTTATGATGGTTTCTCCACTGTTGTGTTCTAACTGAAACAATAATTGGAATGAAACCATACTAGAAAGGAGAGGGGAGGAGATGCTTGCCATGTTCATATGTGCAAGCATGCAAAGTCCTTCAAGATGTCAGGAAGGAGCTGAACTTTACTGTTTTGATTGTTGCTGTCCTACCTGACTTGAATGAACGAGAGGAACAGTGCACCTGTTTAATAATTATCTGGTCCCTTGGGATGAAAGTTTGCCTCATCAAGGAAGTTGTTACTTCCTTATTGTATTTGCCTGGCCCACAGGGAGGTATTGCAGAGCTCTTAAAATCTTTCTGGTGTTCTTTGAGGTAATAACTTAAAATTCCTCAGGCCTGGAGATGTGGAGAGGTATTTTTCTTGTGCTTCTGTCACGTACACTTCCTCTTATCTTACCTAGATTACAAGGCCTATTAAATTCTGCCAGATTTTAATCTGAGACAATATTTAATGTGCATTTTATTGGTAACGTCCATTGTTCTGTAGTAGCATAAACTCTAGACTCTGAACACAGAGATGGACTGGGAGGTTGTTGTCGCTATGAACAAAGTGATCACTTGAATTATAAGTGCAATTACCTTTTTTTTTTTTCTTGGTTTGTTTTCTATTACTCTTTACAAAAGTGGGAGAATACTGATACGTAGTGATAGTCATTTGTTTTAAACCACAGAAGACAATCACAGAAAGCAATAGGCCTGGCAAATGAATGGGAATTGAATTGTGGAAATGTCTGATTGTTTGCCACAAGTATTGTAAATGTAAAAGTATTAGCTTATTTTCCCCCCTTATCTAGCTTGGTTTATTTTTGAGGTAGGTTTGGTCACTTTGCTTAGAAAAATGATTTGAGGGAGTCTAAATGCTGGCTAGCCCAAAAAGAAAAAATCACGTGCCTATTACAGACTGGCATTGTTTTAAGTGGGACTTAACATTGCTGTGTTATTTTGAGCTGCCCTGATTACTGAGTAGCGGACGGGGTATTTTCAAAGACGTTTTGATTTAACTATCCTGCGGTATTCTCGGGGATGCCGGAGGACCGGCGGTGGCCGGCAGGTGGTTCAGGTTGCCCCGGAGCCCCGGTCACAGTGCGCTCCGGCCCCGCCGGCCGCCACCTGGAACCGAGGGCCGGAGGGGAATGCCCAGCGAGCAGAAGTGCTCCCGCCGCTCGCCCTGCTCTCCTTCCCTCCGGAGTGCCGGTTTTACGGCCGAGCTGGAGGCGGAGGCAGCCTCTGATCTCCGGCCAGCGGATCCTGGCCCGTCGGGCGGCCACCCAGCCGCGGAGCCGGAGCCCGGTGCGGGCCGTGGCTCCCGGGCCGTGCCCTGGGCTGCTCGGGGCGGCGGGAGCGCCTCGGCACCCGAGTGCGGACATGGCTCCTTATGGAGTGGTCAGTGCCTCCGGCAGAGCCGGGAAGCTTGGCAGGAGCGCCTTTCCCTGGGAATCAGGATTTAAACCCCAGCAAGGAATAAAAACCCCCGCGTTAACCCCGCGGCCCCGGCCCCGTCCTCTCCCCTCCATGGCCGGGCACAGGCGGCGCTTCCGGCGCGGGGGCGCTGCGGCCGCAGCGGGGCGCTGTGCGCGGCCGCTGGCCCCTCAGGGCCGCGCGTGGGGCGGGGGGAAGGCGGCGGGAGCCTCGCAGGGCTCGGCGAAACGAGCCCCGCTTGGCCCTGGCGAAACGAGCCCCGCTTGGCCCTGGCGAAACGAGCCCCGCTTGGCCTCGGCGAAACGAGCCCCGCTTGGCCGCGGTGAAACGAGCCCCGCTTGGCCCTGGCGAAACGAGCCCCGCTTGGCCCTGGCGAAACGAGCCCCGCTTGGCCTCGGCGAAACGAGCCCCGCACTTGGCAGGATGGCCACACGGGTCACCCCCATTTGCCGTTGCCCTCCGCAGCACGATTTTTTTACTCGGTGCTTTTCCTTTCTTAGCACCTGGTGGTAGAAAACTTGTTGCTCGTTCAGTGTATGCACCCAAGTAAGGAGTTTTTATCAGCGCTGATCTGCAAAATCTCTTTAAAAATCTCTTCAGAGATCAGGGGGCCTTGCTTGTTGACTGATCATCCTGAAAAAGCATTCGAAATAGCCTGAACAGTTCTGTAAGGGGTGCGTGTCTGTAAGGGGTGCCTTCCAGGGAAACCTGGATGAGCCCTCACCTCAGGGCTGCTGCAAGGGAGAATGGGTGGTAGATTCCTTTTAACTCTTCCTCCCCAACAGTTCTTAGTCATTAACCAGGTGTGCTGACTTCAAAGGGGACAAATACCTGGTGGGCTGAGAAAAAGCTCTAATTTGGGAGTTGGTTTCCCTGATGTGCTGTCTGATGGGCCCTTTTGATTTAAAATAAAATATGAGAATAGAGCAAAGAAAGTGACCTTTATGTATTCAAACCAACTTCTCTGTATTGGCCAACATTTTTCCAGGAAACTGCTGAGTAATGTTTCATAATTTATTACTTTTGTTGGTTTCTCTTATATCTCAATGTAAGTTCAGGTTCTGGTAGTCTCTGTTGAGGGCCAGTGCGTTCCTGTTTAGTACTGTGGTGGTGATATGATAGCTGTTGTTGCTTGGAGAAATAGTTTCTTATATTCTGTGTCCATAAAGGCAATAGGATTTGAAAAGTTACTGGGAATGTCTGCTTTGTGGAGCCATTGAGCAACATTTGAACAGTACATGCAGAGACACAGTGGCAGAAGCCGGGTAAAACCCCTCTGTTAGCAATCTAAAATACTGTTTTCTCTATCCCAGAGGATTTTAATCTCTTCTAATGCCTTCTCTGTGCAGTTGGTAACTCCAGGTTTGGACTGTATTTGATGAAAAGCTGTGCACTTACACAGCTCTGATCAGCATAAGAAACGTATGCAACAGTTCTGACCTCTGATGGTCAGAAAAAGCAGTATTCTCTGAGGCACAATTTGAGACTGTGATATCCTAGTTAGTGAGAGTGACACTGAAAAAGTATAAAGAACCCGGTCCACCTCAATTTTCTACACTAGTGAGCTTGTCTCCACCCCAAGTTATAGGAAAGATAGTTTATAATGGCACTTATAAGTAAAATAGAGGGGAAATAATATAATTTTAAAAAAATTCTTCTACTTTAAGTCTTTAGAGGATCTAAATCTAATTTGAATTCCTTTAAAAAGTTGTTTAAAGAGGAGTTTGAGAAGGAAGGAGCAGAAACACTGTAGAAGCTGTAGTGAAGTTTAACTATGTTCCATGCAGATTCAGGAGCTCCTGTGTTTGTAATTGTTCTGTCATTTGTACAAAATGTTAAGTTTTCTATCTGGAGATGAAGAGAGGGAGTAATTTTTGAGTTAAGAAGTTATCTTTTGGGGTGGGACTGAGGATGCTGTCTTTCTTATTGCAGGCAAAACGAGCAGTACAGCGAGGAGCCACAGCGGTCATCTTTGATGTTTCTGAAAACCCAGATGCCATTGATCAGGTATGAAGCAATGCCAGGCAGGAAGCAATGTAGGTGTTGGGAACCTGGTAGAAAGGGAAAACTTTGGGGAGTTAGATTTTACTTCTAGCTTTTGCTAGAATCCAGGTCTGGGATTACGGTTTTGAAAGAGGATGGAGGCAAATTTTTTGTGGCCCATTATCTAATCAAGGAGTTTTCTTTGCCCAGCTCTGTGTACAAAACACAGGATGTTTGGCCTTTCCAGCCTGTGATCAATAGTGCTGTTGAACAGCTGCTATTTTTGAGATTGTGAAACAACTTTCAAACCTGATTCTAAACAAGTTTCTTTTTAAAACTTATAACCATTTCTTTCTCATTTACAGCTGATGATGTCTGCCCATGTATTTTGTGGACAAACAGGGTTTTTCTTCTTTTTCCAAGTCTTGTTATAACTTTTGTCTTTTTATTTGAAGTGGGTAAGGTAATAGCCCTATGAAAGGCTTTTTAGCATACTTCAGCCAATTTTGAGTTATTTCAGTGAAGAAACATAAGTACAAAAATAGTCTGCATTTGGTCTAGCTCTGTTTCATCTTGAAACAAAACTGCTGTTTCTGTTACAGCAGAAACAAGTGGAGCTGAAGGTATTTAAGTGCAGCCTGTATTTCTTGGGGGAAAAGAGAGATCACCAATGTTTACATTCAAGAAGCTGGCTTTAATTCTGAAATGAGCATCTGTTGGACAAAGGAATGCAGAAGATCCTGTGCAATGGATGCTTTGAGTACTGTGGTCTGCATGTGCATCAAAGTTGCAACCTGGATCTTGAGAACATTCACAGGGATATTTTTTTTCCCCCTTTTCTACACAGAAAAAAATCTCTTTACAAAGATGTGATCTGTCTTTTTCTAATTCTGTTACAGCTTCTGGTTACTTTCAGCTACCCTGCTCTGGACTTGGCAAGCTGAGTTACTGTCTCTTGCTCTTTTCCCTCTAACAACAAAAGCTTTCCTCGCTTGATTATAAATAATAAACTGGGTGCATCTGTCCTCAAGAGCTGGGAAACTAGTCTAGTGGATGTTTGAATATTTTGGGTGTACCAATAAAATGGAAGAAGGTTAGTGGCTTAGAGCAGTAGCTGACAGAGTGAGTTAGGCTCTGTTAGATGAAAGAGCAGCAGCCTGTGGAAACACTGGCAAACAGGAGAGGAATGACTGGGTGTAGCTTTCATACTCTGAAAGTAACAGTTACTGGATTAGTTCTGTTCTCATGCTGCTCTGGATGCTTGTTTTTAGTGGATTTTGATTCTCATCTAAAGTCTTCAGAACCCTTGACATCAGGGGTGCTAAGTAATTTGTCTTTAAAATAAGTACCATTCTGGCACTCATAATGGAATTGTGGAAAACAATGACATAACAGTGGAGGGAAAACTGACATGAGGTAATCTGGAGTATCTTTGGTTCAAATGGAAATACCCTAAGACACTGAAGGGAGCTGTTTAGGAAGTTTTCTCATGTATGCTTGTTACCAAGCACTAGAACAAATAAGGGAGATTGCTTTGAAAGGGAGGAGTGGAGTGTTGTGAAAGGCAGTCCCTCCTGCCAGTCAATGAACAGAAATTGGAGGCAGGCCTGACTGGAAGAATTGCCCTCAGTTAATTTGGTTGATGCCAAATAAAAGGAAATATTTGCCTAAATGGGGTTTATTCCCATTGATCTGAGTATCTTCTGCTGTAAATTAAGAATGAAACTTTTATTTTTAGAAATGCTCTCTGAAGTCTGACTTGTTTTTTAGTTTTACTTTTGCATATTTGAAGAGGAGCAACAGCACCCAGAGCATCATGGTTAGCAAGAGTCTGACAATGTGCAAAAGTGACTGAGGAACTGGGAGAATTCTCTCTTGAGCAAGAAATCATGAGAGAGAGTATGTGTATGGGAATGGAAGAACAGTGATTGGATTTGGCCCTGGACCAGCAAGGCATGTAGGATCCCTGGATACTGCAGCTAGTTTTAGCTTATCACAAGACACCTGCCTTAAAAGTAGTTTGATCAGTGTTCTCAGAAAATCCGTCAAATACTAGGAAGAATCAGTTTAAAAAAGTCTCAATGAAATCTGTTATCATCATCTGGTCAGTTAGAGTCCTTTAATCAGGATGATGGACCAGTCCACTGGTAATTTCTACGTGGTTTAGCCAGAACTAACAGGTAGCTATCAACAATGCAGATCTGTTAATCTCAGATACTCTTGTTCTGTTTGCTCACATTCCTGTCATCTCATTCCTTTCCCCTGTACCATTTCCATCTGCTTGTCAGTGCATTGCTTGTTTTGTATCAACCAGCCTCTGCACTCGGATTTTACTCGTAAGTCAGAATAAGCTACATGAATTTATCGTGTTGGTGCCATTTTTTAACAGAACAATTCTCTTGTGTAGTTATTACTCTCTCTCTGGTATCTAATTTAGCAGATTGTTGTTCTGGATTTGTTGGCCAGAGAAGTTGCACGTTCTCCACACTTGAAGGTTTCCAGCATCTGACTGGATAAAGCTGTGAGCAGCCTGATTTGATGTCACAGTTGACCCTGCCTTGACCATGAGGTTGGGCTCATGACATATGTTCCCCCACACATTATTTTCTGATTCAATGATGTAGCCTTTTTTACAAAACATAGCTGGACCTGGAAGGAAGATTCAGTGTGAATTATGTGGTCTACTCAAGTGCTTTAGTCTTTGAGGCCCCTCCATCCTGCAATCAGCAGGTCTCATCATTGCTAGAACTCAAGTAATTTTGAATGAATTTGTAGAGTTAAACATCAGAAATTACTAACTTAACTTGGCTAGGTACAAAGAGCCTGAAAGACAGGACTCTGATATGAGATTGTTCAGAAAGCTGAAGAAATTTCTATGTGAATAATGTTGAAATTGAAAGATTGATAAAATATATCAAGGATATTTTTTTTTGAATGTACAGATTTTTATTCTTCATTGTGAGGTTTAACATTACAGTATTAATATCTGCACTGATACATGATGCAGCTAAGTTAAAGTGGCTGTTCAGAAATAGCATTTGCTTATCCTTAATCTTAGTTTTGGTCCATAAAAAAAAAAGAAAGAAGGCAGCATAAGTCAAAAGTTTAATTCATGTTTAATTCTGTGGGATACCTAACTAAAAGTCTGTGCTAGAAGAGAACAAAGGTGCTTGAAATCAATTCCACATTCGTACTCCTTAACCATTCTCTGCATTGTCCAGAAGGAACGTGGTTTTCCTGAAACATGCCTTCTGAGCAGGCTACTTTTTTTTTTTTTATTCTAGCTGAACCAGGGCTCAGAGGACCCTCTGAAGAGACCAGTGGTGTATGTGAAAGGTGCTGATGCTGTCAAGCTAATGAACATAGTTAACAAGCAGAAAGTGGCACGGGCCAGGATTCAGCACCGCCCCCCACGGGTGAGACTTTCAGATCCTTTCTCTGGGTATCACAGTGCTGTTACTGCAGGCAGGGCTTGCTCACTTCACTGCGGGTGAAGATGTTCTGATGCTCCTTACGTGCATTAATGCATGTGAAATTCTGTTGACTTAAATAAACTGAGTGACTGCACTGTGGACAAGCAGCTGGACCTGGTGTAAGTATAGAATCCACAATGTGGCATCTGCTGTCTTTCAGAAGGAAACTTTTGAGTATATAAATGGCTAAAAAATTCACACAGTAGTTTTTCTTGATTAAGTAACTTAGTTATTGCACACTCCTGATGGTTCAGTTTTGAATGTTGATTTTTCAGTCACTTACATGCATAAGCAGCCCAGTAAGCTATAAAAATTTGTTTTGGTGTGATTCACTCAGTTAAAAAACCTGGATTTTGCAGTTCAGAGACTGTAAACCTGACATCTCATAATTGGCATTCTGTGTATTCATTCACTTGCAGAGGCACACGAAATGCAGGTTTTGTCTCATAGAATCCCAGTTAATGAACAGAACAATGTGTACTCTGACTTCTGCCATTCTGACTGTGTACATTCAGCAATGGCCCCTGAGAAATTAGAAAGAAACAACAGCTTTGAGTATGATCTAAAGGAAGGAAAAATAATACCTGTGTTTTAATTTTTAAGCAACCCACGGAGTACTTTGATATGGGAATTTTCCTGGCCTTCTTTGTGGTTGTGTCTCTTGTTTGCCTCATTCTTCTTGTCAAGATCAAACTGAAACAGCGACGTAGTCAGGTAAGAGCAGTAGTGGGAATTCACCGAATGCTGAAAGTTAGCTTCTCTTACTTTGTCCTAAAATGTGATTGCAACTTCCAGAAATGCAGGATGCTGACTTACAGTAGCCATCTTGGTGGCTCTGTGGTTTTATTCATGCGTGTAGGCCTTTGGAAGAACTTGGAAATATCTTTAAAGGAGATTTACATTGTCCCAATATGTTCGTTCAGTTAAATCCTGGGATGAAAACAGTACAGAAGCAGTCCACTTAGGCACTGGGAAGAAAGAGCATTTCTGGTTGCTCACAGGTTATCAGTAGCACTGATACTTCTAAATGAGTCCAGATTCTTGCTGCTGTATTGTGGAGAGGATCAAAAATAAATCACAAATCTTTCCAATAGGATAGCATCTATTGAAATGGGAGGGGTTTTCAAGGTAAAAGGTTTGGTTAGGAGAAATTCCAGGTGACAGAGTTTTCCCTGGAGGAAATGATACAGCTAATTTATAACATTTCATTTTAATCCCTTTCTCAAGTATTGCTCCAGGTAATATGGTGGTAACAGCACACTGGGGCATTACAATCAATACTGACATATAAAAAAAGGTTCCTGGCCAAGTTTTATATGTTGACTTGAATAGTTGCTGCCTATCAATTGAGAAGTTGCAGTGTATCCCATTTGTCAGCACCTTCATCCTGTTCTAATTCAGAGTAGTTTATCATTCTCACTTCTGCATGTGGCATACATTCTTTTCCATGAGGCTTCTGATCTGAATTCTAATTAGCCTTCTTTCTATTTAATTTAAGAAATTATACATCACTTGGGCCAGACATGATCTGTAAGATATGTTATGGTGGTGTTTCTCTGCTATTACACTCTAGTCCCTTACACAGCAGCATTGGCTTTTTTTTTTCTTTTTTCTTTTTTTTTTTCTTTTTTCTTTTTTTTTTTTTTTTGTTTTTGTTTCTTCTCATGTAGAATTCCATGAACAGGCTTGCAGTGCAAGCACTGGAGAAAATGGAGACCAGGAAGTTTAAGTCCAAAAGTAAGGGACACCGAGAAAGTAACTGTGGAGCACTGGATACACTCAGTAGCAGCTCCACCTCTGACTGTGCCATCTGCTTGGAGAAGTACATTGATGGGGAGGTAAAGGATGAAAGGTTTCTTCACCATGGGCTGGGAACATAGGTGGTTTTAGCACTGGGGTACGTGGCTGGCTGTTGGGGACATTCTGTGCTGAGGTGGTGCCACTTGTCAGTTTGATCACACTGAGCAGCCAACTTGGCCTCAGCTGCATCCTGCAGCTCTAAATTACCTGTGCTGCAAAGTGAGAGGTGAAGGATCCCATTTGCAAGTTGCTACCTTCACTGTTCTTGCATTTCTGAAGAACAAGTCACAAAGAAGGCAGGGTTGCCTCAGCAGTTGGTTCTCTGGGTAGTTTTTGCAAGTCATGCACCAAGGTGATGATGTGTGCAAGCTCTGTTGGAGGTAAGGAATATCCTTAGGGTTTTGCTTTTTCAGCATTTGGTGGCACCCTGTCTTAAAATGTCAGGTACACAGCACTGCTGGGAAACCAGAGGAGGAGAAGGAAGAGAGGTCAAAATGTTCAGGAACAGTTTTTTGACTCCTCAGTTACAATCACTGTATTGATGTCAGGGGTTGGTGTCCATGACAGTTCAACCCAGAGGAAGCAACAAAAGGGTGAAATAGAAAATGGGCTCCTTAAAATAAATAAAATAGAGGCAGTCAATATTCACAGCTGTCAACTTCCATTAGAAAGATTATGTGAAGACATTTTATTTTGAAATTATTCATAAAAGAGTCTTACTTCTAAGGCAATAGAAAATAGCAGCTGCATATTTGAGTGCTGCAAGGTGCAAATAGAAAGTTTAATGAAATTAGTTGATGGGAAATTGTTCAGAGTAGCAAGGATGAAGGTAGACGAGGACTTCAAAAGGGCTGTACAAACTGGCTGCAGAGGAAATTCAGGCATGAACTTCAGCTTGAAGTGATAGACATAGGGAAGAGCTTCACATATATCAGGGGTGGGTTGGGAGCTGAGCATTACTATTCAGGAACAAGATCTTAATGCTTTAGATAGCTTTGAGAAAGCAAATTGGTGGCAGTTTAACTGCTTTGTGGCAGTTAGAAAGGCAAATCAGATTCTAGAAATGAGATGGGAGTCTAGAGAACTGAACAGAAAACATTACACCACAGTGTAAGTTTAGTCATGTTCTCACTTTGAGTACTGTGTACTTCTGACCTCACCTCACAAAAGATATGGAGTGGAAAGGAAGGTGCTTCAGGAAAGGGTAGTCACAAATATTTTGAATGGTTTCTTTAAAAAACCCCGAATGATTTGAGTGGGCAGGGACTCTTTAGACCCAGATTGCTTGGGGGGGAATACAAGGTTGTGTGGTGTTTCTCCAGCAGGAGGTAGTAGCCCCATGGAACTCCTTGCCAAAGCATGTTAGGAATTGAAAACCTAAGCTCATGGGGAGACATGAGCAGTACTTAGAGGAAAGATTTGTAGAAGGTTTCTGAGGGCAGGCTCAGGAAATCCTGTAAACAGATCATAGCTGAAGAGTAAGAGTCCTGGGCAAGGGGAAAAGTATCATATACACTGTATTTGTTTTGCTTTTACCTGAGTGTTTTCCATTGCAAATAATTGTAGGAAAGGTACATCATTACTCCTGATTTCCTTTTGTTAAGTTCATTGAATATATTAAGGAAAACTTTTATGATGGCCTTCTTCAAGGTGTTGGGTCATAGGGACATACTACAAAAAGTGTTCTAAAGAAATGTCCTGTATCTGCATGGAGTTGTAAGGTGCCTGCAGACTATTCTTTTAGAGACAGCTGAGCACCAGCTGTTGTGCTCTTGACTGTCTTGGTGCCATTTTTTTCTTCTTAGCACTTCAAGACTAGGAATTGCTCCATTTAATAGCCAGGTTGAAAAAAACTAGGAACAAGCTGTGAAAAATTCACTTGTTAGGAAGAAGTACATTTTCATGATGCTTCATCTGTTCCTGTAGGAACTGCGTGTCATTCCTTGCACTCACCGATTCCACAAGAAATGTGTGGATCCTTGGCTGCTGCAGCATCACACCTGCCCTCACTGCCGCCATAACATCATAGGTAAGTGCTGCAGTGTGGATGCTCTGGTGTGTTGTTTATTTCAGGCAGCTTAAAAGATGAAATAAAAAGTGTGCCTGTTTGTGAATCTCCATGGAGTCCTTACTGTAACATAGCCCTGGAAATACAGTCAGCCCCAAACTCTCAGAGAACAGCTGAGTGCCCCTGGCATAACCTTGGGGTGGGGATGATGCCCAGCTGAGGGCAGTGTTGTGCAGCCCTGAGTGCAAGGACACATGGAGGAAAGGGATATGTTTTCCCTTGGGACTTACAAAGAAAACAATGTATGGGCTTTTATTTTTCCATGGTGTTGTAACTTGGAACGTGGTTTCCCTTACTTGCCCTCTTCCTGCTTTCATTTCCTCTGTCTTAAGAAAGTTTTCTGTCGCTGCACATTTATGTAAAAATGCATAGAGTGAAAATTTGAGCAATGACTTCCAGCCTGTCTCAGCCTCTGCAAGATGTAAGCAAAAAATTTTGTATATATGAGAACAGTATCTGAAATAAATTCACTTGTCTTGCTTTTAAGCAAATACATTTGGGTGTTTCAAAGTTTTACAGACATGTTTTTGACTTTTGTTTTGCTTTTATTTCCTTCCATGTAAAAAATTGGTGCATAATGTAATGACACGGAAAACAAAAATAAGCTTTCTTGCATAAAGTATATTCCCTTTTATTCCCTTCTAGTTCTACTTCTCCGTTCTTATTTCTCTCATTCAGAACAGAAGAAGGGGAACGCAGCTCCAGTCTGTCTGGAATCCATCAACCCAGCACGCAGCCGGCAGCAGAGGGTGATTCTGCCTGTCCATTACCCGGGCCGAGTGCACAGAGCAAGCCAGATAACCGCGTATCCCACTCGGACGAGCATGGACCCTCACGGAAACCCCATCACCTTACTGACAGTTGAGCGACACGGTGAACAGAGCCTCTACCAAGCCCCTTCCCCAGCCTACATTCGCAGTTATCAGCCTATTCATTTGGACCATGCTTTAAACACACATCACTGTAGCCTGGAGCACAGGGCTTACTCTCCAGCTCACAACTTCCGAAGACCCAAGTTTGGTGGACGCAACTTTTCCAAAGCAGCGTGCTTTTCCCGATACGAGACCATGTATCAGCACTACTACTTCCAAGGCCTTAGTTACCCTGAGCAAGATGGACAGCTTCCAGCTGGCATTTCCTCAAAGGGTCCTTCCCGTGCCTTTCAGCCTGGTAGCAGCATGCTTTTCCCTCCTGTGGTACATGTAATGCCCTCGTCCCGCTTGGAGAGTGGCAGTACCTCCAGCTTTAGCTGCTATCACGGTCATCGCTCAGTGTGCAGTGGGTACTTGGCTGACTGCCCTGGGAGTGACAGCAGCAGCAGCAGTTCTGGTCAGTGCCACTGCTCCTCCAGCGATTCCATGGTTGACTGCACTGAGGTCAGTAACCAGGGGGTGTACGGGAGCTGCTCCACCTTCCGCAGCTCCTTGAGCAGTGACTATGACCCCTACGTTTACCGCAGTAGGAGCCCTTGCCGAGTGGGTGAGGTTGGTGGTGCAAACAGGGGTGCAATTGTGCTCTTGGAGGGCCCCCACCAGGACGAGCTTCCAGCTCACAGTCATGGTATGGTGGGTGCTGACTGCCGGCCTGTGCCAGCTTCTTCCTCAGGGGACCAACTGTCTAATTGCAGCATGGATATGAACTATAGCAGTAATTCCTCACTAGAGCACAGGGATCCAAATGGCACTACCTCAGAGGGAGGACCTGAGGCCACTCCTGGTGCTGCCTTGGATGTTAAAAGGAACTGGAAGAATCCAGAGATAGCAGGGTCGATTTCGGAGCAGGCATGCGCATGCTGCTTTGAATTCCAGCACTCTGCCCTGGAGCCTAGCAATGGGACAGCTGACTGTAGTGCACTCTTCCTTAGCTCTCCGCTGTGGGGGACATGTGGCCAAGGAGTTGAACCACAGTCAGGGAACACCCCAGGCTTGTACAGTATTAACTCAGACCACTTACATAGGACAGATGGGGTAAAATATGAGGGGTTGCCCTGCTGCTTCTATGAAGAGAAGCAGGTAGCCTGTAGTAGCAACAGTGGCAGTGGAGGTGGTGGCTGCTATACAGAAGACTATGCAGTGAATGTGCAGTACACGCTTCCTGATGACACCTTGCCAAACTGCTGTAAGGGTGTATGTGATCTGGGTCAACGCATTCCCATAATTCCTGAAGACAGAGACTGTGAGCTGGTTCTACCACCAGAGCACCAAGGGACCCACATAGGAGGCTGTAGCTCCTGGGATGGAACACCTGAGCTAGACACTTACCTGCACTGTCAAGGTATTGGAGAGGTACAGGTCGAGAGGGAGGTGTGCTACGAGGCAACATCATTCCTGCGGCAGAACTACTCTCAGGAGGAGGAAACTGGAATGCCCTTTCCCAGTCCCACTCTGAACTCCCAGAAGCTTATGATGACCACAAAGTCCACAGGTAACATATGTGCTTTTTTTGATTACTTGCTACCTTTCTGTGTTAGTGTATGAAATGCTGCCAGCTTCCTAGGTACCTGCAGCCATAAGGGTTACCCCTTCCTTCACATAAGAGCAGGTTATTGACTAACCATTCACCCCAAAGTATTATTCCCTGGTTACCTGTGCTCATTTGGTCATAGGCAGAGGAAGAGAAGATGATAATTTACTAATTAATCCTTGATAACTTACTAATTAACCCTATAAAAGCTTTCATGCTCATCCTTTGTGGGGAGGGCCCCCCATTAGAGTTCCCACAGCAAGGGACGCTGTGCTAGTCATGGCAGCTGTGGTGAGTTGCCTAAGCAGGCAATGCCACTGTGAGAGACAACAGACAAGCTGAAGGGTTTTCTTTAAAAAAAAGGTGAAAAATCTTGGAATTGCCATAGAAGAGTATGTGGGAAAGTCTCTGCTGTAGACATGGACAAGGGGGAAAAAACAGCCACTCACAGAAAGAGGGGGATATTTCTTACTTGCCTTGCCAGGGTTATTTTAAAGGGTGTTCAGAGAATCACAAGGTACCCTAGTTTGGAAGGGACTTCAGGCCATAATCTAGTCCAACCCCCTGCTCAAAGCAGAGCCAGCTCTGAGACCAGACCAAGTTTGTCAGACCAAATGTATCCAGTCAGGCTGGATAAACCTTCAGGGACACAGAGTGCAGTCCCTTTCTGGACTCCTGTGGCTGTGCTTGACTGCCATTATGGTCAAAAGATTTTCCTTATATCCAGTCTGAACATCTCACACTTCAGCTTAACTTCCTCACCTCTCGTTCAGAATGCATGTCTGTGAAAACTGTGGTTTCATCATCACTGGGGCAGCCTTCATGTAGGTATTGCAAAGCTGCTAGGGATGCCTTTAGTGCAGGCTGAACAGCCCAGATCCCTCAGCCTCTTCACACCAGGCGCTCCAGCCCTCTGAGCATCTTGGCTCTCTGTGAAACTCCAGTCAGTGAGTGTCTTGTTCTGGGGGCCCCAAACTGTATGCAATATTCTAGATGCAATGTTCCTTAGTTTTCTTTATCCTTCAGGTGCTGGATCTCATCCCTTGGAGAGAAGCCAAATCAGTGACTAGACCTGTCCAGATGATCTCAGATGGAGAAGAGGAGCTTATCAGAGACTCCAAATTCTCATGGACTTAATTTTTTTTTAAGCTTTGACAAACACACAAAAGTGGTAATGTGGAGAAGTCCTTCCCCTGCTTCCTCTGTGTTCACATCAGTTTGATTGTCTCCTTTGTCCCTCCTGCCTGAAGCCTTCAGGCCTTGATTTGTGTGCAAAGCCCATGTGGGACATGGTGTGGAGCATTTCTGAGCTCTAGTGCCATTTCTATATTAATGACAAAGTGTTATTTATATTTTCTTTTTAGAAGTGACCTCTTGCTGAGAGGTAACACAGTGTGTTAAATAAGCCAGGCTATGTGTAGATGCTGTTATCTCCTACTTGAAGGAGTCCAGCCTTTGATAAGCTCAGGGCTACACCTGCCTTAGAAATCAGATAGCACCTTGAAATATAATAATCCAGAGGGATACAGCTGCTGAATGGATGCTCAGATACTGACTAATCCCAGTAGCAAATCCTAGCAGCCAGCAAGTTATATGAGTGATTTTGAGGGAGGTGAAGCATTGGACTGTCTCCTTTCTCCTCTTCCCTTCTCCCCCCTTTCATGCTGCTCTGATGGTTTGGCTAGGAAGGTGTCCTGCCATTAGGATTAGTTTCAACAGAGTGGGGGTAAGGAAACTGATAGCTCAGAATGTTCTCATCCTCACTTCCTGTATTTAAACCGTGGACCTCATTGTATCTTCTGACCAGTGAAGAATGCTGAGGACCTCTCCCTCAAGCAGATGCTCGAACAAAGTGCTTAGAAAGGGTATTACCTTTGTAGGTAATGAACTTTTCCTTCCATAGGAAGTTTTTCAGGCACCTGTAGCCCCTGTTACGGCTGTGAGGAATGCTGGCATGTGCAGGAAAACAGAGCTTGCAGTGTGCTCGCAGCTTTGCTGGCTCATTTTGGAAACAGGGTTTCTTGTTTCCTTACAGGCTGCAAGCATGCCTAAGGGAAGCAGTGCTTGTCACCTTTTGTGCGTGTGGGAAAGTGAGGGACTTGGTTTGATCCTTGTTTTCTTCTTTGCTGTGGTTGATGTAGCTTCCATAGATTGATCTGTTTTAAAGGTTTCTTGGGCCCAGCCGGTTGTGCTTCATTTTTGTCTTGTGTACAGAGTGCTCTCTGTACCCCATTAGCCTGGGCACATACTTTTGTTCTTGTTCTTGTCCTAGTGGGGATGTTTGTTATCATGAGATAATTTATGTCGTCACTTCTGATAGCAATTGTTTCCTGTGGAAACAGCAGCTTCTGAGTAAGAGGCTACCATAGCATGGGTTAAATTGCCTGTCATGCTGCATGTGCCTGAGGACACAGTGTCATCCTGTGGTGTATTCACAGCAGGAATTCTTCTAAAGGGAAACTAAGTATTTAATGCCCACAGTGCCAGTCTTCTGAAAAGATTTGTCCTAAGTTCAGTACACTTTGGAGATACTTCAGAGACATGAAATGGAGATGTACACTTCATATTCTGCCAAAGCAATGTCCTTGACAGCACTGGGCTGGTTGTGAGACCCAGCAAAGCTAACTTGTATTCTCTGTAGTCCCAAATGAATTATTTCAAAATAAGGAAACAGATATTTAAGAAATAACAAATACATTCATCTATTTTCTTTTGCTTTCATACCCAGTAAGTTAGGAAGAAAGTTCCACCTAAAGGAATTTACATTACATCTTTTCAATCAATAAGCACCAAAATTCAGCTGTTCAGAGAATTAATACAAGGCAATATCTGGGTATAAGATTAAAACAAAAATTTCAATAAACACACTGTCTGTGTATAAAGCTTATTAAAAACTTATTCATTCTCTGAATGACTGAAGTAAGTGGTATGTGTTGGGAGAAAAACTCTACAGGTTTGTGATTTTTGGAATTCTTTTTAAATTTTTAAGTCTGACCCTCTCCTTCCTCCACTAAAAAAGAAATGCATTGTAGAAGCTATGGTATACTAGCTTGGTTATTCTGCTTGGTGTTTTGTGAGGCACTATAAAGGCCACCTAAGATACATTGTACTCTGTAACTAAAACAGCATATTGTGGTAAAAGTGGTTCTTAAAAAGATTTGAATATTCTGGCTCCTGGTGATCCCAGATGTAGTGGTCCCACACATTGTGGAAATCTCTGCTGGTACAAGTCTCTGCAGGCCATACCACAGACACCCTACACCTGCCTCTGTGCTGGGTCTGACATTTAACATAAAACTCTATGTCCAGTGCAGACTTACAGGCTAGCTGGCCATCACAGATGGTTTTTATAACAAAATGCCTTTCTACTACTTACCTGAACAGTTGTCGTTGTGTTTGGCTCATGAGGCACTATTTAAAATGTTTTTAATTAAAATTGTCTTATAGCACTTAAAATTGTTTTGTATAAAATTTGCTGTAAAGATTTGTAATATGGTCAAAGGGCTCTTTCTCCTTCATTACCATTTTTAAAAATGTTTTAAAAGCTAGAAAGCATCTTGTATATATTCTGTATATGTATAGCAGCACATTTCATGTATGGAAATATGTTCTCAGAATATTTATTTACTAATATATTTATCTTAAGCCATGTCTTATGTTGAGAGTGTGTGACATTATTGTAATAATCACTGAAAATCACTAACACGAGGCCCTGTAAATACATGATAATTGCACACAAAGATTTTACAGTACTTGCCGACCAAAAATGATTTAAGAGAAGTGTAGTTACTTGCAGTTTTGTAAGAAAGTGTACAAATGTCTGTATTAAAAGAAAAAAAAAAGGCAAAACCACACAAAAAATACAGTTTTATTGCATATACATGTGGGAGTTGTCCTTCTTGTTTTGGGGGAAAGGACATAGGTAACTGTTCTCCTCAAAGTATAGTCCTAGATATACTGAGATGAACTCTAATAAACAACATTTTTTTCCCTTTTTTTAAACAGCAGATAGGTGGATATGTACATGCCTTTACACAGCACACCAGTTACTGGGGAGCAGTGGGGGGTAGGTGTCACACAAGCCCCTGAGCCCCCCAGTACCACATCTGCTAAAAGAAATCCTCATTTATGTTTGGAACCTGCCTGTTCCTCGTGGCAGGGGAACTTAACTCTGTTGTAATTTCAGGTAAAAGTAATTTATTGTCCTGAAATAAAATTGTTTTGAGAGAGCGTGATACAGGTGGGCACAGCTGGGTAAATCATAGCTTGAATAGTCAAGCTAGATCCAGGTCCTTTCCCTGGATCATGGAATCACTGGTCCTGCTTAATGAAAATCAGTATTTCGGGACTCGTTTTGTCAGCAGAGAGCACAATTTCATCAGAGATGTTTATGCAGACTCCAGAAGAGGGGAGCCTGGAGGTGTGTGGCTCTGTGTGTGTATGTACATGTGTATTTATGTATGTTACTGTGTAAACAGTTCACCTTCTGTATTATTCATTTCCCATCCGCTGATACACTCACAGAGCCTTTTCCAGGATTCTCCAGCTTCTTCCTTCTCCCAGAGATTTTCACCTGGTAATCCCCTGGACTTTCCCCATCTCTCACCCATATTCAAATGCACCTCAGGATTCAGCCAAGAAATGAGCCTTACTTCTCTCCAACCCTCCTTGTTTCATATGTGATAACTCCATTTGGGGTGACAGACTATTCAAGGGTATTATTTTATAGGGGACCCTTCACAGCATAAGGACCAGTTCCCATCCTGATCTCAGGTATGATGGGAAAGCCTGGTCTGTGTGGGGAGACAGGCACAAAAATGGACGAGCAACAGGAGCAGGTGCTTCCCAGTTAAAGTATGTGCCCCTTGTTTTGCTTAGTGAACAGAGTCTTGGCAATTGCCAGTGATTACAGATATGCCTTTTATATGCAAATTAGTTCACAAAACATGTGTTTTTACAAATAGCATAAAACCCCTGTGTGTGGGTGGCTGGTAGCTCATATATTGACAGGTCACATCTGAATCTCCCTTCTCTTCTCTCCCTCCACAAACCTGCTTGCTGTTCTGTTTTTTTTTTTAAGAAAACTGCCAGCTGATTGTGCTTTTAAGAACTGGACATTCCACCACCCTCAGTGTCCTGTAGGCACACAGTGTGTGGTGATTGGGAGTGGGGCTCAGCCCAGCCTCATCCCCCATGGGCACAGCTGTGAGCAGCCGGTGAGCAGCACTGACAGCAATGAGCCATGGAGTGCCCAGGGGCACTGAGCAACCACAAAGGGAACAGAGGGCACACAGGGGCACTGCAGGAACATGAGGGGTATAAAAGGTTGGGCTAAAGAACAAGAAGAGCAGATGCTTGCAGCCTTCTGCAGTGACATGGTCTTACTCTGTATGGGCAGATGCCTGAAGCCTTCTGAAAAGGTGTGGTGAGTGTCTGTGTTGTGGCTGTCCCAGCTGTGACATGTGCTGTGACGCTGTCCCACAGAACGATCTGTGAGCCCGTGTTCTGTCTGTGTGAGACACAACGGTGAGCTGCTGCCTGAACTTCCGAGTGGTGCTTACCTCTGTGTGGTGTTCTGTCTACTCTTTGTTGTGGCTTTTTAAAAATTACTAAATGTAAATATTTTCTCTCTAAAATGAACGTTGGGATATTTGGTAAGGCGGGGGAGGTTCTTTCTACTTTTCAGGTTTGATACTTAAGGAACAAACTTGTGACAAAATGAGAGTCCTGTGGGGCACCACAAACCTCCACAGAACCTTGATACAGTAGAAAAAGCCAAGCAGGAGCAGATTATTCATAGTGGATTGTACATTATTGTAACACTTGGTGTTTCTGTAACACTATCTGCAATATCATGTGCATCTGTCAAATCCTATGACAGCTGTTAGGTAACGTTTGTTTTTACTTGGCTAGCGTGAAGAGAAAAATGCCCTTAAAAGGATACCCATGGTCATACCCTGTGGAACCAGCCTGGCCTAATTCTCTGGCCAGGGAGACAATAGCATACCTGAAACCAGATATTTTATCTTGCAGTGAAAGCACCGTGCTCCTGTGACTTAAATGCTTCATAGAAAAGTGTCTCTTTCAGAATAAAGAACACATTTCCCTTGTGGGGAATGAAACTGCTGCTTAGGAAACAAGCAAGAAAAAAGAAGGGAACAGTTCCCAGAAAGAACCAAAGTGCCAGAGTCTCATAACTGGAAAATGGCAAGAGTAACCTCCCCTGTGTAAGGGGAGGCCAGTCCCCTCTGACAATTGTGTTTCTAAAAGAAAAATGAGTCTTCACATGAAGAACTGGAGGCGGTTTTGGTATTTGTCACTGGTTTTCTGGTGCTTACGTAAAAGGTTGCTGAAGGTTTCTTAAAATGTAGCATTATTTTGGCCAGGAGGAATTAATTAGAGAAAAAATGAATCTTGCAAGAAAGTGGAAACAGCATTACACATTGCTGTAATTTCCAAAGCAAACCTTGAAAGAGTTGTTAGTTTTTAAAAGTTGGAAAACATGTAAACCAAAAACTTTCAATTTGCTGTTACCTCAGAAATTGTGTCTCGGAGCAGTTTCATACTTTATATGTAAAGTAATCATTCTCAGCTCTAATTCCTCTCTTCTAACATGTGTAGCAGGCAGTGCTCTTGTAATCTGCTGGTGAACTGCAGCAGTTTCTGCCTCCTTTATTTCAAGTTTGTATACACTTCAGTCATCCTAACTGAACTCCTTCTGCACAAATACACTGTATTTATTTTTTCATAATTATTGTTCACAACCATTTGCTGAATGCAGGGTGAACAGTTATAAACACAGTGCATACTTCAGCAGCGAGTCATCTCAAATTTGATTCATTCTGGTTTCTTGACAGCCTTATGTGGTTCATGTGATAGCTTTTGGATTTGGAGCAAAATGTCTTTAGACTGAAGTTCACAATGCAAATTTTCATCCCAAAGCACAGGTGCTCAGTAAATTTGAGAGAGTCTGAGTGGCGTGAAATGTGTGTGTGTAGGGGGGATGTGTTATTTAAAAAAAAATTGGTATGGTCTGAAGGTAATTGTATTTTTCACTGTCAAGGTAGCAGAATTGTTCATAAATGTCCAGAACAATATTCAGGTGAAACTATCAGTGAACTGTTTTTCATTGGAAGATTGTGAAATACTGCTGCAAAGCAGCAAGAACTAGTTGGACAAGTTTTTGTCAGGAGTTGTTTTTGTAGTTCACCCTTCCTTTAGGCAAAGTGGTGCACTAGAAAATTCTGTTCCTTCCCACTGCCTGAGAAGGCTTTATTAAGCAGAAGATGAAAGTGGAATAGCTACTTATGCTCATTCAGTGGCAGCCATGTATCTGCTGATGTGTTTGACCTGTAGTCATCCAGGCTGCAGATTCAGTGCAGTTTCCAGGACTATCCATAAAAATCTCCTATTTATTCTATTGCCAGGGGGGTTTGGAAAAAACAGACTTTAATTCTGCAATCCCACTGGATTGTCTGTATGAGCAATGTGATAAACTTCCTCAGCATTGTCCTGGCTGTAGAAAATCTGGCAGAAACAAGTCCTAGAGAAGATTATATTAATGCTTGATTGAAAGAGCAGATTACATGTTTGATGGTAAAAATCATCCAGAGAGTATATGCATATGAATTTGCAGTATCTTATGAGCAGCCTAATACAATTACAGGCTAGAAATGAGATTCAAAGGAGTAAAGTGTTTCTTACAGCAATTGTTTTATCAGCATCTATTCTGTCACAAAACTGAGGCTGAGTTCCCCTGTTCTCAATGTCTTTCTATCATATATACCAAAGAAGTATCTTTGATTTTTTCCCTATGGTTACAGTGTATAGAAAATTTATTTTTCCCAGAGTGTAAACTAACATCTTTTCTTCCTATAAAATGTTAGCAAGATAGAAGCATAATATGCTGTATTAAATAATGCATTTCCTATACATATACAAATATATATATTACTATGATAACACATCACACATTTTTACATAACAAAGTCTCTATTTTCCCACAACATAACAATATTAAGATAAAAATACATATAAAATCACATAGTCAACAAACTAAACTAGTTTTAAATGTAGATTTTGAATGAGGGAAGGCACTTGTCCAGCTGGCCCCTTTCCACCTGAGGTCCACACACAGTGTAGGCTGCTGGAGCTGGGGTGCAGTGTGAAGGCAGCAGGCTCACACGTGGCTGCTGTGCCAGTTCCAGCAGAATTGCTCGTTGCCCCAGCTCCTGGGGCACACATCTGGCCTTGTCCCATGGCTTATTGTCTGCTTAGCTGTGCACTCAGGGAGCTCTTAGCTCATCTCCCTGTGCAGCCACCCCGTGAGCAAGGTCAGAGAGCTCAGCTCTGTAAAAAGTAACTCAGGGAAGAAAAAGCCATGGCAGTTTTTGACCTGATCAGTTTATTGCACCACTACACAGCTGGTCACACCAGCACAAGAGTGAGCAGCAGGCCAGAGCAGGAGCTGAAATCCATGTGAAGGAGGAGGCAGCTCCTCATCAGGATTTGGTTGCCAAATCAGTTGCTTTTGACATTGTAGCCAGTGCCACATTTGCAGCCTGTCCAGCCTCTCGAGGGGACTGCTAGGCAGGAGCTCAGATGGCTACAACTGAGATACAATTCCAAACAAATTCTGCAGTTATTTTCAATTAGTTGGAGAAAATGCTGTAGACACCACCCTCCTGAGGTGTCCCTGCTCTCCAGCTGCCAGCTCTCACCTGGCTGTGTAGTAGGGGCATTTCTTTTGTGGGATTACAACACTTGTGCATGGTCACACTTTTTGCTTCTTTCTCCCCCAAACCCTCACAGCAAAGATCAAAACGTGCTGTGTTAATGGATAGCACATCTCTTGGCCATAGATCACCACAGCCTGGAGTGTCTGCACTAGCAGTGTGAGTGACCCTACCACATTTTGAAAAAAATCCATGCTGGAGCTCTACCTGCTCTTCATGGTCTCAGCCCTGGAAAGTAATAAGTGCTATTTAAGGGACCCTGTCCATGAATTTCCATCCATTGCTCTGTTTGCTAGCACTAGCAGTATCTAGAATCAGCCAATCTGAAAAACTCTGTGGGGGGAAGCATAATTTCTTCTATGCTTTTATCAGTGTATTACCCATGCACTGTCTAATACTAGTCCTGTTTATTGTTGCCATGACCAGTTAATCTGCTGTAAGTGCTGCCTTTACGGGACTTTTGTATATAATAAATTAATGCTCCCCATGAAAGTTCCATGAAATACAATTTTATTTAAAAAGTATTTGAGGAGCTAAGGGAGCAATGCAAAAATCTCACTTCTTGAATACTCTAGATTTTTGCATTAGTAGCATCAGTCTTTGTTGCTGTTTGTTATAGTTTCTCTAATATTATAGTGAAATTAAATTCTTCACTAATGAAGAGAAGTGTAACATTCTGTATTTTTTCTTTCTGCAGTATGTGTAAATCAGTCACCGGGTGTTCCTGATGGTTTTTTTCAGTTTATCATCATTAGGTAACTGCTTTATTAATGTCTCTCTGACAAAATGTTTAACTTGCATTTGATAAGGCAAGCAAAGCTTCATCACTTTGTGATAAGCACTGTGTGCTCGTAGCAGCTCCTGAGGATCTGGCACCACGCTGTGATTCTCCCTGCCTGGTTTCCTGTTAGTGCACCAAACTAAGGATTCTCAGGAACCAACCTGCTTTGTTTAGCTCTGAATCTCTGAGGTGAACTCTTTCTCCACACAGCATGATGCAAAACCTTACTTTTGAAAAAGGCAATTTCAGAACTTGTGTTGGGTCTGAAACAGACAATGGTTTTTGGTCCAGCATGATGACACGTAAGACAGAACCAGCATATTTTTTGCAACTTGTCCTGTCTTCATTTTAGCTAATACTGTAATTATATTTTCCTGTATTCTTTCCAGCAGCTCATGCAAGGAAGTACTAGATGTTCCCATGCTATTCCATTTTTTATATAAACAATTCCATAATTGCTGGCTTAGTAAAGTCTGGTTTCTTTTAAGCACGCATTGTGATATTGTTCAGCTGTCTCTAGCACTCATCTGTGGTACATAAATCAAGCTGGATTGAATTCAGTTCAGGTAAAAGACCAGATCTACAGTGGGGTAAGGCGCAATATTTCACTGCTTAATTCTTTGATGCCCTGTTTTTTCAGTGAAATCTGTACTTCTCACAAAAAGGAGGGAGTTATATGTTAAAAATCATAAGGGCAGATACTAGAATGAATTTAAACTCGGTGACAATTTTCTTACTTTTCTTAATTACCTTTTGTAGATGCACTTAATAGATGTTCTCTGACTGCACATCTGGTATATGCAGACTGTTGTTATATATTCAAACTTAACCAGAATTACTGTAGTTTAATGGCTCTCAGTGAACCTTCTCTAACTGAGTTTAAGGAGCTGCCCACTGTAAACCTTTCCAGTCAATTTATCTGACATTTGCATTGACAGTTTTTCCTAAATATCTTGCTGGTCTGAACTTGCTGAGGCTGAAAGACTCACTGCTGATCCCTTGGAATCACTTGTTTCCCACTTGTGGTGGTGGGATGAGAAATTAGAGTATTGTGGGTGGATAGCCAGTCTACCAAAGAGGAGAAATAGTTAATGCTGTCTGTTGCAATCAGAGAAAATAGTTCACAGGTCAGAGCCCTACTGATGTTTTAGTTCTTTGACAAGTAAGGCAATTACCTTAAAAATTCAGTTCAGTTTTAGTGTTGCAGGCAAGGAGACACTTCTCACAGGTGAGTGTCAAGGCAGCTGTTTGGTGCATGTTCAGCTGCACAGCCTGGCCCAGCTGAGTTGGTGATAGCAGCCTACAACTTTGTAAATAGTTTGGGCTGCTGAGATCAATACATGTGACTTCAGAGCAAAAATTGGTTAGTCAGCCTCACTGATAAAAATTCAGTGGATGACAGTATCTTTGGACAATCCTTTAAGAAGCCCTAAGCTTATACCCAGGATGAATGCTGGCTGTCAGGCTGGAGTACAGTAGTTTTTTTAAAAGATCACTGTGAATATGAATGAAATTATCATAAACATCAGTGAATGGTGGGTCAGATAGAGTCATTTAAAAGGCTTCAATGCTCCTGCAGGTCTTGATCTGGCGAGCTCTAGTCAATCAAAATGCATATTTGTAGCTGACTCTTGTTACAGAGGCATCCTGAATTTGATTTTTTATGTTTGCATCTCTGCTTGTAGACACAGAAACAGAACATGCAGAAAGAGCACTGAGCAACCAGGCTGATAATTTTTCCAGTCTTTGATTCCCATTCTATTGTATAGTACCTTTGAGATGTTTACATCAAGGCAAATAAGCTCTGTTTGCTGAACGGGTTAGCAGTACCCACCTCTGTCTTCTGCCTTGAGAATAAAAGGACTGAAGTAGCCTGATCTAATACAGTGGTTCAGGCAAGGGGGACCCAAGAAATCCTCAACCTGTAGATACCCCTTCAGTTACCTTGGGCAGGGGTCCAGGACATTTTGAATTTTACGAGTTTTTACATCTATTTTAAGTGCAATGGTTTAAAGGCAGTAATTAACAGCACTACAGACTTGAGGAGCACCAGGTATTTCAAAAGTATTGCTGCAATTAAATCCATTGTCACTGCTATATCCAAGAGAACAGCAGATAGGCAAAGTCACTCAAAGGCCTTTGGAAATGGACTTTTTGGAAAACAGGTATGAGGTTGGGAGGAAAAAAAAGGAAGAGTAATCTCAAGTCACCTGGATTCTAAGGAGATCAATTCTTGCAAAATAAAAGACACCTCAGTTTCCCACCAGTGGGTTGCAATCATCTTGTTGATTTCGAAGCTTTTTCTTGAAGATGGATATTGATGTGGATGGTTGGTAAAATATACTCCAGATCTCCCCAGCAGTAGTGACATCACTGCAATCCTCTGTTTCAGCTGCAGCAGGAATCTGGTGGGACCTAGGGACCAAGAGTTAATTCACCCTTGTGTTAATGTGCTTGGGTAGCTTTAATATGTCTGCACTGGGAGTGCTCACAGCTCCCACTGCATCTGTGACACTTCTTTCTACCTGCTGTGCAAAATGTAGGTTTTTGGAGTGTTTCTTGCTTGGCTTGATCAAATGAAAAGTTAGGTATCCTTTTGCCACCCTGTGACAGCACTGATACATTAAGCTAAGAGGGCTCTACAGACTGTAGTTGTTGTTATTATTATAGTTGCTATTAATACAAATTAATTTCCTTGTATATTTAAGCATGTTTGTGCTATGTAAATACAATATTCAACATTTTGATTTGCTGATAACTCACCCATCATTTCATTCCTGAGTGTCCATCTAGAGGACCCAAAATTTACTTGGTAGGAGTGTAGATGTTTTAATTTTTTCCCTGCAAAGTATTATCATAATTTGACCTCTTCTCACCAAACCTGGATGTCTGATAACATTTTCCTCCTTCCTCCTAAAGTACAAATCTTGTCAAATCAAGAGCAGAAGAGATAGTGTAGTAGCAAACGCTATCCTAACAGACTGGAAAGTTTAAAAATGTGCTTATTTAGGATCTTACATGAGAATACAAATATGTAATAACTAACTTGGAATATGGCCAATCTGACAATTGGAAGGCAGAGAGGAGCCCCAGGTTTGGTTCAGAGCTGAGATCTTGGTTCTCTGTGGTTGCTTTTGCTCCACACTCACCTCATGGTAACGTGCAGAAGTATCTTTGCTATTATGGCTGTAACACTTAGGATGAGCAGTGCTGTGAGGCTGTATATTGTCCATTCTGCAAAAGAGAAGAGGGAGAGCTCTCAGTACATTCATTTATTTACAGTTTTTACAGTAAGAATATTGCATGAAAGGAACAAACAGCCTTGTGACGCTTTGTTCAAATCTGTAATTTGACAATGCCTTAAACCTACAAGTATTTTCTGCAGACTGGCACAAACCATACAACTTTCAGTCAGAACTGCTTTTTTCCCTTGTGAAACTCCTCTCAATAAAATTGAATGCTGGCAAAATTCAAAGCATATACTAGTAAAATTACCTAGGAAAGGAAGCAGAAGTTCCCTTCCACCCACTGCCCCTTCCTCAAAGCATTGCCTGTACATGATGATTTGAACAGTATTTTCTGAACTGCATAAAATCCCAGGGTGCAGTTTCTGTTGGTGCTCCTGGGTAGTTTAACACTAGGCAGCTTAGGTGTAACTATGCTAAGTCTGGCATTAGGCTGGGCCTAGTCCCAGACTATTCCTGGGCACGTTCTGCACCTTGGCTGGTTTGGGTGTGCAGCTCATGTTTCAGGTTTGGGATGCAGACAGCTTCAGGACTGTGGGAATGTCCCCAGTGGGACTGAGGCCCAGCTCCAATGATAGATGAAAGCAGATACCCAGAGTGGTTTAACAGCAGGAGAGAATAATGGTGATATTCACCAAGAGTGCATTTCTAGACTTCAGTTATTTACAGCTCAGTAATTTCCTGAATTCAGTGATGTCCTGAAGACGAGTTCTAAGCAAGTGACAGTTCTCAGTGACACCTCTCCTACGCCCATTAACTTGTCTAGTCCTCTTTGTATTGTTGATGAGGCTTTGTTAATTGGGGTAACAGGGATGCAAACAGCATTTCAAGCTATTCTAGACTCTACAAGTAAAGTTTGCTCTTCTTTCAGCAACTTGTGCCCTTCTGTGGGATGCAGGTCACTAAAGCTGATCTCAGTGAGGAGGCTGCTCTGACTCATGCATTTTGAGATGCTTTCATTCTCAAGAACTCATCATCTTCACACTATTTCTGACTTAGGCTGAGAAGTGTTTTGAAATGTAATGAGAGAATCCCTCTCTCAGTAAGTGCTAATTAGACTGAATGAAAATTCATCTGTTAGTAAGATGCACAGTGGATCTGCTAATGTGGAGGAGGCAGCAAAGGAAATAGTGACTCTGGATTTTGCTTTGGCAAAATGGATTTTCCCATTTCCACATTTTACTGTGTCATTACCAGGCATGGAGCTGGTTGGATGGCTTGGGCTGGTTGTGATGACATAGAGTATCTTTGATGACCGGGCTGCATTGATGCTGAGATTTGCTTGTTCATTTATCCTCTCTGGAAGGGTGTGATTCACTGGGATCTTGTTTTGATGCACATTGTCCTTCACAGCTGAAAACAGAGGAGTATGATTACAATAACAGTCTCTTAACAGGTGTAATTGGACTTTTGTGCTTATAAACAGACATGCTGCTCTCTGGTTTACGTAAGGGCACTCAAATAATCAAATTATATCTGATTCCTAAAAAAGCCTGTACTTCACCACTTTGGGGTTCTCAGAATTTCTCTAGCAGCTCATCATAACAGTAGGTACAGCTCAAGGACCAGAACATTTTCTCCTGATAACTTTCAGCTGAAGAGGAAGAGACTGTTAGAAGGAGCCAAGATGAGCCAACGTGCAGATGGATTATTGTTTGTTTTGTTTCCCTCTGTCATTTTCCAATCTGTTTTAACAGGAAGGTATAGAATTGAATTTTTAAAACCTTTATTGAATTGAATTTTTAAAAACTTTTATTTTGCTATTTATGATGTAGCTGACTGGAATGTTCCAAACTGAGAGGAATTTTGGCGAAGCTTTCACCCAGTGAGTAGTGGCAACAAGAGAGATGAAACACCTCTTAGATAAGAGATGAAATATTTGTTCTTTAATTGCCACTTCAGAAATCTCCCGTGTGAATTAAATGCTTCACTGAAAGGCAGAAACAGCGAAGGTAGCCTCTTACCTCTATACCTGATAGCAAATCCCTGGGCTTGGTTGATGTCATCTGAGAAAAAGTACAAAATGACAAAATCCAAAGAGATGTTAAACGTGTGAGGAGGCCTGTTCTTGCCATTAAAACGAGCTAGAACGTGGTAGGTGTAACCATCCAGCAATTCCACCATATCTGTAGCATCTTTGATTTCAAAAAGGACAAAACTGAAGTGGATTTGAGATGCTCCTGGAACTTGTATGGTCCAATAACAGACTTTGCCTGTGCCATATGTGTCAGGAAAATCTGGGGAATAGATCACAGCTGTAGCAGAAGTGTAATTCCCTCCACAGGCACCAATAAGGGCTGTGAAAACAAGAGGAAAGGGAGAAAAATGGGAAGAAAGAAAGAAAAAGAAGAGGTAATACATTAATTTTGCAAAACTTTAGCACCCTGTAGATTCTAATACTTAAATGTGACTTGAAGGTACAGACTGGCTAGGCCAGCAGGATGCATTCTCTGCAGCTGCTCTTTCTCTCCCTCAGCACTGGGAGCACAGCTTTTGTTGCCCTTTCTTGGAATACTTATGCCTCATTACTCTGACCTATGCATCAGTCTTGAACACTGCAACTTTCCTTTGTCCTTGTGTTGTAACCATGTACCCTTTCCTGCACCCCTGCAGAAATGGGGTAAGAGATAAATCACTGATTCAGGGGCTTCTACTCTGAACCTATCAGGCAGGCAGGAAAGTGGGTTAGTGACTATTAACTCTCACTGCTTAATAACTGACACCCTTTCACAGCTGTATGAAATTGAAAACTTAAACACCACTGAATCCAGAGAGCAACTGAAATGCCACCAGCTGACAGTGCATATCCATATATGCATATACAATTTTTTACTCTCTAGTAAGATCAATTCTTAGGGAGTTTCTGACAGCTGACTTAGTACCACTTGTGAGGAAAGTGAGAGAACCTCTGGAGCATGAGCAAGCATAATTTCTTGGAAGAGCTATTTCACATTATTAGTGGATGAGAATTTTAGGCGGAAATGGAAAGCAGCTTGATTTTATACCAAATAGAGGTGTTTTGCTGTTTGGTGTGCAACAGTTCTCTTTTTTGAGCCCTTTCCCTAATTTGCTGAACATGTGAGGCCTCTCCTTTGGGAAAAAACTGAGCCTGCTTCAATACTTACTGTCAAAAAGAATGACTCTGCCGTCCCCACCGCAGGGCTGAGTGTGGTCTCCAAAGCAAACACTGTTGCATTCCGTACTGGCTGCCTCCCCGTATCTCCAGTAGTCAGGGTTATTTCCACAGAAGCAAGCATAACCTGATTCCATGCCTGCAAACTTTGACAACAAAGATGCATGAGGAAAGGAGGAATAGTATTTGAAGGAGTGACAGCGGGAGGTTGTTTGAGCAAGAAAGCTGGCAGCAGGATATGTGTGTTTTGGAGAAGTGTGATTACTCAGAGGAACCACCACAGGCTATTTTTGTTTGGGCTGTCAGGATGCTGCTTAAGACTGGGGGAAAGATGGAATGGAGGGCACCCTGACACTCACAATTGCAGTAAGCATCCATATTTTCTCCTGGTATTATTCATTAGTCATTCGTCCAGATTCCTCTGGCTGCAGAGAGAGGGCTTGATCTCTGGGGTGGATGTGCAACCTGCGACCTCCCAAAGGTTAAAAAGAAATGGGGGAGAGGAGAAATACGACAGAGACCTCTAGGCTTGTTGCCATTTTTGTCTTTGAAAACATTTTGTAAATGGATGTCAAAGAAATCACCTTGAACTGCTGACTGCGGCAGGAGCTGATGCACGTTTGGATTGTGAGTTTGTTGGAGGTCTCGCTGGTGCCAGTCAGAGGTGGTGGCTCCCCATGGTCCTTGTAACAGCCCAGATTTCCTGGCACTACAGGAGTAACACACAACAGTCATTTAAAGTGCCTGTAAACAGCCCAGACCACTTCATGCACTACCTGGTCACTGAGCAGCTCTCTCTATGTTCTGGGCTTGATGTTGCACTTCGGGAACTCTTTGTTACTCATGCTCTGTATGATTCTTGTCATATTTTCCAAACACGCCCAGGGATGAGTGATGGGATAAAAGAGTATCAAATCATCTCAGCAATATACCTGTAAGACTCTCTAGCTGCTTTCAGTAAGCTGCAGTAAAACAGACAAGATAAATACCTTGTTTATTTCTCCTGAAAGAGGCAATTAAAAAAACCCAAGGCATTAAGTGGGTTCAGGGGGGTTGTGGGTTTTTTTGTTTAAAACTTGACTTCTGATATGAATCTGAAGCATCATACAAAGAAATTAAAAATGAGCATTATTACTTTAAAAAAACAACCCATCTATTTACATTAATATGATGTTTCAAGGCTCCTTGGTCACTATGGGAGATCAGAGTTTTCTCCCTTCAGTGCTCTGGTTTTTTTTTTTTTGGTTTTGCACTTTTCATCAAGGCACTGGAATTTAGCCATGATCACACCCCAGAGAGGATGTAGAGTACAATACAGTGCTGTGATAATGGCATAAAATTATCCCTTGCCCACTTGTCATATCTATTCACATGCTTGAAATTAAATCTGTTACTAGCTCTATGTTAAGTTTATTCCTGTGCCAGATTGACATGGATTCTTTTTGTCCACCTAACTGCCACAGCTCTGTATGACATGATGTGCTCAGAGACCTGTATGAGTGTTTTATTTATGTAGTCATTGGTTATTACAGTACCCAGTAAACTTATTATAAATAATGACATAACGTTGCTTGAAATATTGTTCAGAAATTAATTTTGTTCTCTAAGAATACAATTTCAATTATAAATACTTGCATGGAGTTATGGCTTTGATATGCCCTGCAGCAACATTCATATAAGTACTGAGACTTCAAGTTACAGCCTGATTTAACATACCTTTGGAAATCCCCACTTGCAGCCCCACCCCAGCTGAGTACAGCTGGGCAGATAACTCATGAGAGACTTCATTCTTTTTTGTATTGTGCATGATTTCACAGCCCTGAAAAAGCTTCCTAGTTATCCAACCTAGCTCCTTTTCCTAAGAGACCTGGGATTTTTTTTTTTTTCTTTTTTGAAGTAGCTTTATTAGTGAGATCTTTCAACCTTGGCTCCAGAGGATTAGTACTTCAGTATGCTAAGAAACCTGAGTAATTTGAAAACTTTTTAAATTTTTTAACTAAATAAGTCTCTTTGGTGTCCCAGCAGTATTTTAACCTTCTTTGCTCTTAATATTTAGCCTGCTAAAGAAACTTGGCAAAAAAAATGAGGTAGTCATTCCATTCTGCAATTACTGTTCATGCTCACCAGTGATGTTTCACTATTACACTGTCTTCACCCCTTTGTATCTATCTGTCCTCTTCTTCTTCTTAAAAGGTCATCTCTTTTGCACAAGCATTTTTCTTTTAAGCAGCATTTGACATAATGAGGTCTTGGCAAACACCACAGCTTCTGCATTTTACATGTTGAGGCACATATTCAATGTATTAAAATATGGAATTAATCCTTTTGAGCTCAAAACCATGTTCCAGCTATGCTCATCTAGCTGTCTTTGAAGAGCCTCCTAGCTTTTTGCACTGGTAGCCTGCACAAATGGTTTGAGCTGTCCTTGTTCCTGTGTTCCATATAGCTCTGTATAACTTACCTGGCCCTGCCATTTAACACCTCCTCCATATTTCAGTCAGATTTATTACATTACATACATGCACACTGGAAATAAGATTCCAGTAATGAAATCTGTTTATGGGGAGAGAGTCATGTGAGTCATAAACATGAAGATGTAGTTAAGTGGCATAGCAAGCCTTTCTTTCTTTCTTTCACATTTTGGAAGTGTAAGTTATTTCCTTTGAACTTAAACCTAGCCTCATTAACAGAGAGACCAAAGAAGTCGGGAATAGCTGCAACACTGCAAACAAACCATCTGAAGCATTCCGTTCTGAATCCTCCATGTGAGATGCACATGTTCTCTCAGCACTCAGAGCTGCAGCCTTGCCTTTTATTTTGTTTCTGTCCATTCCAGTCTGCTTAGCAGACATGAAGAAGGAGAGAGGAAGAAAAGGGAAGACAAAGCTCCTCCTGGAGTAACTACCACTGTCTTCTGTGATTGTGCTCATCCATCTTCATCTAACACTGCTAATTCTGTACCTTACCTACTCAGAATGTCAGAACACATTTCTGACTGAAGCATGTAGTGTTATGTATAAACATTAGGGAATGAGACACATGAGATAATCATGTGAATTCATCACCATAATGAAAAGTTCTTAACTGTAGATTCTTAATTATTGTTCAGATGAATCATTGCACACAAATCTCTTTAGGCAATCAAGATGCTTCATGTTGTTGGCACTGCCATGGTATTATGTGGGCACAGTTAATAGGTAACTTATGTTCCAGATACTTTCCTAGTAGTAAATATCATTAAGGAAAAGAAGCCTACATAAGAAATTTTTCTCTAAAAAATTTCAAATAGTTTTTTTTTTTTTAAACAATTGCTTTCTTGCTCCATCACAAAAGTCAAGTTTTGTATTGTGCACCTCACAAGATAGTTTTGATGGTCCTATGACATAGCATCATGCTTACTGAAAACAGAAAGTCTGGTGAAGAATAAAAGATTTTTTTACACAGCTTCATAAACCATGAGGTTTGTATTAAGATTTGGATGAGCTTGCAATGTACAGTTTGCTCTAAATTGCTGCAATTCCTTTTTCTAGTATCGAGTTTCAGTGCAATGCTTGAAGCAGCTGCTACTGGTCAAAAGGACATTTTGTAAATGTAAGTCTGGATTATCTGTGCAAGTAAGTGTCCAAGTTTAAATCCTCTGCTCCCCACCACAGAGAAAATGAGCGAGGCTGGTTTTAAAAGGATCCTTTGTGTAGAACAAATGGAGTGGAGAGAATTTGCCTTTCAGCTTTTTTTCCTGGTGTCATATCCAGATAATTTGTTAACATCTGTGGTCTTTAAAGAAAATGCAAATTCTTTCATTTTAGACCAAGTTAAATTTCTTAATTAGGAGGGTCAAGTTTCTTAAATCATATCTGGTATATATTATAAAAATAAGAGTAAGATGTCCTCTGAACAGTGAGTACCAAGAGTGTTGAATGATTTTGTGTTCTTTAAATTAAACTCCTTAATCTGTATTTAAGTTAGGTGAAAGGCATCTGTCTTAAAGTCACACTTATGTATTTGTTTGCCTAGCATGAAGATGTGAGTCATTCACATTCATAAATCCAAAACAACAAAGCTGTGAAAAAAGTTTAAAAAATCACTTTAGCTCCATTTTTCTTGTCTGGTTTTGTTTTCTTAACTTCAAGTAAGAAATATACTTCCAATCAAATATGTACATATGGACACCTGCTCTGGTGCTTAGCAGTGAAGACCTGAGTTATGCCTTAGAAACAGAGGGTATTTGCAAAAGAAGTTAGGAAAGCAAGTGAAGACATTAATGATTAGACTTATTAAAATGTGTAGCTATGGTTGCTTGTTAACATTCAAAACTAGAATATCATCTTAGTATTTGGGCATATTTTAAAGAATGTGGTTTGGGAAAGAAAATTTTGGAAGATACTGACACAGATCATGACATTGTGGACACGGTAAAAAATAGAAACACATGAAAAATATTAAATTCTGGAAAGAAGCTTGTAAATTATCTGATTTTTAAAAAAGTCAAACAAAATCCAGGTTGTGGTTTCACAGCAATGTTAAGTATCTGCACCTGCCAGAGGCAGAATTCTACTCCAGAGTTCCCATATAGCACACAGACACCTTTTCACTGTGTCCTCTCATATTGTTTTTGTTTCCTCCAAGCAATTCTGTGTAGGATGCTCTATACACATTAAACTAATGTAATTAATTATGTTAGCTAATTGCAATGGATGGATGTATATACCTTGTAAAAACTTTCCTTTTTTTTTGTCCTCTAGATTTTAATAAATTAATGAACTATGGATTCAAAGAGCTAGCAGTACTTCACAAGTTTTGTGTGATTCCATCATACAGTATTATTTGTAAATAATACAATCCAGTAATTCTGAGGTAAGATGAAAAGGATAACTGTGGAGGAACAATTCAGTAAGCTTGTCATTAACTCTAAGAAACCTGTTTAAAATACAGCTTAGTCTGCAAATGAAAATAAGCTGTTTTGCTTTATCCTAGTTTGTGTTTGGAAATCACTACCCACTGTTGTGTAACTGCCAGTCTCTGCTCAACTGAGATGCAGGCCTAAAAAAATTGCTCTTACTTCGGCAGGATGGAATCTCACAGTATTTCCAGTATATTCCATCTTCATGTTCTGCAATATAGCACCATGGGCTGACATCCCCATCGGGGTTTCTGAAAGAGAAAAAATTCATCCATTTTTTTCCAAAACCACACAAAAAAAAAAATCAGTCTTATTGAGCTTCAATGGCATTAGTATTTTTGCTCTAGTACCTACCAAAAAATGCAAAGTTTTGCATTATCAGGAAGTTCAGATAGCTTTGGTTATTACAGTATTCATCAAGCATAAGATGCTGGTAATGTCTAAAATATAGCTTTGTTTTACTCCAATGTTAAAAGGTGCAGAACTATTTCTGGTCAGTACTGACAGAGAGGAAGATTTTCTGCCACACATCCTGCGTACAGGTTCCATAGATTCATAAACTTAATTTTCTGCCTTGGTACAAAATAGTCCAGACTCCAGCTTTCTGTGTGTATGGTGATAAAAACACGTAGCTGATAAAGGCTTCTGGGAAAGACTGAATTATTTTCTTCCCTTTCAATAAAACTGACTAAATCAATTCCAGTGATCTCTGTATATTCATGGTAAATTCCTTATATGTCCATGATGATGATGATCACTATTTTTATAATTATTTGCTGTTGTGTAGCAGCACTTACAAATGCATACCTAATTAGTCATTAGGTTATTTAAAGTTTTTTCTATATACACTGTGAAATGCTATTCAAATTGCAAAGATCTATTTAAGAGAATAAATTCTTATTTTGGACAGTCAGGTTGAAATATAACTTTTTCTTTTAAGTAGGATCAGTTGCAATCTTTTTATCATGTGCTTTGGCATGAATTCTATTAATGACACAGCCCTACTGAAGTGTCAGTTCAGCTGCATGTTGTCATTTATGCCTATTAACAACTCTTTTGTGGGAGATCCAATTTTAGAAATTCTGTAGATGTTTTTTGGTCAAATAGCAGACTGCTGAAAACAACTGGTGAGTTGAGTGCAGTTTAGATGACTAAAATGTTGCTAGTTAGGCTTTCAAACAGATTCAGTGGACCAGGAAAGTCTAAGACTAGCTATGCTAGGAATTTAGGTGTAATGCAAGAGCCTCCAGTAGCTAAAAAAAGTGGAAGACTAAAACCAAGTGAAGCTTGTACTTGAACAAACCCATTTTCCCTTGTTTCCAGAGTTACAGGAATTTTTGCAATTACATCTTCATGACAGAAACTGTATGTCTGGAATTCAATCATGAGAATGGCACTCTACATATAAATGCCTTAAAAATGCGAGGAAATTGGAGAGAAACATGATGAATGTCTTTAAAAATCTTTGTCTTCAACCTCAGAAGTGCAAGGCAGTTAGAAAAAAACTCTCTGTCTTTCAAAATCTCCAAAAATTTCAGTCCTCATAATTTTGTTATGGTTGAAGTGAGCGGAACACTATGAGGCATTTCCATCTTGACAGGGTGTCCTGCAGTAAACAAAGTATTCCAAGTAAGGACCACCCAGGGAGGGGTAACATGCTTCTGATTAATACTTCAAGTGTAAAATTTGATTGTTCAAATGTTGTCCCCAAAATCAAATCTCAAAGCGATATAATATGCCTTAAAAAAAGCCTTGTGAGGTATGTGCTGCCTGAGAAAAGGGAAAATCAACTTGTCCATTGTCATCAAGCAGATGAATGTCAGAGAAAGAGCTAAAACAGCTGTATCACAGGCCTCGACAACATTTGCATGCTATAGATATACTCTGGCGCTCTTAGTGACTTTCCAAGCTGTCTTTCAAGAGAATGTGAAGTTAAAAGTCATCCATTAGTTAGGACTGTAATTCCATACACCTGTGAGAATATTCCTAAGCCAAGTGATACAGCATAAGGAAGAAAATAGGGATACTCTAATACCTAGCAGACTCAGGTAAAAAAGCTCTTTTTGGTAATTAAGTAATTTCTCAGGTTTACCTACCAGATTATAGGCTTCTTGCTCCTTGTAGCATTTACCAAGTTCTCATTTGCTAGGTAAAGCAAGTTTCAAGTGTTTTTTGAGTATCTGGATAAACATTCAGTTTCTCATGCATGTTTTTGCACAGCTTGTACATGTTTTGCTTTGTACTAACAAAAATATTAGCCAGAGACGACTGCCAAAAGTAAGATCCTGTAGATACAGCCTGTGTAGAATATTGCCACACAGCAACAATCAAAATTACATTCTTGATTCTGCTATTAGTATCAGAGATAATTCTGTGGCCACTATATTTTTCACAGCTCTGTATTAGTGTGACACAGAGCTGAAAAGAAGCCTGCAGAGCCTAAACATCTCTGAACTGAAGCTCTGATTTGGCTCCTAAATTCTGAAGTTCTTATTTAAGCTTTGTTTTAAGTGCTCTCCATAGTTATAGAGGATGTTCTCTAGAAGGCAAGGAAACAGAAGTGCATCTGCCATGGCTTAATTTGGTATTGTAACCCCTGACAGATGAGCTTCTGAATTCAAATAACTCTAAATCACTGATGCTCGCTTAGAATTTTTAGTGACTACATAAACTTTCATTAGCACAAAACTTTAGCACAAAACTTGGAAAATGTAACAGAACCAGGCTTGTATGTGAGGATAAAAACCATCCAGAGACTCATCCAGACAGTCACTATACTGCTATACTTCTATATTTTTTTTATCTCCACCTTTTCATTTATGTAATCTATAGTCTTTCTCTGTCATGCCACCTTATAAATTGGACACATGATAGGGACTGTGCTGAAGAAGTGTGGGAGCTGGGTTGAAAAAGTTACTCTACTAATGGTGCTGATAGATTCAGGGTACTGATAACAAGGTAAACCAAAAAGTGTTAGGTACCCATGGTTCTGACATTCTCCACTGCATGACAGGACATTTCCTAATTTTCTGTCAACTGCTTAAAGTAACACTGGGTATTCAGGCAATGTTAAAGCAATGGGATATTTCTTACCTGCAGTAGTTATGCTCTCCAAGCCCTCCCTCCCCATTGGGATATTTCACAGTATTGTAAGGATGCTCAAAGGTCTCATTCCAAAACAGACAAGGTTTCCCTGCATTTTGGGAGGTCTGGTTCTGAGTGCCACGATAGTCAGCCCCGTTTGCTGTATAGCATTCTGGGAAGAAAGAGAAATGGAGAAAGAAAGAATATATGTAGGTTTAGTGTTTGTTCTTCCCTCACCCTCCACCCCATATCCAATGGACCATGTTTCCTGCATTGTTTAGGCAGCTAAAGATGCTGGCTAGGATTTAAGCTTTCTCTCAGTCCAACTTCTCTTCAAAAGATTATGATGTCATTACTTTAATAAACAACGTGTAAGACAGGTCTGAAGAGAGGTTTACACAATTAACATGCATTTTCTGAATAACATAATACTTTTTTACTGTTTTCCTTGTGTTTTACTCATGAGGATGACTCTGTGACTTGTTAATTTTCCAAAAATGAAATCATATGACATTATCAGTCTGCTACTTATCAGCATATTAACCAAAATCTCATGCCACTTCAGCTAAAGTTGTGACTATCTGTACTTTACAAAGTGAAAGACTTTGTAAGCGTGGATCTTGCCAACAGGTACATTCTGATTTAGAAAAATTCTTACAGATTGAATTGCCTTAGAAAGGAACCTCCTTCAGCAGCGTATAATCACAATACTGTGATTTGCTACTAAAGCATTTATGTTTTCAGATTAAAAAGTATGGGTCAGTACTCTTCTGCCTCACTCATATTTTTTCCCACTTACATTTGTTTTCCTAGCCTCCTAATACTCAGCAAGTTAGAAACCAAAGTAGAGAATGATTTCACTAAATACATTAGCCCCTTCTCAGCTGGACTACTAATTTCATGCTGCCTGGCTTTGCTGGGCCTTGTTAATCATAGAATGGTTCAGGTTGAAAGGGACTTTAAATATCATTCAGTTCCAACCCCCCTGCCATGGACATGGACACGCTCACTGGACATCTTCTGATGAAATAAATATCCAAATGCATGAACAATTTTACTTTTGCTGAAATTGCAAAACATTTTTTGATTAAATTATGCAATGTGAGTGTGGCAGAGCATGGGAACGAGTTGCCCAGCGAGGCTGTAGAATCTCCATCCTTGGAGATATCCTGGGCAACCTGCTTTAGGTGACTGTGCTGGAGCACAGCAGTTGGACAACATGACCTCCAGAGGTCACTTTCATCTCAACCATTCTGTGGTTACCTTCCAGGAAGAATCATTATAATTAGTTTACCATAAATAAGTCCATCCTGCTTATAATTAATAGCTGCTAACATTTATCATCCTTGCATTTCTTTAAGCATAGGATTAAAACTTAACAAGCTGTGACTGGATTAAAGCTGCTGTGTTACACTGCTGTAAACATTTCTTTGTACTGGACAGCATTACTGGAGAAATTTATTGAAAATTAGCTTTCTGCTAACTACAGGCTGTGAAACCTCCTGTTTCATCTGATAGTGTTCTTTGTAGAAACCATACTGCAGCTGCAGAAATGTTCTGCTGCCCTGAGGGAGTGGGAGAGTGCTGAAGTATGTGCTGATCTCAGGTGTCCCTCATGAAATCTAACTTACAAAACAAGTCTAGAAAGACCTGTGTGGCTGAAGTTGGAAGAGGAAAAAAAAAACCCCACCCACATTTTAATTCTGATATTAACAGTACACTGTTTTTGTATTTAGAACTACTGTAGAAGAAGGAAAAATGTATTATTAAAACCATGCCTCTGAAATTAGTTTAGTCTGGGCTCACAAATATCAGAATGGTACAATTATAATAATTATTTCAGAGTTCTATTACACAGCAGATGAAAGACAATGGTTTTGTGCTTTCCCTGTGCATTTTCGTGCCTAGGCAAGTTTGGATTTCTATTATGTGAAATTTTGTTGCTGAAGGCACACAGAAGAGGTGTCTGCACAGCCATAAATGTATTCTGCTATCATCTGTGGACAGAAAACTGTATAATTTAACAAAAGCAAGCTTCAGGTCAATACTCCTCCTTACTGTAATTTATCTGCCTTAACAAAACAGGTGGGCTGCATACATTTGCTTAAAAATGCAAATCTGAGTTTCCAGTAGTCAGGCCACCACAGATATTTGTGTAAACATGAAAAAAAACCCCACTTTAAGGTCATGACTGTGTTGCAACTTTCTTCAATACCTCTTTTGCTTTGCAGTTAATATAAAAGCTTTTGTAGGTTATAGCTGAAAAATATAAGCAGATGGATTTTAGCAGAAAAGAGAGAAAAATGTAATCAAAAGAGATAAGCAAAATAATAAGCAACAAAAAGAATTTAAGTGATAAGCACATCCAGAAAAGATATCTACATTAGCTTTCTGTTTTTATTTTTTTTTTATTCTCACTCCTAAATGAAAAGCAATATATACTTCCATCTACTCAGAAATTTAAGGAATGCTACAATACCTGAATTTAGTCTGGCACACAAACTAAACTGAAGTTAACTTCAGTCCATTTTAGGATCTGCTAAGACTGGCCCATGCTTTAACTTGCAGTAGCAACTGACTTACATATTCATGTCAGCTTTTTTTGTCTGATTTTTTCAAACCTCACTGCACTTTAAGAAAAAAAGGAAGAGTCAGAGCCTACCTATCTAGCCTACCTATCTCTCTTCATTCCTCTTAACTGCAGCTTTTTGTTCCTCAAACAATAGGTAGCTGTATCAGTGCCTGCTGTGTTCCTTTGTGCTATCAAGAGACTTGGTGCAAATGTTTCAGCTGAGCTGTAACAAAGCTCCCCTGGCTTAGATGTGGATGTGGAAATGCCAGGCAGTGAGGTGCCACGCAAAATCGTTGATTATCCCTGAAACACTGAAGTGAAAACTTTAAGTCATGAAACTTAGCAGCTGTTATCAAATGAAATACAAAACCTTTTGTGTTACAGGGAATTTGGATTTTCTTAAGGATTAATAACGATTTTGCCATATCATGGGAGTGCAATATTTTCAAATAAATATTGTCATTTAAAAAAATCAGGTCATTTGTCCTTGCTATGCTCCCTCCTGGCTTCTTGTACACTTGCTCACTGGCTAAGCATGGGAAACTGAAAACTCCTCGATTTAGAGTAAGCACTATTTGGCAACAACTAAAAAATTCTTCTGTTTATCACACGCAGTGATTTCATCATATTTTGCTGCATGACAGCCAAGACACTACCTTAGTGATTTCACCATGAAATTAATACTCCCAATATGCTGAAGGTGCATGTTTTTCTGCAGAAAGGCCACTGTCCTCTCTATTTCAAATCCAAGCCCTAGGAGATTCTGGAGAACAGGAGGTTAGAACCTCCACCCTACTTTTTGTCTTGTACCAATGGTGCAATAATTCTGTGAAAAGATGAGCTTAAAAAAAGATCACCTAGATTTGTCTGCACAAAACTAATTCAGATGAGGTCATCTAAATTAAAGAGTCAGAAAAGACTGGACTGAACACTGTTGGTAAAACTCTTTGGCTTATTCAAATCACCTGATTTCTCTTTAGTAGGTTGTGCAAAAGGGAGGGGGAAAAGAGTAAATCAACCAGCAAAAACCACCTCTCTGTGTTGTGGCACCCTTAGGTTGAGTGATACTTCCATGACACTTTAGGGTACGAAGTCCCTCACTTGGAATGTAACATCAGAACTGTGACTCAAGAAAATTAATACTGGTTCTATGAATTTCAGCAAGCCTTATTCCTTAAAGTTTTGTAAGATTATGGTAAGCTGTGACAGAAGTTGCACTGTATCCAAGTCCTCTCCCAGTGGCAAGGACAGACACCTTGTGGACACTAGAGCTGACAGCCCCTGAGAAGGCATCAGGTTGCCACTGTGCTTGATAGATTTGCCACGTGGGTTTTGTTCATGCACGCGAGGCTCAGACTATCCTGTCAGCTATAAACCTCTACTAAAACACTAGGGTTTCAGACAGGACATGAAGAAAGCTGTGACCACTCAAATCTAGAAGTGTGTGACCTCATACTTCTAAGATTTTAGTCAGCTGGGTTTCAGACATAGTCTGAAGTAGAGGCTTATGTCAAATCTGTGATTAGAATCAGTGTCCATGATGATTTCACTCAATTAACTGCCTAATGACCCTGCTGCTTCTGCTGCATCATGTCTGTAAACAGAATTAATCAGAGATAATTAATCAGAGAACCTTTGCAGTGGTTCTAGTCACAAAAGGTTCCAACAGATGCTGTTCAGGCTAATGTTCATGAGCCTTGGTGAGAAATCACGGACAGCACTTTGTTGTCAGGGCTGTTTTGTTTTCAACACATCAGGTGCCATGGTTGACAGCAAGTAACTTTTTAAAATGAATGCTGAGACTAGGTAAGTATGTACTGAGTGACAACTGCTAGAACAAAAAAGCAGAAAACAAGACTAGGGATGTTGTCCACTGTAAGTGAATACTCAGTGTGTGATACAGGTTCACAATTAGTTTTATTAGAGCCAGATCAACATTTGGAAGATCAAACAGCAGCTGTTGTAGAAATTCTTTCCATCTGTGTCGGTTTCTTCTTCAATGTAGGGACCTTACAATGATCATTTTCCTTTGTTACTTTGGGACTGCATGGCTGCCTGCACTCCACATGGGCGCCACTTTAGGATCATTTGAAAAATTAAGGTAGTGCAGACTATAACAGCCTGGTGTTTTACTGATGATAAATCACTGACATTTCGGTGTCTGCATTGGCTTCCAATGATTTTCTCAAATACATCTATCTAGAGACACTACAAATTGCAGACTGAAGGGATGGAGGTTTCAGGATGGTTTAAATGACTTCTTAGAGTACTTTCCAAGTTTGAGGCCTGTACATAGCTTTTGAGACTGAAAATTCAGAATGACAAAGTTCTTCCTATTCCACTGGAGAGAAGAAAAAAAACAAACCAAACCACTTTGTTTGCTTAATGTTTTCATAGCTACTTGGAGCACTGAGCAGTGTCCAGAGAGACTGACAACAATTATCAACCTGAAACTAGCCTACCCAAGCCAGAAATTATCCTACCACCTACTGCCCAACAAAAAGCAACGTTTTCTTTTAAAGATCTGCAGATTAATGGAAGATAAATGAAAGTGGCTACTATTTAAATCTTGGGTTTCATTACAGCAGTGTAATTAAATGTAAGGTTGGACCAAAAATTAAAGGTTCCTTGAATTTACGTGGTATAACTGCCTGCTCAGTTTTCACTTGTTTTTTCCTACAGCCTTTTAGAGAAGTCAGAAAAATGCTTAAGCAGAATATAAGGGTATGAAACCAAGGGTGCCAGGTCCGATAATGACTCAGTGTGGGTTGCCTGATGCATGTGCTTGCAGAGTATTCCAAGAATAATTTTTAAGTCATTTCCATTCTATCTAAACTGTTCTAGTTCTTGCTGGAGATTGCAATTTAAGCACTCCTCCTTAAATGAAAGCACTGTATCTAGGTGCAGATGGCAACAGTTACAGGCACTAACCAGATGCTGCAGTCTCTAATTTGATTGAAAGGGTATAATTAGACAGCAGAAACACTTCAATGGGAAAGTAATGCACAGAGGAAAGGACAGAAACCACTTAACTGATGCCAAGATACCCCGGCAGTGACAGAGGCAGGGGCCCACGGGTGGAAGGGGCAGAACACCACATCACCTTCTTCAAATGAGAACATTTTTGTTTCCCTAGAGATGTGAATAGGGATTCTATTATCATAGGTTGCCACAGTTCTTCATGTGGGAACACTGATTAAAACCAGAAGAAGCTTCAGGAGATGAAAGACACAAATATGGCTTCTGTGGTCATTATTAAAAATATTTTTAGCATTGAAATGGTTTTCTTTGAAGATGCAGTTTTATCGACTAAACCAAAAGTTAATTTGCATACTATCATATGAGTGGTCAGGAAAAAAAAATCTCATTCCATATTATGTTATGATGCAAAATAAATGCTTGTGGGAAGGATAAGGCTGATTTAGATCTACCCGAGTAAAAAAATAGTGTATTATTTTTACATTTCAATACTTTTCTATTCCAATTCATGCTAATATAATACAACCACTCATCAAAACTGTCAGGCTTCTGTGCCTGTGCTGTAACAGCAAGAACCCCCCACAATAGATCAGTTGATAAAAGCTAAAGAAAAACCATCAAAAAGAATTATTTTTGTTTAAAATTGCAATTTTCAAAATTCCTAGAAAACAACTCCCCATTTCTTAAACCAGACAGTTAAATTTTGACGTGATGCCATGAGGGCACTTGATTAGCTAATCATCTTTTCCTTTACAATGTGGGGGTATTCCACATGTAGTTTAAGAATTGTATCCTGCTCATTCTACATATCCATGCAAACACACACACAGACATACATGTACAATTTTTGAAAGTCCTCGAATGCAATCATTTTTGCTAGTCAGAATTAGAGACCTAATTAGCATTGGTCCAAGCCAGAGAGTAGCCACAGTGAGTATCTGATTATACTTGAATTATGCCACCTGAGATTTGCTCCAGTCAAACCTTGACTGAAGCATCTGTCTTGTAAAAATGTACATTCCTGGAAATGTACAGACATGCAGAGCTGATACTTGTGTTCTCTGGCAGTCTGTGAGCTGTCATATATGTGAACTTGCTCTCCTTGTGAGATTTTTGACTTTAATCGTCAAGCTAATCACTTTCCATCACGTTTTTTGTTTAAAAAAAATCTGTCTGGCCAGATCTTTTCTGGAACATGTTGGAAGCAGGCAAGTTAGGTTATGAGCACAAGAGACAGTTCCCATTATTTCTGAATGCATTCTGTCCCTTTTGTCTTTTTATTTGTACAATACAAACATGCTGTATTAGCCAGAGCTTTGCAGCTGCTGGCTGATCCTCAGCCACAAGATGCAAACACACTTGCTTGCCTTGTGATTCTTTATCACTGGAAGTAAGAATGCGTGATGTGACCTCATAAGAATTTCTGTTCCTTAATACACCCATTTGTTTTCTTTCTTTGTGAAGTTTTTAAACTGTTGTTCCCTTGTTAAGTGTGGCAGGCTGAATCCCTTTGGCAATTTTATCAGGATGGGCCATAGCCACTGTGTGGATGAAGGGAGTGGTCAGTTGCACAACCGTTATGGTGTGATATGACAAAAATGAAAATTTTGCAGCTGGCAGCATGTAATCCCTGCCTCCCTCCTACTTCTTTGGCTCCATCCTGCTTAAATCCATTCACATAACTCTGGATTTTGAGTTATGGTCTATGCATGTACAAGCATGATATGCTGAAATGTCTGACTATTCCATCCCCTATCTGCCTAGTTAGAAAGAAAAAAAATTTGCTTTTTAAAGTATTTTATGAGGCTTGCTTATGGCATATCAAGTAGAACTGCTTCTCTGAATCACCAAGGCATAGACAGAATACAATGACAAGAGATACCAGGTTTGTAAGAGAGAGGTGGAATAACAGCTCAAAGGAAAGACTCGGCTGGGAAAAAAACCAAGGACATGGTGACTCAGTATTGCTAAATGGAAAGAAAACAGAGAAAGGAAAAAGAGATTGATAATCACATACATTTTTGATGGGGAAATTAAATTAATGGTATAAATACAGAAACTAGAAATTATAACTTATTGCACTGAGTATATAAAATAACATTTGTTCACCAAAACTAACATTTGCTGAAGGCATTTCCATTTCTTTGGCCTTGTAACACAAAACTCACCCAATTCAAACAGTCCCTTAATGGTAGGTGATCTACCCACACACTTCTTATTTCTGATCCGCTTGAGAAATTATGTATGGCTGATGTTTGAATGCACAAATGCCAAGGTTTGAATGCAGAAATGTCAGTGTTTGAATTAATAGAAACTGTTAAACATCGCATGGCAAAGCAGAAACATTATGTGGAAAGTACCATAGTATTATGTACAAAAATGGGTGTTAATTCACTTTCATTTCTGACAACTGGAGTAATTTTTCATATAGTAATTCCAGAAGTTTTTCTCCTACCTTAGCAAATGATGGTGACACAGTTTTTGTTTTGACTGCACTTTACAATAAGCTTATAAGGACATGCATTAAAAACCAAAACAAGGAATAGGCATTAAAAACATACCATACAACAAACTGCCTTCCAAAAGCAATAGTAATGTTTGTCATTTCAGAATTCTACTAGTTTCAAGTGCAACCTGACACAGCTGATCCCATTTCAGTTCTGTGGGATTAGGGGTCAAGACAAAAACCTTGATGTGTACCTTGTGCAGATTAGGAGCTCAGCAGATCCTGTACATGCCATACAAACTACAAGTTGCTGTATTTGAACTGTTTCCAGGTTCTTTAGCAGAAGACACGTGGGTGACAGTGCTCTCTAGATCCATTCTCCTTTGCTAAACCTTCATTTGGAGGCATTATATACTCTTCCCGCCTCCCCCTGCCCCAGCTGCTTGTGCTCAGGCATTTCTGTCCTCTTTAACAGCCAAACATTCATGCTGGGCCATATCCTCCACTTGCTGTCACACAGCCCTCTGTGAGAGACATGGTTACACATGGAGTGCTCTGTTCAGAAACCTTACAAGCAAACATTCTTCAACCTAAGCAAAGGAAGGAGTATCCACTGTGTGCACCAAGCACGTCCTAATGGTACTGGGAACGGTCTCTTAGACATGGTCCCTGTCTAGGCAGCTCTCTAAACGCTTATCTGAAAATACTCTCATGTTTTACTTCTGAGAAGAAGTAAAATTTACCAGAACTTTTTCTTGTAAAAGGTTTTTTATTCCCTGAAAATGGCTATGCAAGTATTTTTCAGATCTAATTAGGCGCATCTACAAAAACTTGATGAGCAAGTATGCGTTCAAGAGGTAGAGCAAATTCTACTTTGTAAGAAGAAACAGCAATTAAGAATACATAAAATGTATCCAGAAGTACCACACATCTGATGCCTGTGATGCTGTGACCATCTGGAACTGCCACTTGTGATCTTGCAAAGCATGGCCAGTGTTTACCAGAGGAGAACCATAGTACTTGAAATCATCAGTAACAACTAAAATGAGGACAAAAGGGTGCCGAGAAATTTTAAGTGAAAAATCACCTTTAGGAAGTGAAGCTTCAGGCTTCCCCGACTCTTGGGCTGAACGAGAACCTAAATGGTGAGAGGAGCCAGGCTCGGCCGGGAGCTGAGGCAGCACACTGCGGACAGGCGGGATGCTCACCCTTCAAGCTCTGCCTCTGCTGCCCCAGCTTTTCCCCCAGTGACACAAACAATCGCACGCCCCTCTCCCTTTAATTGCCTCCATTCCGCAGACCCTAGCTATCGAACCACTTTAATAGAGAAACGTGCTGCTCTTCTTTCTCTTACATCATGCTTTCATAGGAAATTCCGAGCAGGGAGCTGAACTGGGGAGAGCCTCAAATACCCACGAACTCCACGGAAAATCACCCGCTGCGTGCTTGCACGAGCAGCTTCGAGCCCGGCACGGCTCTGGCGAGCAGGAAGGGACGTCGTCGCGACCTCGAAGAGGCGCTGCCGGCCGGCAGAGCCCTTCCGCGGGGGGCTGAGGGTCTGCGGAGCTCGGGGAGAGGCTGCCCCGCTCCCTCGCCGCTCAGCCCTGCGAGGAGCTCGGGGAGCAGCCCCGATCGCGCCCCCCTCCCGGCTCCCCGCGGAGCGGCACTCACCGGACAGAACGGGCTCGCGGCAGCAGCTCAGCGCCAGCCCGGAGAAGGCCAGGACGGCGGCGAGGGCGGGAGGCTCCATAGGCAGCGGCCGCCGGGCCGCGCCGCGCTCGCAGGCGGCAGCCCCGGCTCTCCGGGGGTGGCAGGCGGCCGGGAAGAGCGCAAAGTGCGGGAAGCGGAGGCCCTACAGCATGTGTCCTGTAAGTGCGCCCCGGCGAGGTGCCGAGTGGCAGATGAGGGATCCTATTACCAGCCATGTGACAGGAAAGGATAGAGACCGACATCCCAACCTGCTGCAGCGCGGGGACCGCAGGGCTGCCGCTTCCACTTCTGACACCGACAGGTTCGGGCTGGTGGCGTTCGCCCCGGGGCAGCGCTTTGGCCCCGCGGAGCCCCTCCTCGCTGGCCGGGATGCCTCGCCACACACACACACACACACACACACACACACACAAACTCCTCCATCCCAGCAGCGACCCAAGCCTTGCTCTCGTACCCGGTGTCCCGCGGAAGAGGTCGGGCAAGAGCCCGTCAGCCCCGTGGCCTGGCGCGGCCGGCCGCTGCCCCTGCCCCGCACACGCCCTCCGCCCGCTGGGCTCTCCCTGGGGGTGTCGGAGCCGATGGGCGAGCGCAGGTGCAGCCCGGCTCCCCTCTCCTGAAGCCGCGAAGGCACGGACGGGGAGAGAACGCTGCAAACTTTCTGAGGGACGCGGGCATGAGCGGCTCCGCGGGCGGCGATGTGCCAGCGCCGCACGCTGCGATTTGGGGCGTCGTTCTAAAAGTGGAAAGGCACCACCCGCCCCACAGAAGTGACCGGGCGGCGGAGCCGTGCCCAGGGAGCTCTGGCAGAAAGCAGCGCGGCTGCTGAAGCCGCCGTGTCCCCCGTAGGCCGCGTCCCGAGGCGGGCGGAGCTGAGGCCGGGCGGGGGCCGCTGTCCCGGCCGCGGGTGGCAGGGAGAGGCACAGGGACAGCCGCACAGACAGACAGCCACACAAACAGGAACATAGCCACACAGACAGCCACACAAACAGGAACACGGCCACACAGCCAGCCACAGGAGCCCACCACGCCCAGGCACCCGGGACATTCGCGGGTGGGCACGGACACGGGGACGTGAGGGGACACCCACGCCTACAGCGCAACACACACCCAGAGCGACGAACGCCAACACAGCAGCCAGCATGTCCCCGGCCGAAAGGAGCATCCTTGCGTGCTGAAAATGCACGTGCAGAAAGATAGGGCTTGGGTTTGTGGTTTGTTTGGTTTGGGGTTTTTGTTTGTTTGTTTGTTTTCTTTCATTTACCTGAAGATACCAAAGGACAAAGTGTCAAGGTGGTAATGTCAAGCAATCGTCTAAACTTCTACAAAGTTTTTACCTGGCCTGTGAGACATTTTAGTAATGATAGAACAGCTTTGGTAAGAAGCAACCAACATGAAAAATACCCCCACACTAACAGTTAAGAAAACATTTAAAAAGTTGCTTTGTCAGGAACAGAAATAGGGCAAACATCCTTTGTACAAGGTACATCCTTGTACTCCCTTTACAACACTGCTGTGTAATCAAATAGCAACCCATACAGGGAGAGAACAATTTGCTATTCTGAAGGGGAACAATCAAAATGCAGTTTGTAGGCCTTAACTATTGTGTCAATACACAGTGTGGATGCATCTCATTTTTAGCATACAGAAACCTACCATATAAAGCTGTAAGGTTGATTTTGAGGGGGAAAATATGCTTACATTTCTTTTAGCCTTTGTGACACATACAGAAAGCAAAAAATGGTCTTCATATAGTAGCATGGCTTTACACATAAATTTTAATATCACAGCATACTATGCCACATTCTTATTTCTTTGAGCTGAATTCCTAGTGAATGTAGCATTTTTAAGCTGATGGAATACTGAAAAACAATAGCAGTGTTCTGTTAGCTTGGCACTGTGCTTGGTTTTTTGTGGTTTTTTTTTTTTTTTTTTTTTTTGTGACAAGTTCAGAAGTATTTAGTTCTTCCTCACACATACAATCTTCTTTCCAAGGGCTGTAACCCCATTTTGTTTCCGTTCACTCCATTTTGATTCCATTTTATCTGGCATTCTATTACCTGTGGACACTGGAACAGAGAAGGCTTAAAAATTTGTAACAGTTGCTAACAAAGTTCAGAAAATCAACCATATCTCCATTTCAATCCACCAGTATTCCTAGGCAAAACCATTTTCATTCACTATGCTGCCCTCTTTCTCCACCAGTCAGTTGCACACACAGTTGAGAAGTGTTTATACATCAGTTGCACTTTTTTTAACCTGTAGCACACTGGCAGTTTGTTGCCAGTGGTCATTATTAAATTATTATTTAAAAAGTCATAGCAGTTGCTATTTCTTTAGGAGGTTCAATTGTGTTTTCAGTTCAGTTAAGGCTTACCTCTCTTTTCTGCATAAATAACCCAGACGTCCCAGGACTGCAAGGCCGACTATTCCAAATACACTGCCAATAACAATTACTTGTTTGATAGCTGAAAAACAGAGACCAACCACAAAAAACCCATGAAGACTTTCATATCCATTTCTTCATATCTGTTTGAATGCAGTCAGATGACAATTTTTGAAATTGTACATATAGTGTTAACTTTTCTGTTCTTTTATTTGTGGAGCTGCCTCCCTTGGCAGGGGGGTTGGACTAAATGATGTCCAGAGGTCCCTTCCAACCCTTTATCCTTTCAGATTCTCTGAAACTGGTAAAGATTAAGAACTCACAGAATTCCTACATTTGACTGTTAGGGCAGGTGGCTGCAAAAGCTTTGTAGCACAAAGGGTGGCTAGTGGTTAATATGTAGTCAACATTTCGAATGTGGAATATTGATGTGGAACTGTCAGTCCCAACTGAAATGGTTTTCAATCCTTATTCCATACGGTTTGATTACTTTAAATAGTACCCCTCTTTTGGCATTAAATTTTGAAACTACCTTTGCTGCTTAATAATCTACATAAAAGAGAAGTGACTGCTCTGATGTGGGTACATTGAACTGCATCAGAGAGTTTGAACACACTCAAACATGAATTGTATGAACTTGATTCTGTGACTGCCTAACAAGGACACCTGAAAGAGGGAAAGAAACCAGCTATGAAACAAATTTTGAATAAAAATTATAATTTTGTTTTCTTATTCTACTAAGCAGTGGCAGATTACCATGACACATAAGAATATTTGTAAAAGTTAGGGGATGCAGCATGGGGAGTGAACTGTCTAGGAGAAACAATGATTCTTGCATTTTGTATCTCAGCCTTAAGACATCGGGGCTGCATTTTTGTCAGCCCTTCCTTCCATCACTTTGTCACACCTGCCTAAACCACAGCCTAGCACACAGTGATGGCAGAGTGACATAACAGACAATTTTGTGATCCTAGAACAGATTATTCAGCTGCTGATTTCATTTATAGTGAAGTTTAAGGAAAGAAATGGGATATATAAACTGTTTCACAAGCATTGGTCCATCATCAAGTAACTTCTGAACAAGGCTCAAAACCCAATGTTTGGCTTACACATCCTTCACAGGGAGGCACCCAGTCTCTGCCAAGTGATGAGAACCCACCACTGGCTGAAGTAGTTAGTCCAGTAGTGATTTTCCTCTGTTGTAAAATCTTTGTGTTTAGAAAAAGCACAGAAGACTAATGAGATTTCTGACAGCTTTTCAAAATGAACAGCATTTACACAGAGCCTGAGACTGGAAAAGGAAATCTAAAAGTGAACAGAAGGGGGGGGAAAGGAGAAAGTAGCCCAAAAGACAAACAAAACTAGATTGCCCTTAATATGACCATATTGTCTGTCTCAAAAAGACTGTATGTACATATGTTGCCACTATCTTATGATTTTTAGCTGGATATTACATCTGATTTTACTAGAATCTCCTTTTTGCTTTTGGCTTCTTTGTTCTTCCTCTTTTAAGATATTCTATGAAGAGAGCTTGCTGTGGTAGTGGCAAGACTTGCAGTGGGATTGTAATTAGAAGCATAGCAAAATAATTATTAGCAGAGGATTTCCATGGAAACTTTAGTCCAAGGAGGCAAAACTCAAAAACAACAATATGCAGGCCCAACAACATAATTTGTATTTGAAGTTTCAAAATACCTAAATGGATTTTGTAAAATAACTGGCATTACATTTTCTTGTTTCCACCTCTTTCTTTTCCTATCCAATTTTCCTGCTTCCCATGCCTTTATTTTAAATATTCTCTTTTGAAAAGTCATATAGCAACTAAAAATCCTTGATGATTTGCAAGACAGAGCTTGAATCTGATGTGTCACAAAACTGCAGCATCATGAACACAGCACTGTAAAGAAATACACCTGTAAGCTTAGAATAACAGAGGGCTGGGCCCTGTGCTCCTGACCAGCATGAAAAAAATAATTTGACAAAGTGTTTGTTCAATAGTTCACTTTCAAAGTAAAAAAGTGACTGCTGATCACAGTGGCTAGGTCAGTGGTCACCCATTCAGGCACCCAGAAATTGGGAAAGTCTGTCCATTAATTTTGTCAGCATTTTCCTGGTGTCAAGAAGGTCTGTGTCACAGGACTTGATAAAATGAATGTTGGTAAAATAGCAGCATGCTGCTGTGTAAAGAGAAAAACAATAAAGAAAACTGACCTCAAGAACAACAGATTTTGACAACACAAGGACCTTTTCTGTACTGGAGAAGAGAAGGCTTGGGGGATGGTGAATAGAGAAAGTAGCCAAATAGAGAAGTAAGACAAGGAAAACTGGCACTGAATTCCAACTGTGTCTTGGACCAGAGGCAGAAATGTATTTAGTGGAAAGCAAATACTAGCTGTCCATGCTAAAAAAACATGAGAAGTTTAGATAGAAGTGAAAGGAACTATGAACTGTATTGCCTCTCTTCTCAGTAGTGACCTGGGCCTGTCAATAAAATAGCCTTCTCAGACAAACACTGACATCTAGCAGAACACCTTAGGGAAGAAGGAGAAACAAGGCTAGATATAAATGCCCCTAGTAGGGCACAGCAGTAAGAAAAAAAGAATGGAGAGATTTGTATTTGATATTGTGTTGCTCAGTTGTTGGTATTGTCAGTATCCTGCTGCTGTGGACAGCATTGCCATACTCCAACTTCCTGCAGCTAATAAAAACCATCAGTTTTGGTTCACATTGCAAATTAACTAGAACACCAAATATCAAATAGCAAGGAAGATCTTTGTTGCAATAAGATCAATCAAATTCTTTCACACCTTGTTTTTCTTTGTCACCTTTCAGGAAAGCATTGGAAAACATTGTGTGTCTTGTTTGCTCCTCCACAAAGCTGTGTCATGTCTCCATCATTCTGAATGCAATCAATCACTGCATATCTTCCAGCTCCTTTCCTCTGATCTCACAGGGCTGCCTTTCTGTCCCCCTTTTGCTAGTGTAAATGTCAGCATCTGTTTTGCTTATTGAGACTGACTGGCTCTTATCCAGTATCTATGTGGTTGATGGCAGCAGTGGAAAAATATTCTTAGCTTGCAGCTTGGCAGAAAGTTTTGCCATTGCCTGTTTAAGATCTGGCCTTTGCGAATTTTTCTGCTGCCCAAACTCACTGCAGTTCATCTTACAAATATTACTAAGTTCAGAACTGCATTGGAAATGTACAAGCAATTGGTACAGGCAGCAGAGGCTGATGAAATGTGCCAGCATGGCAGGAATTCGTTGCTGATGTGAAGTGCACTTTCCACATTTCTGTGGAAGGGTCTTAGAATGGAGAATCTGTTAGTATGAATTATTTGATGAGTGCTTTTGGGAGCTATTAACTCAGCATTGAAAGTGCTTCAACATGCCATCTGGCCTTGCACCATCCTGGTGCTTTGAAATATTGCCATCTTGAGGACATTTGGAGTGTATGTGGTGAATGAATAAAAAGAACATCTTGGGCCATTTTCTGTAAATCATAGAGACAGCCTATGATACTAAACTGCTACTAAATCCAACAATCCCAGGCTAACTGATAATCTGTTAGTAGTAACACAAGAGGGGTAATAAAATATATGTTATTTATACTAAACCATTCACAAAACTTTTACTACTATAGAATAATAGAATTATGTTTTGAGATAACATAATCTTTTAGAAAAAAGAGTGGAAGGGTTCAACAAGTGTGGGCTGTGTCTGCTCTTTAATCACAGAATCACAGAACAGTTGAGGTGGGATGGGACCTCTGGAGGTCATTTTGTCCAACTCCCCATGTCAAGCAGGACCACCCAGAATGAGTTGCCCAGGACCATGACCTGACAACTTTTGAATATCTCCAGGGAGGGAGACTCTGGAACTTCTCTGGGCAAGCTGTGCCAGTGCTCAATCATAATCACAGTAAAAAAGGGGTTTCTGATGTTCAGAGGGAAGCTTCTGTGTTTCAGAGCATGCCTGTGGCTTCTGGTCTTGTCCCTGGGCACCACTGAAAAAATTCTGGCTCCATCCTCTTTTCACCCACCCTTCAGGTACCTGTACCCATTGATAAAACAAAAACTCTAAAACCTCCACCAAAATGCACAAAACCACCATAAGTCACCTGTTATTTAGATTTGAATAATAGTCTTTCTAGAAATTCAGACATCTCATATCCAATGTTTTACCAAGTAAGAAAAGTTGCTTTTGCCAAGGGCCATCACGGTATACTGAGATTGCCTTGTCCTTGATAATGATTTTTTAGTGACAACATGTGATATCTAAAAGGCAACAGACCTGTTACTGGGCTGCACTGGGGTGTGTCTCCTGACCAGGCTCCTGACACTTGGCAAGTTCTTTCCTGTGACCCCGTGAGTTCATAGCCCTCATTGCAGGTGAAATTGATGGTTGAGCCCAGCAGGTAGTTAGTATCATTCTTTCTTCCATTGGTTGGGTGATCCAGCCAGCCACAAGAGATCACTAATAAAAGAGACATATCTGGTTAGGACTTAGACCAGCAAATCTCCATTACAATGATTCAAACAGCGTTTTAGTGGCAACTAATGGAAAAACAAAGAATTTTAGGCTATCTGAAAGACAGTATTTCCTGCTACTTTTAAAATTTATTTTGAAGTCCAAGGAAGACAGCTTCATGCATATAAAATAAAGATAAACTTTCTACGCTGTGGTGTTATAGTGGAAGAAATGGAAAGAAAATTATTTTAAGTTTGCCTAAGTATTCTATTAGTACAGAGATTTCCTGCTACAAAGATGATTCCCCACAATCAGATTATTTATAGATGCATGAACCTACAGTTAAATAAAGCCTCCTCAAACAGAGTTAACTTATTAAATGCCCTGTAGAAATCACTGTAGTGATGCTCCCTATGGGCCGTTCACTTAAGGGTTGGACTTGATGATCCCAGTGGGTCCCTTCCAACTCAGAATATCCTGTTATTCTGTAATGATGTTTTGTGGAATGTTGTATCACCTGGCTCTAGATGTTCTACCAGAAGCCTGTGATTCTGATGGGAAAGTCTTGTGGAACTTCCCACTTGGAGGCTTCTTGTTGCCAGGACGTCGAATCTGCAGAATGGGTCAGAGCCACAGCGTGAGACCATCTCTTCTAGGAGGGGATCAGCAGGGTCTTCATGAGGGGAGAACACAGGCAGAAAGGAAGCATTGTGCTTGTCCCCATAAAAGAAACTGTCCAGTAAGAACTCTGTGTCATAAGTAAAGAGAGAAGTTCCATTTTCAATAGCCCCTTGGGAGACAGAGACAGAAAGAGAGATTCACATGTAACGTTGCCAACACACACCACCTTCTGCTACTAATCCAAGTGTTTATCTACAGAAATGTAGCTACAGCTGGAAGAGATATAGGAAGCCCTACAGCAGCATCCTTCCAGCTCAAGATTATTTTCCTTTTCATATGCAACATCTTAACTTAGCACTGAAGCTGGTGTTTATTTAACCTGCTGTTTTACCATTTTCTTAAAATTAGATTAAAATAATTGTTTAGCTGTGATTTTACATAAAGATGGTTTTATGTGCCTCCTAGCAAAATGGTGACAACACACAGAGCTACCTAAAGCAACCATTACAAGCATCACAGATCCTGAGACTGTGTGCCCCTAAATTCATCATGTCTGCCATGGTCCTGCCCTTTTTTTCCATTCTGCTATATCAGAAACTTCCTGAGGCTGAAGCAGTGAGACTTTTCAGTATGATCTGAACCCTGGAGTATGGTTAAACTGTGCTCACTACAGAGATCAGTTGGTAGCCAGAGGGTATTTTGCATTATGTTTCTGGCCCATCTCCTAACCTGATGTCAGAAGGAATGCTGAGCAATCTAATGCTGCAGGTTAGATAGCGTATCTTTATCACTCATTAAATGATAGAGGCCATTCTTTTACACACATCCCCCCACACCCTCTTCTTTAAAGGGACAATTACTAAATTGTGAGTTAATAAATGATTTTTTAAATTGTCAGCATGGCACATGATGTAAACATTGCCAATATTCTGGGAAAAGGTAGCTGGCCCTGGCTTTTGCTGAACCTCTGTAACACTGTAGTCTGCTGAAGCTGTGTTCAGCTGACTATAGTAGATGGTATTCTGAAAGTGTAAGCTGTGAAATACGAGGTCTGACTCCTGATGGAACAAAGTGCTGAACACTCCATCATGGTTCTGTTTTCACTCCCCAAGTGGGTAGAGGAGGGCATATTTCTCTTACTCCCTTCTCTTCCGCCAGTACTGGTTGCTTGGCACAGACTTCATCCCCGAGTCCTTAAATCATGAGCTGTTTTGAATTTGTAAATAAAATGTAATAATAGACCAGAGAAATTACTTACAGCTAGCTCCGAACTCAAACACCTGCTGGGGACTTGCATGAACTGACATGGTGGTTTTATTCTTGAAGGTGTAGTCATCCTCTGGATTGCCATTCATTACCCCAAAGAGACCCCATGTGTGATTCATAAACTTCTCTGGGAGCAGAATTGTCAGGGTCAGAAATCCTCCACTTCCCCTTATTTCCACTCCAGATCCAGAAGAGAACATCACTGTGATGTTCTGATCAGGTGTAGAATAGAGAAAGAGACCTACAACAATGAGAGGAAGAAGACAAAATAGCTAATTATCCATAGTGAAAACATTGTTGTGTTTTAGCATCAATTAAAATCTTTTAAAATTTAAAATTTTTCATACAGCTTTTCCTCCCTTCCACTCTAGCTGCACTCTGAGAAGCATTTAAAGGGAAGCCACACCTTCACACTACAATTGTGATTAGATGGCTGCTAGAGTGGCAGCAAAGAAAGGTCCACTGTTGATATAAGATGCCTCCTGCCAGTGTCCCAGCCCAGAAGCTTAAAGATATGAGATGTCCACGTCAGAGAGTGGCTGTGAGCTGGAAGCACCACTCCCAGGGGTCACAGTTTTCCTCTCCTTCTCCCTTGTCTTGTAAACACCTCCCTAATATGGCTTCTTCTCCAGGCCCCCTCAATGTCCCTTCCATTTTGTTTTCCTCCCTGCATCTCTGCTTCTGCAGCTCCTTGTCAGTGTAGCCCTCCACCTGCTCTTCAGGCATGTGAGGAGTAATAATTGCTAGCCACAGAAATTTTCCTCTGCTGAACAGAGGGATTAAAATTGAAGTGATGTATGATGAGTATTTGTCAAATTATCATTAAGACTAATCAAATGATCACAGCCCAGATGGACAAAAAGTCAACCTTTGATAGTCTTTTTGGCAGAAGAATAGAGGAATAATATCTGACCTATTGAGAGAGCTCCCAATAGGTAAATGTGAAATTCAGTTATAGTTTAGTATATATTTTAGTTATATTTCACTATATGTCATTTTATTTGGTAGGCTTCATTGCATTAGATGCAGTAAGCTCAAAGCAGAATGTAGAGGACAGAGTTTTTAATTCCATTCACTGTCCACTGGATGAGGAGGAAAACCATTGCTCTACAAACAAGTGAAAAAGGACATAGAAACCATGGACATTGAAGGCACCTGTTAAAACACTTCACCAAAGGATGCTGAAAAGAGACTTGAAATGCATGCACCTAGAGACACTTTGAACTGTCCATGGGCACCATCAGAATGGAATTGCTTACAAGGCTGATATGTGTAACTAACCTTTCAAGTCCATCCAAGTTTGTTCAGAGAAGCTGAGAACCCTCTGGTTCAAGAGGACCTCCAGATGCAAATCCTCAGAGTAGCGCACTTCAATCACATCAGAGTTGTTCTCCTGCATGGCCACTGCAGACAAGCCTGTCCCCTGAGCCCCAGTTCCTTCCAAAGAAGAAAAAAACAACAATTCTATCAAAATGCATCAGCTGGCAGCTGTGCCTATTGACTGATTTCTAGAACTGGCCTTATGTTTCCTTATTGATGAGAGTGGGCATGGAGAGAAATTAGGGGTTTTTTAAATGAGCTTTTAAAACACAGTAGAAAACCTTACACTTCCATTACTCACACCCAATAAAACTAGCAATTAAACTTTGATTGGGAAGTGTTTCCTGAAGATGCTGTCTGCTTTCTGATTTTCTTCAGAATGGTGACTATTCACAAATGGCCAAAAAAAAAGGCTAGAGACAACAGGAGGATTGCTGCAAAGTGCAAATCAAGCAAATATCAAATTTTATTTCTGCAAATCTCAGAAGTTCAGCAGCTCTGCTTCCTCTCTTACTGACTTACCATTGGAAAAGTGTGCCTGCTGTGTCCTCCCTTGCACTCTCAGGGATGTGAGATCAGACTCTACCAATGTGTATTCTCCTAGGCCATTGAAGGTGAAGTTCAGACCATCAAATGTAAGGAAATGAGGGTCCCCAAAAGCAGATGCTATTTTTAAAAGCAAAAAGAGAATTAAGAATAAGCAAAAATCACAACCTGTTACTCCTCAAGTTCATGAGAAAGGAAAGAGGCTAGAAGTCTGTGTCACATGCAATATATGGGGAGATTTGGACACAAATACAGGGCTATTGCCTTATCTTTGCATCCATATCCCTTATCTCCTTTTGCATTTCCAACTTCCATGTAAATTGCTCCAAGTTGCTTCTAATTTATCTTCTTTTGTATGCTTTAATCTGTACAGTAACTAATACAATGCACCTTGCCATCAAGTTGTAAAGTTGTATTTTCACAAATTCAAACTCTGCTTCTGTCAGTACTTTTCATGGGATTTCTTTAAGCAGCCAGACCACTCATTCATGACTCCTAACTACCTAATGCAATGCCCTCTACAGTTTTCTCCCTTTTTCACGATGCAAACTGCTGCCTTTTTGCACTTCTTTATGGGAGGCCAAGTTGTGATGGACACATCAGCATCTGAGAAGCATAGAAGGCAAAACATGTGGTAGCAACAGAGGTATGGCAAGACTTGAAGACTGAGTTAAAGCAAGTAGGAGAAAACCAGACACATTGTAAATTGTAAAACTTTCTTATTTGATAATCATATTTCTCATCGTGACGGCTTTTCTATCTACTTCCTACCTGTCATTAACCATCTCTAACCACCTTTTTTTCTGAAGAAGTCCACACTGATGATATAAAGTTGTGGACATTGACTATTATGCTTTGGCGATTTAGGATCCAGGGGTGAGTGAGATGCTCAACAGCAGAAAGTCTTGCAGCACAATTAAAGAACACATACAGATTTTGTAAGTGATGGATCAATAGAAACCTTCCATAGAATTGTTCCACAGGACATTGTACCCTCACCATTGTCAACTCATATATGCACATATACAAATATTCTAAAAGCCAACACTGTTTCAAAAATCTACACTCTATAAAGGAAATTTTGAAGCCCTTACCAGCTCGGGGCGGGCGGTACGTCCTGCAGTCACTAGAGGGCCGCCTTTTCATATAGAAGTCACAATTATCAGACCACAGGCAGCAGTAATAGAAGCTGATAACATCATAAAGCCAATGGGAAAAGCCAGGTATCCGAGGAGGCTTCAAGAAAGGTGGTGAACCCCAGTCATGTCCTCGATCAGGTGTGCTGCCTCCGGTAGAGTCGTGCGTGAGGATTTGGGTTCCTGTGGAGCCATAGCAGCACTGCTGTCCAGCCCCATACTGGGGACTGATTGAGAAAAGCAGCAAGAAAAATCATCATTTAGCTCTGTGGAGTCTGTTTCTATTTAGGGGTTGCTTACTGACTTTTTATGGATACAGATAAATATTTAGTTTGCCAAGCTTTATGTGATGTGCAGTTAGACTTCACCCCTGATTTCTTGATGCTGCTGTCTCTGAGGTGAAATAATTAATCAAAAATTGCAGTTTAAAAAATGTTCTTTACCTGGCTTGAATGGCTCTTACACAATGCACAGCACCAGGATGATAAGTACACACGCTCCCCTTTTCAATGTCGCAGCCATAATCTGTCTGAAAAAGATCAATGTTCACACTTAATGGGCTTCTTTCCTCATTGTCCTTTCTGTTCTTACGTTCTGTTCCCACCCTTTGTATCTGACATGTGTGTAAAGTTGACATGAACTAGTTAAGGTTGTGTTGAATAGCATGGAATGATACGAAAAATGGTGAATTTAATACTGAAGTGTCTGGAGCAACACATCTGACCTGAACATTTTGCAGTTTGTTACAACAGACCTTGAAGAACAAATGCAGCGAGATGGGGATTCAACTGTAAGTGTACAACAAACACAGACACAACAGAGTAAATGTTTGTTCCTAGACAGAGGCAGTAGATCTATATTTTATCTTCACAAGCTTTTACACATCATATTTGGAGCTTCATAACCAGAATAGGAACAATGTTTACCTAACTTTTTTTTTTTTTTTTTAATGCATAAACACATGCCACCATTTGGTATCATAAATAGGAGAGGAAGTCACTCTCATCTGGTCCTCAGATCAGCAGTGCAAGTGAAAGTGTAGACTGAATGGCAATTGATTCCTTAGCTTTAGTCAGTTCCTTGATAACAGTGAGGCTGAGAAGGAGGAAGGAAGCAGGATAAAGGAAATAATGGATTACAGCTCTGGGCTTGAGCTCTGAAGTACAAGGCAGAAGGGTTTGCAGCAAAGTATGATAAACTAGGCAGAACTAGTTTGTCACAGTATGGGATATCACCTTCAAACACAGACTGTCATTTTGTAGGATCTCGAATAAGTCATCCCTGCTCCCAGCTCCACAGAGTGCTTTCAGTCTGCCATTAGAACTACTGTTTTAATTCCTTGTTTGAATGTCATTTCCATCTCCTATTCTATAGGCACTTTTATTCATGCCACCTAGATAAGCTGTATTTACCTCTGCCATTTGATATGCTACTTGGGCAAATCTAAATGTAACTTAATTTCCTTGTAACGATGTTTAGAGAAGGAGCAGAGGTGTGTGTGTGGAATTTGGCACTCCTTAAGCTTCCACCTGGAATTGTAATAAGACAGAGGGATCAATTAATAACTTACATGGAACCTGCCAGTGTCAGCTCTTGCCTGTGCCAAGGTGCAAGGGCAGTCTATAATTTCTTCTATGAAGTTTGGAAGCAACTCTTCCTTTCTGTCCCATTCGATACATTTTGCAGTTGCCCATGCATTTGGGTCATTTCTGAAGTCTTTCTCAAGGTGCCAAGCCAATGCATGGTCTGAGCTCCAGATTGATGGAATGTTGCTGGAAGAAAACCCAAAAAATAGATCTGATAGCTGAACAAGTACTATTTTGATAGTAGCACCGTGGCTCAATTGCTAATTATAATTAAAAAGCATATTTTGACTTTGCAGTTATTTCATTGCAAAGCCCACTGCTTTCTTTTTCCTTCAAAAAGTTATGGCACATCAAAATTTTCCAAATTCAGGAGGTGACAGGACAGCATGCAGCAAGTATGCAATTATCAGAATGCATTTTAGTAATCATGATTCTGGCTTACATAGATCCTTTTAGAGGAAGGTTTTGTATTCATGCCTTTTGACATTGTTATTTAATTTAGGCCAGAATGAAGAATATCCGGATTTTTTAACAAAACATAACAACTGCACCCCAGTAATATCAGGACTAATGGCTACAGAAACTATTCAGAATCCTTGAAATGTTCCAAAGCCACTCTGCTTTTCCCCATGAAAAAAAATATCATTTACAAAGTGTAATAAAAAACCCTCTAGAAGGAGAAAAGGTTATCCTTCCCTGGATAGCAACTCCTAAATGTTCAAAAAGGTTCTGACATATTTGCAATATGTTGTACCACTGAAGAGTTGGCATTAATATACTCACAGAGTCTACACTATCTATATCAAAACTGCAGATATGGAAGAATTATGAAGGGATATCCATGGAGCACTTACACAGGTAGTTCACCAAAAATCATGGGGAAATATGCAATGAAATAAAAGAAAATGGGCATAAAATTTGAAGGAATGCAAAAACCTGCACACAAAATAGAAGAGGAAGGCCTGTGGCTGCAGTGACTGAGTTCCACAATTAGGGACTCCTCCACAGTTGTGACTAAACAAAAGAATCAGCAGATGCTAGTCTGGTGAGAGCATGGGTTTGGCTGGAGTGATTTTCTTCACAGCAGCCACGTTTTAGATTTGTGACCAAAACAGTGCTGATAACACACCATTGTTTTATCTCCTGCTGTCAAGGTCTTCTCTGTGTCTCATGCTGGCCCCCAGGGAGAAAGCCAGGAGGGAGCACAGCTGTGACAGCCAACCCAAACTGACCAAAGGGATATTGCATGCCCTAGACCAGCATGTCCATCAATAAAACTGCAGTTTTCCAAAGCAGCCCTTACTATGTGACTAACTGTGCATCAGTCTGCTCGTGGGAGACTTCATGATTCTTCCTCCGTGCTCTTCTTTCCTTAGTAAACTGTCTTTATGTCAAAAGTTTTTCTCACTTTTGACCTTCCAGTTTTCTCCCCATTTTTTCACATGAAATGGAGCCCGAGTCTCAGTTTTGAAATGCCAAAGGAGGCAACAGCTTATAAGGTAGATATTATTATTATTATGTTGTGATGCACTTGCCTCTGCCCATCAAAATAGTTGCTGGGTATAATTCTCAAAATTCCATAGTCCCATGTACTGTAATTTCCTTCGGCAGGTACAGGAATGAAAGAATATTTCCCTGTATTGGGGGTTTCTCTTGCCAAAGTATAAAGGTATTTCCATTCAGCCATCCAGTTTTCTGAATAACTGTCACCTGTCAGATAGAGGAAGAAAAGGGTTTTGGATGCTGGAAAAGAACAATTGCAGCAAGATTGAAATTAGATGTCTCCACCCATATGTAAATGAAGAGGAAAAGCTGACATTATTGTCATCAGCTATTTATACTGGCAGGTCTCAGTGAAAGCGATCACAAGCTGTGCAGAGCTCTGCACAGAAGGTTTGTGTGTGATAAATGCTTGTAGGAAAAGGGTCTCTTTACCTGTTTCCTGGTATCCCCAGACTTCTATGTTGACATGGGTGGCTGCAAGTGTCTGGTGTGTCCAGGTAAGAGTTAAGTTTCCACCAGTGTTGGGGGTGCCATAGTATTGCCATTTTGTCTCATTTACCAATGTGCATTTTTCTTCATCTGAAACTTTGCTGTGATGTACTGCATTGCAGAGCAGAAAAAGAGGGCTAATGACATTTTGGCTTTGCATAGTCTTGAAAAAGCGCTACCATATTATTTAAGATTCAGCAGGATTTCCCCTGGATATGTTTTACACAGCACAGGATGCATGACATGAAAAGAATAAGCTGAAGCTGAGAGAATACAACCCTTACTAATACTTGCACTCCTTAGATTGCAGCACCACAATACAATTATTTGAAGAGGGGACAAAAAGGGATAGAAGTCAGGATGAAGTGGGAACTGTTTTGGTCAACCTCATTGTTAAGCAGGATTTTTTATCAGTTAATGCTGCTGCTGCTGCTACTCAATTGCTGTGAAAGTTCATCTCTCAAAAGAATTAACATGAGGCCAGTGAGACTTTCTTTTCTTAGGCCTGATAAGGAAGAATAAAACTGATCAAAAGAAAATACTTATATAATCTTGCATGCATGAAGGAAGAATATAGGAAGAAGAGGGATGCTGTAGATATAAGTAACCTGATAACCAAGTTCCAGAGTAGGGATATGTTAACCCAGCATCTGTAGAAACTTCAAAAGGGATGAAACCAGTCTCATAAAGCAATGGGGAGATGCAGTGGGCTTTTCCATCCTTGTCAGTATAGCCACTGGTTATGATTTGCTGCTTGAACCTGTAGATGTTGAAAACACTTTTCAGTGTCACCATAGATAGAAGGAAAATTCTGAATGTGCTTCAACAAGCAATCTTGTGTCATGTGTGGATCTTTTCAAGTTTGGGCCTGTTTTGCTTGTAGCAGGGAATATAAACTGGAAAAATCTGCTCATTACATCAATGTGAATTCTGCTGTGAACTGCACAAATATGCAGAAATCCACAAACCTTCAATTTACTATTTAATTCTTGGGGGGGGGAGACATAATAAATTAGCAATAAAGGGGCAACAGGAAGAGGAAGATAACATTATAGCATTAGTAGGATTACAGGGTGGTAACAATGACCATGATGCAGTTATTGCAAATTTCTGATTTGTTTTTTTTTTTCTCCTGTTAAGTCCTGTGAGGGCAACGAAAGTAATTTCATGCCCTTCTAGAATTTCCATTGCAAAGGTTAACTCAGAGGGCACTGCTTGTTATTTAACCATTTGGTTCCAGTTAGGGCTCTTGCCCAGAGTCCTAGGGTATAACCCCACCTGTGACTCCTCAAGACTGGTATATGGGGACTGCATATCTACTCTAAGTATCAGAGGGAGCTGGGGCCTGCCAGGAAATAGTACCTTTGCTTGTCTGCACTGGAATTTGCCTGGGCTATAATTATGTAACTCTGCAGGTACTTCGAAGTACACAGTTGTGTTTTACAGAATGAATGCCTTGGTCAAACATTTTGCAAATACAGAATTGAAAACATTTTCAGGTACTGTTACCCAGATGGAAAGGACTCCAAAATCTCACTCAGAACCTTCTGTGGAAATAATAGCACAACATCTGGGTCATCAGAATTCAGTGTACTGTATGTATTACATGTGCCACATGCACCTAAGTGTGATTCAGGCTGACACATTTAGGATCCACAGCTTTCTCTTACAGGAAAAACATCAGGTATCCTACCAATATTTCTGTCTTGCTGTTTTCTCATTCAGATTAAGAAATAAATACTTCTTTCCCACAAAGGGAAATGCTACAGAAATATTGATAATCAAATGCCCTGAAAGGAAATTATTTTCAAAAAGTCATTGTTTTAATATGTTAAGGGAAGAATGAGCAGAGTCATTATTGTACCACACAATAACTCCACCTAAAAGAAACAGTCCTGTGTAGAAATACAGTCAACAGGTATCTTTGAGGGTGAGAGTGAGCAGAACTTTTGTACATTTCAGGATTCTAACAGCTTTACAAACTTTTCACTCCTGTATGGACTGGTCTTGTTTTGTGGTAATTGCCTATTTTTGGAGAGTGAGATATAAAGTTTTGCCTCCCTTTGGCAGAGGAATATAAAATCATGGCCCACCTGCATTTTAGCACAGAAGAGGCATCAAGAGCTGTGTTGTTAATCAAAAAGTCTTTGCCTCCCAAAAGAGATCCTGAGTATGGAGAAATTTGAAGACAAAATTCTTTATAATCAGGACAGCATATCCCCAAGGACTGGCATGTCACCTGGCAAGAACAGGTACCAAGCAGCTCCCCACATCGGTGTGCACAAGAGTCTTGAGCTCCTTGTTAAAGGAAGAAAAAAACAGTCAGGAATGTTATTAAACTCTTCTAGATGCTCTCTGAAGCACAAGTACATCATCCAAAGGACTGCTGTAAGTAAATAAAATAGGCTGGTTATGTTAGTTTAGGAATGTATTTAGGTGAAGGTTGTAATCACCTGCATATTAAGGTTGCTCCATTTTGAATAGCAAAATGCACTTATTTACCTCCCAGCCAGTACATCATTTCATGAATTCCATGGGTATTTTTACATGTAATAGACAGATAAATCTCCAGAGCAGCCCCTCAGTGAGTGTCACTAATTACATTTATTTCTGAGAATAAGTCTTAAACATACCAGGGGTCCCCCATCAACCCTACATGGGAATCAGTAAGAACAGAAGGCCAGTGCTCTTGGAAAGTTAACATCAGCAATGAAATGGGCTCCAACACATTTCACATTATTCACACAACACATTATTAAGAGCTACTGAAATGTTTTTGTTTTGTGCATTTCATTTGAGTCTGTCCTTAACAAGGCAGGTGTTAGGAGCCCTGGGTACACTGACAGGGTGGGTAGGCTCGTGGCTTACAGACTGTCAGTAATTACTGGACATCACATGGGAAAGTACCCAACAAATAAAACGGTGAGAAGAAGACAGATATTACAGTAACACTGTCAAGAACATCTGGATTTCACAGACAGTTAAGGGGGAGTTAAGTGAGATGGAGAGACAGCAGGGAGCACTGAAGACCTTTTGGGAAGTGGAATCTTGCAAGGATAACACTGCTTGGGAGCTATATCAAGAATATCATGCAATGCTGAGATGATCTAGGTAAGTATCAGAAATTCTAAATTTGGACATGGATCTTGCAAAACTGGAAACAATTATGAAAAAGTAACTAAGGGAGGATTGATTATTTGGGAGGACACAAGCAAAAAGAAAGGCAGGCATCAAGGTAGGTGGAAGAACAAGCACAAGAAAATGCAAAGCAGGGAAGCAAAAACACTTGTTCAGTATGGGAAGCTAGAAAGTTTTCCTCTGTCTTTAAATATATTTACTGCATTCTCCAGATTGTCTGTTTACTTACAGAAGAGATCCACTGACCTGCTGGAAATTATAGAGGAAGGGATTGAAAATGAAACCATGAAGGTAAAAGCTGGCCTGTGTGCCTTTGCTTTAGCTTGTAAAGATGGTATCAACAGTTTCTTACCAAGTTGTATATTCTGAATAGAGAAGTCAAAAAAGTTTGCAGTTAAAAGCAGCAAAATGTTTGAAAATCACTTACCTGCATTCCAAGGAGCAGTGAGAGTGGAAAGAATGAAGAAAGAAGCATTTAAGCCAATGAATTTCATATTTTGTCCAGATGATTCAGGATAGCTGATTGTGGTAGTCTTCGTGCTAGTCTGGGAAAAGCCTTTAATGGAAACGGGTGTCCAGAAATAAACAAGATCCTTGCTGTTCAAAGGTTTGTTGTAAATTACTGAAGCAAAACAAATTGAATGAAATGCTCCATTTCAGAGGTCATCTCCAATCCATAAAAAGATAGAAGGGGAGACAGTCACTACAACTCCTTCACATTAATAGTCAAATTTTTCTGAAAGGGGGGTAGATGTTTATTGTTTTACAAGCATTTCTGCTTCAAAGCTCAAGGCCATGGGGTCACTGGCAGAAGTTCTATGCTTTAATTTTGCTGGAGGAACTAAAACCTGTTATCACTTAGAAGAATGATAAAGAATACATGCTGACAGTACAGTTTTGTTCAGAAGATAATGAGATATTGAGGAAGCATGCTTACTGCACTGTATGTGGCAGCATGAGGGCTGATTTAAGTGAAGGTAGACCCCTTCTCTTCCCTCATTTTAAGGGGTTAAATTGAAGGAAACTCACCCTTCTTCATCATTTTAAGGGATTAAATCAGGGGGTTCCCCTCCATTTCAGGGCACTTCTATCTCTTCCCCAGCACCACGTCTCTTGTGTGGGAGCAGTCCTTGGATATATGCAATTTTGGAGGTGGAATCGTAATTCCGGCAATGGGATCCAGAGAGAGAATGACAGCAATGACAGCTCTTTTCCATAGGAAGGAAAGCACGTAGCCCCAGTGTCTCAGGTGCAGGTGACAGGCTGTCCTGGGGAGGAGAAGGTCCCCAAGTCCTCTCTGTGCTGGCAGCTTTTGTCTGGGAGCAATCTTCGGATGTGTTGAATTTTGTGGGTGGAATGTGAGCGGCGGGCACATGAGCAGTGAGTGGAATGACTCGCTGGTGGCACCTGGTGACTCACAGCAGAAATGAGCCCTTGTGCAGCGTTTGCGAGGGGTGTTCGTGCTCAGTAACTGCAAACCATCACACATGCACAGGAGCAAGAAACTGCAGGCTGGAGCTGGCTCTGAAAGCAAGGAAGCTGAAAGTGTTTCTTTGGATAAACCCGTATGTAGAAATTCCTTTTGTATCTCATCAATCTGGGTCTGTAGGACTGAATCTTTGCAATCAAGAGACAGTAGAGTTGCTAGTAACACTTAAACCTCTCAAATGTTGTTGTCTCTCAGAGAACTGGGCCAGCACTGAACTATTCCCATGTGCCTGGAGAGCTTTGGGGAGGGGCAAGATGATGTCCCATTTCTGTCTGGAAAAATGGCAAGAAAATAAAAAGTAGTTTCCCTTCTCTCTCTCTCTGACCCATAACTGAAGCAGTTCTGTAGGACAACATGGACATCACTGCTCCCCCCCATTTGGGTGAAATATTCATATAGTTCATAAATATTCCCTTTCCCTGCTCCTCAGTCCTTCACTGCACAGATTTACTCCATCCTCTGTTCCCAACAACACCTTTCCAGCCCAAATCCCAGTTCTCACAGGCACAAACTAAACAGACCTAAGGCATTGGTTTGATCATTGCCCAGAATTCCCAGCTCCATGTTCCCTGGATTGCTCAAGCAAACACTCACAGCAGTTTCATCTCAGCCCAGAGCCTGTCCTCAGACTAAGCCCATCACAGTAGTGGTGGTGGTTCAGAGCAGAAAGAAGGAGGAGCAGCAATGCTGGGCCCCTGCTGGGATGGCCTTGGCATGGCTTTCCCAGTGCCAGGGCTCCTGGAGCCAGGCTCTTAGACTCTCTCAAGCCTAAGCCTAGCCCCAACCCTCACAAAAAAAGAATGCCTTGTGTAGGCTGTTGAGTCCTCTACTGGAAGAGAGGGAGCAGCTCATCAGGAATGCATTCCTTCATCTCTCTTGGCTCTGGAACACCTTCATTATCATGCACAACCAGGATAAACAAGTGAGATTAGAAACCCTCTAAGCAAAATTTGTGCTCAGGCGAGTAGAGCTTTGCAGGACCCATGCTAATCCTGCTCTACAAAGCACATTCTAAACATTTGGCACCTCCTGCCTTTATAGGAACGAAGGAAGTCATGTCCCTACTGGCCTTCACCTCCTTCAGGGGTATAGACGGGCCCTACCTCTCTCAGTTCTTTGCCCAGTGAGCCTGCCAGGGAAGCAAGCTCATGGCTGCCCTTGGAACCTGTCTCTAAATAGTTTCATTCTGGCAGGATGATGTAGTGGAGCCTAGCTGTTATTCCTACCCCCTGGGTCACACAAGGTAGCAGTGACGTGATGGAAGAATTTGGGCTCTGTCACAGCAACTCATCTGTCACTGCCCCGCTGAGATGTGCAGCAGACCTGGTGTCAGTGTTTGTTGCAGAGGGGGATGGATGGTCCCAGCGCTGCTCCAGCACCCACAGCAGGAGCTGTTTCTCGTTAGGAAACTGAAATTCTTTTTAACATGATGCCAAAGGCCATCTGTCTGTTTATTTGCTGCTGTCCACCCTGCTGGGAGCTGGTGCAGGTGTCCTTCCCACCACGTTACCATCAGCACAGAGCTTTGTGCTTTGCCCTCTCCTACTGGAGCCTTTGGCATGGGCAGGACAAGGTGGCAGCAGTTGGGTGAGCTGGCACCTGTGCAGGTCCTGGGCAAAGCCATTTGGGTAATGTCTCTCCTTCCATGGGTGTCTGAAGACTGGTACAGGCTGACTTGGGAAGCGCTTGCCAAGGGACGCTGATCCTTCAGCATTTCCTGTTTTCTTTGGTCCCTACAGGAGGCTGCCAAGAGAAACGGGCTTGACCAACACCTGCAGGGGCTGCTTTACCAGCTCTGAAGAAGCATCCCTGCTGCTTTGCTCCCAAAGCATGGGAAGGGCTCTAATGCTATCCTGAGCCTTGCAAAACAAGTGTTGAGTTCTACTTCCACTCTGCTCCCCACTTGCTTGTCTGTGTCTCTGTGGCTGAAGAAGCAAAGAGCTGCCAGCAGGCTGCACTGACAGGCAGAGCTGAGTGTGCTCCTGCCCACGCTATCTCAGGTTTGTTTGGGCTGGGCCAGGCAGGTGTGCCCAGGGGAGCTCCAGGGCTGTACCTGAGTGGAAGATTGCAGAGAGAAAGTGCTGCATTGTTCTCTGCCTGCAGTCACCTTGCCTGAACCCAGCTCTGAAGCATGCTGGCACAGAGGGATGTGAAGAGCTATGGTAAATGTTAAGGAATAATTCTAACATGGATCAGAAATACCCAACACAGCACTGAACTTCTGAAGACAGATATTTTGGGTGTTCCCAGCACTGCAGCAGAATAGTTCGTGTAGCTGCTGTGTCTGGTTGAGCCCATTGCTATGCACAGAGCAGCAAAGAGAGTGTTGCTATTGGACTTTTTCATTCACTTCTTACTTCTTGAAGCCACAATTGCAGAGCAGATTCAATTTTTTTTAATGTCAGAAGAAAGGCCTGAATGCAGTAGTTAGTATTGTTTAGTATTTGGCAAACCATGCTGGATTAGGGCAGGAACAGTAGGAGAAATATTAGAAGTTAATTCTAATCCTGCCTTTTATATGGATTACAAGTTATGTCACCAGGGTCTCATATTCCAAACTGGAGACAAGCAGCCCCTTGTGACTGCTGGTGAAATCCAGCACCAGGAGGGAAAATGGAGCAGCAGCCAGCTGGGGAGAGAGTGCCTTTACAGGAGCTCAGTCCTGGTGCAAGTACAGGTCCCTGGTCACAAACTTCTGTGGTGGGTGTTTGACTCAAGGCCTGTCTTCTGAATCCTTTCCTCAGTGCTCCCAAGCTTCCCTCACTGGGCCATGAGCCAAGGAATCAGGCATATCAACCGACAGACCGTTTGTTTTTCCACAGGCTGTGTAAATTGTGCTGTTGTTATCAGTGAAACCAGGTCTGCTTGTGGCCTCCTGCTCTGCTGGCGGTGGAGGGCTCTGATCTCCTGCTCCTGTGCTTTTTGAGGGTGGGGCAACACCTTGCATGAGTTTCCAGAGCACCAAACACGAGGTGAGCATTCTGTAACTGCTTCCAAAGAGAAGCTGGCCCTACCACAGCTGTGTATTTGGACTTGCAGCAGATGTGAGAGTGGTAGGACATCATACCTGTGGTTGTGCAGCCAGAATTGCTGAGCTTTCCAGTGGTCCTGCCCTTACTCTGAGACAAGGACAGGAAAATGCTGTTGTTTTGAAAGTGCTGTTTATCTGGTTAAAGGTTTGCTCTGGTCAAGTGGGGTGTAACAAGGCTGGAGCAGTTTTAAAGAAGGTCCAGGTCTAGATTTTTGCTCAGATCTGGAGTAAAAGATCAATATCTTTTGATGGTTGGTTCAGCTCTACTCACAGGCTCACAGATAGAGGATTTACCCGTGGGAGATTCTGCCCTGTGCTGTTCTTTGTAATCAACAACCATCCTTGATGTACAGCTTGATAAGGCTCCAGGAATCCATTCATCCTGCTGTGATAAAACTCCCTGTGCTGCTGCTCCAGCCCTGCACACCTGGACACAGCTCTGGGAGCAGCCTCTGCCTCTCTTGTGCTAGGTTTGGCTCATACCCAGCTCTGTCTCTCTTTTGCTTCTCCCATCTTCACAAAGCCAAGCGCAATCTGCTCGTGTGTGTGTGCTTCAAGAGCCCTGCCAGGAACAAAGAGAGGTCCAAATATTTGTGTTGGGCTCTTACTCTTTCCATCCAGGCAATAAATGACAGACTGCAGCAGAGTCTTTGTGTGCTGTGTGGGATTTCCACTGAAGCTGGCTCCAGCTTCACAACCTCACCAAGATGAAACACCTACAATTAACAGTTGGGTTTTAACTTGAGAGAAAATGGCTGAGTGTGATTGAAATATGGCCTTAAAAAAAAAACAACCACCAAAAAGCAAAACAAAAACCCACAAACAAACCAACCACAAAAAAAAAAACCTGAGAAAAAATCATCAGAGCTTCCCTGTGCCAGATGAGAAGTGCCTGGTCTCTGTGTGCAGTTTCATACAGAACAGCATTTCCACTCTGAACTCTGGGAACTCTGTTGGTGATTTTTGTCCCAGAGCCTGGGACACAAGCTGTCAGTCTGCACACAAATATTTCAGAGCTGCTTTCCTCTACAAAGTTCCAAGCTTAAAGCCATGTGGAGGCCTGAGTTTCCTTGGGACTGAACCTCTTTTTGTCTGAGCTGACCAAGGGCATGAAGATGTTTGCTAAGAAATTAATTCCTGAACTTCAGATCTCTGCTTCTGGGAAGATGCTGGGCTTCAGTGCTTGGTAAACCCAGGAACAGAATGGTGAGGCAGCTCCAGGTGTGAGCTAGCTCAGGACAACAAGCTGGTCTGGTGTCACTGGGCCTGTTCAAAATTTGGGATGAAGGAAGGAAAGGCATAATCCAGCCTTGTGGGATTTCACGTACCAACATGCCAGACAAGTTCTATTTGCTCTCTCAAGTAAATTTGGTGTTCCCTGCTAGTGCCACCATGAGCTTTCTCACTCAGAAATTTCTTATCAGGAATTAATTAGCCCTGAAACCTTAAGGATTGACTCTTCAAACATAAATATTCCCTATTTACCTTCTCTTTGGTTGATATCTTTAGTGTTTCATTTTACACAGCAGACAGGACTAATATTATAACATCAAGTTAAATCACATCTACTTTGGGCAACTGAAAAGCTATCAAAAGTGACAGGAGCTTCAGAAAAAAAACTAATATCAGAAAATAATCACAGCAGAAATCTTTCTGTCTTCCTTTTTTATCCTATTCATTACACACAGCAGAGAAAAGAAGCACTGCTTGAGTCTGCTTCAGCTGCTGTTTCCAAGAAGGATCCTTTTTGGCAGACTCTTTAAGCTCCTTCCTTCTTAGGTCACTTCTGAGATCACATAAGAGCTGAGGAACCTCCCAGCAGCCTGTTTCACTAAGTGCTCTGTCCTGTTTTGCTTCTGGGCTCAGGCTGGCACTTGAGAGTTACGCCTACCTGGGCTGTAATGAAGTATGCAGATGTTCCAGGCAGAGAGCAGAAGGTAGATAGAACCCACATGGTCCACACTAGAGCTGCCTAAATTCAATTTATTATCACAGCCTGACCGTAGCCTTCACTGACTGACACCTTTGAGGAGTGGGTAGCAGAGGATAAATCCTTTACTGCCCTTGAGTCTTCATTACTGGCAGTTGGGAGAGGTCAGAGGTACAAGGAGAGAATTTTGCTTAACATATTTATTTTTCAAGATAAATGAAATGTAGGTCTCAAACCCTTTGCCAAGGCTATGTGTGCATCACTATTTAAAATCAGTTGATTGATAACAGTTCTTGCAATCAGTCCAAGGAATTCTGCTGGAAATTTTTTGGAAAATACAAACCTGTTACAACCAAGTACATGATAAGGGGTATTACTCTTTAATAAAATTAGAGGGTAAACAGCAAAGAGGCCTTGAGTTTGTTTTCTTTTTGGATAATGAGAAAAAAAAAAAAAAAAAAAGCAGATGGTATGTAAGCCAGCAATGTATAAGCTGGTCACTTTATGTGGCTACAGAATAGGTTTCACAGTGCCTGAAATCATTGCTCATTGTGAACCTGAAGCATGTTTTCATAACTTATGTTCTCCTGAAATTTTTCATCTCCCCTCTCACCTGACAAGCCATCAGGCAGGGATGCTGGCAGGCTTGTCCACCAGCCCAGCAGTTCTTCATTCCAACATGCAACCTGTGGCACTCCAGTGAGGAGGCATCGTATGGAAACAGCCCAGCACTGGCAGGTCTGTTCTGAACAGCTGAAGGAGCTTGGTTACGGAGAAGCAGAAATCTGGGGTGTGGTGTGCTGCTCAGGAGCTGTCAGCTGGGATGCTCAGGAAGTCGTGCTGCAGTGATGCCCTCACATGGCCCATGCCAAGCAGCTGGCCAGGGCCAGGCAGGACATTTCCTGGGTGATGCAGACAGCTGTGCCTCCTGGGTCACAAGGAACTGGCCAAATGATGACATGGGGCACACCTGATTTGCTGTGTAGCAGCAGACCCTCTGTGATTCAGATAAGAACACACTTATGTTGTTAAAATGGTATGATTTGCTCCAGGACCTCTTTGTGCATAGTCTTTCTAAAGGAATCCAACCACAAGAATTTCTCTGATCAAATTAGGCAGGTCGGCTCGATGTGGGTGGGTCTGTGGGTGGCAGTTCTCATCCTCAGTGACAGAGCTGACTTGCAGTGCCTGGCAATGTTTGTGTTTCCATTGTTTCTGGTATATTTTCTCTTTTTATTTGTATTTCTTTAAGTGCTCTTGGGGCATCCTATTTAAATGTGAGAAACCTTCCTCTGAAGCTCACTGTCAGAACAAACTAAACCTCCCATCTCCCAAAGCCTGTTCCTCCCAGCTCTCCCTCACCTGGGATGACCAGAATGAGCATGCAGGTGTGACAGGGAATGAGTGTGCACCTTGCTGTGGCTCTTCCTACCCATGTCCAGTGGCTTTTTCTGTGTCAGAGTCACAGGGGACAGCTCTTCTGTGCTTTACACAACAGGCTGTGCTCATACAGGCATCAGCAGATTTCTTCTTTATCATGGCCTCAATTTCATGTCCTGTGACACATTAAATTGATGTTACACATGTCTTTCAAGTTGATTCTCCTCCTAAGTATGTTGGCTGGCATTAGCCAGCTCCTCTGCTGGCTCAAGTCAGTGTAATTAGAATTGTTTAATCTGGCTGAGAGAGGCCCCAAGCTCCCATATGGGTGCTACAGTAAATTGAAAATGGTTGAGTAAGGTCTCAAAACATACAGCCTGAGGATGATTAATCACTTGGAGTTTTAATGAAAGATATGTACTAGTTTAAAAAATTAAGACTGTTGACAGAAAAATCTCATTCTCAATGTAAAGTCTGAAATCTAAAGCAAGTTAGCTAAAAGCATAGTCTTGTGAGCCACAGGATAATGTCACTAAAAATAAACAAGTTTTCTTAAAACAAAATAGTTCCAGTGTTTGTCTCCTTCCCCTAGCTGCCATTTAAACTCTATTCTTTTGCTTTTTGGTTTTCTCTCTTTAACCATTATATATAGCTTCTAAAGGAGAAAATCTTAAACATACCATCAGTATTGCTGAAATTATACAATATCTTATCTAAACCAAACTGACTGTTATGCTTTGAATGGAAAATGTACTACATTGCTCCCCAGGCTTAGGTCTGTAATATTATGTCTACACAAGAGAACTCAAACAGGCCTTTAGGGTCCTGGATATGGGAAGGGTCAGGCCTATCTCCTGTAAGTCCCACAGTGGACAAGCTTTCCAATACAAATTCCTTTGTGTTCCTCAGAAATTTATACCTTTACTTGCATGATCCCAGACTTTCCTCTGGCCTCTGTTACTGCAGTTGATCACTGGCCCCACAATATTTATTGTATTTCTCTACTCTGCAATTCCACTCACCTTATTTTACAGAGGGACAGAGGTATAGAGGGATTAGAGAAGTCTGTGCATGACTTAATTCTCATTATGTTGTTGCTAATGAAGAGGTGCCCAGAGCTTCTCAGGAAAATCATTGCAAAGCAGGGAGCACAAATGCACCCAGGACTTTGGAAGTGTGTGTTCAAACCCTCTCTTCCATGCCCTGTCCATGGGGTCAGACCGTTCTTTTTATAGTGTTAAGCAAATTCATAACCTTTTTGCAGGAGAGGAGATAGATAACCTTGTTTACCATATTTTATCTTGTGGTTCATTTATGGCTCCATTCTGGTTTCCATGTATTTGTCTGATTTTGTTTATATACACTAGAATGGAAGGGAACTGCAATTAAATACAAGTGGTATTAATAGCTCATTGCATGTGGCTCTGCTTTCTGTAACCAGATTATACTAATGTTGCTATTCAAGCCTTGAAGCTGCAAAAAGTGTCCCCTCCTAATTACATAACCCCAGCTGAGGTCCCTTGGTAATAGGTGAGTGCATTAAACTCTTCCTGAGAAGTTTCTCACGAGTCAGAGGATGTTGGTATCCTGCTTATTATGCCATGTTAATTTTAAAAGGCTCTTGTCAACCAATAACACAATAACTTTTCTCCCCTCTGGGTTTTGTTAGGTTAATCCATGAGTCATGGAATATTTGACTATGAATTCATGACTCATGGGAAAGCACCACAGCCATCACAGTGCTGGATGATGTTGCTGCCTGGTACTGCCTGGTCAAGTGCCTTCCCAATGCTTGGATGGACATCACAAATGCATCCTGCAACACTGCAGAGCATCAATAAACCCCAAACCCTCTACTGGAAATATTAGTGTTAACCTGGCTTATTAGCAGAACAATTCTCATTATTTGTACCTAGCTCTGGGGAGAGCATTGGTGATGGACAGAGAATTCAAAAAACAGAACCAGCCTTTTTTCTCTTGCTTTTAATTCAGATATTTGCTTTTATTAGTGATGGTGTCTTGTTGCATTTGACAAAGGACAAATGACAAATGCTGAGCTGTGTACATTTCTGATCTTTAATTGGGCATAACCATTACTGCATTAGTTGCTACAAAAATCAAAGTACTACAGAAATAATGATGAAAATTTGGTCTTTTAAGGCCTTGTCATTTACACAGATAGAGGGAGAGATAGCAGTCTAGGAGACTGAAATACCTAAATACTTCTCAGAAATGCATCTCTGATTTGCCAGGCTAGAGACCTTCAGTCCCAGACAAGTGCTTCAGCTAAACTGCATTTCTGGGAAATTGCTCTGTGAATTTGTGGACCAGAGAGCTCAGTCCAGAAAAACACACACAGGGAAGAAAAAAAAAAACCAAAAACCAAAAAAAAAAAACCAACAACAAAAAACCCCCACCACCAACAAAAACAAAACAAAAACAAACAAACAAACAAACAAAAACAACAAAAAAACACAAAACAAAACAAAAAAAACCCAAAAAACCAAAAAAAACACCCAAAAAACCCCCCCCAAAAAAAAAAACAAACAAAAACCAACAGATATCAGATTACAAATAATTTATCACATTGCCCTTAGGTCTTCCTTTGCTGTGGGGTTATAAGTACTGGAGTATAGGTATGGGTGGGTATTATGTCTTAGCAGAGTAGTTGTTTTTTTAAAAAAATTAATGTGTTTGAAAGCACTAAACACAAAAGAAATCTTTCTCATGATCTACTGAGAGCTTTACTTGCATGCCACTAATGGCTGCAGGCTTTCATGTGGGAGAATGGTCTCACTGGTTTCCTAGAAATGCACAAAGACAAGGAATCATTGCTTTGGAGTGCTGCAACACAGGGACAGATCTCAGCTGCTGTACCCAGCTGCAGGGAGCTTCTGTGCTGCCTTTCACATTCCTGTGAGCAGCCTGTCCTTGTCAGTTGAGAAAACTGATAACAGATCCAGAGAAGAACCCAAGTTTTTCTTTTTTCAAGTGATCGTTCTGTGCATCCATAAGAGTGGTACTAGCATGATAACTTTCAAGACCAGTTTTTGGAGTAACTCCTCATCCTGGGCTTTTAGGGAAACTTTCAGCCTCTGCCCAAAACCAAAACACTGAAAACAAACTACAGAACAGGAGAGAAAGCTGGGCATTACACAATTTGCTTATCCAAGGACACAGTTTGTCCCTGACTGTGTCACTCCTGCCCAACCTGTCCCAGGGAGGCTCTAGCAGTGATCTGGGCAGCCTGCTCCCCTCCTGAACCCATCAGCAGGGGGAGAGATCTCCTTCATCACTGGTGAAGGTTCTTATGCCTCGTGCTATCTCCTGTGGCCGTTCCTCGCTGTTATTTACACATCTGTAAATAAAGGAAGCTATCATTTCTGCCCAGCCTTACACTGGATGAGTAAGGCCCTGGCTGGAACAATGCCTACTTAAAACTGTATGTGCTACTGGTCTGCTTAAAAACAGAGACACCTCCAAGCCAGTTAGTCATAAAGAGGAAAGTTTATTAACAATCCCTTCCCAAGGCAAAGCTGGAAGCTTGCTGGAAGCAGTTAGGAATCCCAAATGAGCTAGTCCCATGAGGGGCAGTGCTCCTGGCTGTGCCTCCCTTCTCCTGGGGCAGCAGTGCTCATGCACCAAACCCCAGAAAAAGCCCAGCTGCAAAGAAAATGCCTGACAATCCTATTTTTAAACTGGTGCATGTCCTTCACCTCTCAGGTTCACAACAGAGAGGAAGAAATGACTGTTCTATAAGCCTGCATTCTTCTGTGGCTCTTTGCTGTAATCCAGCAGTGAAAGGGGGTTAAACCTGCTCTTAAATGGGCACCTCTTAGAGAAGGAGAAGCAACCAGGCTGATTCATAATAGAACAGATACAGGTTTCTCTGGGAAGTCATTGCAGGCTTTTAATATTGTAGATTTAATTGATGACTTTTGTCTCAAGGCTGCTTTTGAGAAGGATGGAGATGCCAAACATGACAAAGGTGAATTCACTGTCCACCTGGATTGCTTTGGAAAGATTTTATTGGCCTGAAGGGTTCTTTCTGACCATGAATTTCAGCTCTCTACTAGAGAAAAGAGAGGGTCCTGAAACCTGGAGGCTTCCCCTGTATTAGTCATGCAGAGTCATGGTGCTGGAGCATGTCACAGCTGCTGCAGAGGATCCTGTTGACTTGAATGGACATTGGAGGGGATCCCAGAGCACAGGCTGAAGTGAGGCCCAAATCCCACCCTGAACAAACCTTGGCTTCACCAGGACTGACACAAGGGACCCCATGGATGGCACACACCAAACTGTGTGTGTGGTTGGAGGGAAGCTGAGGGTGGTGGGAGTGGGTCTGTTCCCAACCAGGACAGAGACATCTTGTAAGGAACTGCACAATGAAAACTGCTGATTTATGGACAAATAGTACTTGTTCTGGCAAAAAATAGCTTCCAATTAGCCTGAAAACAGACTGCTCTGGGTGGATTTGCAGACTCTTCTTTATTGGCAAACTTCATTTTAATATAATCAGCTGCTTGGCAGGCAGGTTAGGTAATGATCCTTGATGTGAGCACTAACAGATTTGAACACTGAGCACAGCCTTCAACGCCCAGAGCCCTCTGCCAGTAGCTGAAATGCACTTGATACTAAAATGCCATGGGAACCCAGGAAGGCCCTTGCCAGAGCACCTTGCTGAGTACATGAAAATGCCACCTTCAATAATTCACAAAGTCTGTTAAGTAAGCTGGTGTGTATGTGCAGGGAGGGGGTAATAAAACATCTCAGACCTGGCCTGCCAGGATAATTCAGTGCCTAGTTAAATCTCTCAGCACTATTAATCAATAGAGTGGCTCACAGCATAAATAAATCCAGAATGTAATATGACAGGACTATGGAAGCACATGGAAAACGACTCTCCCTCTCCTGTGTGCCATGCTAAGTGCCACACTGCTCCAGCAGTTATTTGAATAACCTCAATGCTCTAATACTTCTAATATTCAGACCTCCCACCAGTGCTATCCCATTTTTGAATGTCACCTAAATGTTTTAAACTCTGCTCTGTGTGTGATGCAGGGAGCTGGCTGTGAAAGCTAGGGAGCAGATTGCAGACTCCATCACTTAATTCAGTGTCTCATTTCAGTGATCAAGAGCTGATGTTGTGAGTGGAGGATCACTCCTTTCCTAAGACAAAAGCATTTTACCAGAGCTGGAATTATGTTTCTGCAGGTCCCTGGTGAGGTATGAACAATACTCTTGACACAACTTCTACTGCTGCTGTAAATCTGCAGATGTTTTCAGAGCTCCAGATTAATCTACTCCTTCAGCCTCTGTAGGAATGCAACACAACAAGGCAGTGTCCAAAACTCTCTTATCCTGGTGAATTTGGTGCAATTGTAGTGTAATTTCTGTCTTATCCTTACTGTAACTGAGTCAGAATCCAGCCTACTAGGAGACATCAGAAACCAGTATGATTAAATAATGTAATTTTAATTTTCCATTAAATTCAGCCTGTAGCTTCCCTTCTTCCCTTCTATTCATTAATGCCAGACTAATATTTACCTTTATGATTTCCAGATATTTGTAGACTTCCACATATTTCTTCCACAAAACTGATCTTCAGCCAAGCACTGCATATTCAGTACCTTCACTCCATCCTGATGAACCTGGCAAAAATTCCAGCTTTCAGGTTAGTGTTGGCTCTGCCCAGATACTGGCAATTGTGCTCAGCCATTGGGATGTTTGTGGAAAGCGGATGTGTAACTGCCTTAACATGTCTGAATTTGCATCCAGTTTTGAACCCACATGAATACAGAGTCTGCTTTTCATCCAGATGTACTCTGAAACTCAAACTCTGATCTTTCCTCCTGTGCTACTCTGTCCATCTTCTTTGGCTGTGAAGTATCCATTTTCAAGCACACATTTCTGTGAAGAAAAATAATTACACAGCAACAGCGCACCTACAACTGAGCTACAGCACATATTAAAGCTCATCTTCAGGCTTCAGTGCTCATTTCACACAAAGAGGAGATGTAGGACCAATTATAAAGCTCAGCCCATGTGCAGTGACATGTTCAATCACATCTTGCTCATGCGCCCAAGTCTCATAATCCAGCACTTCCTCCAGAAATATTGATTTGCTGTCCTGTCCCTTAGTGCTTGTGTCCCTGGGGCAGTTGCTGTAATGAAAAGATTACACAGGAAGGCCTTGGAGATTCCCTCTGTGTTACTTTGAGTTCAAAACAGAGATACACAGCGAGGGAAAGAACTTGGTCTTTGTGATTGTGTCTGGGCAAGGATTCCCCCACGCCTTTCAGACACAGTGGTTCAGCTTCACGGGAGGGTGCTGGGAAGGTTCTGATCTCTCACTGGGCACTGAGGGGAACACCGGGCTGGAGCTGCTGAACTAGAAAAGCAAAGACAAGATCTTGGGAAAGATGGCTGTCTGGCCCACAGCAGTGCTTGTATTAAGAAGATAGAACTGTCTAGAAAAGCATCATGAAAAGATGGAAATTTCCTGATGGAAATCTTTGTTCTGTCTTTATTAGAAATCTATACTCTGAGTTTGCTTACATAATTCTCTCACACTTCTGTAGCTTTAACCAATTCCCCAGCTCAGAGATAATTACACTGTGCCAAGAGGTAAGGATGGCACTCTTGGATTACAGGAGGTAGAAAGAGCCATATTTATGACTCCTGATTAAAACATGGTATTGGAAAGGAGTATTACTTGAGTCATCAGGATATCACTTGACCATCGCTTTCCTTTACATTTAAATTAGAAAAAAGAATCAAGTTGCATTAAATTAAAAAGAGACTTTCAAGACAGTATTCCAAGGCTTCCCACAGTGGGTGTATTGTATGCTTATATGATTCTCCACCCATTGTAAATCTCAGCAATAGATCTTCCCCCACTGATGTTTTGCATTAGTAAATTGAACTCTCTACTCTGTCCCCTCAAAGATTAATGCCTCCATCTGAGGAAGTAGTTGAATACGTGCTGGCAGTAGTGCTTTCAAGATTAGCAAATGGGAGACTGTGGGAGGAGAACAGAATTTGCATGTGTTGGATGTTGGCCTAAACATACTTTCACTGAATTCTGGACATCAGGGAAGAATTGATACAACACAAGCTTTTAATCAGCAAACCACTGGGAAAAAAATGGAAGAATCCTACATTTAATTAAAAATATTTTCAGCCCTCTTTGTTCCAAAATGGACAAATGTGTCTGCAGAGTGCACTCCAAACATCTCAAACCCATATTTGCTGTCAAGGGGCATTACATTTTATTAGTGGTCCTAGGGGAAGTTTCTAAATTTTTGTAGAAGTTTGAAATACTTTCACCAAACTATTTTTTTTTGAAGACATATAATTGAAAGATGCTTAATGGCTACAAATGTTAAACTGATTATTCAAAGTGCGTGTGATGCCTCATGTGCCCATGGCATCCAGTACTACTTGGTCCTGATCCTAGTACAGACTTTTATTCTGCTATCTTGAAGTCCCTTTTGCTCACTAGAAAGCTACCCAGTGAGCCTGCTTAAAAACAAAACAAATTTGCCTAAAACAAAACCAAAATGTCAGCAGAGAGGAGGTTGACTTTGCCACCTGGCTCTCTAAACAGCTGCATGCAAAGAGCTACCTTAGGACCCACGTTTAGTCAAATCTAACTTACGTTTAACTTTTTTTTTTTTTCACAACCAACAGCACGTGAAGGAACAAATAAGCACACTCGGTACAGAACAAAGGACATTCATCAGTGGGGTATTTTGGCTTCTGATTGAACAGCAGTCATATCAACTTCCTCCTTCACCCAGGACTGCTTGTCTTTGCTGTGCTGGGGAAGGAAAGGCAGAAACACCTGTGGGCACTGGAGATTTTACCACAGCTCTTGCAAGAGTGCACTTGCTAACTAGAGTGCTCTGGCTGCTTTCCAGCCAAGGCAGATACAAGATTTTTGCCTGCTTAGAAATCATCTAAGTAGTTTCAAAACATTTTTTTTCACTTCCTGCCTTAAACTTGTTCAACTATTACCTTCTGCATTAGAGACAGTGGCTTTTAACAAGGGGTAACTAATTAACAAGGGGTAATTAATTCCCAAGTCTGTCATTTGCCAAGTACCATTTTTCTTTAAAAGTTTGATGATGTTTGACATTTTTACTGGTTTCTGTGTTAGTTTTTAAATTAACCCCTTATGATCATTGACAAAGGCTTGAAATTGTAGATGTGGATGATACAGAAGTGTGAAAGAAAACAAATAGCTAAATATATTGTATGTTTCTTTAAAGGAGTTCTAAAATTAATTTCTGCTGAAATTACAAAGGTGGTCTGGTTTAAGGGCTACTTCAACAGTGTTCAGATTCCCACTGAAGAATATCCTTATCACTTTCACAGTTCCCGACAAGCACTAAACTGCTGGAATTTGAGATGCCAATCCCTACCAGTCGGGCACTGCTACTTTTATACTGGCATTTAGTAAACACTGTCATTTTCCCACTAAAATTTTAAGTGGAGGAAAGTACCTGAACACCAGTTATGTAGGAACCAAGGACAACAGACTATCCTATCAGTCAGCGCTGCCTTTGTGTAGATAACACATCCTGACGCTGTGAAGTGCTGCTTGTGCCCAGCTTGTGCCGAGAATGGTGATAACTGCAGCCACCCCGCGTCACGGCACCGAGCACCGTGTGCCCTGGGAGCCGCTGGCATCACCCGGGCAGCGCGTGTTTGGAGCTGCAGCGCTGGCACGGGTCGATACACGGGTCGATATCGCACAGTTGGGTAAAAAAAAAAAAACTTCAGGCAGAGCCTGCGAGCAGCGGTGCTGCCTGCGAGGAGCATTGTTCTCTCTGCAGCTGGAATTTGGCGTTGTGATAAGCGTGCAAACAGCAGCGAGTGCGCAAGTGGTGTGGATGCTGCCAGGGCTGGTGGATTTGGGCAACTTGGAGCAGAGGATGGGCAAACGTGTGAGAGGTTCTCGCCACGGAGGGAATGACCTGTGAGCCCACACCCACAGGGCAGAGCTTGTGGGTCACTGCGCAGCAAGAGATGGGATGGCCAAAGCAAACACCGGGCTCAGGCCAGGAAAGGTTTCTCATTGCAGCAGCGATTCCATGCTGAGCTCCGGAGCAGGACATCGAGAAGAGTCCGTGGGAGGAGAGCTCCATGGAGGCACCCTCGGGCACTTCTGGAGGCCCGGCTGGCTCCCTGCGGAGGAGCCGCGGTGCCCTGGCACAGGAGCGGGCTGAGAAGGGCCGGAGCCTGTGGAGGAGGAGGTGGGCTATGCTGGGAGAGAGGAAGGGGTGCTGGGGGTGCTGGGGGTGCTGGGACTGGGTCCACCTGGACACTTTACAGCTCCTAGGGTGAACTTCACCCAACCAGACGCATTTGTTTAATTGTTTGAAACATCAGTTGGTCTGTTCAGCCTGGAGGAGATGGACAGATCGTATTGTGGTGTACAACTGTGGGGTTGTGAAGGGAAGTGAAAGGGCAGGCACTGCTCTGCGGTGACAGTGACAGAACCCCAGGGGATGGCCTGAAGCTGTGTCAGGGGAGGTTCAGGATGGATATTGGGAAAAGGTTCTTTGCTAGAAGGTGGCTGGGCACTGGAACAGGCTGCCTAGAGAAGTGGTGACCACCGAGCCCGACAGAGCTCAAGAAGCATTTGGACAATGCTCTCAGGCACGTGGTGGCATTCTTGGGGCTCTGCTGCGCAGGGCCAGGAGCTGCACTTCAATATCGTTGTGCGTCCCTTCGGACTCAGAACATCCTATGATTGTGTGCCCACCCCAAGGCCCGGGCGGGTGGCCGGCAGGAGCCCCTCCCGGCCCAGCCTCGGCCGGCGGCGCGGGGGCCGCGGCAGCGCGGCGCTGACTCAGGCGGGCGGCAGGCGGCGCCTTTAAATGTGCCGGGCCCGGCCGCTCCGCCTCAGGTGGTGCCGCCGCCGCTCTGCCCGCCTGCCCGCCCGCCTGCCCGCCGCCTCCCCCGCCGCGCACCGCGCCTGCGCCGCCCGGCGCGCCCGCTCCGCTCCGCACAGCTTTGTCCGGGCCCGGCCGAGCGAGCGGCGGCTCCCGCGGAGCGACCCCGGCCCCGCGACCCCGGCCCCGCCAGCGCTCACAGCCGGGGGCGCGGGCGGCCCTTAAGGTGGATCGCGCTTAAGGTGGAGCGCTGCCGTGAGGCGGACCGGGCGTTAAGGTGGATCGCGCTTAAGGTGGACTCTCGGCGAAGCCGCGCCTGCCGGCGGGGGGGCCGGGGCTCGGCATGGGGAGCCCCGCCTGAAGCGGGGCCCGAGGAGCCGCGCCGGCCCGGCCCGACGAGGAGATGGGGGAGGCCCGCTGCTGAGGAGCCAGCTTCGCCCCGGCCGCTGACAATGCCCGGCTCCCGGCCGCTCGGCAGGAAGAGGCAGCCCATGGACGAGGGCGAGGTGGGCAGCGCAGCCCGGCGCGGAGCTGCTGGGGCCGGCGGGAGCGGGGCTGCTCCGGCTCCCGACCGCTCCGAGGGGGGCGGTGGCGGGGGGTACCCCCGTCGTGTTTGGATTGGGAGAGGTTTAATTTTCTTTAAAGGCAGCTCCTTCATCACCGCCATCCTCCTCCTCCTCCTCGTCCCTTTGCAGCTCTGAAGCCGTCCCGGCCGCAGCCTCCCCGCCGGCCCCCGGGACCCCCCGGCGCAGCGCCATGGAGACGGTGGGAAAGTTTGAGTTCAGCAGGAAGGACCTGATCGGGCACGGAGCCTTCGCCGTCGTCTTCAAAGGCAGGCACAAAGAGGTGAGAATCCCTGCTTTTTATTTCCACCCTCCCCGCTTCTGCTTTTCATTTATTTATTTATTTCCTGCTCTGGGCCGGGCTGGGGGCAGCGCGCCCCGGTCACCGCATCCCCGCCGGTTGTTGCGGCGGCTTTTGCCAGCCTGGGCATCACCCCGAGCTCAGGATGCTTATTTTTATTTGTTATTGTTCTCCTTGGAGTTTCTCCCAAGCAGGCGTGTGTCCCGGCAGGAGCCGGGCAGGTGGCTTCACCTTGGGGCTGGGAGGCCCTCGGCTGCCTCTGGGGTGCCCACAGATCCACCCAAAACCTGTCCTCACCTCCAAAACGAGGGAGAAAAAAAATCCCTACGCACTATGTACGAAAGGAACTCTTTAGTTTGTTTGGGATTTTTGTGTGTGTGTATCTGTGAAGTCTTCTCCTTCTCCACTTAATTTTTCCAGGAGGAGGAGAAATCTCTTACTGGTAAATAAAAGGAAACCAATCCGGCAGAGGATTTTCCATCATTAGTGCTTGGGATAAGCCACGGCTCCCACAGTGCATTTATTTCTAGTGATTAAATAAGGGGATAATCATTGTATGAAGTAGTAACAAAAACCTAAACCTTGGGCTTTTCTTCTCGGGCTGACAAGCATAATTCAGGAAAGGGCAAGTCTGAACAAGTAAGGAGAAGGCATTAGGATGTGAAGTGAGAGGCCTTTACCTATGCTGCAAGACACTTCTTTCAGTAGTATTTGTAATCTGTTAAGAGGCTGCTTATCGTAATGGGAATGAATGGTGAAATTTACATTTGTTTGTGTTATTTATGTACTGTTTCAGAAACCTGAGCTGGAAGTAGCTGTGAAATGTATTAACAAGAAGAACCTTGCAAAATCACAAACGCTGCTGGGCAAGGAAATAAAAATTCTTAAGGTAAAGGCAGACTGACTTATTTTCTTCAGTCTTTATTCTATATGCCCTTTGTTGCTCCTAGCTTATAGTATTTTTTTTTTTTTACTTTTTCTAGGAATTGAAACATGAAAACATTGTTGCCTTGTATGACTTCCAGGTAAATACATTCAATTATGTCAAACCTTTCTTAATTTGGGAAAAGTTGAATGGACTTTGTGAAATTTCACTTTTTAACAAGTGTTTGTATTCGGGGGGGGGGGGAAGAGAAAGCCTTCTGATAAGTTAGGGAAAGATAAACACAGCAGATCATGTGTTAGTTGTTGGCTGGACCACACAACTCCTATGCAGTTGGGAGTTGAGGCAGGAGCTTCTGCTCCAGGATGTTACACAGTGAAATTCAGTGTGGTGAATATGCCTGTGCTGGAAGCTTTTATGTTCTCAGAATGTTAGAAATAAAATTAACAGTAGTTATTTTTGGCATGCCCACTTTTTTATTTTCATTCTCTGGTCTGGATACCCTCCCTAAGAAATTTTCTTTTTCCTACGCCATGTAAAAATAGTGCAAGCATGACTTTGTAGCATATGATTGTCTTAGCTCCAGAGGATTTTAATTTGCATTTTTCTGTTGTCCTTGTGGTCGTCACTAAGTGTTAAAAATTGCAGCAGACATTTTTCCTTCAAAGTCAGCCCTGAAGATCTAATCTAGAGGGGCTAAAACCGATCTCCTCCGAAACGCAAATCATCCAACGATTTTTATTTATTTTTCCCCCTTGATTATTTCGTTAGATCCTGCTTGGTAACGGGGCAAGTTTCCTTTAACGTTCGCGAACGCTTTTTAAAAAATAACGCCGCAGGATGCAAAGCCTAAGGTGGAGCGGCAGTGCTGGTGGGTGAGGGGCTGTGGCCCAGGGCGAGTGACCGCTGCGTGACCGTCCCCGGCCGGCCCCGGCGTGCCTTATCGGCAGCGTCCTGCCCTGCCGCTGATATCACGCGTCCCGCAGGCCGCCGTGTTTGTTGACATTCCTCCTTCTCCCGTGGATTGGCTCCGGTGGCCGCCGCGTCAGCCCCGGCAGCGAGTCCCAGCCCGGGCCGGCGGTGCCTGCTGGGTGCTGTAGTCCGCCGGGGTCACCCCGTGTCCCGCGGCCCCCGGCGCTGCGAACCCCCTCCCTGCCGGAGCGGGGGTGCCTTGGAGAGTGCTTAATGCCTGGCGTTGTTTTGGCGAGAGGGGCATAGGGGATGTGAGGCTGCTCTGGCCGGCAGCAGGATTGCTGCTGGGAAATCTCCCTGGGTAGCTGTGCGTTGCTCCTGAGCCAGCCCTCGGAGCTGATCTGGCAAAGCAGCCTTTGGGATGATGAGTGCTGCAGAGTAGCTGGGAAAGCTTCCTGTGGGCACAGTCCCCTTGGAACATTAGATCTCATGGTTTGGTTTTTGTTTGATTTTTTTTTTCCCATTCTCTGTACCTTTCTAATTTGCTTAATAACTTTTGACTTGAGAGAATGAGTGGCTGCTCCTGCACTTCATAGTTTGCATTTGTATGAGGCATTTATGCTTACTGAGATCTTTCAAAACTTTTGTTAGATTCCTCTCCCTGCTTCACATTACTGCTGAGTAGGAAGCAACTCATAGACATTTTCTGCCAAAGGAGCAATTTCATCACTGTTACAATTACAGAAATGTGTTTTTCTCCTTTTGTGATGAGCTTAATCAAATTCTGTGTTTAGCAGTGTAGTCTGGTGAGATTTTAGTGTAAGATACCACAAAACAGGAACTTAAGAATGGTCCAGGGCTCAAGGCATGCCCACGTTTGTGCTTAGTTACCAGCTTTGTCATAGAGTCCTTGAATGACCTGGGTAATTTGATTTCTCAGAGAAAATGAGATTATTTAGGGGGCATTGGGTGTGGACTCTCCTCTGGTGTGAGGTGATCTATTACCAGACAGTCTGTTGCAGTTAACCCACATATATTGTGTGTAGTGTGTCTGAATGTTTGGCCTTGCTCTGTGTCTGCTTAGGGGTTGTGTGAGACTTAAGTTATCTGCAAAGGTAAAAGTGCAGGTCTGTGGAAGGCTGGCTTCTGCCCACCTTTCCTTACTTTGTGGAAAAGACTACTACTTACATTGCTCCCCTGATACCAGATCAGGAGCTTCATTCATAGCTGTATATGTATTTATCCTCAAAAATACCATATTTGCGGTTAATTGAATCCTTACTTGTAGGCTTTCTGAAACAGAAGATGTTTATTCTTGTATTACAACATAGAGCAAAAGGGAAAAAAATAAGGGAAACTTATTGTTGCCATGTAGCTTTGTCTGTCATTGCATTTTGTGTCCTCCCTTCCTCTGCACTGCCTGTCAACAGTGACTCTGACTTTTACTTGTGTGTTTCTTGCACACAAGGAAATGGTTACCAAAACCACAGGGGCTGTAAGCGAGTGATTGCACCCAATGATGCTTTCATTTGCATTTTCCTGGTTAAAAACTCATGTTAGCCAGACCTCTCACAACATGAGATTTTTGATGTAAGGCTAGATTTGCTCCAGACGAACACTTGCAGTACTGACATTTAGCACTGACAAGCATCTCTCACCCTGGCACCTTTAATTTATCCTTCAAATTCAGGAAAATTGCTGTGTTCCTTCTCATTTCACAGATCTTTGTGATATTGGTTCATAAATAATGACAAAATAAGAAAATTCCTAGGAATAAATGATTCTGATGAATGTTTAATCCATAAAAGTGCAGTGACTGGACTTTTATAGATCCCCTTGCTGGAGTCCTTAGAACAGCATCAGTACATAAGAATGGCTCACAAAATGAAATATGCATATTTCCATTATTATGTCCTTATATATTAATGAGAGGTTCTGTTAATAGTTTAGGAGCCTAATGCAAGAAGCCCTGCTCAAAAAGAGGATAAATCTTATTGTATCACATTTCTAAAAGTGCTGTCTATTTAGTGTCTGTATGGAGTTGAGGTGTGGGTTTTTTCTAGGCACAAGAGATGTTTGGCAGACAGTAAAAGCTATATTCCCCCATGGGTGGGGTGTATTAGTTGCTGCTGAGTGCTACCTGACCCCTCAGCTGGCTTTTTGGGGTCCCCAGTCTGCAGCAGTTAAGGGGAGTAGAGTGGTCCAGAGGGACATCTGGGTACTAGAAATCCTTTTACTCTGACAACAGCCAAATGAGCCCTTGTTCCTTAAGGTGCAAATTAGTAACAACAAATGATGGTTTCTGCCAAAGGAGGATTTGGTATAGAAATAAAGTTTCTTGGAAAACTGATTTCCATGACTCAACTCTTCATGCTCATTGACAGGGAAGGCTTAGCACATGTGGTCTGGTGTGTGGGGCTTGCTTTGGTTTCCTTTGTGTCTCAGGACATTAAATCTGTGACCAGAGACCACTTGATTAGCTGAGGAGATTCAGTGGTAGGAAGGGAACCCTTGAACTTGTCAGATCCTGGGAGCACTGTGTGCCAGAAAATTTCTTCCAGCACTAGGAAGAAGTTCCTACGTACATAGCTAAGATCTTTGGGCAGTGGGAAATTCTGCATGTCTTTCCCTCCCTGTTCTGTGCCAGCTGCCCCAGGTTGATTAATTGTCAGCTGAAGATTTCATATGTGGCTGTTTTGGTGCTAGGGCAGAAAATCTGCTGAATCTGGGCATGTCATGCTTTGGCTATTAGAAAGCATTTTCCTGCATGAAATAAGAAGGATAATTTTACTGACAGATTTTCCCTAGTTGTGCACTGTGAGCTGAACTTGCTTCTTAGAGCAGCCTAGCTATGACTGTGCATGAGTGGGTATCAGGTGGGTTTTGTGTTAGGTCTTTTCTCCCCAATTTCTGCACAGTGGGAAGGACTGGTTGCAGTAACACAGCTGTTAAAGTCACACGAGACACTGTGCTGTGATGTTCCTGGCTCAGCCTATGTTACCTGAGGGTCTGCTTTCTACAGTTTGGTGACAGGTTGGTTTATTATACTCACCAGTTTGGGATGAGCTGAGACAAATGCTTAACTCAGTCACCTGGTACAGACTCACCAAAAATATTTCTGCAGCGATGACTGTATCACCTGGAGACAAAGAACATAGAGTCCTTGCACTGCAGTTTTTTCTTATGCACATGGATTAAGGCATGGGTGGCAGAACGAACGCTTCTCAGGTTAGTGATCAGTCACCCTGGGCTGGTCTTGAGAGCCAGGTAATAACAGCCTTGTTGTGTTGCTGCTGTGTAGAAAGTCCTTGTGATCAACAGAGCTGTGGCTGCTGGGCTGTGATACTGTGCTGTGCTGGCTGCACCATCACCTTTTTTCTGACACAGAGCCTTTAGATGCTACTCTGCATCTTGTGTACGTGCCTCCTGCTGTCCCCTGGGACCCCTGGAGCCCCGTGGACAGCAGTGTCCTTCTGTGTGCCCTCCAGCACTGCTCACCTCTGCTGCAGCACTGCACTGATGAGCGTGGTGCCGGGTGAATCAGTGCTGCTGCAGTGTCACCTCATGCCTGGCCACCTCTCGTGCCACCTCATGCGGGATCTTCTGTTCCTCAGGCGCTGCTGTTTACATGCCCCATCTCGGGAGACAGGTCTCCACTGAGGCACTTGGAATGACTAAAGAGACACTCTGTGTCTGGGAGATTGCTCTCCTGAGGTCAGGCTGCCTGCTTAAACCCTGTTTTAATTCCATTCCCTAGCGAAGCTGGCAGGTTGCCTGGTGAGTGGGTGTAAAGTGCAGCTCTCTGAACTGCCAAGCAATCCTCTTTCTGTTTGTGCTGCGGACAAGAATGGGCTGTCTGCTCTCCTGCTCCATCAGCATCCTCACATCTGTTGAAGGGAATCACTCTTACTGAAGACTGAATCTGGCTTAATTTAGAGCTAGAAGGGGAAAGGATGAAAACGCAGCCACCCTCTGCCAGTTGTTTTGTAGGGAAATGCTTTGGAGTTCAGTGGATCAGAATGGCCATGTTTGTGGCAGTTGAGAGTTCTGTAGTGTCAAACTTCGATTTGATGCTGGCTTCCCCAGCCAAGTGTCCCACTGTGCAGGTCATAGAAACATCCAGCAAATGTTGACCACTAAATATAGACCTCAGTCATGAGCTTTTTTTAGAGGGAGTTGTCTTGCCACATTTCTGAAATTATGGTCACTGTTTTACTCATGCTGTGTGTAAAGCACATACCTGTGTTCCTCTCACATGATTAAGGTGTCACGGAAGAGCCGGCAATGTGGTGGTTAATGGCCTCCAAAGCTCCTGTGGAAGGTAGCATTACTCAGACTATAATGACAGATTAAGGAATGTTTCCAGCAGTAATAGGAAACTGGAAAGCTGTTGTGTTCCCAGTTTGATAGCAAAGCTCTGGTGGTTGCTGTTTGTGCTGCTGCTCTTGAAGCTCCACCAGTGTTTCCACCATGAAAATTTCCACTGTGTGAATCCTTGTGATGACTGAACACGTTTGGAGTGAGCAAAGCAAGGAGGTGAACATTTGGATAATGGGTGGGAAGAAGTATCTCCTAATCGGTGGCTGGGTGGGATTAAATTCAGGTGGAAAAACACTGTTTGAATTTCTTTCAAGTATTTATAGGCTCAAACCAAAGCCTAATTGAAAGATTTAGTTTTGTGACTGGACTGAACTTGTCACTAAACTGCGAAACTGCAATAAACCTGTGTGTCTCAAAAGCTCATCTTAGTGCTCCATTTTGTGTAGAGAATTGAGGGTACAGTTCACTTTGGTGTATCCTCCCTTCTCCTCTCACTTGCCCACACCACCTGCCTTCCCACCTATTGATACAAACTGAAAAGCTTTGCACAGACCAGCAAACAGAGGGTTGGTGCTGGTGGTAGGAATCCAAGCTGGATGGCTCTGGTTTGCTTTGGAAAAACACCCAAAGTGGATGTGGGCCTTCCATGAGGCAAACTGCCTCCATCCCAGAAGTGAGATAGAGTGGGAATGAGAAGATAAGCACGGGGTGGTCAGCAGAGGTGGTGGCCTTTGCAAAGGCAGGGAGAGGTTTTTGGTTTGGTTTTGTTTTCAGAATAAGTATACATGGTTCTGCTTGATGTTTTTTGTTGTCTAGCTGGTGTTTTTTCTTTTCTTTTTCCCTGCTGTTACTTATGTTCACGTAGCAGTAGCAAATGGCACATTTGGTGGAAAATGAACATGAATGATGTCATCTTCCAAGGCAATGTTTCTCAGGTGCAGACCTAAACATATTTTGATTAAGAGAAAGCATCTTAATTGTATTCAGATGTTACGTTTCCTGTCTGAGAAATGTAATAACAAATGTTCACAGCAGAATCCAGGGATGAGCCCTGCCCATAGATTGCTTTGGAACCTCTGCTGTGCTTATTGTATAGCAAAGAGGCACTTTAATTGTGCATTGTCTCCTGCTTTAGAATGTGCAGACCTGTAATACTACCATAAACAGAGATGCTGTCAAAATGCAAACTGAGGATCTCAGAGCTGCATCTGTTTACTAAGCAAGGTTGTTTCAAGGGGGGCTGACAGAAATGAATCAAATTGTGCATCACTGGTTGCTTAGGGCAGTAATGTTCAGTCTGGCTGCAGGAGCACCTGGCTTGTCTCCTAGCATCAGAATAACAGGAGGAATTAGGTCAGCTGAGCTGGCATAGTAGGGCTCAACCAGACTGTGGTTCCAGTGGGGGGGAATGAAAGATGCATAATTTTAAGTCATTAGAGATCCCATTTAGCAAAGCATCTTAAAAACCTTCAGGAAGGGGGAGACTCCCAGCCAGCTCTGAGTGCATTGGTGGCTTAGGGTGTGAGAGCTGCTGGTGTGACAGGGACCACAGGCAGGGCTGGGAGGCAGCCCAGGGGCTGTGGGGTGGGCTCTGCGTGTCCCTGTGGGTGCTGTGTCACCTCACCCTGCACACACCCCAGTCATCGGGAGACTCTTCATTTGCATTCTATGCTCTTTTCATTTGGTTGGCAATTGTAGCCAGCATACTAAATATGTTAAAGAGTGCTCATTTCTCTGTTGTTTAAATAGTGCAGATTTGATCTCATGTTTCTCTGGCTTCCAGTAACTGGATTTTTTCCCTTCTTAAATTAAGAATGTTCTTATTTGAAAGAAAACTGACTCTCTTTTCTTTATACCCCTTGTTTCCACACCTTTGTGGTTACAGGTGTGCTTATTTTCTTAAATCTGGTGAATGAAGTATGAAATAAATGGGTGGAAAAGAGACTTGCAAAGGTCAGTCACTCATGCAGCTGCTATAGAAAACCCTGGGAGGTCAGACCTCTAATTTTCAGAGTTGCTTAACAAAACAAACAAACAAACACACCAGAAAAACCCAAACCAAAACAACTCTTGCGGAGTGTCAGATTGTGTTTGGTATATATCAGTAAAAAACAAGCAATTCCCAACTTTATCAGTGGGACTACATTAATCAAACTAAAATCAAACCTCGGGACTGAGTCACTTTGCTTGTATTTGCACATATCTCAATAAATTAATGTGTCTCAATGAGTGTGATTAAAACTGAAGTATCCACCTCAACCCTTAGCTCTCCCCCCACTACCCCTCCTCATTGGGCAGGCTCATAAAATGCAGCTTTAAGGTATGCAAGGATTTAATTCCAGTACATGTGACTGAGCTTAAGGTAATGGGGAATTCAACCTTAAACGTTCCGTTTATAGTATGGCTGGGATTCAGGAAGGAGATGAGGAATAAATACAGAAAAGCAAATTGGATCTTGATTATTTTTGTCATTGTTTTTAGAATTCTGACGTTTCCTCTCTTGATAGCATTAATATAATGCATTGCCTTTTGCACAGGAGCTTGCTTTTGTTTGGAAAAGCTTCTAGACATTATTCTGCCTTGGCAAAGGGGTAACTACTTCCACCCCATGTCAGAAAGTCCAAACTTCTCAGGATTCTGCTGCTCTTTTTCCCTACATTCTCTTATCCCTGCTGCAGCCTGTGTTCAGTGGTCTTTGGGCAGTGCATGACTGGGGGCCCTAGATGCTCTAGGAGCTGCAGTGTTACCCCCAGAGCAACGTGGCTGCTGTAAGAAGGATTGCTTCTCAGTGTTCCAGCAGCACAAGTCTTAATTTGCTCTGATGTGCATGTTCTTGGTCTTGCCTCAAAGCTCTGTGACCTGTGAAACCCAGCACTTTGTTTCTGTACCCCATTAGGACGTGGATCCCATGCTTTGGTTTCTGTGGTTAGGCTCGATGGCAGCTCCAGCTGTGACTTGCTGTAGTGTGCTGCCCTGCAGAGGCCCCATAGAAGGAGAGTCAGGTTTTTCTGTCTGAGCTCTCTGCAAGTGTGTTGGATCTCAGTGCTTTGTTAGAGGCCAGCAGTGAATTTGTGAAGCCCAGCAGCGGGGCTGTCGCTGCCTGGGAGACAGCTGGGGCTGGGCTGAAGGGACCTGTTGGAAGCTCATGTCCAGTGGAAGGGATGGTGATGTTTCTTCAGGTCACTTGAAGGCTGAGCTGCCTCACCAGCAGTGATCCCATCTGGCTGTGGTGGTATGAGCTGCCTGGGAAAGAGCAGCTCCATGGACATGACGTCCTGTTTGTTTTCTAATGTCATGCAAGCAGACTTTGGAACTGTTGCCAGGGGGATGGGAAATAGTCTCCCTCCCTTCCTGAAGCCTGTGTAGTACCAGAGAATGGTTTTCCTGCTGTTTTTAATCTGCCCTGAAGTACAACCTGTCCTGAAACAGCTCATCTGTTTTACAATGGAGAGTACAGTAGTGCCTGGAATGGGGCAATGGGCAGTGCTGACCCTTGGCATCACTGTTCTTCCAGTTCTGCAAAAATCTGCCTGCTGCAAGGCCACCCATAAACCATTTTTGTGCTGTAGGGCCTCCCTTCTGCTTGCTCCACGTCCTAGAGCAAGCTGGCAGGTCAGAAGGAAGCAGAATGCAGTCAATGGCCAACTGTGGCCAATTGTGGGCCTCACCAGGTCTTGCTTCTGATGCTTACTCCATGGGGTCTACATTAAGAAATTAGAAGCCCTCATTGTTTTGGAAAGTCACAGATTTGCTGACTCTGGAAATAACACTTTCCAGTCAGTAGCAGTAGGTTTTACCTTTCTTCATCTGAGTTAATTGTCTCCTGAATTGGAAGCCTGCTCAAAATATTCTTGAGTTCCTTATTGATGATGTTCAGGAGGAGTGAGGAGGAGAACCAGGGCCAGAGAACAGAAACACAAGAGGCTCTGAGACCTGTTTTTCTTTTCACTTAGGGTCAAAAGACATGTGAATATCTTCTGGCTATTTGCTTTAGATCAGTTTTCCAAAGGATGAGCAATGATAGGTTCTCCCACACTTCTGATTGATGTTGCTATTGTCCCTTATCTTGCTTCCATTCCAATAGATGCATCGGAAGATAATCCTTGAGTTTTCCTTTCCCTTTTCAGAGGCTAGCCTGCTCAAGCCAAGCTGTGAACCACAGTGGAACAGTACTAAGAGATTTTACTTTTTGGAAAGTTTTTTTCCTCTTTTTAGAACAGCAGGTTTGTTTTTCCCAAACCCAGTCAGACTGGGAGCCCCTGCCTGAGCTAGGGATTTTTCAGGTGCCGTTGGCCTAAGAATTGGCTTCTGTAAAGCAAAATTGTGTTTGTTTGAACTGTGTTTGTGACTCCAGTGCCACTGTCAGAAAGCAATCACTGGAGACCACAGGTCAGAAAGGTACTGGCTCCATGAGATCCTGCTGGCAAAACAGGAGGATGTGATATGCAGTGGTTCTGCTGCAGTGAGTAGGGAAAGTAACAAAAAAAAAAAGGAAAAGCTTAGTTTTCAGTTGGTGTTGAGTTATCTTCCACTGTCAGACCCTCAGCTTTATGTTATGTTTCTGTTGTGTTGGTGCAGTTGGTTAATTCCTGGCCCTGCTTAGAGAGATCCATGTGCAGCAAAATTATCTTTGCTTGGCAGCATCTCTGGGTGCTGTTGGAGAGTGGTGTTGAGCAGCTCATGGGAGATATCTCCTGAGAGGCACAAATCCTCTGCCATCACAGGGATGCCAGCAAACATCCAGGAGAGTGGTAAAACTAGTCTTGAGACTTGATGGCTCCTCTACTGTAGGCAACAGGAGCCTTTTCAGGGTGTAACCCTGGAGCTACCTTCATCTTCAGTGTTCTTCCTGCATCCCAGTTGCCCTAGAAAAGAGGCCTTGTGTGAGGTAGAAGTCATTCTTTGGTTTTCCCCCAGAGTCTACTACAGCACTGGTCTCACACAGATTGGTGAGAACACTGCACTGCTGAGAGAATCTTGGAGTGTTGTGTAATCAAATTTCCACTTTTTGCTGTTCCTGAGCACCTTTCTAAACTTGGTGGCAGGCTGAGTTCAGGGGTAGAGTGCAGAGGAGGATTTTTCTAAGGAAAATTCCTCTCTGAGACTTTTTAAGCTGTGGTAGGAGGATGACTAACTGTGGGTACACCCAGACATTTCCCTTTGGACACACCTAAACACACTCTTTCCAAGAAGAGGATCATGCCACCTTCCAGTATGGGTGGAGAGAAAATTTAAAGGGAGACAGGACTGCTGGGTCTTAATGTCCATAACACCATGTCTCCTGGTGTCACAGTGAGGACTTGTAACAGAGCACAGTCTTGGGCTGATTTATGTTGTATTGCTAAATGAGATTTCTTCATTTCTTTGTCCTCCATCAGCAGATGTGTGTTATTTGTGGACAACAGAGGCTGTTGCCTATTTTTACACTCAATTAAATTGTAACTTCATCACTGGGGCCTCTGCTCAAGAACAAGCCAGGCAAGGATCCAGACTGATTAATTATCAGCTTAATGCCTTTGGCAGAGGCGTTTTGCTGCTATTGTGGGGCATGGTCAGGGTACTGCTGCCCTTTGTGATGACAGGAAAAGTTAGGGGTTGTGTCTGTGCTGCTGTTCTCTTCATTGAGCTTGTTTAGTGACAGGATTAAGCTTGGCTGTACAGACTGGCACATGTGAATAAGATGTCCAGAGGAAATTATCTGTAACACTTCTTGAAAAGAAGCCTGTGCAAAAATACAGCAAACTGTAATACTTTTCTTAGATGTGGAAATGGGTGGGTTGGGCATTTTGCATTGGTTTTCAGAGAAACTGGTAGCTTGCAAAATTGGCTTGCAGTATTTTTTTCCTGGTTTTGTTAATGAAAAAATCATAAATATAGTGGAAGAAGTAGTTTCTGCTGCTGAATCAGCTGGAGAGAAGTCCATCAGCTTGTTTGAGAAACCAGAAGTCTCTTTAGACAGCTGAGTCTCTTAACCACAATAAGCTCTACTGGTTTTTCCAAACATGAGTTTCTTTCTGGGACCCTTCTTGAAATAAATATTTAGTTTTGTTGGCAAAATTCTACAGATTTCTTTCTCGTAAGTGGGTCTTGAAATGCTGAAGCTGCAAATGTGTAAGTTTGTTCTCCTTGCTACAGGCATCTGTGATCTGAAAATACCCTTGCTAGATGTTCTGGCCAGTTCTGCCTGGTGAGGTTGAATTTTCAGAGGGTGCTGTTGCCAGTGGTGGTTGGGGAAGCCACCAACCTCTCTCCTCAAAGCCTTTCAGGCATTGCCCTCTTTATCACACCAACACAGAGTGAAGAGATAAAACCACCAACCACCAAGGTCATGTTGTTGTTGGGAAAGTCAAGCAGAGCATCTCCCTTGCCTGTGCAGGTCCTTGTTTAACCCTGGTCACTGCACACACTGGCTGCCAGAAATCAGTGACTTCCTTGGTGATGTTTGTTTGCAGAGTCTTTAAATAATACAGAGTGGAAAAACAACCAAACTGCAGAGTGTACCTTAGCTGTTGGCTAATAAGTTATTACAAATATCTTCTGGACTTGGTTTGTGTAAGCCTCTTTGTTTCCTATATAGGTAATAATACACTGAGCTTCCCCAAACCCTGCTTGCACTATCCATATTAAAGAGCAGTGTTACTGAACTGCAATGATCACAGCACATTTAGCCTAGAAGTGTCTATGAAACCTGTTTCTGTGGCAGTGATGAACTTGGTCTGGGCTGCAAAAATCACTTCAGACACTTCCTGTGTGCCCAGAAGTTGCCCTGCAGTGAGTTCCCCGAGCAGCTGCATTTCACTTCTGGTGTATTTCATATCTTCTGGTACATCTGGGGCTGGAGTTCCTGTAGAAGTGAAAGTCCTGGGTGTCTTTTATCAAGCTTTGCTTTCTGCTGTTCCTGCTTAGGACAGCAGGAGCTGGTGGGCTTTGAACACTCCTGAAAATTCTCCCTCAGTGCTTTGTCATGTGCAAAGCCTGTGATGATCCTTGGGGTTTTCTTCTTGCTCTGCTTCCCTGGGCTGGTGCTTTTAACCACAGACTGGTTTCCAACTTCATCCAATGTGTGTAGGAAATTGAATGACTTAATGTGTGCTGCTTCAAATGCAGAGGTTGGAAAACAAAGCCTGTTGACAGAAGTGTTTGTCATGCAGGGAAGTGCAACAAACACTTTCTTGAAATATCACAGAAAATTGCTTTTTTAACAAACAAGGGGACTTCTAAAAGCTCAGTTGGGCTTGGCAATGAGAACAGCTGTAAGAATGGAGGGTGGCCCCGGGCTCTGGTGGACACTTGAGCCCCTCCAGGGAAGGTGGCCAGTTCCCCTGCAGCTGTGGCTGAGTCTCTCAGATCACAGATAATTCATCTTCCTCCTCTCTCCCTCTCTTCCTCCAAGCAGTCTTCAGCAAACATCTGGAAACCCAGATTTCACATGGTGAGGTTAAAAGAGGATAGAAGAGAAAGCAAGAGGTGCTGAGGACTCCAGGCACTGACAAAGGCATGGAATTTGGTACAGCCTGATGGGAGGCAGAGTTCTGTGGACAGACCAGGGTGAAAGGGCTGAGAGCAGACAGTGGAGACTGCTTGGAAATGAAACAGCTGCTAAGGTGGATGCTGGGGGTTTGAAATGGTTTGGGTCAGAAGAGGAATCAGGTACACAGGTATCTAAACAGCCTGTGAGTAAAGTCATGTTTCCTGGAAATGGAATCTCATGCTCTGCCTCTGCTTTCAGGACTTCTCCACTCACCCACACAGTTGCTGCCTGTGAGTGTCCCCATCTGGCCCTTGAGTTTAGGAGTGACTTCTAGCTTATAGGCTTCAGGAATGACTTCTAGCTTACAGATTTTATATAGTAGGTCTTACTTCTGTCTGACTTCTGTTTCAGCAACAGGATTTAGTCATTTGACCTCCTGGGTCTACCTAGAGTTGAAATACTTGGCTGTTTTTGTGTCTATTCTTTGGCAGTGGTTTGGTGGCTCTGCTGGACACGTGCCAGGTAGGCACTGGTGTCACCATGTGCTGCACAGCCACCAAGGTTCCTGTTGTGGCTCTGTGGTGCTGTATTTTTGTGGGACACATCTCTGCACTCTCCTGTGCTTGTACCATGGATATATGCATGTTTCCCCAGGGCTGGGGAGAGGTCAGCCAAGGCAGGAGGTGAGCTCCCAGGATGGTAAGAGCATCACAGTGCAGCACTTGTAGTGAATTTAGGAAGATGAGCATTTGGCCTGGACTTTGCTGGTGTTGACCCCTATTACAATCCAGAAAACTTTAACCACCTGATAATGGCACTGCTAAGGCATGTAGAAAATATGGTTGGCAAGTGTTACATTTTTTGTCTGAGATCTTTCCTTTTTGCCCTCTAATGGAAGGTGTCACTTGGGCACTTTTCAGCCACGGGGTTGAATTGCAGGTCCCAAAGTTGTGCTGCTCTTATCTTTCTGTTCAGCCTAGCACTGCTCATGTGGGCACAGCTGCTATAACGGGCCAAGTTAAATGTGGAAATGATTAAGGCTCTAAGATATCAGTGTGCCAGCATCTGTGTTGCGTGCCACTGTTAATCCCTGGAACCTGAAAGGACATGGAGACCCACACTACAATGCAGGAGATCAGCTTGGTTAAACAGATGCACCCTCACAAACCAATAATATGCTTAAATACCTGGCATTTTCAAAGCAAGCAGTCTTTCAGGAATTAATCTATAATGTTATTACCCTTTCTTCAGTCTGACTCATAGCAGAGAACAGATTATCTGTTTAAAAGGTAATACAGCAATTAAATGTCTGAAATATTTCAGTGCATAAATCCCTTAATTTTCCATTTTCTATTTCCCCAGGAACTGGCAAACTCTGTCTACTTGGTTATGGAGGTGAGTGTGTCTTTTTCTTTATCTTTTTTAACCTCCTTTCCCTCCCTCTTTCTCTTTTTGAATTTTTTTAAACTCATTTTAAGCAGAGGAGCATGTTTCACAAGTGGTGCTTCCTGCTGGCAGTCTCACCTGTGAGGCTTTGTTAATCTAATCTGCAGCTCAGGCCTTGGAGCGTGTGGGTGCAGAGAGCAGCCGGGGGATTTTTCATCTTGCTGCTCTCAGAAGGTCGTGCAGGCACAGGCTTAAGCAGTCAGACACTGAACCTCAGGGGTCAGATGGGTGCCACGGGGGAGTGTGTGCTCAGGCATCCACCAGAGAGAATGTTCTGGACACAGATTACCTGCAGAGCCTCTGAATGTTTCCCTTCCTCTGCAGTTCTCACTTGGAAATCTTGTTGACTTTTCCTAATGATGTGGAACATTGATGTGAGGAGTTTCAGTTTTCAGCTGTGTTCACTCCCAGGCTTTCCTCAAAGAGCTTTCTGCTGGTGTCTCCAGTGGTGACCCCTCTGCTTTGTTCTGGTTTTACCTTTCTCTTTGACATCTAGAACATGGATGTGCACAAGAGCTGGTTGATGCTGGTGTATCATCATGCAACATAACATTTAGGGGAAATAGGACAGGAGAGGAACCCAGAGGAATGAGGTCCTCCCTGCCAACTTCTGAATGTGTATTTTGACATGTGTGATGATTTTTGTTTAAATACTGTGATAAGCCTGCCACCCTACTGAAGTTTACTGTTTTTCTTGTTAATCTTTGATTTGCCCTGTATTAACTGAGCTTTCTGTTCTCTTTGCAGTACTGTAATGGTGGTGACCTGGCAGACTACCTTCACAGTAAGTACAGCAGTACGGAGAATATCCTCTGGGAGGTTCACCCTTCATAATCATTGGAAAACTGAGAAGCCATGACAATAAAAGCTGGTCTTGTAGTCCTTTCTATGTAGGTCAGTAGTGACTGTTGTCAGTAGTTATATATTTTGGTTACAATGGCTTTATAGGTTAAACATATTCCAGCACTGCTAGGGACATGATTTGTCTTTTCTTGGTGACTTGGAAAAAAACTATTTATACTGAAGCCTTGCTGTTCTGTAGTGTTGGATTAAAATAAGATCTCAAGAGTATATTCTCTAAGTTACCCCTAAGGTGTCTCCACATCTAGGGCAGAACATATTTCCTGTTTCAGCATATTGAGGATGGCTTGTGGTGTAGCCAGTAATGCTGTGAGAGTGACCCCATTAATTTTGGGGTCTTCTGGAAAGTATAGCACAAGTAGCTGTGAACATGGTGCCTTGAAAAAGAACCTTTTGGTGAGACTCAGGGGTGTCTTTGCCATCAAGCCAAATGCTTTGCAGGTCATCCAGCTGTACTGCTGGGACTCAGGCAACCCCTCAAGGTATTTTTCAGTGTAGCACAGGTACAGGACCCTGATCTTTGTGAAAATCACCTTGCAGCTCAGTACCTAGAACAGGTAGGAGGATAAAATGTTTAACAGTATACTTGGCTGCACTCGGACACAGCCCTTTTTTTTTTTTTTTTTTTTTTTTTTTTTTGGCCCTGACTGGTTTTTTTTCCCTTAAAGTAGCTTTCTGGTTGTTTTGCATGTTAACTAGAAGATTACTAAATGTGAAGAGACAACTTTAATCTCATTTCATGTGTGGCTCTGAGTCATGGTTAAACAAAGTTTGTTCACATTGTTCAAATTAAAAGCTAGTCAGCTGGATAATACTTCAGGCTCCTTATTGAGGTATGTGATGCCTGGAAATGGCAAAAATTGAAGGATTAAAAGATAAATTTACATTTGCCCTACAGCTAGTTTTGGTGTCCCTAGAATGATAATTGGAGGCTTGATGCTAGCATGTCACACTCTTCCTACAGGGTAATGAATTATATTTGTGGACTTGAATTTTCAGAAAGGGTTTAGTACTTGAAGGAAAAAGAATATTCTGTCTTTCATGTGCTTTATTTGTTTAAAGTGTGGGTGAGATAGAAGTGACAGGCATTTGTTTTTTAAAATCCAGGTTTAGTGTGCTTTGTCTTAGATATGTTTTGCATCTGTTGGGTATTGCTGTGCCCTAAAAGGAGCATCTTTAGTGGTGGCAGATTGTTCTTATGAATACCAGTGGAGGATGGTTTTGTATTTGGTACCTTCTTGTTTGCTCTTATTGCAAATGCAAATTTTATAAATCTAATGCTTTTAAAAAATAGCAAAACTTCAGTTTTACCAGTGCATGGGTTTGAAAGCTAAATTTTTTAGCTTTCATGCACATGAAGTGAACCTTGATCTTAAAGCACTGGGCTGTGCACTCTCATTGGCAAACCTGTGTGTGCAAACAAGAAATCATAGAAACAAATGACAGAAACAAGGATTTATAGATAATCTTCTGGTCTGTACTACTACTTCTGTGTATACATTGTAGTCTTCCCTTTTGCCACCCTCTCCCCCCCCAAAAAAAAAAATCAAGAAAAAAAGTGAAGCATGCAATTAGTTAGGCTGTTAACACAGCTCACTTCCTGGTCTAGCAATTGAAATTACTCAGGAAGTTGGTGGCTAGTTTGAGAAAGTGACAATTATTTGTTTTCCAAATAAAATTCTGTTTTACCCCAATTTGGTTTGTGTGAGTGTTACCTGGTACAAAACTTGATCCTTCTTTGCCTGTGTTTGTGTGAGAAAATTAACTTTTAGCTCTCTTTTTACCAATAAAATATTCTGGTTTGGCAACTGTAAAGATTGTTGTGAGTGGGAAGTTGGTGCTTAGTTTTGTTTGAACTCTTAACACTTGTGTGCTGGTTGCCAGTGAAGAGAACTCAGCAGGCACCAATTTCCAGAGGGAGGAGTCAGTGAGGGACTGCAGCAAGAAGGTTTAGTTACTCCCATCAGTGCCAGATCCCAGAGCCTAGATAAGGGTCAGATTTCTGCATCCCACCACATGCTCCTGTGGGGTATCTCCTCTTCCAGCTTCTGCAGGCAGCCTGACAGGAGTGATTTTTCACTGAAAACTCACCTTGGAAAGTTTAGATTTCTTCAGTATTTAACTGGTATTTGTGAGGCTCTTGTCTATTGAGTTATTGTGCTGCTTCAGTTATTTTGATAATTGTGTGATGGTGTTTAATTGCAACATCTACTTTCCCACTGGCTCCTCAGACATTTGTGGTGGTAGTTCCTGTAACACTTAAGCAAGCAGCACGTGCAGATCTCCTGGTTCTCATTGAAGGAGTTGCTTGTAAGCTTCCATATCCATTGTGCCCTCTAATTACAGGCATTAGGCAATCTGGTAATTCCATGTTGAATCCAAAGGCACTCTAATTCTCCTTGTCTTTGTGACTGGAGGACGTGCACAGGTGCACGTTGCCGTGCCCTGTGTTTGTCTGGTTGTGTTATGGTGTTGGGCAGCCCCATCTATCCCTGGATGTGTGTGTTCTGCTGTGGTGGTGGTGTGCTTTAGAGGTACAATGCAATTTCCCTTCTAGGAGATCTCTAGATGTTGCTTTTACTGGAGGCCATGGTGTATTGAGCTGAGAGTGGCAGGTCTCTGCTGTGTGTGGTAGAGCTGTTGGAAGTGTTACAGAAGGGACCAGCTTCTGTACAGGAATAACTGGAATTGTGTCCTCAGGTACTCAGGAGGTCGGAGCAGGCTGGTCTGAAATTCCTTCTTAATTTCTCTGAGTTGACATTAGCACAGGCTGTAATGGACACTTCATAAGAGCATATTTGTGACCTTTCTTAAAAATGTTGCTTTCATATCATAACAGGGAATTTTTTGGTTTGACCATGACACATGCAGGGAGCTTTGATCTTTCTAGTCCATCCCAGCTGGTGCAGGGACCCTGTTGCAAACCAGAGGTGTGAAGCATTGCTCTGTAGCTTTTCTCCCTCTACAGGCAGGTAATTAAGAAGGTCTAGTCCATCACAGATATATCTGGAATTTCTGACTTGTACAGAAGATTCACAGGAGTGTCACTCACCACGGGTAGATGGGATAGGTTCAAGCCAGGCCCCAAAAAAGTCAGCTTGGCCTCAGACTTCAGTGTGACTTGGATTGGGCCCGTGTTAGAGATACTTGTGACACCTGTGGGTAAGAGGAGATGTTCTTTTTCCTAAACAACTTTTCCAAACTGATGATGTAATACAACGTCAGTGGGTGTACTGCAGTACATCTACTCTGGGGTCAGCTGACAAGGGCTGTTTACTGCAGTTCACCTGGCAGCCTCTTGCTGGTTGAACTTCTCAGAACTGGCTGACCAGGGCACTTCTTAGGTGGCTTCATCCTTTTTCTCTGCCTTTAGAGCTCAAGGCATGTGAGCCCCACAGTGACCCAGAATAAATATTTTCTCTGATCTACTGACCTGGGCAGCCTAAGGCAGTAAGAGAGCCTCATCACTGAAGTGGAGCCCATGAAAATAAACACAGGGATATTATTGCTTCTCAGTAATGGCAGAGTAGGGCTTGTGAAACAGCATCCTCTGCAAGAATGTATTGCTCACCACAGACATCCACAGGGATGCCTAGACTTTAATGCAGGTTTTTTTTTTTAGTATTTTGCCAGCAGTTTTCTGGTGAAGATGAGAATATCCCATTTTTACAGGGATAGACTTACAAGTTCCCTGTTGGAGATGTAGCAAGGGAAGAGTTTTGTTGTTTTGTTCTCCACTTGTTTGTTTGTGGTTTTTTGTTTTTTTTTTTTTGATGGCACCTAAATTGAATGAGTTTTCTGTACCTTCTCATTCCCCCTGCTGTTGGTAGCTGGTCTAGGAGGACTTTTGCAGACCAGTATTCTGAAGTCATTGAAAATGACAGTTGTATTTATGTTTCTGTCCTTCAGTTGCAGATTGTTGCTGTCACACAGTAGACTGATGGGCTGAGTATGAGAGATAAGGAGTTTTGTTTTCCAGTGTTACAGCCTGTTTGTTAATGGAGGGAGATAAAAGGGTATTGCCCCTGCCATCCCCAAGGAACTGACTGTCCCTTCTCTGTTCCTGAGGGCAAAGCCTCAATTTCCCAGTCTTGCCTTCGTGTCTGGATTTGTGAGATTTAATGCTGCTAGACTTCTCTGTCTGATTTTCCAGCACTGCAACATGGTAGCTCCACTCTGCTACTGCAGTTGCACTGTGGGAATATGTCTGCACAAGTTCAAGACACCAGTTCAGATTCTCTGTGCCAGGAAAACAGTTCTTTTGCAGGGCTGAGAACTTTGTATGGACTTCTGTGATGTGGAAAAGCTTAAGTTCTGCAGGAACAGGTAGTTTAGAAGCCCTATTTTCTATGGATGAATGGATTTTTATGATCTTGATAGCAATGTTGTTGTTTTCAGTATTATAAAGGTTAGAATTCACATCAGGGAGGCTCAGCTGGTTTGCTGAGGGCTGTGGCTAGTGCTGTGTTAGCCTAATAGCCACCAAATTATCTAAAGGAGAGGGAACGCCTTAGAGCCATGGCACGCTCTTGGGACTGCAGGTCAGGACAAGGCTCTCCACAGTTCTCTGCTAGAGGCAGAGTGTTTAGCCAGGAGCTGGTAATTGCCTGCTGCCTTAATAATAAGAATTATCAAGTTTCAAGTCTTGCTTCATGTTTGGGGGAGGGTGATCAACCTGTCGTTTCCTGGGCCTGAGCTGAATTGAGTAAAAACAACTTTTGAATTCCTGCTGTTTTGTTTAAAGATGGTGTTTTAACCATTCCTGTACAGATTTCCTGGAGTATAAATTGCAGAAATACTACAGAGCTCTTTTGCTGGAGAGAATATTGAGCACAGCTAAGAGATGCTGGACTTTTAACAGACAGAAAATAGTATGGAAGTGGATGCACCATGATATTTCAGCAGGAGGTTGGGGAGAGCTTTGTTAAAAATGAGGCAGTGCTTTCTTCAGAAGATGCAAGTGTGTTTTGAAGACTTGCATCTGAGCTGCCTCTTAGTATCCTTAAAATCCCTTCATAGAATCTCCCCTTCTGGGAGAGGAGTCTCGTGAACTCCAGCTGAGTGCCAGTTCATGAGGAAAAAGGCTCAGTGAGGGGAGAGAAACCCTATATACATGTGCACTGCTCTCACGTGTTGGGAGTCCAGGACCACCTGATAGCCATGGTGACACTTTAGCTGTGCCTGTGCCCCCTAGAACAGTGAAGCTTGGGAGTGGTGGGAGTTTATTTCCTATTCTAAGTCCTGCTTAACTTATCTGTGTCCCTTGCTGCTTCCCATCCATGTATTTTAAAAGTTAGGTTTTTAATTTCCTGTGTTGTGTTAAAACTGTGTGCAGCCTCAGCTGTGTTTTCATAAGGATTCCTCCCTTCTAGCTGACTGGGTAGAATGGTGTTTTGAAGCTTCTGCCAGCCTGTTTTAATATCTTACTAGAGAACAGCTGGAAGAACTCTAATGAAGTCCCAAGTAATTTACAGGGACCTTTTACAAAAGAAATTATTTTATTCAACTGGAATGGTGCTTGCTTGAAGCCTGACTTGCTCAGTGACTGACAAGGAGGCAGACTGATAGCACTGTTGATCCTGGGGTTTGTTCAGCAGGCTGTTCCCAGCTTTGGCAAGAGTTTCATACGTATAGTTCTTAAAATAACGAGAGCTGATGTTGCACTGCTCTGATTAGAAGAGCCAGTTGAAAATTATTTTAATCCCTTCAGTGTTTATTTTCACACCACAGTCCCTGGGAACCTGTATCTCAGGAGGGGCCACTCCAGAGCTTCTATATTTGCAGCATTTGATCACTAATACATTCTTTTAAAAAACTTGGCTTGTGAAAACATTTTGAGACATTCCTGCTGTATCTATGGATGCAGGGTGGAGGGTGGCAGGTGATGGTTTGCAGGGGTCATTTGGTAGGGTCTGTTGTTAAGTACTGGACTGTGGTTCACCCAAGCACTGGGTTTGGGATTAGAATTCTGGTTTGGTTGGGTGATGATGCACAAGGGTTAGGCCTAGACTTGAATTCATACCCTAAAGGTACAGATCCTTGCTGGCCATGTGCTGTAACCTACTGTGAATTTAACCTATCAACCCTTCCTAGGTCTAGCATGAGCCTTAATGACTCTTGCAGGTGTAAATCCTGATCCTAATTGCCTTTCCTCTTAGCTCCACCTTTAGACCTAGTCTTTGTGATAAAGCTCTTGGGTATCCAGCTGCTGCTGACCATAGCTCACAGGCAGCCACAGCCCTGCCTGGATCTGCCTGGCAGCTCTTGCTGAGGGAAGCCCTAAACCTCACCAGATGCCACTTCTGGACACAGTTAATGACCCAGATTCAGCACCCAGTGCTGGCCTGAGTTCACCATGAGAGACTCGGGGCTAAAAACAGCCCTGACCACAGAATAAGCTGGGAATGCAAGTGCTCTCCCTTGTTGCCTGTAGGAATCATTCAGAAATGGTGTGTGGGGGAAAAGACATCATATGTGGGAATAAAATGACAAATTAGAGTTAATTGCTGTGAGACTCTGCCCTCTGGGCTCCTCACAGAACTGGCATTGTAAGTTTTTCATCTGTGGTTATTTTTCTTTCCTCCTTCCCAGCTATGCGGACACTTAGTGAAGACACCATCAGGCTCTTTCTCCAGCAGATAGCAGGTGCCATGAAAATGCTGCACAGCAAGGGCATCATCCATCGGGACTTGAAGCCACAGAATATCCTCCTTTCCTATGCTGGAGGCAGGAAATCAAATCCCAACAACATTCGCATAAAGATCGGTAAGACACCGCTACAAACGTCACCCTAAGCACTCAGGAGTTTGGTGAGGGACAGATGGAAACCTCCATCTTACTTTGGGGAACTGTCTAGGAGGAGGAAAGCATTGCTTCACTTTAAAAACACCCTAATGTTTTTCATTCTTAACTCCTCTGCTCTATGTAGCCTTCAGCTGTCTCCAAGCAGTAGGAGCAAAAGCTTTCTGCTCTGCCAGGACAGAGATTTAACAGAAAGGAATTGGGCAGGCCTTGCTCTGCTCTCAGTTGAATGGTGCCACCCTCAGTAAAAACAAACACCAGCCTGCCCTAATTGGCTGGTAGTCTCCAGGCTTGCAAAGAAATAAGCAGAAGTTGTGACTTTTGTCTTCAGCTTTTAACAGTATTGAGGTTAAACGTTGTTAGAAGACCTGACACTAGTTGCTCTCCTAACTGGCCTCAGAGAGTGCAGTGGGTTGTCAGGCAGACCCAAAGTGGGTGTTTTCTCAGTCTGAACCAGAGACAGGCTTCTCAGCTGCATCTTGAAGAAATTCACATTCTGCACATTAGGCAAGTGGCACAGATGGACCAGTAGTTGGGATGAGTGCTCCAGAAATCCAGTTACAGAGCACACTTATTCCCTACAGTCCCTCATAAATAAGATGATATCACCCTCACATGTGGGCTTTTGGTTATGTTACAACTCGGAGCTGAAGCTGACATCAATTAGGTAAAACTGTTCCTCACCTTAACCTTGTGCTGTGGAGAAAGTGTTTGTGCTTTCCTTCAGCTGGGAAATGATTTCCAGTGGAAAAGTTCGAAATGCTGCTGCTTGTTCGACTGAAGCATTTTGATGTATTTTTTTGTTTCCTTTTTTTTGTCAAGTGCAGAGTTAATATCTGTAAGGAAGGGATTGGGAGCTGCAGACAGGCAGGAGGGCTGTGGGCACAACTGCTCTGGGTGTGGTGTAACCTGCAACCCTCCTTGTGCTCCCTGAGGAGTACGTGGTCCAGGGAGAACCTGGCTGTACCAGTTCATTAGTGACAGATGACAGTGTAAACAGCTGTGTCAATGTCCTAGCTTGAAATATCTGGTAACCTTGAGAGAACATCTCAGTGTCATATGATCAGATGCTAAGTAACCTGCAGAGGTAATTCCCCTTGGTATTCCTTGTTCCTGGCTCTTCTACTTGCTAAGTGAACTGTGGCTCAGTTATCTGTCCTAGTGCTGGAGTTAGCACTGTTGTACCTTTCTAAAGGAACAGAACAAGACTCATTTTGGTAGGGCTGGTCTAGAAATGTGGGTAGTGGTGAGTAGTGGTTCCTCCTGGATGTGTTTCACATTACAGCCTTTTCAATGGAGGGCAATTTTCAGTTCCCCAAATGAAAGGCTGAGACAGCAGCAGATGAACTGGTTGTTTATGAACTGGCACATTTTCACTGAAGTCAGGAGAGCCTTCCCAGCTGACTTTCAGAGTGCAGGCAAATTGGTACTGATCCCTGCAAAAGGGATGGGAGTTTGTTCATCTGAGTACTGTTGGGGCTTGGTCTGTCCTTTTGTAGTGTCTGTACTGTGCATTAATAACTAGCACAAGGATGCTGCTGCTCAAGAAGAGCTGTCAAGATCTTACTAAGATGGGATAGAGGCTGAAAAAATTGATGGGAAGTGAAGGTAAAGTAGGAAGAATCAACTGGAGAAGGTGCAGGCTCCCTAGAGCTGGTGTCTGCTCCTGACCTACCTCTGTTTCTCTTTGTAGCTGACTTTGGGTTTGCCCGGTACCTGCAGAACAATATGATGGCAGCAACATTGTGTGGTTCACCCATGTACATGGTAAGTGTGATTTTTCTAGAGGATTTTCTGTATTGTTCTTGCTTTGCTCCCCAAAAGCAAGGCTTTGTTTTTTTCTAGTGTTTTCCCCAGAGGTCAAATTTTATTTACTTGCCCAAAACCAGCTATTACACAGTCCTGAAGTTCTGGCTGCTGGTAATGTCAGACAGCAGGTGCCTGTGTTGTCATGTAACTTCCTGGTGAGATGTGGATAAACCATGCTTTCAGGATGACTGCTTAGACTGAAACTGATGTGTATAAGAAACCAAACTGATCCCTTTTACCCTCTTTGTACTTTCCACTCTGGGATCAGGTTGTGATGAGGTGATCTCTTATTTGTGCTCATGGCAGCAGTCAAGGTCTCGGTGTCACATCAAGTCAGTGAAAGGAAAAATGAGAAAACTAGACAGAAATAAAAATGTCAAAACTAGACTTGTAATAGTTCCTGGGGACGTGGGTGTCTGAGCTCAAAGTAAAAAGATGATGTGAGGCAATTTAGGTTGAAGTTTTTACAGGTGCCCTGGGGTAAAAGGCACCTCATTTTAAACACAGTCTAATCCACTCTTAAGTTTTTTGTCTGTAGTCTTTGGGCAGAGTTAGGCTGGGCTGTGCTACACTGCTAGTCTGTTCCACAGAACTACCTCAAGAAAAACACACTTCCTCTCTCTCCCTTTTTTTGAAGCTTGATGTTTATTTGAACTATGCTATATGTGAAGATGATGTAACTCTCCTCTCTTGTGAGAGTTTCCTGAATTGTCTATTTTTAGTGATACTTTTTCTTTCAGAGTCTCTTGTGAAAGTAATTGAAAACACCCAGCTTATTTTCTGAAAGGGCTGGAGGAAACTAATGATGTTTTTTTCTATTTGTTTTTTTATTTTTATTTTAAACAACACTGGATGCTACAAGAAATCTCAATGTTTCATATTATTCTCTGTTTATTGATGGGTTTGAAGGAAGATGGGAAGGGAGGGTTCAGTTGGGATTTAAGGAGGGTTTTGGGGTCTTTCCCTACTGCTATTGTAGGTCTTGTGCAGGAGCCCTGGGAGCATCTGCTGGCAAGGCAGGACTTTGTTCCCTGCTTTAGCTCACAGCCTATTGCTGCTTTATTTCATTTTGCTCTTTTGAAAAAACAGAAAGTTATTTTACCCCCACCAAAAGGAGCTTTCTGTCTGAACCCCAGTATGATCCATGCCATGGCAAGACTTGAAACCTCCTTGTCCAGTACTTGTCCTGCTGCTTTGGCTTTTTTTGGTGTCATGCATCCTTCCCTTAGGGACAGACCAAACTCCTGTCCACAGTTTACTTGTTGCCATTTTTTTTCCATTACGTGTGGCCTTTATTTCTAACAGAGCTAAAAAATTGATCCTGTTCCATGCTGGCAGCACTGCAATGAAATCTGTAGTTATAAACATGTGGGATTAGCCAGGCTGCCCTCCTGTCCCTCCTCTGCTGCTGCTCCTGAGGCTCTGCCTGCTGAGCCAGGGGCTCTGGGGACTTGCACTGTCTTCAGCTTCTGGAACCAGCCTGGGAGGGAGCAGCTGAGGGCACAATGTGGGATTAGAAACCAGAGTCTGAGGCACAGCAGGGCTCAAGCTGTTGGACTGGAACACTGCCTTTGAGCCCAAACTGTGACCTTGGCACCAGGCCCTGGAGCTTCAATAATGTGCTGCCATCTTGGGCTAAATGAGGGAAGTGCCCAAGTGGTGCAGCTCAGGATGGAGGCTGGAGTTTACCTGTGCACTGGGAGCCTTTGCTGCTCTTGGTCTTGCTCCTTGCTTTGGTTGAGAAGATCTGTTTGTGATTTCAGTGGGGTTTCTTCTGGTGGATTCATCAGAAAATGGGAGAAGGGGAAGTACTGAGTGTACCCAAAATACACAATATTAGTGTTGCCCTGATTTTTAAAAGTGTTACGTTTTCTTTTATAGTTCTTTTGAAAGTTTTAAAGTTCTCATAAAACTTCTTTAACCTTCTGCTAATGTTTACATATTTCTACTAGAGTTCTCATGCACTGTTCAGGTAAATAATGATTGTTTTACATTCTTCTTTGTGAGAGGAGAGAATTAATAAACTTAGTTTGACCAGTGTGGTTGGAGAGGTGGTAATTCCATCCTCCAATCCACAGTCACCTTCAGAATTCTATAAATACCAGATGTTTAAATAAAACTTAGTCTTTTTCTCTTTTGAACTTACCAAGCTTCTGTGTACTTATTTTGTGTCCAATAGCAACGTATTAGAATGTATTTTTGTCTTCTGAATGAACGTCTATGCTTCCCCCACTTAAATAGGGAAGTGGCCCTTTCAGTATAGTCTTACAGTCTTATTGGGAATAAATTTTCATGGTTATTGGGAAATCTAAGCTCAAGAGGCTTTATAGCATAATAGTGACTTATCTCTTGGAGTTGCTAAAAAAAAAAACAAAACACCAAAGCTACTTCTTTTTATAAAGAAATCTCCCTTCTCTCTCCAAAAGGCACCAGAAGTCATTATGTCACAACACTACGATGCCAAAGCTGACCTCTGGAGTATAGGAACCATCATTTATCAGTGTCTAACAGGAAAGGCTCCCTTTCAGGTGAGTTGTTTAGATTTGATGTTTATGACTCTCTCCTGCTTTTTTTATCTCTTATCTTTTCCTTCTAATCTGGTTACTCTAAGGCTTCTGTCATCTCTAATATCAACTCCTGTAGATCCAGCCTCATGAAGGTTGACTAACACCTTGACAGTGTTGTGCTTTGTTGTAATTCTGCTTGTGTTATTGGAATATGACTCTTCTCTGGGCTGTCTCTCATTAAAACGTATTTCCCAGTTATAAGAGCTTAAGAAGGGTCACTTATTGAGAAAATTACCATGAATCAGTTAAAGCAGTGGGGATTTTTTAGGCCTACGCTTAGAAAATCAGTTTCTATTTACAGCTGTAGTCAGTGTATAATTTATAATTATAATTCTATTGGCTATAGAAGGACTATAAGAAAGATTGTAATTGCAAGTTAATGTTCAGGATGATTTGGTGGTAAGTAGTGTATTGCAGCTAAATCAACTTGGTTTTCAGAGCAATTAAGTCGGATAATACCAAAAGGTTCTTATCTGTCATCTCATAGCAGTCTCTTCCAGCCTGAAATGTTTATGTTCATCAGATCCAAGCCCCTCCAAATATAACACAGCCTGTAAAGCTCCACCCTGTACTTAATGCCATGACTTCTGGATGAGCTACAGCATATCCTTTGTGAACAGCATTCTCTGATTTTTTTTTTTGAATGGTGGAGAATTCACCACAGCCTTACTTCTGTTGCTTCAGAATTACTTCACTTATTTTTCATCATCTATAGCTGGAATTCATCTAGACTCAGTGTATTTTTTTCATTAGCCACACTGTGTGCTACTTTACTTCTTCCATCTCTGAATGAGATCAACAGACTCTCCCTTGAAATTACTCTTTCAACGTACTGTATTTGTCAGATTTTTCCCCTTGCTTTCTGGACCTCTCTTCTTATGTCCTGACATCCCTTTATCCTGATTCCCTAACAAAACAAAATGAGAAAAACCCCCAACAAACCCCCAAAAGTGAATAAAAAGGAAACAAAAACAAATAGCACAAAAGAAAGTCAGTCAGAGGGAAATTTATGCTCAAGTAATAAGGCACATTTTATGAAGTGAAGGACTTTATGAGCTTTACTTTCACAGCTCTTTAGGATTTCACACAAGACCTGGAATGTTTATGCAGTTACATCATCAGGAAGGATAAAGTGAGTTCTGACTCTCTTGCAGGAAAGAGTGGGCAAATACAGGAGTAAACTAATGGTATGTTTTGGTTTTGTCTAGAGCCAAGAACACTTTTTTCCTTCAGGGTAATTTTTTCCTGCTCCTATAAGAATCTTCCACTCCAATGCTTTATATTCTGTCCACCAGCTTCCTCTGTATTTAGAGCAAGACTTCATTTCCTTTGCATGTTACTTTTTTTACAAACCTCTACAAAATGCACTGAAACTTTGGAATGGCTTCTGTTTACTGGCTGCATCCACTTGTCATCAGTGCTGGTATCTTTGTTTGAGAGGAGAAAAGGACTGTGAGGATGAAAGAAAATAAGTATTTGTGTGTTAAAAAGAAAATGGAGGGGAGGAGAAAGCAAGCTTTGACTGCATGCATAGGAGAGCCTGGCACAGATTCTCCCTTGTATCTTGGTGCCTTTTAGTCTCTTAAGGCACCTTGATACCTACTCATTCAAATGATTTAATTGCTGTTTAATGTGGTGACTTTATCATAGGGGTTCTCTGTCTCTGATTGAGGCATGGCTATGCCCTGCCTTGGAGTGGGCAGTGAGGGGACACTTCAGTCCCTGCCCAGCAGTTCCTGACCTTGTTTTGTGCTTGTCTCATTAGATAACTCTCTCCCATAAACATCTGTTGGGCTGGGAATGGGGGTTATTGGTCTCTCTATTTCAGTTTTCCCCACACCCTTTCCTCTTTTGGAGGTTGTATTTTGAAACAAAATGCCAGGCCCTGTTTGTGACTGCAGTAGCAGCTGTGGATGTGTTTGATCAGGGGGAGACAGGAGCTCAGCCCAGATGGTTCTTTGTGCCCCATCTATTTGTTTTGGCCATGTGTGTCACAAATTGCCTTCCAGCTTGAGATGCAGGTGAAAGAAGCCTGTCTAGGGGAAGCTGGTTAAAGGTTAACTGGCTTTCTGTCTTTGTCATGACTGTGTTGTAAGAATTTGCTGGTGGTCACTGAGCAGGCAAGAAGCTGGTGTTTACAGGGCTTTTAGGAGAAAAGAGGGGTAGGGGACAGAGGTGATTGGGACACCGTGAGTAGGAATGAGTTCTTTTGGGAGGGATGTCTACCAATAGGTGGGAAGAAAACAGGCAGATTGCACACAGTGCCACCAGCAGACCCAGTTGGACAGGGAAGCCAGGAACTGGATTTCTGAGTGAACCTCTTTGGGCTAAATCCTCAGCTTACTTTCCCTTCCAGGCTGGCAAAGACAGCCCCTCTTCTCTGTCTAGCTGAGATTCCCATGGGAATCTGGAGCTGGGTGGCATGGAACATGCTGAGTTTGGGTGCTGTAGCTGCTACTGCCAAGGAGGCACCTTCAGGAAGATGCCAACAAAAAGGACTCCAGTGTTATCTGCAGTGAGGAGGAATGAGCTGCCTAAAAATAAAACAGGGCTTCGGGGAAATGGGTTAGATGGAAAAAAGATCAAATGTGTGGAAAGGCTGAGGCAGCTGTCAATCCTGAAAGTGCTTGTAAATCAAGACAGAGATGTGCATGTGCATGAATGTGATTTCTGGCTGTCTCAGAGTTAAAATTAACTATAGCTGGGTCACCCAAGGCAATTTCCCAGAGCCATTCCTGTCCCTTCCCTGCCTCACTGCACACAGAGAACAAAGAAGCTGCTGATGCTCAGATGTGAACAGTTGGTAGGGTGGCTGGTGAAGCTTTCTTAAGGAGCTTTTTGTATTAAACATGCCCATAAACAAAACAGTGAGACTGCCATAGGGATGAGATTAATGGGATTCATAATCCCTATAAACAGATTTGCTGAGTGCTGTGTTAATGTGGAATTGTTAATTTGCCTTGCCTAATAAGTGGTCTGCACTCATATCTCTGCATTTTTGTCACTGAGGACAGGACTTGAACAGAGCATTTCCTGCTCCTCCTGACCAGACCTGGGAAGTGCCTTGGGAGTGTAGTAGTTTATTCTTGTCCTTACCTGAGTTGAAAAGTTTGGGACCCCATGCCCACCGTGAGGTGGTGCTGGCTGTGTAAACAAGTGACAACCAGAAGCAAAGCTGGAGGCAAGAGAAGAAAGATTTACACAAGGTCTAAAACAATCCAAAATCAATCTAGTCCTTGTCAGATGGTCTTTTAAATATGATTAGTTAAATGACCTCAATCTCCTCTTTCTTTTTTTTTTTTTTTTTTTCCCTGTGTGGGAGGAATCACACTGATATTTCTGGTGGCTTCTGTTGTGTGACCCCTTTTAAATCTTGGTGAGCAGACATCCCACTGAGCACATGCAGGTTGTGTCAGAGCTGGCTCTGGCAGTGGCAATGGGACATCAGATCCTACTAAACACTACGAAACCTGGTTGTCTGCTGTCTGAGCCTTTGCAGGAATCTTGAGCTTTCTAAGGACATGGTGCCCTGTGTCTGGGGGAGAGTGAGCCAAAGAGCAGGGAAGTGACAAGAGAATTAATGCAAGTTTTTCTGCCTGATCTGGCAGCTCTGAAAGAGTTAACCTGCCTGTGTATGTTCTCACCCCAGATAGCTGTTAGGTGAAAAATTAAATTCTAAGTCTGGTGTACCAAGTTCACTGCTTTAATTCTGAGTTAATTCTGTCTGCATAAGTACTGGGATTATGTATCACTTACAGCAACTGCTATGTTGTGAAATGGCCTTGAGGAACACCAGGAAAGGCTGGGTTTTATGCCAAGAATTTGAACCCCTGGTATATTTGTTAGGCAGCTTGCTCTTCTGTTCCCAGCTCTGTTCCTTTGGAGTGTTCTGTGTCCATGGGGACAGGAATTCCTGGAACTGGTGGGTAATTCTGCTGAGACTGGGTGCAGTGATTGACTTGTTGCTGGAACACTGGCTTTTGGACCAGTCAATGGAACACTGGCTTTTGGACCAGTGCTTGTGGGTCTTACCATGCTCTGTTGGCAGTAGAGAGAAATCCACGGACTGCTAACGAAAAGGTTCGGGGGGTGGGTTTTTTGTTTGCTTGTTTCTGGTCCTTGCGCTTTCAAGTCCTCTGAATGCCAGCCACTTAGTTGTGGGAGTCTTAAAATATCAGATAGTATTTCCAGTAGGTTTTCAAGATTTTCCCTAGAGCTGCTGAGCTAGAAACAACATTACTTATTTATTTTTTCTTTCTAACATAACCGAATCCCCTTTCTTCACCTCTAAATCCCCAAGGAATGGGCTCAAAGAGCAGGGCAATACCATACACCTGCTATGGAGTGTTGAATAGACAGAGCTCTTCAGGGAAGGTGTGAAAGTCTCTGGCCCTCTTCTGTCTGAATGTTGGACTTTTGCATCCAGCCGTGGCCCAAGCATGACAAATCCACTGCTGAGTGCTTTTGGAAGCACCACCCTGCCTGATTTTCACATGCAATTCACTGCCAGGCAGCCAGCACTGAAGGGGATTTGGCAGGGTTCTGCTGAATGCCTTTGTTGGCTCAACATATTTCCACTGCTGCTCGGGACAAAGTAACAGAGTGGCAGGATTAAATTTGCCCAATTGCCTCTATATATAGAAAGGGTAGACAAAACCAAAATGCAGCTGCTCCTAGTGACATGAGAGGGGGACTGAGGGTGTGAACTGACCTGCTGGTGTGCCCTCCTGGCCTTAGGGAAAGCTGAGCTGTTCTGCATCCCTGGTTCTGATAGATGGATCTTGTCCCACAGGCAGAAGTTGGCTCTGTGTACTTTGAATGGTGTGGTTGTTTCTTGCCTCTGGTGTTTTTATCTTGGGCTGGGTGTATCTGCTTGGAAGGCAGATTTCAGTTTAAGTTTTAGCTTCCTAGACAAGGGAATTCAAGTGACATTTTTCCTGTATTACAAACTTGAGTTGGTTTTATTTTCCATGATTCTTAGAGAAGCACTAATTGAAAGGAGAGGTGAGCAAAGTGGCTGAGGGTCCTAGTGCTTTATGAATTGTATGACAGCAAGAGAGCAGTGGACGGCTTACTGGGAGCAGAACTGTGTGACTCAGTCAATTAATAGTGAAGCTACACGAAGCTGCAGTTGGTTTTACCAAATTAATAGTGATCCATGGCTGTCTGTGCTGGGCACTCACTAGAATGACTCTCTTCCCCTGGTATCTGCACTGGGGACCAGCCTTGAATCACAGGCTCAGGCACAGCCCAAGTGAGGGAGTGTGGTCTGGGAGGGGAGGAGCCTGGCAGCCCGGTAGGGTCCCTGCAGAGCAAGTGGGGATGGTACTGAGACAGCCAAATGTGGAGGAACAGCATCCCTACAGAGACATCTCTTGAATTTGTACAAAGAGGAGGAAAACTTCATTGAGAACTTTGTTTCTGTCCAAGCCAGTGCTTAGAAACCTTCTCTAATGAACTGGTCTTCCTATATGTGCTGCGTTGAATATACTCTCTATTGCCAGGAAAATTTCTAACAAAACAGTGTTTGAAGTAGATCAGAGCTTCATTGTATTTGTGAAACAATTGAGCTGTTGCAACAGGAAATGACCAGAGCAAACAGCCAAGGCTTATATCTCTGTGAAGTGAATGAGCTCTTACCTCCCTGGGCTGGAGTTCTGCCCCTCCTTTTTCTTTGTCAGGAATATTCGTCATCACTCTGGGCGATGTGGCCAGGCCGTTTGGTGCAGTGTGTATGCTTGCCTCCCTGAAGTTTGCCAATTATTAATCTAATTACATTCCAAGACCTGCCAGGGGAAGGTGTAAAATGGAGTTTTCCTGAATCAAATTGAGTGGCAGCAGTTGGAAATTATGATGTAGTTTGACATCTGTCTAACAAGGTGCTCTGCTTTAATTTTGATGTTCTTTTGGTGTAGCTTCTGTTCATAAGGCTGTGTAAAAAACACTGCCCTGATGAGTACTACACAAGTGTGTTGATACTATCAGCTTTTGAGACTGCCTTTGGTTTCTTTTGAGGTTTTTTTACTGAGCTCTCAGTTATCCTTAATTTTCATCTTCAGCCAGAGGGGAGTAGGTGATGTTGAAACAGCATCTTATGTGGCTGCTTTTCCAGCCATACAGTGTTAGTGGTATTTTGATGGCCATCTGCAGATTGGCCTGTCTGATTTGCCATTTTAAGCATCTTAATTGACCTTAAATGCTTCTAATTTAGAAATAGAAGTAGGTGGAAGGCTCGAGGGGTTTTTGAGCCTGCCCTGAACATCAGGAGAAGCTGCCTGTAGCCTCCTCATTCACACTTTCCTACACACTCTGCTGCACTAATAATTGATTGCAGATGAATCCCTCTGATCTTCCTGCCCTGTTTATGTGCCTTCATGTCTGTGTTGTGCCAGCCAGCCTGCTCTGCCTTTAATAAAGCAACTTTGCCTAAACAGAAAAGCTTGAAACACTAGGGTTAATTTACTGGCCTGTATTATTCATTGCATGAAAACAAGTGGAGAATTTATATTAGGGGATTTTTATGTGTCTGTGCTTGTCTAGTGGTGATTTTATTTTTAACCTCAGCTTTAAACCTCTTGTGCCTAGCCCCCACCTTTTTTTTTAATCCCATCTCTCAGAATTTGGACTCTTGTCATCATCATCCCCCACAGTTGTGTTTATTACTGCACAAATAAAATAGGAGCTGTGGCTTGAGACCTTCTGGCTTCCTGGAACTAAAGTAGAAAATCCTAATTCAGTTGCTGTTTCTCCATGTTCCTAGCCTCTTCACAGATCCCTTGCCCATCAACAGGCTCTCTGCCCCTTTTCTAAATGCCCTGCAGCATTAATCCATGGTCTCAGCAGGATCTGCCATTCATCATTTGGGACTCCTCATGTCTACAATTATTTAGTCTCCTGGGTGAGGCTATTAGGCCAGCTCAAACCTGAGCATCAGAGCGCACTGCAGTGAAGCTCAGCCTGTGGAAGGGCAGAGCAGGACAGAACCAGGTCAGGGACAAAAGGGCAGCAGGTTGAAATATTGTATTTTTACTGCAGCACAGGGCTGGCTTTTCAGTCTAAAGCAAGCTGCATTGTCTGTGCTGGTCCAGCAATTAAAAAGTGCCTCTGCTCTTCAGAGCTACAATGAAATAGAAGTACTAATCCCTTTCCTTCATTGTCAACTGCTTCATGTGCTGGTTTCTTTCTCCCCCACAGGCCAGCAGCCCACAGGATCTCCGCCTCTTCTATGAGAAAAACAAGATGCTGATGCCCAAGTAAGAATTTTTCCAGTGTCAATGTTTGTAGGCACTTGTTTACTCTGTGTTTACACCTGTCCTTGCATGCTCCTGGCTTGTCACTTGGGGAGGTGACTAAAATATTTGGCCTTCTGCCTTTCCCCATTCCTGAAGCCAGCAGTGATGTGGCCCAGGGAAAGTCTGATGGCAGCAGATAGTCAGGGTTGGGGTGTTCTGTCTCTCTGCAGACACTGTTCTCCTACATTGCAGAAATTCAGGGTTGTTGGTGATTCCAAGAGCCAGCTAGAGGTCCTGTTCCACACATGGCTCCCCTGAGGCTGAGAGCCTTGGGAGGAACTGAAGGCAATTCTGGGATCGTGCAAGCAGCCAGGCTGCAGCCTCTGCTGTAACCTGCCATACCTGACTGCAGATCACATTCCCATTTCTCACGTGTCAGGGCAGCAACTGCTTGTGTCCATCCTGCTCTTGGGGGAAATACTATAACCTCCCTGGAAATGGACACTGCTGCAGTTTCCAGGGGGAAGAGAGCTGCTCTCATCCCAATGGGGTGTATGTTACCTCTCTGCTCGGTGCTGTGATTTGTCAGGGTATTTTGGTTTTGTTGCTGTGGTGTTTCCTTTTCATTTCTAAGCTCTGAAAGCAGAAGCTCGTGCTGGCTCTGAAAACCTCAGCCTGGTACAGAGACAGGACTGAAGTTCCAGATTATATATCTAAAGTCTGGATGGCCCTTTAACCAGCAAGTTAGCTCCCAGTTGGCAGAGCTACTAAAGCAGCTATATATGCAAGAAGTTCATTGGGTTGCTGTATATGGATTTTTCTTTTCCCTTATCAGTTCAGACAGCTCCAAGAGATAACTGGAAGGAGCTGTCAAGAAGCTGGAGCTCTTATCAGTGACTTGTGATATGCAGTTAATTTCCCTTTAATTACTTCCTTTTCTGATTTGGGGAGAAGGCACAAATTTCTACTAGGATTACCTCTGGTAGAACCCGGACTGAACCAGATGGTGTGATGGAGTAAAAGACCTGAAAAGAAACAATTTAAAGCAAAAATGTGACTGCATGGTTGGAGCCTGTCTGTGTGAGCAGAAAGTAAAGCTTCTGTTTTTCCTACACAGCCCAAAACATGGCTGCTCACCTTTGAGGTAGCTCCTCTTACTAAATGAGAAATTAATCCATAAAACTAAGTTTTGTGTTGATCTCAGTGCCCTGCTGTTGTTTGGCACATGGTGCAGGGAAGGGCAGAAATTGAACTCAGCTGTAAGAGGAGAGCATGTCTGTTCTTGTAGGGATTAGTCCTTTGAGTCCTTTGCAGTCTGCATTTGCCATTTTCACTTATCTGCACTTTTGATCTACTGAATTCTTCCGAAATTCAGATCCAAGCTGATTGTTTTTCTCACTGTGGAAGTCAGATCTGAGGTGGCCTTTGTGTAAATGGCAATTCCCTCTTTCCGAAGTCATGTCTCTTTAGCATGGGCTGCAATCTGTGCTATTCCTGAGTAAACATGAATAAACTCCTTGAGTGCCCTGCCAGCACAGGATGAAACACAAAACTACTCCAGAGACCTCTTTCTCAGACTGCAGCAGTGCCAGGATTTGGTTTCATTTTCCCTGGGACTATGCAGGCTGGCACACACTTGCTTTCCATGGCCAGGGAAAATGTTTTGGCTTGGGAACGGAGTGGGGAAGCAGTCCCTGGCTGCACTGCTGCTGCTGACAGGTGAGGAGATGCTGTTCTGAGCATTCTGGGGAGCCCATGGCAGCAGAAGCCTGAAGGCTTCACAATTTTAATAGTGCTGATCTAAATAATGAACATTCATTGTGCTGGTTTGCATAGCAAAGTACATCCAGGTCATGGGGGCAAGGAGGCAGATTTGTTGCTTATGTTTTAAAAAGATGGCCCTAGAAAATAATACTGAAGGGTAACAATGCTTGATGCTTTGGACATGGGAGGTAAGAGGAGACAAACAGGCTGTTAATCTGCATCCTCTTCATCTGTGTTGTGCCAGCTGAAGTCTATGAGTTGATGTACCTGTTCCTTGGCTTTAAAACCAAGGTTAAAGTCATAGCTGGGAAATGGACTCATTTTGAATGAGAGCTTTATGTGTCACAGATAAATAAATGATGATGATAACACTGCAGGGCTGCAGGACTCCAGCACTAATGCATTTTTCAGGAGGCTGCTTGCTCTGGTATCTATGGGTTATTCCATTACACAGTGTGCTTCCAAGGGACACCTCTTTTGATGGGAGGCTCAATTTGAGTCTCAGTCCATCTGCATCCCTTCCAGAGTCCTGGTGGCCTCCTCCTGTGTCAACCTCAGAAGGTGCACAAAACCATTCTAGGGATGGAAAAGCAACTCCTCCAGTACACACAAGGATGAAGGATGCTTGCCATCATTCTCTGATCTTGGAATCACTGGGTTCAAATTCCTGCCCCAGCAAGGCCTAGGGCTTCACAGAGAAATAACTGGGTGGTACTGAAATGTGTAAACATGTACCTTGCCTGCCATCTCCTGCTTCTCTGGACAGGAGTCTGGTGCTAGCCAGCACCTTTTTTTCTCCTCACTGTTTTTGAGCTAGCTTCTGTTTTACCCCTGTCTGTGGTAGGGTGTGTTGGTGGAGATGATAAAGGAAGGGTTTTTCCTCCCAGCATTGGTCAGGCTTGGCCTCAGGGCAGTGACTGATGCCAGAGCCACTGAGAGCTAAAATTACTGTGCTGGGCACACAAGTCATTACCTCAGCTGACCCAGCATGGGGAGAGGGGAAATCCTGGCAGAGCGTGGGGGCCATGCTGGGAACAGCCATGATAAACAGAATTAATACTGAGGGGAGCTGCAACCACCCACGCTTCTCTAGGAGAGCTCTGCCCCAGCCCAAAGCCCCCAGCAGCACTTCTGGGGATGGAGGGAAGTCAGCAGAGCTGAATCCACTTATGCAAGAGCTGAACTCTGCTTTCCTTGACTTAATCCATTCATTTATTCCCTGCATTTTTCAATCTACTGGGGTTATGAAAAGCTGCCCTGGCCTCTCCCCCATCTGCTTGTGGGGTGAGGGAGAGCACAGTGCTTTACCAGCTCTTTTGTGCTTCAAAGGCTGTTGAAAAGAATATTTTCTTCCTAACTATGCTGAAAAGTGAGGTAATAAGTGCACAAATTTTAGCTTGCTGAGGTGGCAGTTGCTCACATCTTAGTGGCCTTTGATTAATCTATGCTATATGTCAAGGAAGCAAATAGCAAAAGGTTACTTGCTAGTCTTTCATAAGCTGCACTGAAAAATAAATGCCTTAATAAAATGGTAGTAATTGGTGATACATTTCACCACTAGTGCCTTAATTGGAAGCTTCCCTTTGGAAATTGCTTTGTTCTAGTGATCTTATTCCCATTAGAGCAAGCAGGAGTGATTTTATTTATTATGTGTGAAATACTGCAAGTGGAATTAGCTAAGCTAATCTGGCTTAGCTGAGCACCAGAGGGATGACACTGTTAAGGGAAGGATCTGCAGGTGCTCATGGGAGAGACCACTGAAGCAAAATTAGCTGTAGCCTGCCAATGGCAGTAGGGAGTGAAAGCCAGAGACTCAAATAAAGACATTTCTGATCAACCTCCCTCCAGTGAGCTCCTGGTGTTCCTGGCCCAGCAGGCATGGAGTGAGTTTGCATTTGCCAGTTGCCTTCCTGAATATGTAAAAGCAGTTTAAGTAGACCACAAGTCTCTTATTTTGCTTTTGTTTTCAATCCTAGCATCCCCAGGGAGACATCAAGCCACCTGAGGCAGCTCCTGCTGGGCCTCTTGCAGCGTAACCATAAGGACCGCATGGACTTTGGTAAGGCCTCCTTCCAGTTGGAGTTCTGCTGCCTGTCCCTGTGTCTTCTGGCACTGCACAAGCCTCTCTGCTTTTGGCTGGTGCTAGGAGAAGCATCCACACACCTGGATTTTACTTGTGCCTGGAGGGCTGTATAATCTTGGGGATTTTAGTTTATGTGCTGGAAAGATCAGTGCTGATTCCAGTACAATTTTGTAAACCAAGGAGACTTGGCACATTTTCAGCGTGTGTTTGTTGCATTCCTGTCCTGGCTTCTGCTTTTATAATCTCTCTGAGCTGTGGTTAAATGTGCTACTAGGTAAAATGTGTCTTGTGTATCTGTGCTTTTCTGTCACAGTTTCTTCCCAGAGCTGCAAGCTGCACTCATTTACTGAACAATCCAGTCACTGCCCTCTGTTTCTCAGGGTTTGCTGTGATAATCTGAGCCAGGAGATGCTTCTGCTTGCAGACCCTTTCCTCCTTCTCCAGTTTCTGTGGAAGGAAGCCTTGGTCCTTCTCAGGGCTCAAGCTCTCCAAGCCTTTATCTCAGTCTCCTGACTGGGCTGACATGAGGATTTCCTCTTCTGCCTTAATTCCTTCCAAACTGAGATCAGTCATTGTGTGCCCAGTGGTTCTGACTTGGCAGCATCTTACAGAGGTGCTTTAGCTGAGCTCAAAGGTCTGAAGAACCTCCTAGGAAAGCCCCACCCTAGAGGAAAGCAGACAGAAGTGAAGCCTTTCCTTGAATCACTGAAAGGACCAGGTCATCTAAAAGCAAACACATCCTGTGTGTGTTCAGGATGCTGCTTTTTAGTCAGACTTGGGTAAAATAGTTTGATATTTCTGGGGTTTGAGGGTTGGTTTTCTGTTGGGTTTTTGTTTGCTTATCTGCTCAGGAAGGTTGTTTGCTCCTGGGCAGCACATACTAGGGGATGAAAAGGAATTGTTTTGCACCCTCTGTTATTCTTTCGGATTAGAGATACCAGGAAAGCCTTTCTGGGGATGGTCAGCTTGATAAGCAACTGTGGATTACCTGAGGTTGATCATAGTCATCAGTGATGAATGCCAAGGACTGGTTACTGGAGCGTAGAAGTGAGGGAATAAGCCTTTTGAAAAGCAAGTTGTTGAAGCTCCTGACAGACTGGCTTGGATAGAATCACCAGGCAGGGTTATTCCCTGCAGATTTTATCTGGCCTGTGGATCTCTACCTCTTCTCTCATGCTGCCGTGCATTTCAAAAGAAGGTGTCTTTGAGGTTCTTGGTTCTCTGCTGCCAGAAATTGTCTGGCAAACCTTTTTAGCCCATATAAGCTGGTTTTGTACCTCTTGGGAGTAGAATGCATGGGTCCATGTCTAACACTTGGAAACTTGAGATAGTAACTTTTGATACCACTCTGGACAACAGTTACAGCACATCTTGCAGTATTGAGATTTTTCCTATCCTTAATCACATTTTTATCAATAAATTGGCATGTCCCCAGAGGAGAGGGTTTCCTGCTGTTCCTTATTCCCTGGGACCCTCTGTCTGTAGATGTCACAGTGACCTCCACAAAGCTCCCCCAGAGCTCAGTTGAGTCACATAACAGCAACTCATCAGCTTGAAACTTCATATACTTGTTGTGTGTCCCAGCTGCTGTTCTGCCAGGAACTGATGCTCCCTGCAATCTCAAGATTATCTAAAGGAAAACTAGGAGGGTTTCAAGTTGCAAGTTTCCTGCTGATGATTACAAGCTGGGTTGTTTGAATTTTGCTTTGCAAGCACAGCTAATAAGCAGTTTGGAGGGGGGAAAAGTAAAGAAATCATCATTTCCACCCCCTCAGTTGAGTCAGCTTGGCTGAGGGATGGGTACCCTCCTCTTGTGCGGCAGGCTGAAAAAGAAGCAGGAAACCCCAGCAGCTGAGCAGCTCCCACAGGATGGGGATGTTCTCCATCCACAACAGATCTAATTTGTGAGATGCCAGCTTTCCCTGCCAAGGATTTCCATTCCTTGTCTTGGGCTAAGCTCCAGACCACTGCACTGTGGCTGCAGGACCCTGGCACGGCAGTGGTGAGGAGAGGCTGGGGGACAGGGATTGTTTAAGGTTAAAAAGCAGACAAACAAAAAACCCAGTGACTATGTTCTGGAAAGCTCAGTCACCAAAGAGGAGCTGTTTACAGAAGAAGTTTGTAAACCTTGGGTGTTGCAACAGGAAGTCCATTCTGGGAAAGAAGCTGAAGCTCAGTAGTCAGTGTTGATCCATGGCTGACACTCCCAAAAGACTTGAGTTGCTGATTGTGATAGGAGAGGGCTCTGGCACAGAGCTGCAGTGAATCAGAGATGAAGGAGCTGGGAGAAGTGGCTACTTGTGAGGACAGGCAAACATGCAGAGAGTGTTCAGCAAGCCAGGACAGAAGCTTGGCCTGGATCTGTAGAATGAATTCCCATAATGAGGGGAGGAAGCAGCAATGAAAGGGAGCGAGTTCTGGGCTGTGGTTCTGGGGGTGGCCCATTAAAATGCATTTCTGCCCTCAGTGCATGATGAGTTTGAGTCTGTGTGTCATGGAAGATCACTCAGTGGAAGTCTTTTTGTCCATCATTCCTGCTCTGTGCAGTGAATGTCAGTGCAGTGTGATAAATACAGATCCCCTGGATCCCTACATTTAGGGTGATTCACCATCCTGATCAGCCAGGGATCCAACTAATTTCCCATCCTTTTTTCATGAGCAGGTCTTGCATCCCGCCTCCAGCCTGTAGTCTTGACCACTTCTATATGCAACCATAGTCGGCTTCCATTGTTGCATGGAAAAAAATCACTGTATAACACTAACTTCCTCTGTTTTATCTGCTTTGTAAACTTCTTACAGGCGTTTTCTTTCACTGAGTCATTGATCTCGATTTTTTTCAGATGAATTTTTCCATCACCCGTTCTTGGATGCAAGTGCCTCTATGAAAAAATGTAAGTATTGCATTTTTGATTACAGCTCTTTTTGAACCATGGCCTGACTTCCTTTGCTGTTAGTTCAAAAGGAAAGAAAAATACTGCTTTATGTTTCCTTAGTTATTTAGGCAGGGACTCAGTGTTTATTACTATGTCATGTCCAGAGTTTGCCATCAAAATGTATTTAATTTTACTGAGTTATCTTCAAAGGGATGATTGGGGGATATTTAGAAACCTAAAGTAGAAGCAAATGTAATTTTGAAATGCATTCAGCTGCTTTGTGTAAAGTGCTTGGCCAGTGGGGTTCTTGTAGGTACACAGGATTATGCATCATGGTCTTGCTTTTCATCCTCACCTGTAGGACCATTCAGGCTAGTGAATGGTGGAAACTGGCACTCTTGGCCCTGCTTGCCAGGTTGGCTGTGCAAAAGCCAAATTTTGTGGCTACCAAATCTTGTTTCATCATTTACATCAAAGTTCTTGATACATCTTGTTTTAGAAGGTTTACATTTATTACTCTGTGGGAGCTGGCCAAAACAAAGACAGATTTCCATTGCAAGTTCTCTCTTCCTCCTTTTGATTCAAAACTTTGGAAAAGTTGCAGCCACATGGATTATGGTTCAGAGGTTGTTTTCAGTGGAAAACAATTCAGAATTGCTTCTAGTGCATGGGGCATCATAGTCCTCTGGCCAGGAGACTTGGGTTAGTGGAATTGTGTATGGTGGTCTTCTCTGGAGGGATTCTCCTGAATTTAATCTCCTGAGTAAATATAGCACCGAGAATCTTCATCAGTGACTAATTTGAGGTGTCCAGTGCAAAGTCTTGGAGGAAACATGTCCAGCACAAACCCAGTTTCCCTCTTGGGTTTGTGCCATGTGTAGACACACCTTGTCCGATATCCACATCACTCCTGACACTCTCTTGCTTTCCTGCTGCCAGAGTTGTCCCTGATGAGACAACTTTCCAGACTTCTGAGTTGTCCCTGATGAGGTTTTACCTGTGCACTCAGGTGATCATCCTGCGGGCAAGAAAAGACGCTTCTGGTTTAGGGGAGCTTTCAAAGCAGCCAGGGCCCTAAACCCACCTGTGCCAGTGGGATGTGGGGCCAGCCCTGGAACACAGGGCAGGAAAGGGCTCTGGCCCTACAGGGCTGCTCCCAAGCCAGCCCAGCTCCTGGCACCTGCTGTCCTGCGGCCGTGTGGGAAAAACCCTTCGGAGTCTGATCCCCCTGTGGGCAGAAGATCTCCCCCTCAGGATGTTCTTGCATGCCCACCAGCTCATCTCCTACCTCCAGCTGTCCCGCTGCTTCACTGGTCAGGGGAGCAGAAAACCCCAGAAAAACAAGAGAGGGTTCTCCTGACTTGGCCCCGGTTTCCAACTTGTGCACACCTGCCGTGCAGGAACCAGAGGTGCCATTACGAGCAGGAGACTGTAGCTCAGCCTTTGCCCCCAGCTGCACCAAGGTTAATGGTATGGGGTCAAGGACCAAGAAAAAAAGCACCTTTGCAGGCAGGTAAGACTTATGCAAACTCCAGACCTCTCTGTCACCCTGTTAATCCTCACCTCCGGACATACATCCACAGCCTGGAGTCCTCTCCAGGCAGGAGAGACTGCTACTGGTTTTGAAGACATGGGAGAAATATCAACCCATTGCTGGAGATGTTCAAGCTGTGGTGCACAGAAATCTGCTAGTGGAGGAGGGAGTTCTTGTAGTCTGCTCTAAGGTCTCTGCTACTGCCAAATGCCAGAGATGGATCAGAGCCCCTTGGACGTGTACTGAAGAGCCTGGAGGAGAAAGGCTGCCTTGGTCTTTTTGATTTCTGATAGGAGAGAGAAGAGCCAGTGTATCAGCAAAGGCTGGGTTATGGCGATCTGCATAAGAAAAGCTCACCTGAGATTTACGAAATGCTGTCTAGCATGGCAGTGGGCTTGACCCTTGCACAGCTGTAGCTGAAATATGTCTTGCCAAGGCTGCGGTTCTCAGGGGGTGGCTCCCCTGAGTCTGTGTGCAGAGCTAGGGTGAGTCCAAAACCTTGCTGTGCTTCTTCATCTCAACATATGGCTCAGCATCACGAGTGTAGGAAATACCAAAGAGCTGCATCTGAACCATGATGGTCGTGCTCAGACTGAATTAGAGCCCTCATGCCTGCAGTGGACAGCTGAGGAAGGAACAGTGTGCCTTGTATTCTTGCTCTTCTTGAGAGCTGATCATTAGCTACCACTAAGTCATTCACATCTGAGGTTTTTTTAATATAATGAAACTTTGGAGTTCTGGAAAACTGATGAGTCCTCAAATGTAGATCTTTCTGCATGTGGATAATTTTGAAGCTGCTAAGACAAGGGGTTCCCCTTGTTGAAATACATTTGCATGTTTTTTGAGATGCTTCGGCAAAATCAACTTTTCTTCCAAGAGCCTTTCAATAAGACATTTCTGACAAGCACCTCTTCTTCCCTGCTGTTTGGGGGGATGGTTGTTTTTATGTCCTTCCTCTCATCTCCCTCCCTGGAGATTGGGTTTAGGGCCCTTGGGCTTAACTAAGATGCTGTACTTTTTGTTTGTTTGTTTATTTATAATTTATTTTATATTGTGGGTTTTGTACCTGTGACTAAGCATGTACTTTAGATGTGTAAAAGTTGATTAATAAAGTTTTAAAATGCTGTGTCTAGTCAGACTGTCGTCTGTCTGTAGCCAGGTCTGATCAGCATATGGTATGGGGCTGTGTGTTACAGTAATAACACACGAGAAGGCATAATTAGATGCTTGTGCAAGTCTTCTCTCAGTAAACAAATTGTAATTGGTACCCGTGCAGAATATTTTGGAGGTTTTTCTGCTCCTGCCTTTAATGAATGAGAATTTGCTGCCTCCTTGACTCTGGGTTAAGAGAGCATGAAAGATGAGCAGTTATGGTTCAGAAGTGCGTGGGTGCTTTACTATCTGAAATACCTGTCAGGCTTAGCTTGACTTTTGCCATCTTTTTAATCTTATTGTACATAAAATACTCAGATGAAAACTAGCAAAAGATCCCCCTGATTTTTGCATATAAAAGATTTTAATGCTGCAGACTTTTAAACTCTAAAAAGCATCTTATTTGGAAAAGTCCTTTCAGAGTTTGCATCAATCTTTGTTGCCTTGTCAGAGATTGCAATTAAAGAACTTTTTGATGAGTGGTTTTAATTGAATCAGGATAATCAGAAAAGTGCATCTTTCCAGTATATGTAGAACTCAGATTCCTAATAAAGCTTTTCTATAAAACTTGAGGGTTGGATATTTTTAAGACAACTGAGTCCCTGGTAGGATGATGTGTCAGAAGTTATTTTGACAAGTATAGGATCCAGTATCAGGATCCACACAGCTGGAGCACAGGCTTGCCTTTATGGCTCCCAGCTCTCCCATTTTGAAACCAGTTGGCATTGGTTACACAATATGCAGGATGACTGTTCTGTTGCTGGAGCAAGTTGGAGAGGACAATTATGAAAACAGACTTATTTACATTACAATTACAATCCAGCAATTTCTGGATTTGGGTGGGAGCCTACAATTCATGTTAACATTCCCCACATTCAGACTCAACTGAAAACATGATGAGCCAAGTGTTTGCACCCTTTTTAATTTTGAACTGGGAGTGCCTGGGTGTGTGGAGGAGATGGAAGCAGGCGTCTTTCTTTCAACCTGGCCTACATGGCTGACACCAAAAAATGCCCCAGCAGGGATGTGGAGGTCAGAGAGGGTTTGTCAGAGCCAAACTTCATGGTTCTACATGCATTATAGTCTATTTGGAGTGTCAGGACCTTCTGAGTTGGAGCTCACAGCATTACAGTGTGAATTTGGGGAGTTCAAAGGGATTTAAATAAGAAGAGTGATTAATAGAGGCTGTATCTAAAGGAGTGCTTCATGCAGCTGAGTTTGAGTTTCAGATGATAATGGCAAAGTCTGCCAGCTTGTCTTCCCTCCTGATTAATGAAAAGCTATCTGAAGCAAATAGTCCAAAATAGAAGTGTCTCAATTCTAGCCAGGTTTAATTCAATAATCACCAAAATAGGCTCGAGGAGACCTTGTGAGAGAACTGGAATGACTCTAACAAAAATGCTTATTCCAGGAAAAATGAATGCAAGTCTTGCATCAGCCATGTGTGGATACAGTAGAGAATTCACTATCTGAAGCAAATAGTCAAAAAAAGAAGTGTCTCAATTCTAGCCAGGTTTAAATCAATAATCACCAAAATAGGCTGGGGGGGACCTTGTGAGAGAACTGGAATGACTCTAACAAAAATGCTAATTCCAGGAAAAAGAATGGTGATGCAAGTCTTGCATCAGGCGTGCATGGATACAGTAGAGAATTCACTTATCTTTTTCTAAAAGCACCCTTCCATAACAGGAAGGGCTGTCTGTATATGGGTGAATTGTTCTGTAGCACCTGGCAGGATAAATAGCAGGGGGAGACCTTTTTTCCCCTCCTTTCTAGTATTAAATCTATAGGGAAGGTCCTAGGGATTGCTCTGCAGGCTCTGTGGGAGGACTGTGGAGATCAAAAGCAGTGTGATAGAGGCAGGACAGAGCTCTTCATTTTGCAGCCAAGTTCTCAGACCTCTGTGTGTGTTCCCTGAGCGTGGGGAGGGAAGGCAGCTGTGCTGGCTGTGGGCAGAATGGCTCTCCATGCCAAGCCCCTGACTGACCTCCCAGAACACCCATCCTCGGGATACCTCCATCCCTGCTGCTGTACAGGAGCCAGGGCAATATGTTACAGCAGCACAGCCCACCAAGGGCACTAAATCTGGTGCAGAGTAGATGCAGAAGCTAAAAAGTGTGTCCAGCCCCCTGCTGCCATCCTGCTGTGGGTTCCTACTTGTTAATGTTGGCAAAGGCTAGAGGAGATCACTGTGACCCTGCTTAAACTGTTAAAGTGGTCAGTTACTTACATTAAAATATATATTTTAAGTCTACACTGCTTTGGCTTCTCTTTCCTGTTATTGGATCTTGTTACATCTCTCTCAAACTGAGGAATTCAGTGTCTCAGTGATTGCTCTCTCTGTGATAAAAGACTCTGGTCCAGTCATCCTGTAACCTTCTTTGATAGGTTGCATGGAAAGATTTCCTAAAGTCTTTTATTAAAAGTCATATTTTCCCATTCTTTTATCATTAGAACACTGTTTCAACAGTTAATTGCAGAGAAATGGACTTTTATTTTTCTAGCCTGTTGAATAAAGTACTTTGTAGTATCTAATGGGATTAATGACAGAGGTAGTTTTACTTCAGACAGAAGCATTCCTCTTCTAGGTGTTACTAATCTCCCTTGTATTAGGTATGAAGTCATTAGCACAGGTACTATAAAGATAGAAATTTGATAGAAGGTGCTAATTCTCTGCCAGCTTAATGGAAGAGCAGTAAAGTATTCCTCTCCTCAATTAAGTCCTTGATCTTTATCTTAAGTCATTCAAATACCAACATGGTTCCAGTGTCAAATCTGACTTCAGGCTGCCTTGAAGTGGAGATTTTGGGCTCTTCTGTGCTGTTCAGTCTTGTGCAGGTGAACTGGGGAATTTGAACCACTAGCTGCTTCAAAGTCCTTTGAAGAGCCATTGTTACCTTTGACTGTCTCCCTGCTTGGCTGAGCTGAGCTCTTCTGTTATTTACTGAACCTCACTTGCATAAGTCACTGAAGTTAAATATTCTTTTCTCCTCTGATGCCTTAATCATCTTTTCTGCCTGAAGGTCAGTGCTAACCAGGCCTTTCAGTGTAAGCTGTAGGCCTTGTGAGGGTTACAAAGGCCAGTGCAACAAAGTGAGTAAAATTGGCAGTTCCTCTACTGAACAATAAAACATAAAAGGGAGGGACGCAGGGATGGCCTGTGCCGTGGAAACAATTTCTGTACAAAGATACTGAATGACCAAAACATGTTTAACTTGCAGAAGTGACCAAGTTGAGCTATGGGAAGCAATGCACTATTTCCTGGAGGAAACCCCCTCGAAGGTTTTTTGTTAGGTTTTGGGTTTTTGCTAGGAGCACATGGCCTGGAATGCCCGAGTGGCTGTTTGGACAGCAAACACATAGGCTTTGAGTAGGCATGTGTTTAACTTGGCACACGCCTCCCAATATTTGATGTATGTGTGCCAAGCCATGAGGTCTCATGAGGAAAAATCTGTCAGGGTATGGTCTAGCTCTTGGCTTCTGCCCCAGACAAGAGCAACTCTCTTCACTTTTCTGTTTCTCTTTCCCTGCATTTACAAAGATGCTTTGGAGGCTCTTTAGGGCAAAAACTATCTTGCTGCTTGGATAGGTCAGTGGTTGAGTGGGTATCTGATCTTGGTCAGGAGTTCTCAGACCTGTGAGAGTGTGCATGGAGGAGTGGATACATGTGAATCACATAATTTAACAGAATGCTGATTTTCTTTTGTTCTCCTTTAACTGACCACATATGATATATGAGACACATGATGGTGCATGAGATAAATCTGATGGGAAAAGATGAAGAAGACTTTTTATTACTGCTTGATCTTGGTTTAACCACTTACTTTGGTTTTGTCTTTTGCTGGTTTTAGCTGCTTCCGTGCCAATGCCTTCTTATCCCAGTTCTGGCTCTGGTAGTTCCTCTAGCAGCTCATCCACTTCCCACCTGGCATCACCTCCTGTAAGTACAGCTCAGAGGCTGCACTCTTTGTGTTAATGGTTTTCCTGCTTGTGTGTTTGAAATGAGGTCTCTGCTTTAGTGCTCTCCTGGTGCAAGTCACTGAACACTGTGGTTCTGGCTGGGCTTGGAGCAGTGTTCTCTCCAGTTTAGAGTTTGGATCCTGAAGGTTGGCTTACTCTCCCCAGGACATGTTTCAGTGTGCCATTGCCTGTTGGATGAGAAGCCATTATGAAAGAAGTTGGTATGAGCAACACTAGCTTGTCTTGGCAGAGATGGAAAGCTCCTTGGAACCCAAACCAGTTGCTAATTCAGGGTGTAGCTCTGTTTCCTTGGCTGCACATTCTGTGTGTTCAAGCAAAGTCTCTGCAGTCTGACAGTATATCCACCTCCTTCTGGCCAGCATGTCCAGGCACCACAGAGGGACATTCAGCAAAGCTGTTTGCTCAGACCAGACCTGCCACAGTCCAGTGGTCTCGTGAAAGATCATCTGAACTGATGGGTTTTCTCTCTGGTTACCCAAAATGGTGATAACTTTTCTGGAGGGCAGAATATTTAAGTGACCAGGGAAGTGACATTCCTCCAGCTCACTGAACTGAAAGGTTGTTTTTGAAGGCTCTTGGTGAAAGCTGCCTTTGACTTTGAACTCAGAAATGCTGGTGGTGTGATTGGTAAGGGAAGGAAGAAGGATGGAACTTTTCTTCCCTGGCATGACTGTTTTTTTGCTCTGTTCTGTTTCCCTGGGCCAAAGTATCTCAGTTTGATATGGGAAAGACTGAGGGGCACCAGCAGAAGTTGATGTAGGTGCTCATGATGTGAGCTGGACAGAGAAGACAGGTCTGCTCCCCTCTGAATGTTTCATAACTGCATCCCTGAGAGCTTCCTCCCTGCAGCCTGAAGTAGAGGGTGCCTGGCTGAGGCCCTCCTAGCCATAAGACTCCAGGAATGAGCAGATGCTGTGAAAAGCAGACTCACTCTCCTGAGCTTTCCTGGTCTGGAAGCTTAAGGATGGTACAGAATTACTGCCAGACTGGGGTACCAAGGGGTCCCATGTTAGAGGTTTACTCCACCTCTCCTGCTCTGCCTTTGGAGGTTTTGCTGATGGAGCGTGCTGGCTCAGTCTGGGGAAAATGCCACATCTGCAGGGCACAGTTCACAGATTGGGTGGAAAAGAGACAACTTTGACAGCTGGAAAATTCCTTCTGCCTGTATGTCCTGTGTGTGCAGAGAGAGGGAGTCCCTCCTGGTGCAGCAGGAGAGTCTCTGCAGGGTGAGCAAGGTCTTAATGAGGCCCAAGTGAAAGCTGCTTCAAGTCTTTCTCAGCCTGGAAATGCATTAGGATAAAGACTGTGATCTGCTCAGTGGTCAGTTCAGCTGCCTTAAAGCTTTCTCAAACCATCCAGCCTCCTCCATCTGTCTGCAATGGGAGGGGATTGTGGGGCTGTTCATCATTTAGCTGAAGGAAGCAGGAAAATGGGACTTTTTAGGGACTGTCCTGCCTCTGACAGCTGTGAACTGTTTATCTGCTGAAAGTTTAATCTCTTTTGGGCCTTTCTTTAGCTCCTTAGCAGCAGTACAGCAAACCAGGGTGGTCTTGGAAGTTCAGGAACAATTATCTCCATGTTACCAAGTGCTGCAAAAGCACAAATAGAGACCAGATGGTTCTGTGTTTAAGAAAAAAACAGGAAAAAATGTAACCCTAAAGAACAACCAAAAGTATCTCTGAAAGCTCCTCTCGTGTTCCCAGCCATACTAAAGTGGGTTGGTAGAAAATGCGTGGTTGATCCGGAAAACCTCAGCAGAGGGATGCAATACCTTGAGTGAATTCTTCTTATCTTCTTAGCATCAGACACACTGGAAATATGTTTTGTGTAACAAAAGATGCACTGTTCTGACAGGGACATAAAAGGCTGTTCCTTCTCAGCAATCTGATCAGCTGCTTCTGGCAAACCATCAGCCCTGGTTTATCAGCAAAATGTTGTTTGTAGCCTTGTACAGCTCAGTTTAAAGGATGGAGCAGAATGATGAAGTAGCTGTGCTGAAGGCAGTGTTTGTTTTCTCCTTGAATTAGCAGTCCCTTGGAGAGATGCAGCAGCAGCTGCAGGAGAAGGCGCTGGCATCTCCTACCCAGGATTCTCCCGGGTTTCTGCATGGATCCAAGGACTCTGCAGGAAGCAGCAGCAAGAATTCCTCCTGTGACACAGATGATTTTGTCATGGTCCCAGCACAGTTCTCAAGTAAGGTGGTTTCTGAAAACGCAGATGTTCTAAGCAGAGGGGGATGTGGATGTTAAGGATAGATATTGAAAAGTTTAAAGAGTGATTAAACTTGTCTGTTTGGACTGAATTGTAGGAATGGTTTTGTTTTCAAGCTGGCAGAGACATCTGGCTCACTGGCTAATTTCATAGGATGTTTTGTAATTACCTTTAAAGACAGGATTTGAGAGTAAAGATTACTTGAGGACCTCAATAAGAGATTGAACCTGGAAATCCAACTGGAAAAGAAGATAAATAGGCTCACAGGGAAAAGTCTCTCTCACAGAAGCTTTTACCTTGTTATCCTGTCTTCAGTTTCACTCAGCATCACAGTCCAAGACAGGATTTCAGCCAGCAAGCTGGATTTTACAAAAATCCCCAAGAAAAACTAAAATATGTTGGCTTTTTTTTTCAAATGCTCTAAATTTCATTTTATGACCTTTATGTGTTTATACTTTGATAGGACTTGCTTGAAAATACAGATGTACATAGAACCAGGGCCTCAGTTCATGCACAAGTCCTTACTTAACCAGCAGAAGGACATTGTTCAACCTTGCCCATGTGTGTGATGCTTTGCTGAGTTGGAGCTTAGGGGTAAATGCTGTGATTCCTCTTTTCACAGTTGCACCACTTGTATTAAAACAGAAACTTGGAGGGGTAGAGTAATCTCTGGAAGATCTCTGCAATCCTTATGATAAGGAGGAGCTTGTGTTTTCCCTGGAATCAGTGGTGGGACCAGTACACACTTGCCTGGTGCTGGTCATGTTCCCAGGGTTCAGATGTTTGTTGTGTATCCAGCTGCCAGCTCATTTGGCTGCCCTGGACTTTTGCCATGGAGGACAGGGATATTCCAAAGCACTATGAGTATCTCGTACCACTTTTACACAGCAGCCAGTGACTTGCACTAAGTGGACATGGACCTGTTGCCTCAAAAGATTGTCAGGATTGTCAAGCCCCCTTCCAAGAGGACTTGCTTTCAGCCTAAATTTTCCAAAACTTCAGGGTGTAAGGATCAGCAGCATCCACCATGAACTTCAGCTTCAGCCCACGTGTGGTTTGCAAAACACTGACTTCAGGAACAAACCACTGACTTCAGCAGGGCTTGGAGGAGCAGGAAATTCTACACAAAATCTCAATTGCTATGAATGTATAAAAATTTTGAAGAAAATTATCTTTAATCTACTTCTGCACTTTCTTGTTCCTCAGGTGATTTAGCTGCTGAGGCTGCAGGAGGGAAGCCAATCCAGGACAGCCTGATGTACAGTGGGTAAGACCACCATGGCACCTGAAGTTGTCCAGCCACTGGAGCCTGCTGTGTGTTTGGGACTGTGGGGTTCTGGTGGATGGGAGGGAGGATGTTCCTGAGTTAGCCTTTTTTTCGGGGATGTCTTGTCACCTGCCTGGTTCTGATCATTTTCAGTTTCATGTGGTGGAAGCAGGATGACAGTCCCCAGAGCTGCCACTGATGAGGTGCTGGGCAGACACAGCTCTGTTGCTAAGCTTTGTAGGAGGGAAACAGGGTTGGTTCCTGGGCTCTGACAGCTGAGTTTCTGTTTTCCTCAGGAGTTCCCTGGTGACTTCAGCAGGCTTGGAAAGCCAGGGGAGGACACCATCTCCATCACCCCCATACAGCAGTTCTCCAAGCCCATCTGGGTAAGAAAAACTGTTTGATGGTGTCTGTGCAACACTGAATAATCCAACTCCCACTGACTTCCAGGGGGGATTTTACTGCTGTTGGTGTGCTGGGCAAGATCCACATCTCTCCTCTTAATTAATGGGTAACAAGAAACACCCAGGAGAAACTCCCCAGCCTTGGGCACCAATCAGTCCCAACTACTGAGCCTGTCTCTCCCTCTTGTGGCTCTCAGGAGGGGCTAGGAGAGAACACAGGAGAGCTGGAATTAACTCTGTTCCCTGAGGGGGCAGGGATTGTTCTCAAGCAGAAGGTAAATGTGCTCTGCTGGCATGTGTGTGCTGCTCATCCCCCCAGTGCCCAGCCCTCAGAGGTGGGGAGAATTCCAGCTAAACACCCTTGTTTCTAATTCTAATTTACTGGACAGGTGTGGAGGAGTGTTGCTCATCTCCCCTTGCTGTTGAAGGACAGATGAGGGCCTGCTTAGTTGTTTGTGGTTTGTTGAAAAGCTCCTTGTAGTGTCTCTAGAAAGTAATGCTGATACTGGACCGTGTTTACTAATGGGGGATGCAGGAGTAGGAGGAGCATGTGCAAACAGGCGTGGTCATGGATTTCATTCCAACTAAACCAGTTGCTCTAAACTCAGTTTTGGCCTTTAGAAGTGTTGTAGGTGACAGCTGCCCACACATAAGAGTACCAACTGCCCAGTGGGGCCAGACACTTTTGTGTTCTGAAGGTGTTAATGGTCTTTGGAAGGTGATCCCCTCGACTCTGGGCCCTGAAGCTTTAGGGTATGTGCTTAGCTTGCAGGGAACTGCTCGTGTTGCTTCCCATCTTGTTCTTGCCTGCTGGGGAAGCAGGACAGCTTTCATCTTCTGTTCTGTCAATATGGCACCTGTCAGGGGAGGATGGTTTAAGGGGATTTCACACTGGGAGATGGATGACCCTGAAGTCTTTTTTAAGAAGAAAATGTAGTCCCAGGCTGTGTGTTGAACACATTTGTCACATGAACAGAGCCCAGAAAATGACAAAACATAGCCTCAAAGCATACAAATTTAACAGAGAATAATATAGCTCAGAGCCTCGCTGATGTGATCAGATTAATTGGCAAGCGTGTACCACAGTGTGGAGTTTAATTGCATGAGGCTTCTTATGCCATGGCCTGCTAAGCTTTTTAACAGCTTATTCCTTAACTGATTCCTTTGCATTCTGGAGATCAGTCTCTGTTAAAGGATTTGGCCTTGCTTCTGGGCAGCAGTAAGGAGAAATTCAGGGAAGTTGACCACTTCTCAGTGTTCACCAAACTGGCCTCATCATTTTCTAGTGGATCCCAGGGTGGCCAGTCAATACCAGAGGCTTTGATCTAAACATGTTTCCACTCTCACTGTCTTTCCTTACTCCTTCCCAGCAGCTTCTGTGGAGCAGATGCCAAACCCTCTAGTGCTACTTCCCACTTTGCTGTCTGCCTTGAAGCAACACTGAAAAGCTCATTTCTGTGCTATTCGGGATGGGGAGTAAGACATCAGTAATGAAAGACTGGAGCAGTCACTCTGAGTGCAGAGGATAAAGCATGCTCTTTGATCTGTCCCCTGAAAGTGCTCAGAACTGGTGCCACCCAGGTGTGCCCTCACTGGGTTTTAGTGCCCTTCCCTGGTGGGGAAGTGCACGAGACCTGTTGGTTCCACTGGTGCAGAGGAGTCCAGGTTTTCCCTCTTTCCTGTGCTCACTTGGAAGCAGCAGTTCTCCCTTCCATGTGTGGCTCCAGGCTAGCAAGCACTGCTGGCTGCAGTCCATCTGGGACAGAAAGCAAGGGCTGTTTCAGAGTGGCCAGCAGTGGGTTTTCCACAGGATGTCATGGTACACTGACAACTCTCCTTGCTCTTAATTAAGAGATTAAGAACTGGGCAGAGTTAAAACATGCCAATAATTGATCCTTTTTTTAAATTCTTTTTTTTTTAAACGCTTCCTTGAAGATGCTTAGTAAGTCTAAAGGAAGGTAATTCCTTGGATGTGCCCCACAGCACTAGATTTGATACTGTTTTCAAAGAGCTTTTAATTACTGCCAAGTAGTTAAACTCCCTGTCCCAGCTTTATCTCTTGGACTTTGCAGGTTTATAGTCAATTGCATTCTTTAGGCCTTGAGGCCATTTAGCAGGTTTAGAGTATATCACCTCATTTGGATAATTTCCTTTGCAACTTGCACCATGTGAAAGAAATAAGGACTTGATATAACTCTTGGAGAGAGGGAGAATCCTTTTACCCAAGAATTTATTTTCTGATAAAGAATTTGGACCAGATAGAAAGCATTTGAAATATATGTTCAAAGTGAGCACAAGGTTTCACGTGAACCTTCAGATTTCTTCCTAAAGCTTTGTTTTGTTTATGTCTGTCACAACACTATATTTTATACTCATGGAAGGCAGATACATCAAAGCTTCATCTTTTTGCTGAGCTACTGGAAACCTTGAATGACTTTATTTTATCGTGTCAGTGAAGAATCAAGGCATCCATGCTGCCTTTTGGAGACAAATAGGAAATTAAGAGTGTTTTCTTGGTGGAAGAAATAAGAGCACACAAGGAAGAATATATAGAACTTCAGAAAGTGGAAAGAGGAATGAAAAGATCAGAATCATTTGATCATTCAGCCTTGATGAAAGATCTCTTCCAGTTATTTGGCTCTCCTGTTATGGAGTGTCTTCACATGCACTGTGTGGAGATCTGCAGACACTTTACTGCCGATCACCTTTGTTCAGTGCTGTCACCATAAACCACAGAATGCTACAACCTTCCTCAAAACAGAAATTCTGGTAATGGGACGCTTTGAACTGCCAAATAAGTCACAAACTCTTGTTTCTTCCCCTGAGTATATGTGTGTTCTTGCTGAATTAAGTATATCCTTTCATGTCATGTAAAATATTTCCATTCCGAGTGCTAGACCCCAAGGAGTGATGCTTCCATCTTGTCAGGGGCAGACCCAGGTGTGTGTCCTTGCTTGACAATGAAGGAGACTGCAGAAGCCTTCATTACCAATAAGATCTTCCTGTAATTGTTCAACAGCCCTGCAATTGGTGTTGGCAGTTGTAAATAGCTTTGCCATGGCAATTAATCCTAGAATTCTGGGGCCTTTGGGAAAAGACTTTAGGCAGCTACTTAGTTAAATGTGGTATTTGCATGGATTTTGTACAGCATGTGTAGCCTGGTGGACAGGCCAAGAGTAACCTGGGGGAACAGGTATCAGACATGAGCCAGTTAGCCTGCTTGGATGGAAATTTGCAGAATGGACTTGTCCCGTTTTGTGTGTGTGGTATTCTATCTTGTCCTTGATGGCTATATAAATACCAGCTCCTGTCCCTCAAATTTATTTTCTCTGGAGTTGCCTTCTCCACCCTGTAGTTAACTTGCCAATACTCTGATCTACGCCATGACATTCCCTTCGTGGTGTGAGACTTCCACAGGGATGCCGTGGCTGCAGCAGTGCCTGTGCATGAGTCAGTCACAAGCAGCTCTTGTCAGCAAAGTCTGTGCTGGTATCCTCTGTGAGCCAGGGATGTTTAGCCCCTGCTCAGTGCTGTCTGCTTGGCTGTGGATCTGAGCTGTTGGAAACTAGGCCAGCCATGGCCTGACATAGCAGGGCTCTGGTTTTCCTGGAGGGAGTGGTGTGCTTGGGTGTACGTTTTAACACCAGGCTGTGGGTGGGAATGGTGCTGGAGGAAAGGTGCCTGTTTCCAGGAGATGTGTGGTGCCACTTCCCTTTGATATGACTCTGAACCACCTCCCAGTACAAACCCACAGCCCCAGAGCAGCCCAGGGGACGCTCCCTGCGTGCAGTTGCTTCATGAAGATAAAATCTCCAATTAGCTGGTGGAAGGCCCAGCCCTTACAGGAGGTTGTCTCTGTGTGTCTCATTTCCACAGCCGGCCAGGGCAGTTTTCCAGCAGCAAGTACGGCCACTCCGTGCCCATCCCAGTCCCCACACAAATCCACAACTACCGTCGGATCGAGCAGAACCTGCAGTCTCCCAATCCATTCTCCTCTCCCCGGTAAGTGCTGGGGCTGGGACCAGGAGGTCTGTAAACAAACTGCTTTACACTGCACTTTCTCTACCTCTATACATTTTCCTGGGTGTTGGGCTCTCCCCCTCGCTGTAGGGGTGTGTTTTGGGGTGTTTTTGTGGTGGTGTTGAGATCTATTTGTTAGCTCTGTCAATTTTGCCTGTGTGCTTTTATGTGAGAAGGCTCCTGTCAGCTCAGAGTGAAGGCTGAGCCACTTTGAATCTGACAGCTTTTCCCATGCCAGCTATGGATTGGGCATCCAAGTGCCCAGGCAGAGAGAACCATCCATCTGGCAGATGCCTTTATAAAAGGAAAATTTGAGATAAACAACTAAAATGGATGGGACTACAGAACCTACCTGACTTTACCTTAATTGGTTCCTGTAGCCAGTCATGCCATAGATGATGTGTTGTGCACGAGTTGCATATTAATGTGGTTATGCAGCCAGGACTGAGTAAATCATGAGCAATTCAAGCCTGTGAGGCAGAGCGTGTTTTCTGAAGGCTGTCAGGAAGACCCTGACGCCAAGTCTGCAGCAGACAGCTGACCTGAGTGCAGAGGTAATGCCTGGTACATCCAAGACATGTAGGGCTTCTATCTCTTCTCACATATGATTGCTGGCTGGCAGCAGCAGCCCAGGTCGTAGACTGATGGGAAGGAGATCAACACAGGATCTTAAGGAGCTTGTGCTCAAATAGAAGTGTCTAGGAGGTGTCATGTCTTTTCTAGGATGAGATGTGTTGGTGTCTGGATTAGTTAAAGTTTAGGTTTCGAAAGTAGGGTAATACCTGTGTCAGCCTAAGTTTGGGCTTCAGCCAGCCTAATTCAGGATAAGGCTTATTTGAAGTGGACCCAGAAGTAGAAACACGATATGCTGATACTGATCAAGGTTAGGGATTAGCAGACTTGGTCTGTGCCACTGTAACTTTAATACTGTTTTATGTTAACTTTTTTGAGTGTGTGGCAGGTTTTGTGATGAACTCTGTCCTGTTTCTTATGTGCCGTATGTTTTTGACAGCAAAACTTGTGGGTGCTGTTGGTTTTGGACCTCACAAGAGTCCTGGTTATCCCTGTGAGGTATCAAGAGAGAGCTCTGGAGAAGGTGCTGTGCCAGCCCCAGAGCTGGTGATGGGCTGCTCAGTTGAGGCTCACAGCCCACAGCTGCAGCCAGGGAGCAAACTGCCACATTTTGCTCCTTTTAGTCACCTCTGTGTAATGCTGAGATTGGCATGTCCCTGCAGAGGCACTCGAGGAATGGGCCCAATCAGGGTGACTCACAGGCTGCTTTTAGCATCTTCTCAGCATCTCTGGCGTCATGTTTTTTCTGCCCCAGGAAGCCATACTTATCTCTGGCCATCACTTCCTCTAATCAGCAGGTTCAGTAGACACCCTTCAGGAATGGCAGGAGAAAACTCCACCAGGCATTTAGTGTGTGATTCCACTTTTCCATCAGGTGTATCAAACCAGCCATTGGTGCTGAGTCATGTTTGCTGAGTCATCTGATTGCAAACCTTGACGTACACTCTGGTGCCTGAGAAATGTCCCCCTGTCACCTGACTGGCTGCTGTGTGCCCCTGTAACTGCTGTGGTTGTGGACAGATGTGTGGTTTGGTGAGGTGCTAGTTAGGTGTGTGTGCCTCTGGCCACATCACCTGTCCTGCTCCTCTGCTGGCTTACCCCGGGTCTCACAGGGTGGCATTTGACATTCCACATCTTCCAGCAGCAGCAGTCACCTGGTGGTTTTCTTCTGCAAGTTCCTGATAGATAAAATTCAGCCTTCTGCATGGCTCATGGTCTGGAGAATTAAAAACATGGCAGGGTAATACTTTCTGCCACTGAATATTTAGGTATCTTCTCACCTTTCTCTCTGGAAATTCATTTTGCTTTAGGGCCAGGCACTTGATGAGCATTAAGCCTCTGAATCTGGAGCAACCTGAAGAGAAGTGATTTTTAGGTTAAAATTTTCAAGTATTTCCTTTTTTCCAAGCATGTGATTATAACATAGATTTACTTGGATGCAGAATGTGGTAACACATTGCATAGGGGCAGGAAGGTTGGCAGATCAACTACTCAATTATCTTAACTACTGAAATAGATTTTTTTTTTTAATGTATTTATTTCCTGAAATGTGGCATAAAGAAATATATACCTTGAAGTGTTGTTGAGTAGATTTACTGACAGTTCATCAGGATGATTCTGCCAGTCCTGGCACTGCTGAAACCCACATCCTTTGTTCCTTCTGTTCAGATACATGAGGACAGTTAAATGCAGCATCCCTGGCAGAGGAGGCAGGATACCTTAATGACAGCATCCTTCAGTGGCTCAAGCAAGGAGGGGTTTTTGTCAGCAGTCATTGATTCCTGTCCAGAAAACCACCTACTGGTTGAGGCTAATGTTCTTGTAACAAGAGAAAAAATGTTTCCAAATTGAGAATAGAATGAAGGACTTGATGAAAAGACTTTCTCATATAGAGGAGTGTAATGGGAGTCTTGGTGAAGGAGTCTGCAGAGGCAGAATAGTATTGCAGTTTGGGTTGTGTGTTCCTAATGATGGTGAAAAGATTCACATATTGAGAAATAGTTAATTGATATGCAATAATCCTGTCTCTCTCCAGACTGATGGTGTGGATGTACTCACTTTCCCACTAGTTTCCTCTTCTGTTTCATTTTAGCACTGGCTAATACTAAAGGTTCCTGCATGTGTGGGCTTTACAAATTAATTTTAACTCCCTAAGTTGAGCCTTCACAAGGAGTTGAAGGTGTTCAGACAGGCAATTCTGACTGTCTGGCCCAAAAACCCAAATTCCTCTGGGTAGCTGTGAAGTGTTTCAGATCTGACAGCCACAAACTGTTGTGTTTTGCTCTGTAGCTCCTGATTTGAGTCCAAGCTCTGCTGCAGAGCAGTGCCTTGGCACACTTTACCTCAATATTGAGCACAGAGCTCTCTGTCTAAAGGCTGCTCTGACTGAAGGCCAAATGGCTCAGCACAGGAGGCACACTTGAATAAAGCCCTCTCAGGGCATTCTAGAGACACTGCCTACAATAAACATCTTGGACATGGCCAGATAGGAAACTGTCTTGTTCAGGATTGATGTAGATACCTGCAAGCATCTGAAGTGTCTCTGAAAAATGACTGTCCTGTTTACAGCTAAGCTAACCTCGATTGTTCTTTTCATTTATTTGAATTGAAACTCTTGAGAACAAGGATTATCATCTTAATCTGTTTTTGGTGTAGTCCTAGAACAGTGGGATTTTGATCCAGGATAAACAGTCCTGAAGCTCTGCTTTTGTGAGAGTAACTGTGTGTGTTGTGTGATGCTGTTCTCCTTCCTCCTCTGGAGTGACCTGTGTGCTGCTCTTGTTTCCTCTAAGGTCTGGTACGGTCCGGAGGTCCAGCAGTACAAGTCCTCTTGGTTTTCCCAAAACTGGTGCTTCCCCTCCTTATTCTGGAGAGCATGGATCCATGCCCAGCACTAAAAAGCTCTCCTTTGGTGGTGCCAAGCCGTTTATGCCATCACCACAAGGTAAGATGTCAGCTGGCACATTGCTGTCCTAATAAAATCATTTGCTTCTTTCTTGTAAAGAGGGGGGGTTTTGACCACCTGTAGCTGCCAGGTAGTAGAGAGTTCAGATTGTTGTGTTCCCCTGTGGTTCTTCTCCACAGATGATTTGACAAGTGTTTTGACCTCAGTAAAACTGAGAGAAAAATACCTGTTAGCCCCAGGAGAGGCAAGCTTTGCTTTGGTGTCTGCATTAAACATTTTACTGCCCTCAGAAGAGGGCATCTGTAAGTGCAAAGTATCTTTTTACTGGCTCGGGTTGGGGTGAGAGCAAATGTAAGCCGATTACCATCAAAGCAAAAATCTGACCAGCTTTCAAAGGGCTTGAACTTCCAGACTGAAAAGTTTTGGATGAATATCTGGTAGCCTGATCTAGATGCTAACAAGCAATTCAAGTGGAAAGAGACAAGAGAAACCCCAATGTGCAATGGATGCAATTTTCTGTTTTCTGTAAAAGAACAGGCTGATATAATGAGCTGTTCTATATCCCTGGTGTCTTTGATCCTGTATTTATTAGTCTCTTCTTATGGGGAAATAGAGAATATTCATATTCTATTCCTCTGAACTAATATCACTGCAAAGTCAGACTAAAACTTGCTAAACTAATACCAGGCAAAGGTTTTTTACCTCCTTTTACAGGAGTTGATGATCTTTTCACCACACAGCTAGGGCTGAGAAGATGGAAGAGATAACTGGCATCTTTCTATAAACAGGTGGTGCATAGTGCTGTTCTTGCCTATGAAAACTTAATACTGAATTAACTTCTTTTTTATTTCATTCCCTCACAGTTGGAACAATCCCAGAGCAGCCCAGCCAGACTGTTATCCCATCTTCTCTTGGAGCAGAAGTGAGAAGCCGTGTTCCTTCTGCCGGTGCGTCGGTCCTTGCCTTCCTTCGTTATTCCTATGGATGAAGCCAGAATTGTAGTCTCAGGGCATTCTAGGTTGGGTTGGTTGCTTCAGCAGCTTCTCTGGATGTTTGGCCAGCCAGGATCTCTGTGTGCTGGTGGGAGTTGGGGTTGTTCCATTCACATCCTGTCAGCCAGCATCTTCCAGTGCTGACAGACCCAGTGTTGCAAAAAACTCAAATTTGGGACTTGGAAGCCAATGGATTGAGTGAAGGAAAAGCATCTCAAAACCTCTAACACCTACTCTGCCAAGAGGCCTGCTTGATGTATAGTTTCCTTGCTCCTGAGCTCTGACAGGAAAGAAAAAAGAAGCTGCACTTTTATTTCCCCGTTGTTCATGTCTCATCCTCCCACAGACTCAAAACATTAGCAGGCCTGGCAGTGCTGTGGCTCTGCTCAGTGCCATGCTTCTCCATAGAAGGTTTTGATCTGTCTGAGCTGTAGATCCTGGGATCAGGCTGTCTCTTTCTGTTAGAACCAGGCAGTGATGTGGTTTGTCACTCTGTGCCCTCCAGGTTCCTTGGTGCCCGAACAGTCTCCTCGAGGGATGGGCTCCCGGCTCCACAGTGCTCCCAACCTGTCGGATTTGCATTCCTGCAGGCAGAAGATAACCAAGCAGCACTCTGATCCTCTTGTTGCTCACTTTGGTCATACCCCAGTCAGCCAGCCTCTGCAGATCCATGGCTTGCAGCACTGCCGGCAGCTCCGATCCTCACCAAAGCTCTCCGAGTTCATGCAGAGAAGCCCTTTGCCAACAATAATGGGCTCCCCTACAAAGGTGTGCCCAGGAGTCTTTTGGGCCTCTCACAGCTTGATCTTCTGGGTGATCTGGGGATGAGCTGCTGCAGGAGCAGATAACTCTGACCTGGATTTATCAGCACTTGCTCCTATCCTGTGAGGGCTGTGCAGTGATCTGTGTGAAGTGGGGTGGTGTCCTGCTTCCCGTGGGCAGCTCTGCCCTGGCAGCAGCTCAGCAGAGCCTGGCCTTGGGAGCAGGCAGGGAAAGGAGCTGCCCCAATGGCCAGAGTGACTGGCTGGTAGGGACATGGTGACCCAGATGTGACACAAGCGTGTGTCCAGCAGGAATCCCCAGCAGAGCCAGCAGCTAGACAGCCCTGGGCCTTATGGGGAGTAGGCACTGTGACAGCATTTCCTCTGCTTGCAAAATTCTCAGCAGTTTGTTGTCCTTCCGTTTTAGCCTTTCTGGGATTAGAGACAAGTAACTGTTCAGGATGGGATTTCCACCCTTATTTCAGGCGGATTGTAAAACAGTTTAATTTTGATAAACAAATGAAGAACCTTCCTTTTAAATACAGATCTCTGTTCTTTCTTCTTAGGCTGTGTCCCCATTTGAGTTTCCCAAAACCCCAAGTTCCCAGAATCTCCTCACCCTGTTGGCCCATCAGGGGGTCATGATGACTCCGACCCGGAACAAGACCTTGCCAGATCTGAAGGAGATGGGTCATTTCCACTGCCAGCAAACTGGGTTGGGATTGAGGCCTGTGGAAGAGATCAAGGGCAGGTGAGCTGCAGTCTGCTTCATACAGTGGTGCTTCACTCCTCAATACAGGACAGATGGGGCAAATTTCAAACCCCAGCTGATGCTGAAGTTGTAGTGAGCTATCTGTAAACATTGTGTAGTTATCTGCTAGCACCAGTGTTCTGGAGGAGTCCTCTGATACTAATTTTCATTCTTTTCAACAAAAACAAATTGTATTGTATTAATGTAATAAGGACTTGAATTACTGCAGTTAGTAATGATAGTTTTGTGCTTTCTACAGGTAGCAGGAGGTGTTTCAGATGCTCTGTTGAAAGAGCTTTTTTCAGCTCCAGACTGTTTACTGTGTAGTGTTAAGTGGCTGTGGACCAGGAATAGCACAAAGAAGTGAAGTTAGCTGACACCTTGCACCTGTTGACTTTCAGCATCATGTTGTATGTACTCTTTTTAGATCTCTGAGCACTGGCAGGCTCACTGACCTGCTTCTGAAGGCAGCCTTTGGGGCACAGATCTCAGAAGCTGGCAGCAGCGACAGCCTGAACAATGAGAAGCCAATGGAAATTGCAGGTAGGTGAGGAGGCCAGGCAGATCTGGCAGAGTGTCCTGGGTTGGGGTTTTCCTACACCCCTCCTGCAGATGGGAGGCTGCTTTGCCGGTGGCTCTTGGCACAGGAAGCGCCGTGTGTGAGGAGTGCAGTGGTGTTTGCTTTCCCCTGCTCTGTGGGCTGTGTGTGCTGTGGAGCTGATGGATAGTGGTGTGATTTTTGTAGGCAAGGCTTCCTCTTTTGGCCCCTTCTGAGTGTGATAAGCTGTGGAAGTGGTGGCTTGGTGCCAGGCGGCTCGGGTGTGAATGGCTCTGCAGGGGTGGGTGTTCTGGGCGTGCAGGCCAGGCAGCAGGAGGGAGAGCAGCTGCAGCAGTGGCTGGCACTGCCCAGGCTCTGTCCTGGGGTCCGTGGTGCTGGGGGTGCCTCACTGGCCTGTGCTGGCACCCACTGTGTCCCAGGAGAGTCTGCAGGAACACACCCGCTGGGCGGGGCACCCGTGCTCTGAGTAACCTTCCTGTAATGCCGGTCTGCACCTTTCAACTGTCTCCCCAGCTCCCTCAGGTGCTTTCGGAGGGACCCTGCACTCTGGTGCCCGGGCTGGGGGCTCTGCCAGCCCATCCCCAGTGATTTTTACTGTCGGATCCCCTCCCAGTGGAACAACCCCCCCACAGACCACGAGGACCAGGATGTTTTCAGGTAAAGGGCGATACCTACCTGCCTGTTCCAGTGGGAATGCCTGGGGGCAGAGAGATGTGTTGCATTCCTTGCTGCAGGGCACTGGTGATGGCAGAAGGCTGCTCAGAGCAATCTGTAGAGCTGCTCTACAGCATGGTCTCAGCACCTTTGAGGTTCTAGTGCTGGCTCCTGCCAACCCCAGTTGTTGCTGCTGACTGTTTGCACTGGCATTAGTGCCAGAGAGTGGTTTTCCAGTAGTGTAAGAGACAGGCAAACTGTTACTTTATTGCTCTCTGCTTCAGGAATAGTGCTGCAGCTGTTCACACAACCACTGTTGCTGAGAGGTCAACAAATGTAAAGATTGTGTTGTGTTCTGATTGTTCTCCCCGTGGGTTTTGGATGAGCTATAAAAGATGAGCGTGACTGTCTGTGCCTAACAATTTCCATGCACAAGGACTGTTGGGAAAGGGCCAGGAGGGTTCTGTGTGCAAAGCCATTAGAGGTGTTACTTATGCTCTGAGCTGCTTAGGTAGGAGATGGGGAGATGCACTCCTGCTTGGCAGATACTCCTTGTAAGACACCAGTGCTCTGGCCTTGTCAGCCAGCAGTTGAGGCTGTGGTGAGTGGCCCTTTTGGGATAGAGTGTCTGGGAGTTGGAGTCTGTGTTCAGTTTAAGAAAATATTTGGACACATTTTGATTTGCATATTTGGCTTGTTTGTTTTTTTTGTCTTGGCTGTTCCTCATCTGAATGTACTTGACTCTGTTCTCAATTACTGCAGGGAAAGTTTGGATGTGACCATGAATAAGCTGCTTGACTGGGATGGGGGTACATGTGGGCTTGGTTCCTGTGTATAACTTGCATTTCCATCCTAACTAAAACCACTCATGTCTTTGGTTGCCTGGCAGATTGGAACCACAATTCTTTCTTTGTCTCATTTATTTGGAGAGTGAGCTTTAAGACTCTTAAAAACTGTGTGAGGTGCCTGTAGCACAGTGGGGTTGCTGTCCTGGCTACAGCCTCCAGCTGCTACTGCAATGTGATGGATAGAGGATTCAGACTTCCTGTGTTGCTTTTCAGGGATAATAGCAATCTGGAAGCAGATCCAAGCACCAGGTTTTAGGAGGTTTTAGGAGGTTGTTCAACACCTGTACTCAGGTGTTCAAGGGTCTGCCCAACAGTCAGGATGTCAGATGGGAAGCCTGGAATAGGAAGAAATTGAAAGTGAACCCGCAGCACACACGCAGTGTTAGGTCAGGGTGACCAAAGCAGTGATGCAGGACAAGCTTTGTTTATTAGGCCTGTGCAGGAACTTCTCATGTTATAGTTCATGCACAAAGCTAATGGTGGAAAGGAGAGATTTGCAAGCTGCAACTTTTCACCCCAAGTGCTTGCACAAGCCATGAGTAAGGACAGTACTAAAGGCAGAGCTTTTCTGTGAATCATCCTGACAATTTCTGCAAACAGCCTCTTGGAATTACAGGGCATCCAGAATGTGATGTTGTAGGTCCTCTCTCTTGTCTCTGAGGGAACTGGAAATATTCTGCCTGTCTTTGATGATCCACTTGGCTTTGAAGCATTGCTGCCAACGAGGAAAAGAGGCTGTGTCTCTCTGCGGATCAGTTGTGCATTACTATATTGCTGAACCTTTTGAAGGCAGGGCAGGGCAGTAAATTAAACCTGTGGTTAGAAGACAAACAACTTCCTCCAAAGGACCAGTGAGAGTGGAGAATACCACCTGGGTAGAGTTAGCAGAGTGCTGGAGCTGGTATTGGCATCCCCTGTCAGACAGAATGTTTCCCTCTGTGGCAGTGTGCCAGGGGTGGGAAAGCCTCTGCAAGTGGTGGATGTATTGTGAGACAAAATCTCCTTTTGTGCTCCTAGGGTGGGTTCAGTGGTCAAGAAGGGGAAAAGCTGATGGTGAGGGAATTGTCTGATGTACACCATACCTACAGGGTCTCCAGACCCTGGGGTTAGGGTCTTGACTCGGCTGGTCACTCATTCTCTGCCCAGCCTCTTATTTATAAAGAGGGGAAAGCAAAAGTACAGGGCATTTAATGAAAACTCTCCTGGCTTGCATACAGGGTGTTCTAGAACCATCACTGACCAGAGTGCTCATTCAGTGACAGTAACAGCAAAAAGGCAGGGAGCCAGGGTTCAAACTGTGCTGCTCCATGGTGGGGAAGTTGGCTATGACTGTGTGTGATAAAATCAGCCCAAGATACTGTGGCAGGATTCAAAAAAGGTTTAGCCAAAAAAAGGCAAAATAATTTCTTCTGAATTGTCTCCATGAATGATCGTCTCTCTTAAATCTGCTTGAGCTTGTCAGCTGGTCTGCCTGAGTCACTGAGGAGTTTATGGTGAGGAGTAGTTGTTCTGCATCCAGAGTACTTGCATCTTCCTCCCAAGTACCTCTTGCTGGCTCCTGTCAGATCCAGGATCCTGAATCCTACAGAAATCTCTCTTCTGCATGAGGAATGTCTACCTGACCTGCTATTAATACCTCCAGTTAATTCATTTGTCTGTTTTTCTTCACAGTGGGGTCTTCCAGCTCTCTCAGTTCTGGAGGCTCCTTCAGTGGGAGGCACTTGGCAGTGGGAGCTGCTGGGGAGGCTCTGGAGGGCCCCTCGAGTCTCCGGTACACTTTTGCTGATCCCATCACTGCCAACCTGGAAGGTGTTGTTACATTTGAGGCACCAGAGCTGCCTGAAGAGACGCTCATGGAGGTGGGTATGGTGGGTATGGGGCAAAGGACAGGGGAATAAAAGTAAAGCAAATCCATGCTTTGCTTCCAAAGGTGGAGCAAACAGTACAGCAAGTTCCAAGAGGGCAAGGCCAGTGACGTGTTCAGAAAGCTCAGGGCATATTTAGCACCAAGCCCTTTAGTCCATGTAGCAGCCCATGACTGGGGTTAAAATTCCCCATTCCCAAAGTTGAAATTGCAGCTTGGAAGATCAGTTATCTAATGCATTCTATATTAAGGGCCTCTGAAGCCAACCTGCCTGCTTTGGGGCTCTCCTTTTTTAAAAGGCTCAGCATTAGTACTGGCTGACTGAGAACATGAGTAGCTCAGTGTGTCAGGTGCCTGCCTGGTGCACCTGGGGAGTCAGCAGTGATATGGTCTCTGCTGAAAGGATCTGAAAACAAAGTAAACCTGACACTTCTGTTCCTGCTGGGGGCAGGGGGAACACCGTGTTCTGCACCAGAAGAGCTGAACCAGATTGTGGAGCTGAAAGGCTGCCAGGCTCCCCTTCTCTGCAGGCTGAAGCAGAGAAAATGCTGTTATAGCTGAGTTATATTTGAAATGTAGGTCAGGCTGCCCATTTGCAGTGGAGGTGGGAGGCAGATTCAGTCACGCTTTTGGCTCTGCTTGTGATACCTCCTTGGGCTGTCTGGGACTGGAGAAGGCTCTTTGTGTCTGACACTTGCTGGTGTTGATGAAAACCCCAAGATACCAAGAGAGATACGCACACATTGTTTTAAGGATGTGGGTTTGCTCTTCTACTTCAGATTTTGTTGAGCTCATTTTTTCTGTCAGTTCTGCATTGGATTGCATTTGTTGGCTTCATTACCTGTAAAGCCACAGGGCAAAGGCTTCCAGCAATGATGTGATCACAACAGCAGTCAGTTTAATTGAGCATCCTACCTGGGTGAGGTGACAGAAGTTTGGGGCCTTGCCAGCTGCCACCACTTCAGATGCTGGTCTGAAGAGAAGTGTCCTAAGGAAGTATCAGCTGATCTTGGAATAGCACTCAGCTTCTCTGGCTAAAATGAGTCATTTGGCTTAAGTTGTTGTTTCTGCTGAGCACAGTGATCTGTTTGCATGTCACAAAACCTTTACAGCAGATTTCAAGACCCTTTTGTGCTCTGTGGAGTTGGCCAGAATGCAGACCTGGCAGGTTTTCTGGTTTCTGCTCATCTTTCAGGACGCTGAAGTCTCACTGCTTAGGTGCCCTTGTTTATCTTGAGCAGCGCTGTTGTGTTCGGATGGGTGGTTCTTCTGTCTTTTGTGAAAGTTTCTTTAGGTGCAGACAAGGCATACTGGAGGTTGGGGTTTCGTTTCTTTTACAGTGCTCTAAAAACACAATACAGAGATGCTACAGAAGACTTGTGATGGCAAATGAGGCCATAAATGCCAGCACAGTTAACAGAAGCTGACTGTAGGCAGAGGAAGGACTGCCTGTGGGTTAGAGATAAGAGGCTGAGACCTGCAAGATCTCAGCAGCTTCCTGCTCTGCCACAAACTTCTTGTATGACCTGGTAATTACTTAATCTCCAGGTTCCTCCTCTGCTTTTAAAGAAAATTGAGGAAGATGGAGATAACACTTCCTCACCATACTGGATTGTCTAGGTAGCAAGGTGGTGGGAGGGAGAGATTCATGTTCCAGGTAGTCAAAGCTTCCTGAGCAGCCCAGTGCCTGAGCCAGTGAAGGAAAGAAAGCAGCTCTCAGATCTTGAGCATGGGGGTTTCCTGGTAAATTCATGTCAGAAACATCCTTACCCCGTTTGAGAGAAGTGAGCCAGTGAATCTTTGAAGACCAGGTTACCCACTTCTCAACAGAGTACAAACAATGAAGTTGGCATCTGACCCAGGCAGCAATTCACTTTGCAGACCCACAGGCATTCAGTTTTTCCACAAATGCTAACTTCCCAGAACTGGTTGCAGTGACTTAAGCAATGCAGCTTCCCAGAAATGGGATAATCCCCTTTGATCTGTAACAGCAGAGGAAAAACTACTCTGAAATGACCACAGCATTTGGTGTGAGCACTTCCCTTGCCAGCTGGGCAGGAGTTGCAGATAAAAGGTTGTCCTTGCTGTCTCCTCAAAGAACTTCACCCAAGGCTCACCGCACTGAACTGGGAGGGGATGGAGGCTGGGATGTAGGTTGGGAGACACTTCATTGGCAGTTTTTTTGGTGTAGGAGGTTTTCACTCTCATGAAATCCACACTGGCATTGCCGTAGTGGGAACAAGAGCTGGGCTTATGGTGCAGATGGTCTCTCCCCCTTCCTGGCTGACTTCTGAAAGAATCCCACAGAGCTGGGATGCTCCTTGGGAAGGGAGCTTGTAATTTTAGAGAAAGCTTCACCAGCTTCTCCAGGGAGCTGTCTAGAAATTTCTAGCCTGGGACTGTTGTTTGCTGCTGTTACTTTGGAAGAGGAACCGGTGCAGGCTCCAGGCTGAGTTTGGCCCAAGGCAGAGGTGCAAGGTGGTCTGGGGATGAGGTGTTGTTTCTGTGAGCTGGAGTGGGTTGCTGGCACAGCTCAAGTGAGCAACTTTCCCTGTAACCCCCCCTTGGCATCCCTTCAACAGCAAGAGCACACGGACATCCTGCGCAGCCTGCGCTTCACGCTGGCCTTCGTGCACTACGTGATGGAGATCGCTGCTCTGAAGGGCAGCTCCAGTGACATGAGCAGCTCGGTGACATCTGAGTACCAGCTCCAGGAGAGCGTGGTGGCCGACCAGATCAGCCTCCTGAGCCGGGAGTGGAGGTAAGGACTGGCAGAGCTGCTCCTCTCCCAGGGCTTCTGTCACTGCCTCCCACCCCACACATCCTTGTGTCCCCACAGTCCTTGGGGACACGGAGCTGCTGTCACACTGATCTGTCTGCTTTCTTTGCAGCTATGCAGAGCAGCTCGTGCTGTACCTGAAAGTGGCAGAACTTCTGTCCTCAGGGCTGCAGATGGCCATAGAGCAGATCAAAGCTGGCAAGCTGTGCCTCTCCTCCACCGTCAAGCAAGGTGAGGGGCTGCTGCACTCATGGGGCAAAGGGCTCACCTGGAATGGAACTATTAAAAGTGACACAGAGGGTATGGATGGGGTGGGGAGTGAGTGTGAACTCCACCAGGGTGGTGGGGGCTCATTTTTGATTGTCCCCTTGTGCAGCTGGATCTTTATTCACACTGAGCACGTTCCTCTCTTCACATTGACCTTATGGCTCAGAGCTATTGTCATGCTCCTGTGAGACTCTTCAGCACTACTTGTAAGGGGGAATGTATCTTAGGTGGTTCCTTGTATATCTCTGTCTTAGGTGCTAATGTGTACTTGATGTAAGCTCAGCTTAATTACACAGTGTATGTCCTAGGAAGTGCTTACTCAGCAAATAGAGACTTGTCCTGGCAGTGATGATTTTTCACATGAAACAAAAACACAGGAAGTGAAGTACTGGTAATGCCAGAGTCACTTCTTTGCTGGCGTTACAGCTTTACATTTGCATCTGACTGGCTGTGGTGAGAGCTGGCTGTGAGTCAGTGATTAGAAAAAAATAATTTTTAAACTCCCATTGTAATATTACTGAGGGAGCTTTTGGAAGCACTTGAAATACTTGACCCACCAGCCACCTACCCCAAGAGCTTTGTCTTTGCAAGTATTTGTGCTGCCTTGGATGGGGTGTGAAAAAATGGAAGTTAAATAGGAATTGAACACATATGTTGTAGCAGGCAGTGTGGAGCAAAATACATCAGATTTAGCTACACATCTTTCACAAATTCAGGCTAACAGGAAAGTTGTCATAACCCAAATAAATCACTTCTTTTCAGAGCAGATTGCAGCTTCTAGATTTGTAGTGTTTGTTTCTCCTTCAGTGTGTGGGAGTTGGGCAAGGCTGGCTTGTCTTTGTTTCATGCAGCGTGGAGATTTTCAAATGTGTGTGTAGGAGTTAGTACCCGTCAGATGTTGGTGGGAGTTTGTGTTCAGTACTCTGTAGATCATGCCATGTAGCTAGGGAGACTCAGCCTGTGGCATCCCTTGCAGTTGTGGATTGCTATTTAATCACTCAGAGTCATATCTGATTCCTGATTCCCTGTTGCATAACCTTCCTGCTTCAGGAGAGGAGGTGGCCTTTCACAGGCATCTGTGTCCTTTCTTAGTGGGACAGCAGAGTCCCAGGAGAGATTCCCTTGCTTAGTCAGTGCTGCTGATCCACACTCCAAGAGCTCCCACGTGTGAGCCATGCACCCCTTCACAGCATGTCATCACCCATCAAGCAGCAGAAGCTCTGTATCTGCTGCTGGTGTGTGAGACATCCTGTACAGAGCAAACTGCTCCTGCCTTGTGACTGCTGAGGGAAACAAAAATAGACCCAGCCTCAGGTGAACCAGACTTGTGTAGGAGCTGCCATGTGCAGGCTTATAACTGGTGAAGGTGACAGGAAAGGGAAAAGACCCTCTTGGTGCAGGGCTTTCCTGCCAGTCTCTTTAACAGAACCCCGTTGTCTCCAGGTTAGTCCTTTGGGGTTCTGCACATGGGGATGGGGAGGCACATGGAGAGTTGTGAGTAAAAACCATTTCTTTCTAAAGTATTTCTTTCTTTTACTGTAGTTGTGAAGAAGCTAAATGAGCTTTACAAATCCAGTGTATCCTCCTGCCACTGCCTCAACATGAGACTGCAGAGGTTCTTCTTGGACAAACAGAAGCTCATGGATCGGATCAACAGCATCACTGCAGAGAAGCTCATCTTCAGCTACGCTGTGCAAATGGTAAAACCCTCACAGTGCCTGGGACTGGGGCTAGCACAGGGCAGTGTTGGGCATTTAATGGTTCCTGCTAGTGGCCTTAGCAGGTGCTTCTCCTCATGATGCTCCCCTCTGGAGGCCGGGCAAGGGGGGTGACTGTGCAGCTGAGGGACTGTGCTGGATTTGCTCTGGGAGTAAGCTCTTGGCCCTGGATTGCTGCCCTCAGGTGCAGTCTGCAGCCCTGGATGAGATGTTCCACCACAGAGAGGACTGTGCACAGAGGTACCACAAGGCTCTGCTGCTAATGGAGGGGCTCCTGAATATCATCACTGAACAGGGGGACATAGAAAACATCAGTAAATGTGAGTATTAGGTGACTTCTTGTTATTTCCCCAACTAGAACATGTGGGCTTTTTAGCTGCCTGGATCAGAAATTTCAGCTCCCAGCACCATTTTTTTTTTCCTTTGGCTACATCTTGGTGGACATTGCAGAGCTCTTTTGGCTTGTTACAGCACCTCGCAGCCTGGTCTCCTGCTTTTCCAGCAGAAATACTGTAAGAAATGCAGCTCCCTGTTCTGAGCCACATTTTGAGAGCTTCCCATGCAGAACAGTAGCCAGCACTTTGTTGGAACTCTAGATGTGTGAAAGAAGTCACTGAAGGAAGTGGTTTGGCAGCAGCAGGGGCCTGGGGTAGGTTTCCAGTCAGAACCATCCCTCTGCACAGAGCACTTGGGAACGTGAACCTGCAGTGGCTGCAGGGCAGAGATGGCTGCTCAGCACAGCAAGGGCTCCTTCCAGCACTTCTCTGAACCAGAACTGCTCACCTGCCTGGTTCCCCAGCCCCGAGCCTGGCTGGGAAGGCAGCAGACACAATTCAGCGAGTGCTTGCTGTAGCAGTGAAAGCTGAGCTCTGACCTGCATGCTGTCCTTGGGCCTCCTCTCCCAGGGAGTCTGCTGCTCCGAGCTGTCCCCTCTCCAGTGCTCTCCCTGTCCCCTGAGGGATGTTACTCTCCATCTGGAGGGAGAAGGATTGACTCACTGCTCTGAGCACACTTTCCCTTCCCTTATGGCTGGGGTTTAATCACCTCTGTCACCTCTCACTGCAGGTGGTGGGAAGAGGGGGTGGGGAATAACCATCATCTGTAGGAGCAGCTTGGCTTGGCCTGGGCTTTGCTCCACCACAGCCATCCCAGCCCACTTGCAGCAGCCCCAGCAGTGTCCCTGTGGCCACAGCTGGCAGACCTTGTGCCTGTCCTCTCTGCTGGCCACACTGCCTGCCTCAGGCCAGCATCCAGAGCACTGGACAGCTCTAGTATTCCATGGAGGCAGAGCCCTCGGATAGGTAAGGAGAGGATCTGGCTCCCAGGCTATCAGTCAGTTAATTATCACCAACTTTCACAGCTGACAGGAGGCTCACTGGAGGAGGAGAAAGGGAAATGGTCAGGTGGTGTGTGGTACTGGAGGGCTAAGTGAAGTTTCTGTTATACTGTTTCTTACCAAACCTAGATCCCATCTTTTGATCCAGAGGTACAGTTAATGCATGTAATAAATTTCTTTTCCCAGTTGTTATCCAGGTATTGCAAGTTCCAGCTTCCTGATTGAGCTAATCTCTGATAGGCAGTAGAATATTGTCTTTCATTTTAGATCTCAAATGTGTTTCATTTTAGATCTCAGGTCTATGATTACATATTTCTGAAAAGTAATATGATGAACCTAGAAATACAGCAAGTATTCCTGTGAGAGGCATGAATTCTACCAAACATTTGGCTTTTGAAAGATTCTTGGGCTTAGGTGATGAGAACCTGGTGCTGATGATGCTCGATGGGCTCTCCCAGTGTAAGCCATGGTAAATGGCACTGGAAACCCTGAACCATTCTGCCTGCTGGAAAAAGCTGCTCCAATAACTGGAAGTGAATAAATTCTTCCTCGAGGATGGTCTTTGTAAAATCTTGATACGTCTGTCAGCACTGCTGCCTCCCAGTTTTCACTGTCAGATTTCTGACTGTTCAACCCTCTGACCTGTCCCTTCCCAGCAGGGTGTTTCTGGTCAGGTCTTCACTGGCCCCATCAGTACCTGGTAATGATTCTCAAAGTTCTGCTTAGATTTGTTGAAATTCTATTGTATGTTTTCCCTTTTTTGTTCAGTCTCCAGTGGTGGTCTTTCCATTGGCAGGAAAATGAGAAGCTGATGGTTTGTGCTGTTTTTTTCCCCAGGTAAGCTGTGCATCGAGCGCAGGCTGTCGGCTCTGCTGTCGGGGTTCTGTGCCTGATTCCAGTGGTGTTGTCCTTCGCACACCTCACCCCAGCTGATCGCTTTATCCCCAGCAGCCCGTGCTGTGGTGGGAAACCACTCTGGCGGTAGGACACCTGCAGGATGGACTGCTCGCTGTTCTGTTTCTGGACGTTTTGGGAAGTTGTTCCACAGACTCAGATTCCTTTGTGGGGACGTGTGACTGCAGCAGGCACAAATATTTCCCTGCCCAAAGGCCTGGGTGAAGACATAGCTGATGTGGAAAGGTCTCCCTCGTTGTCAGAGGCGGTGAAGGATAGAAGTCTGCTTCTTCCCAGCACTTTGAAGGATGAGACTGCTGCCTATCCCTCTTGCTTAAGAGCAGGGTATTCCAGTGCTGTGTCCATTGCAGGCAATGGATGTGCTGAAACTGCTGGCTTCAGTTGATGCCCAAGTGTGTCATTCAGACATAAAGGCCAGTCTGTGTACTTTCCCCTTCCCAGCTGAGAGCCAGGCATCTTCAAGCTCCCTGGCAACTGGAAGCTCCCCTCCACTCTCTCCTTTGTCCTTTCTCCTTGTGTTTATGCCTTGGAGTGCTTGGAGAGGAGGGAGTTGGTGTTGTGAAGAGGGAGTTGGCGTTGTGAAGTAGCTCCCACCTCAACAGACTCGCTGAGTGAGGCACAGGATGTGCGGCTGCTGGGAAGCTTGGAAATCTCATGGCTGCTGTGTGGGCTCCCTGTCTGCCTGCCTGGATGGGCAAACAACGCAGGGAAAGGGGCTGTGCAGCAAACAGGAGGGCAACAGAAAGCGTCACACTCCTGTGTTCGTAAGAAGCCAAAATGAATCCGTTCCTCCCTTGGTCCCCCGGCTCAGTGGGATCAGTGTGAAAGACTCGTGGCTGTTGAGCTCTCCTGTCAGCACGTACCTACCCGGAGGAAGCACTAGCACTGTCCTGCTTTCAGCTGTTGGCTCAATAACCCCTTCCCTGGAGCCCCCCAAACTGAAAACACTAGCTTTGTGAATCAAAGGAGCACTTTACACACTATGGGAACTTTGAGAAGTTGACTTTGCATCACACAACAACCCAGGAACATCACGACTGTTAGGAATGCTGTTCTTTTTATTCCTTTCCTTGCTTCCTGGTTGTTTTATTGCACTACGTGTGTGCGTATATTAATATGTATTCCTAAGAGTGAATATATATTGATACTGATATGGTTTGTGTGTAACTGTACGTATTTAACTGTACTGTATCTCGTGAGTGTGAGGCAAAGAGCACTGCAGAGTCTGTGCTGTTCCTCCTCCACACCAGGCAAAGCTGACTTGCAGTCTGGCAGTACCAAGATTTGTTTTTTATTTAAATGTTCTTTTAAGGACAGTCATTACAAAGCTCCATGCTTTTTAAGAGCTGAGAACAGGCGTTAGGATCCCACACACTTGGAAACGCATTTTTAAAGAAGTGTTGTTTGCTGCTTTGTTTTTGTTTGTAGGGTTTTTGGGTTTTTTTTATAAAGAAATCCCATAGCGTTCAGTTTTATGTTCAGCATTTCTTTCAAGGAGACTCTGTAGCCAAATGCGACTGCGGGTGTGAGTGGCTGGAGTTCTGGATGAGGCTTTGGGTGCTGTGAGCATGAGTGTGAGAGGGGAGCTGCCTGCCTTCCATCTGTCTGTGAGAGCATGAGTGTGACGTTCCAGAGTCATGGCAGTATTCTGGTAGCGCTGGGCAGAAAAGCATCTTTGAAAGCAACTCGAAACCTCAGGCTTAGTTTTTGGGGATCTAAAAATATTTTGCACATGGTGGTTAAGTCCTCATTGCTTTTTTTTCCTCTCAAGTTTGGCACGTTCATTCTGATACTTCACAAGAATTTCAGGAGCAACTTCATGGGCTTTGGAGCTGGCACCACATTTGGCAACAATGGGTGTTTCTGTTCACAGAGCAGAAGTGCCAATAAAGAAATTTTAAAATGTTTCCAATTGCCCCAACCAGGGAAGCTTAAGTGTAGCTTTCACAAATGCTTCAGTATTTGGCTCACAGTTTGCTGCTTCTGTGGCCATTTGTGCTTGTGCCTGGGAAAAAAAGGAGAAAAAAAAAAAAAAAAAAAAAAAGAAGACAAAAACAACCAACCCCCCCAGCCTGTTGTGGACAGCAATGCCGAGACCCAGACTGCTTCTGAAAGGCTTTGGCCAGCTGTGCAAAGGGCTACGCTGCAGCACGGAAGCACCAAGCCAGGACTGACTCTGCAATACCAAGCCCTGCACCCCAGACCTCGGGCACAGCCCCGGGGCTCCTGCCCACGAGAGGCCCAGCCCGGACCCGCATCTGCTGCCCCAGTGAGCCGTGTGTGTGGCAAGCTCAGCACTAACCTTCCAGCTGTACTTCATTACTTGAATGTATCAAAATCGTCCACATTCAATGTATACAAGTATATATTGCTCCAAAAAAATGAAAAAAAATGTGGTTTACAGACCTACAACTGATATATATGTATGTGTTTGTGTATATACATGCAAGGCTGTGTGTGTGTGTATGTGTGTGCATGGGTAGAGATACACACACAAACACAAACGTGTATATATATGGTTTTTTTTCTCTTAATACTTGAAACTTAGCCACTGTGCTTGAATTAAAAAAAAAAAAAGAAAAGAAAAAAAAAAACAACAAAAAAAAACAACAAAAAATCCACCCAAAATAACCCCAAAAGTAGGGGAGGAAAAAAAAAAAAAACTAAAGGTGATTTATTTTGCCATCACTTTGGTGACTTTCTTTTTTATCTAACTGCATGTAGCGTGAAACCAACTTTTTTGGTGAAAAATATTTATTGCTTTGTAGACAATAAGGTATGCAAAAAAAGAAAAAAAAAAAGAAAGCACCCCAAAAACCAACCCCCAAGCGTTGCTGAAGTTGCTAGTGTAGTCCACCTGCTATTGTCATGGCTTTGTTGCTGTTGCAGCGTTTGTGTCTGGCGTCTTTAATAGATTTCAAGAAACCTCAGTCTAATTACACGTACCTTCAGGTTTGTGAGAGTGTATGATGATGTTCTTTATAAGGTAATGCTTGATACTTTGTCAACATTTTTTATTTGTGTTTTGTGTGACTTTTTTTTTTTTTTGGCTTTAAATTGTACAACACCGATTTAAGACAATAAAATTGATTTGAAATTGTTAGTGGCCTGTTAGTGGTCCTTTATGATCCCAGTTCATGTGGCATCTGAGCAAGGCCTTTATAATGCATGTTGTTCTACCAGCCTCAACTTTTGGGCAAAAAAAGGGCTGTTTTCTGCCCCCTTACACAGCAGGTGAAGCTTGGGGCAGAAAAGCTATCTTTCCTGAATTCACATGAAGCCTGTGAATTTGGGAAAGTTGAAACCAGCTGGGTGGCAGCTGTAGTTCCTGGTTTCTCTGCCCATATTACCTGTCCTCTCCTCCTGCAGTGGTTAGGAACTGTCACAAGTTGATAGCAGACCCCTCCCCAGCCAGTTGGATGCTTAAATTCCATTCATATTTCAGTATTTGTAGGATTACATTGTCAGAACCAGCAAGCTTGCTGCTGAACAAAAAAGGGACTTGAAGTGTGATATCATGATAACATTTGGGTATTTTTAATTAAGATTAAATATTTTCCTGCTGTGTTTGTATGCAATGCAGTTTCGTTTTTTGAACAGAGCAGGCACATAGCTTAGAATTCTCTTGCCCAAATAGCTTTGCAAAAAGTCACTGAAAATGGCAAAAGGGACAGTGAGGATACTGAGAGTGTTGGTACTGACTTCAGGTGCAGGACAGGTCCCTGTTCTGTCTGGATTAGAACACTCTAGGAGGAAAAGCTAAGCCCTGCATCTGGGATGTGGGAGAGGTGCTGAATTAATTATTCCAGTCCTTCCATTCCTGTATAAATTTCAGCCACACAGCTGTAAACTTTCAGAAGCCAAATACCATAATTCCACCAAACATTTCCCAAAACTCCATTTGCTAAACTCTGTGAGTTATTGTTGCCCATGAGCATCACTGGGGAAAGTCCTGCCCACCAGGCCCTGTGTGATGCAGCATCACCCCACAGTTACTGCACAGTGTTGTGGTTTTGTAAGAAAAAAAAGTCTTATTTCAAAATCATAATTTTCTGATAACTGGAATTGGTTTGGTTTTTTTTTTTTTTTCCCTTGCTCTGCCCTGTTTATAACCTCTCTTTCCAGCCCCTGCCTTTCCCACCCCAGGGAATTGCTCTGTGAGAACAGTCCTGCCTAGAAACGCTGGGCTCTTGTTGATGCTGGCTCACATGCAGGGACAGTCGATCCTTTCTCCCTGCAGAGCTGCAGCACCATCAGTGCTGGGGACAACTCTGAGAAACTGCACTTCTGTGTGCTGAAAACATGGCACAACCTGGGCAAGGCCCCACGGCAGCCCTTGGAAAGCTGGTCAGAGCTGAGTAATTACAAATGCTGCTGTTTCTTTTTTCTGCTCAGCACACTTGGGTCTTTGTTTTTTGAGGATTTGCGGGGATTTTTTTGGATTTTTTAAACATTTTTTTCCCTTTTGTAGAAAACCCTTGTGTATGTTTGCTCCCTGCAGCATGGGATAGTAGTACATAATACATACATCTAAAAGTTTCTGATGCTGAGGGTAAGGGAGGGGGGTTTCTTTTGAAGCTGCCCATTAAGAATTTCAAAGGTTCAGGTGAAAAGACTGTAACCAAATGAAAGATGGACCACTGTGTGTCACATGCCTGTGTAGATAGAGAACTCCCTGCTGAATCCTTTCACAGGCAGCAGAGCAGAGGGGAAAAGTGCTAGCTGGGAAAACTTCAACAACAGAAATACACACTCTCTTCTAAAAAGCACTGAACCATGGGACCTGGACAGTTCAAAAGCACCAGTGGAAATTGCACAACTTTCTAGATGTTGACTGGGACGTCATGCTGCTGTTGATTCTAGGAGAAAACAAACCCAAGCAATTCTTCCAGGGCATTTGGCTTTGTTCCTGCATTTTATATTTAGTTGTTGGTAAGTACGTCAGCAAAAACACACTCATTCAACTCTGAAAGATCAGAGGTGACAGTGACATCAAGGAAGCAGAAACGGGTGGGTGGGTGTTGAACCAAGGCCATACAAAGATCAATTATTCCGCTTCCAGCTCTTTTAAAGCTTTATTTCATGAGGAGTTAACTCCTTCACAGCACGTTTGAGCTCTCTGGTGTTTAACTTGATGTTGGCTTCTCTGCAGTGGCCCACTGTGCCTGGTCACCTCACAGTCCAGGAGGGGAGGGGTTGTGTGCAGGGAGACAATACCCTGGCATAGCTCTGCAGGGCAGGAGCTAATGCTCTCCAGAGAAATGCTAGCACTTGGATTTATTTAGATTTATTTCCATAAATGTAGCACTAAGCATGGGTGCCATTCCCTGGGTGAGGAATGGCACGTAGTGCCGGGATGCAAACTTCCCTGGGACATTTCTTTCTAAAAACAGCCTTTTTAGGGACAATAGAGTCAGAACCACCCCCTCTCCTGGGAGATGAAACCTGGCAAGGGATTTGAACGCTTTTACAAGACATGTTAAATAGTGTATTTCTAAGAAGGGGCTGAAGCATATGTCAAACAGAGGTTTCCTCTTACCATGGACAGAGGGTAACCGAGTTCTCAAGTGTGCACAATTTTTCTTCATGTTTCCAGCTAATGCCCAATATACAGCTGCTGGGGAGGAGCAGCTTAAGGCGCTCTTTGTTTGAGTTTTGCATGTCACCAGTTCCCAGCATGGATGTAAATGGCTTTTAACTACAACATTTGGTATCTCCTGAACTTCTAGTGCTGTGCAGCAAAGCCCTTAAACTCACTCAACATCAGTTTAGCAGGTTTTTCCTTCCATTTAACAGAAAACAATTGGAAGGAAGCATCTTTCATAACACAAGGTTTCCTTGGAGCCTTTTTTATGGATTTAAAAGAAATTTTATTTCTTTGTGATTTGAAAGCAAATCCTCTTGAAATAAGTACCTCCTATTTCAAAGCAGGCCTTGGGGAGGAAGATGAGAAAGTCGCTTGGGTGACATTGCCACAGCAGAGCAGGAACAGGCTGCTCAGGGAGGGGACAGCCAGCTGCAGTGGGGCCATGGGCTGCTCAGGGAGGGGACAGCCAGCTGCAGTGGGGCCATGGGCTGCTCAGGGAGGGGACAGCCAGCTGCAGTGGGGCCATGGGCTGCTCAGGGAGGGGACAGCCAGCTGCAGTGGGGCCATGGGTCCTGCCCTGCCAGGCGGAGGGGACAGCCCGCAGTGTCCCCGGGCTGGGAGGAGTGGGAGGAGTGCCAGAGGTGGCTGCCTGGCAGGGGACAGCTGTGTGGCCAGGGCTGTGGCTGTTCCCAGGGCACGGCGGGGAGGTGGCGGTGCGCGTTGCCAGAGCCCCATCTGCAGGCGGCCGCCGCCCGGGCGCAACGTGGGGTGAGGAGCGGCGCTGACATTACTCGGAGAATTAAATGAACCGCCTCAAAAAGCATGCCAGCCCCCCGTTCTGCAGCCATTCTGCTGCCCGCTCACAAAGGCCAGGTGTCTGTGAGGCCCCAGGTGTCTGGCACCTGGAGAGCTCTGACGATGCTGATTTCAGTGCTGAGCCAACTCGGGACCTCCTGAGGGTCTGACTCTCCCCACTCTGGCGAGTCACTTCGATTTCCCCTTGCTTTTGGTAGCAAGATAAAATAGATAAATTATACATAGGTGTCTCAAGATAAAATAGGTAAGTAAAAAAAGAGGAAAAGGTAGTGTGTGCTGTGGCAGGTTAAGAGCACGGCTTGTGCTGCCTGTTTTGAAGCTTCTTGGCTGCTCTTAGAAGGGGAAGGAGCTGGGATACCAAAGCTTTTTCCCTTATGGGATATCCATGCAAGTCTTTCTCCTATCCCATCACTGTTTTCCATATTGACTGGTGCCTTCTTCCTTCTCTCACTTTAGCCAAATTGAGCCAAATGAGCCCTCAGAAATCAGGGCAGGGAAGGAGGAGGAAGGGATGTGGTAGACAGACAATTGCATAAGCTCCACTTCCTAAGGAAATGAGGCAAAAAGAGATTCAGACACTCTGGTTGCAGTGATAGAGAAATTTGTATTCCTGTTTCCCTTGGCAGCAGCACTGCACTATGGCAGGCCATCTTTTATCACTTCTCTAAGCAAAGTGCAGCTGGGACCCTGTGATAAATCTTCCCTTGGCTCAATCCCACTCCTGAAATAACTTAGAAGTGTCAGTCCGGAAAAGGACGTGCTGCATTTCTTCCCCTTATTAACTGAAATAACAGGTCTGTGACAATCTGGCCCGCTTAGAAGTGTCAACCTTTTCATGTTCCATCTGGATGTATAAACGGAGCTCTCCTACAACAATCTCACAACGTGCCAGGGAACTCACGTCTCCACTGGGTCCTCCCCAGTCCTACAGAGCACTGGAGCAAAAAACTGTTCCAGGTGCATTTGGCTTTTTGGGAGGTACATGCTGTGGCCTGGTAAGGGCCTCTGTTGAGCTCGGCTTCCCCATGAAGGGCATGACTGCAGATAAAACTTCCTGCACGAAACATGAGCACAAGGATTGCCTGAGCGAGCTGCCTGGAGGAAAAGCTGAGGGGAAGTGGAGCCAGAGGTGCCCATGCTTGACACCGGCACAAAGAGAAGGTGTGTGGAAAGGGGGACCGATGTGACATCGCTCTGGGAAGGGAACCGTGAGCTGTGTGCCTCGTGGACTATTCCTTCCCCTTGTCCTCGCCTCACTGGGACTGCAGCGCTGTCAGCGCCGGTTTCCCCGTGGATAAGGAAAAATGGGCTGCTTTACTTGCACAGCCACCACGTACCGCCGGAATGTTAGCTTGCCTTTTTCCCTGCTTTTCCGCGATTTAACGAAATGACAGTTTTGGGGTGTGTTGGAACCCGTGTGGAGGAGTTGGGGCTGAGCGGGGCAATACCCCCACCCCGGTCACCGCCAGCACCGGAGCACGGCGGGCTCTCCAGGCTGGGAACCCCGGAGCAGAGCTGGCTCTACACGCCATCCCTTTTCCCACTCAGAGGGAGCTCCGGGAAGGGCTCGGTTTGCTGTACGGACGGCGCTCCCCTCAGCCCGCCCCGCTGCCCTCACGGCGCCCGCTGCCTCCGCCCTCCCCGCCGTGTCCCCGCGCGGCCGCCGTACCGCGCGCGTGTGCGTCCCGCGCGGCGCCGTCGCTGCGCAGCGCCCG